>NC_135369.1:78229764-78871764 GCF_049243985.1 Paroedura picta | reverse complement strand
ATATGTGGATTTAGTTTTGCCGATGTATTTGTTTTTCTAATTAGCAGGGATTTTTTTTTTTTTTTTAGTCACAACAGTTTGAGGAATATTTTTGGTCTCTACACTTTCCATGGTTATCATGAAGCAATTAATATCTTGGCCTCAATACTTCACCTATCAAACTATAATGTAGTTTGCCACCAGAATATATTATTCTTCAGGAGGGGAAGGTTATTTATTGAGGCCATTAATAGTCCTGATGTGCTTCCTAGAATAATTAATGAACTAAAATGCATGACAAGAGACTGCATGCAGGGCAGCATAGTCATAAGCAGTAATAGCACACCAGAGGTGACCAAAAAAACAATGCTGAACTTTGCTATATGCCTTAGTGTCTTCTTGCCTACTTCCCTTCCCCCCCCTCCTCAGGACATACTACTAAGCTTATTTCCCATACAATGAAACTGATTTTATGATTCTTGATGAAGGATAAAGACAGATGAAAAGAGGACAGAACAATACAAATGTGATGACACCTTTTCATTACTATTATTTAGTTAATTTTACTAGTGCATTGCCAGGAGGTGAGTGTAAGTGGGTCACAATAGTATTTCATTACATACAACTTTGCTCAACCCTTTATTGGAACTTATTCAAGGCTACGGTTAATTTTTCAAAGATTTCTAATGCATGGTAACATTAGGTCTCACAAGAAGAGTCATTTTCAGTCTACTCTAACAAAATGCCTGATGTAAAATGTCTACTATCTGGGATGCCAGTAAGGCCTATATGAGAGGGATATTAATCCAACAAAATAACAAAATAAAAAGGAAAAAATGGCAAGATTTGAAACTTATCCAGGAACAGCTCTGACAGCATGAGGAATCACATCAAATGAAACAGTCCAGACAAATCTGGGAACAAATTTAGGCTAAAGAGATGAAGAAACAATTGGATTTTTTTAAAACAAAAGAACTTTGAACAGGTGGATTAGCCTGGAAAATGGCTGCCATAAAGGCTACAAAAATGGTCCCAAAAGAACTCAATTTCCAGATTACATTATAATAGAAAGGAATAAATAAACAAACAAACAAAATATCTTTCAGAGAAGGATATTCAGGATAAACTTGTGCCCCCCCCCCCCAAATTTATATCACTCTGAAAGGAGTGACTCTAACACAGAAGAATTGGGATATTTGGTGAATATACCCATAAAGAAATTTACAGAACAACACCATAAAATCATGAACTAAAAAGTAACCATCCAAGAAATCTCTGATGCAATTACAGCAATTAAATAGTACCGGGCCCTGATGTACTTCCAGCTGATTTTATAAAGCAATGACTCATGAATGAACACCTTTATTTCTCCAACTGATGGATAAGATTATAAATACATTGGATATTGGGATCCCAGAATCATGGGAACAAGCATCTATAACTCTTATACACAAAAATCTAGAGATGGCTGTAGCCAAAGGATAGTGTCTGGGTGGCAGGTTAACATGGATAGAGAGGTGGTCGAGAGGCATTTAGCTGCACTGGATGAGTTCAAATCCCCTGGTCCAGATGAAATGCACCCGAGAGTACTCAAAGAACTTTCCAGAGAACTTGCACAGCCCTTGTCCATCATCTTCGGAACCTCTTTAAGGACTGGAGATGTCCCGGAGGACTGGAAAAGAGCAAACGTTATTCCGATCTTCAAAAAAGGGAGGAAGGATGACCCGGGAAACTACAGACCAGTGAGTCTGACCTCTGTTGTGGGGAAGATAATGGAGCAGATATTAAAGGGAGCGATCTGCAAACATCTGGAGGACAATTTGGTGATCCAAGGAAGTCAGCATGGATTTGTCTCCAACAGGTCCTGCCAGACCAACCTAGTTTCCTTTTTTGACCAAGTAACAGGTTTGCTGGATCGGGGAAATTCGGTTGATGTCATTTACTTGGATTTTAGTAAAGCTTTTGACAAGGTTCCCCATGATGTTCTGATGGATAAGTTGAAGGACTGCAATCTGGATTTTCAGATCGTTAGGTGGATAGGGAATTGGTTAGAGAACCGCACTCAAAGAGTTGTTGTCAATGGTGTTTCATCAGACTGGAGAGAGGTGAGTAGCGGGGTACCTCAGGGTTCGGTGCTCGGCCCGGTACTTTTTAACATATTTATTAATGATCTAGATGAGGGGGTGGAGGGACTACTCATCAAGTTTGCAGATGACACCAAATTGGGAGGACTGGCAAATACTCCGGAAGATAGAGACAGAGTTCAACGAGATCTGAACACAATGGAAAAATGGGCAAATGAGAACAAGATGCAATTTAATAAAGATAAGTGTAAAGTTCTGCATCTGGGTCAGAAAAATGAAAAGCATGCCTACTGGATGGGGGATACGCTTCTAGGTAGCACTGTGTGTGAACGAGACCTTGGGGTACTTGTGGATTGTAAACTAAACATGAGCAGGCAGTGTGATGCAGCGGTAAAAAAGGCAAATGCCATTTTGGGCTGTATCAACAGAGGCATCACATCAAAATCACAAGATGTCATAGTCCCATTGTATACGGCACTGGTCAGACCACACCTGGAGTACTGTGTGCAGTTCTGGAGGCCTCACTTCAAGAAGGACATCAATAAAATTGAAAGGGTACAGAGGAGAGCGACGAAGATGATCTGGGGCCAAGGGACCAAGCCCTATGAAGATAGGTTGAGGGACTTGGGAATGTTCAGCCTGGAGAAAAGGAGGTTGAGAGGGGACATGATAGCCCTCTTTAAGTATTTGAAAGGTTGTCACTTGGAGGAGGGCAGGATGCTGTTTCTGCTGGCTGCAGAGGAAAGGACACGCAGTAATGGGTTTAAACTTCAAGTACAACGATATAGGCTAGATATCAGGAAAAAGTTTTTCTCAGTCAGAGTCGTTCAGCAGTGGAATAGGCTGCCTAAGGAGGTGGTGAGTGCCCCCTCACTGGAAGTCTTCAAGCAAAGGTTGGATACACACTTTTCTTGGATGCTTTAGGATGCTTAGGGCTAATCCTGCGTTGAGCAGGGGGTTGGACTAGATGGCCTGTATGGCCCCTTCCAACTCTATGATTCTATGATTCTATGAAAAAGGGAACAGACCCTGCTTAGCCACAATTGTATAGGCCACAATCTTTACCGAATGTGGATTACAAAATTTTTGTTAAAATTTTGGCAGAATGACTGAAGAGATGAATTGGTGATGTGGTGCATAAAGATCAAATGGGTTTCATGCCAAAGGGAACTAATCCTTATCCATGGTTCCTCTATATATTTGTGAAACAGCCTGGGGGTGGAAGGTGTCCGGCTGTCCAAGTTGGAATAGGGCCAATCAGGATGCAGCCAACAATGCTGGCTGTACCCTGATTGGCCCTGCCCCTACAGCTCCCGCCCTCCCTCCATGGACACTAGCCACATTCCTCTCAGACGCACCAGAGACAGAGAGAGACACACAGAGCCCTGCCAGACCAAACACGAGCCCTCATTCCCTTCTATTGCTCCTGCTGCCAGGGAGGCAGAGAGAGACACAGAGAGAGCTGCCCCATGCTGCTGACAGAGACACAGATAGAGCTGCCCCTGCTGCAATGGAGGGAGAGACAGACAGAGGGAGCTGCCCCAAACTGCACACCAGCCCTCCTTCGCTCCTACAAACCAGCTCTCATTAACTGCTATGCCTCCTGCTGCGAGGCACACTGAAAGACACGCAGCGAGAGGGAGAGGGAGAGAGAGACACACAGAGAGATTTGCATCTCCTGGTGGCCCCTGGGTCCTAGCACCCTTTCTTTACTGCTTGCAATGGGCTTTCTTGCTAGTGAAAAATAATATTTGATCGGTGCTCAATGAGATGGACTATGTTCAGAAGACACAACAATGCATGGCATTCATCTTTCTAGATGCCGAAAAAGCCTTTAATAATGTCCAATGGAATTACTTATTTCCAACACTACAAACAATGGATTGTGGAGAGAGCTTTTTGAAAATGATTCAGCAGATACAGACAAAGCAGGAAGCCAGAATTCTAGTAAATGAAATGCTCACACATCAAAAAATTCAGATAATGAAGGGCACTAGACAAGGATGTCCTCTCTCTGCCCCCTATCATTCAACTTTGTCTTAGAAACCTCTGCAGTTTGACTTTAAGATGAGCTACGCAGATGATGTATTTTTTATGTTATCTAATCCTGAAAACTCCTTGGTACACTTATTTGATATACTAAAAGACTGTGGCTATTATGCAAGATATAAAATAAACTGCACCAAGACTAAAATATGGGTTTGTGGAGTTTCAAAACAATTTACTCAGGAAATAAAACAAAAAAGTGGGTGTGAAGTGAACCCTGATGGAATAAAACACTTGGGAGAGCTCCTGGATAAAAACATAGTTATACAAAAATAGTTATACTCCATTATAGAAAAGAATTCAAGTAGACCTATCAAGGTGGTCTAAATTAAATATTTCATGGTCAGCTCGCATGGCAACTATTAAAATGAATGTTTTACTTAAACTAAACATTCTTTTTCAGGTAATTCCGATTCAAATAAATGATAAGATTGTAGCCCAGTGGCAAAGAATTGTAAACAAATTTGTATGGAATAAGAGACCTTTAAAATTCTTCAAAATGATAAGACAAGAGGTGGACAGAATGTCCCGAACTTCAAGTTGTATTTGCACGCAGCAGCACTATCCTGGATAGCTGACTGGATTATGGATCCACAGTCGAGGGATTGGACTTTTGAAAAAAACTGGCCTAGGAAAAGGATTACACGAACTTTATGGCCCATTGCTTAAAAAAACACACACACAAAAAGACCCAGCTTAAAATTTTGGGCCAGGAATCTAATTACTATCTGGGAAAAATACAAACAGAGACTTTGAGCACATTGCTGTTGAAATCTCCTATAGAGGCATATTTTGATAAGGGGGGGGGAGTTTTAAGGATAAAGATATTTTGACAACCACAGGGATATTGAAAAGCTGTAATAAAGAAGATAACGATATTACCTGGTTCAAATACCATCACGTTGTACTATTTCATTAGAGGAATGGGAAGTATTGTGGAATAAAACTGTGAAACGTACAAAATGTCAGTTGTTAAAATGTTTTATAGATGGTATGTGACCCAAGTTGTTGGGTAAAATATCTGGAAATCTGGACACACGATGTTGGCAATGTAAGGAGAAGGTTGGTGGACATGTAAAAAAAATCCAGAAATTCCGGATAAAAATTCATGCTATTTTAGAAGGAATGTTGAAAATTAAATTTGCACTCTGCCCTGAATCTATGTTGAGTGTCTTGCCTAATAATGCTCCTCGAAAAGCCTGCAATTTTTTTTTCATGCAATGGCAGTGGCTCGGATATCCCAAAAGTATCTGATTGGTTCGAGAAACTGGGGGAGATGGCTAGAATGGCAAAGCTTACAAGCTTAGTGAATAATCAACCGGCAGATGAATTTCAGGGACTTTGGAGCTACTATACCATTTAGATAGTTAGTTAATAAATGTATTAGTAGAATAGCAGGACATAATATAATTTATCCTAAATTATGTTTTTTGTATCTTTATGTTCTATTCTCTTTATATACCTGTAAATATAAATGCTGGTTTACCAGAAAAAAGAAAAGGAAAGGAAAAAAAGAGTCATTTTCATGCATCATGAGAAAAAGGAGAGAGAAACCATCTATCTCAAAAAAGCAAAAGTATCTATAGTGAAATGTTTACACCATTTAAAAAAAATAGAATTCATTATTTAGGCAAAAGTGCCTTAGAAACCGTCTACATTATACTGCTATCAAAATGTAAGAACATCTGTTCAAATTCAGTGACCAATCTCATAGCACCTGCATTTCTAGCTATCAATCACTGTTGCAGTCATTCTATCTGATTACCATTTAACACACCAAGATCTAACTGACTGCCTCAGGTCAGACATAATATAAAACCATGGCTTATTTTTAACACCATTAGTATGTGGGAAACCAGGATTCAGCTCACAGACAATCTCCACTTAAATGGCTTCATTTCCTTCTCTCTATTGCTTGAAAGGATAGTGGCAGAGACCAAGCCAGTCTCAAACCAGGTTTAAGCTAGCATGTTTGCAAATTATAATTCAGATTCAAATCATGCAAAACTATAATTAAGATCCACTGTGGTATATAAACCAACTCGGATCCTGCCTTTACATTCTTGTTTGACAGATCTTAAATAGGCATGGAGTGGTCTGCATTGGGACAATCATACCAATCCCAGTTACTTGAATTAAACCACAGTTTTCCACAATGGTAGGACTGAACTGCTGCCTTTACCCAAACAAATGTGAAAAGAACAGCTAGGCCAGTAGTGGCATGTGAATATTCTAATTCAAAGGTTGCCCATTGTCATTATTTTTTTCAACATTTTACATCAGTATTAACAAAAGAAGAGATATACAGAGGGGAAAAGTACAAAGCTGCAATAACCCTTTGATCATCCTGGCCCTTCTATCTCATCATTGTACCATACAGTTACTACTTGCTTCAAAGGAAGCAGCTTTTCTCTTGTTCAAACCATATCAATCAAAGCTAATTAGGCATTAGGGTAAAAAAACAGATGAGAACACAAGCAGGTCAAAAACACATAGAATGGTATTGCTCAGATAGGCAGACAAATTGACAGATTTACAAATTTTCCTGGGAACATGGATATTTTTGAAAAACAGGGATCTGAAGAAAAAGGAACAGTTCTCCAGGAAAGTATATTTCATACAGAGTATAATCACATATTCCAATCCCTGTCAAAGGATATGCTACACAGCATTACTATTGCCCTACTTTTGGGAAGGGATAACTTGAGGCAAGGGAGGTTGCTGTTCGTCCAGAGGCCACATGTTATGCAAACTGATTGTACCACTAATTATCTGTCAGAAGGCTTGGCAGCAGCAGAATATGTCCAGCAAGTGTAAATCATACATTCCTTTCCCTCTTCTTTCGCAATAGCAGGCAGAACGTTGAGGAATTACCATCTCATTTAATGCAACAAAAATTGTAGATTAAATTATAAATAGGTATCTGCGTCAAAGATATGACTAGTCACGGGGGTAGTATAATATTGCAAGCTGTGAACACTCTGTTATAATTAAGAGGAACAGATTCATTCTATGCGCAATACAGTGCTCTGTAGACATGCAAACACTTGTCACATTCTGTGCAAAGGATGTGCAAAGGATTGCTGCCCTTTCTGTTTTTCAGCCACGTTCTCTACAGCGATTGTGGACTTATTATTCAAGGAACAAAGCCAAATCTCATCACTGTAATACCAACTCTGACCTGTAAGGTTCCAAAGTTCTGTTGGCATAAAGCAAAGCTTCCTCCAAAAGACCAAGGGTTGTGCAGGCATCCATGGCAAGGTCAAGTAGTTTCAGCTGGTAGATATTCGTATCTGGGAGAAGAGGACTGGTGTTCTTCAACAATGTCTGATATTTCATCAGAGCCTGCTTCCATTCTGTTGTTTACTCTGATTAAGGATTATTCTGCACTGTAATTGTCGAGCAAAAGCAAACACTTATGCTGAAATTATATTAAATTATAATATAACCCTCTGGTAATGCATTCACTGTTTCAGCTTCTGAAAACATACTTTTTAAAAAATTTACAACTAATAAACCATCCTTTGTAGATAGCTGCAAAATTAAAACCCAGTGCATGGATATTCAATTTTCTTTTCTTTAATATTAACAATTTTGATGAAAGGAGTTTTATCCCACGGTAATTGACCAAGAGTGAGAAAACTGCTCTGGGTTTCATAGATAAAAGGTGTTAGATTACTGATTTATGTGATAGAAGACACAGCTAATACCCAGTTATGAAAGATCTGAAAAGCTCCTTTGGTATGTTCATGTCCATGTGAATCAGATACAGACAGAATGACAATTCAGGAGATCTTTATCACATTCATTTAGAAAGATGTAGTTCTATAAATTGCCATGAACATTGAGACCTTCCTAGAATAGAAGTTAACCAGGCAGTAACTGGATTGTGCCAGTGATATTTTTCATACTTCTTGGGCAATCACAGAGTGGTTGTTTTTCATTTCTGCTTTTCTAAATAGCTACAAAGTCTTAAGAGTTAGCAGCTCTGGAAAAACAACAACCAAACACTAATGAAAACTTTCTCCATTACAATGGATTCCAGGAGAAAAACTATCCAAAGCCATAGTTGTTTCTGCCATTGTATCCTATCGTATTATCAGGTTTATGCATTGAACCCCAGTATGCAAACTATGTATTACTCCCTTGATGTTTGCATACAGTAACCACAATGCTCTTCTACACCATAACAAGAATGTGGTCAGAAAAAAATATATACATATACATACACACACACACACACACACACATATATGTGTCAGTCATAGACCGAGAGGCAAGGCAGGGGCGAGGGTTGGCAATCCTGATCCGGGAGGATTACTTCTTCAGAGCCCTCCCTGCATTGTTGATCCCAAACACTGAATGTGTTGGCCTCAGGTGGGATGCAGCTGAAAGCTTGGCCATCTGGGTGGTGTACGGCATGCCCAATACACCACCAGATGCCACCAGATACCCTGCCTGCCCTGATCCTGGAGGACATTAACATCCATGCAGAGCTGCCACCCTCTGAAAATGGTCTAGACCTGGTGTTGGCCACACTGACACTGGGACGCTCACAGTTTGTCACTGGCCCCACCCATCAGGCAAGTCACACCCCATCACCAGTGCAGGGTTGGAAGTGGAGCTGATAGTGGCAAACACCATTCAGTAGTCAGACCACTACTCCCTGAAGGCCCAACTATGATTGCCTCCCCAACCCCAGTTGTGTGCTGAGCAAATTTTGGCTCACCAAAGGAGATTTCTTTTTTTTATTTATTTATATTTGGATTTATATACCGCCGTTCCCTGGTGGGCTCACAGCAGTTTACAACAAGAAAATAATAAAACATATTAAGACCCCATAAAACTTCCCTTATTATAACCAACAAGTACTATTACTACTAAGATGAACTACTAATTATGAACCCCAATGGATTCCGAAACACTCTGTGGGACCCAATGCCTCTCAGTGCTTCTCTAAATGAGCTAGTCAGTGACTGGCAAAACTGATTGCTGACTGCCATTGATGAGAACCCCCCCCCCCAACACCCTCTCTGCTCCTGCTCCAAGTAGACCTTCTGGTATACAGAAGAGATCCATGAGATGAAACGGGAACTGAGAAAGTTAGAGCAAGTTTGGAGGAAAACTTGCAATTAAATGTTAAGAACATCTTATAGGTCATTTATGAAAACCTATGAGATAGTGGTGAAATCAGTAAAACGTGACTTTTACAGCTGCAAACTCATGCCCAGCACAATTGCTTAGGGTAGTTCGGTCACTCCACCCTTCAAGAAGGACACCAAAATAGTAACAAGTTGGAAATCAGCTGTGAGGCATTAGCAAGCCATTTTGTGGACAAAAACTTGATACTCCGCCACAACCTTCTGCCAACTTTAGACACGGAAAATGAACTAGAGGCCCCTTGGACATCTTTGAAGGAAACACTAGATCACTTCAGACAACTCTTGCTGAGTGAAGTGGCCAGGATACTGACTTTGATGAGACCAACCACATGCCCTCTAGACCCCTACCCCTTGTGGCTAATCAAAAGAACTGATAGGAGGATAGGACCCCCATTCTTGGAGATTATCAACCTTTCCTTCTCAATGGGAGAATTCCTGGAGGGGCTAAAGCAGGCAGTTTGCTGAAGAAATCAGCTCTGGATCTGTAGGAACCCAATAACTACCACCCCACCCTGTCTTGCACCTATTGTTTCTAGGGAAGGTGGTGGAAAGGGCTGCCATGGACCAATTGAAAACATTCCTGGATGAAACTTTGGTCTTGGACCCAGCTCCGTTGGGCTTCTGGCCTGGCCATGGGGCTGAAACATCATTCATCACCCTGATGCAAGTCAGCGCTGCTGGGATTCCAATAGACACAATCAACAAGTTACCAGCTCACCACCTCGCTGACAATGAAATCCGTGGGACAGCTCTTCAATGGCTCATCTCTTTACTTTGGGGTCACGGACAGAGGGTAATAACTGGAGAGAACAAATCACATTGCAAGCAACTCCCATGTGGGATGCCGCAAAGAACAGTTCTCTCTCCAGTCCTATTTAATAGCTTTATGTGCCCTCTTGCCCAGCTTGTACAGAGGTTCGGACGGGAATGTCATCAATATTCTAATGACACCCAGCTCTTCCTCCTAGAGGATGGCCACTCTTATTCACCCCCGGACTCATTAGTCTGGAAGTAGTGATGGGATGGCTCAATCAGAGCTGTCTGAAACGCAATTCTTCAAAGGTGGATTTCCTGTGGTTTGGTAGGAAAGGTCCTGGTGAGGAAGCATGACTGCCTGAGATGGATGGGGTGCAACTACAAGTAGCACACTCAGCCAGGAATCTGGGTATGATCTTTGACTCCTCCCTGTCCACAGAGGAACAGGTCTCAAGAGTATCACAGCTGGGGTTCTTCCACTTGTGCCAAGCTAAGCTATTAATACCCTACCTGGCTCCAGAATACCTCACCAAAGTGATCCATGTGACTAGATTTCTGCAATTTGCTGTACGCAGGCCTACCCTAATCCCTGATCTGGAAGCTGCAACTGGTGCAGAATGCAGCAGCCGGGGTTCTCAAAACCTTGGAGGGCCCACAACCAGTCCATGCTCCAATGGCTGCACTGGATACCAGTTGAATACTGACCAGACAAGGTTTTGGTAATTACCTTCAAGGCCATATGTGGTCTAGGCTCTGCGTACCTAAGGGATTTTGTCTGCCTCCCCCCCCCCCCCCGAGAGTGCTGCACTCCACAAGCTCAAAGTAGCTGTTGATCCCTGGCTCCAGGAAGGCTTGGTGGGCCTCTACCAGGGTCAGGGCCTTTTCTGTCCTGGCCCCCATCTGGTGGAATGAGCTTCCAGAAGAGATCAGGGCCCTGCCAGAGTTAGAACAATTCTGGAGGTCCTGCAAAATGGAACTCAAGCTTTCGGTTGAGCCTAATGAAACAACTCTACCAACTAGAGCCTCCAAAGGCCTCTCACACCACTAACTGCACTCAGCAGAGGCACAGGACAACTCCCAATCTGGAAAGGCTTGCAAAAATGAATTACAGTTGTACAGTCAACAGCTGCTATACAGTTATAATACTTCAATGTTAGAAATGTTGTAAGCGCAAATAGGTTCTTTCATGGTTAAAAACATTATAAGTTCATACTCATGATGTTTACTGTATTGCACTATGAATCTTCATTGTAAACTGCCCTGAGCCGCAAGAGAGGGTGATATATAAATGTAATAAAATAAGAATAAAAACTAAATAAGTGAAAACCTATCTTTAAACAAAACGAAAGTATGTAGCAGGGTTTAAATCCCCCCAATACATTTGCATTGTTTGTACATGCTGCACTGGGTCTGGCTGTGGTAGTGGAGGAGGCCAGCAACCACAGAGGATGCTGGCAGCTGTGCCAGACCCAGCCATGGTGGAGGAGGATGCTGAGATTGATAGTTGGTAGTGGGACTTGGAGCTGCCCTGGGTTTGCTGGTGTGGCGGGGGAATATGGGGTTGACATCCCTGAGAATCTTCCCCCCAGTGAGCTGTTGCTAGGTAACTGCAGTATTCTAAGGTTGGTTCTGCCAGTGAAAGGCAGGGAAAGTGCAGGGCCCCTTCCAGGGCATTTTTCGCCTTTGAGGGAAGATTCATTGGGACTAAGTCTGATTTGGGTTGCCAGTTCCAGGTTGGCAAATTCCTGGAGATACCTAGGGGGGGAAATCTAGTCTTGCATCTGGGCAAATACAGTAATCTGTAAAATTTTACAAAACTGCAATTTCAGAATTGTCTTCAAGGGCAACATCATAAGGAGGCATTTTATATTTTATCTAAAGAGGGGGAAATAGTCTGTAGATGCTAACAATTACTGATAGAGGAACTGATGAAAAGGTGGAAAGATGGACAGACAAAGAAGATTATTCATGGCACAATTTCCTCCCTACCCCACCCCACAACCTAGAAATGTCAATGAGCAGGTGAGTCTTGGGTCTTTGTGTCCTGATTCAAAAGGAAATCTATTTACTGTGGTTCATTATTGTGGCATGGAAAGGATACCTTCTTGTGAGTTGGGTGTTGTTATTTTAATTATAGCTTCCTTGACTTCTTTCCAAGCTCGTTCATCACCTGCCAACATGGCAGCATCCTGCATTGGCAAAAATAAAAAGACAAAATCATTTTGTTTTTTAAATAAACAATGTTACATTGAAGCATAAAACCCTGTAAACAATGATAAACACAATGTTCTATTTGGCATGAAGCTGAAACTGTACTTGTGGAAGTAAATGGAAAAACCAAACTGTTGCTTGGTTTTTTAGCCAAAGCATTTAATATCAGAAATATCCATTAACCTATTATTTTTATTAATGTTAAAGAATATGACATTACTATTAGCTTTGAACAATGGGACAAGAACATACAATTTAGGAACAACTTAATTATACTTAAAATAAAAATAAAAATTATTCAGTATGAACAGCAATCTCTTCTTATGCCAATAACTAGATTTCTGAAATAACATAGGATATTATTCGGAATAACAAATAACAGAAAGTGTGGCATGGTCCACACATTTTGTCAGTTTTGCCATGTTCTTTGACATGTGTTAATGCTAAAGAATTAAATACCACTTCTTTCATCTGTTGCTTGTCAACACTGCCAAGGTTTCCTCATCACTTGCCAATGTAATGATCAATGTTAACTGTTATTAAAGGTATAATTCTAACCAGACATTCAGAAAAATCTCAGACTGTGATAAAACACATGGATAAGTCACAATTTTAAAAACCTATGGTTTGAGAAAGCCAAAAATCAAATCTGATAACACACTATGGGTGACTTCTGCAGGTAGCCAGTTGTGAGGATCAAATGAACCAAGTTCTGCTAAGAATTTCACACCTCTGGACATGGTTTCAGATACTTCAGATATCCCACAGCAGTGATAGTTACTCAGGGGCTCAGGGCCACATGACTCATCTGAACATCTTTCCTCAATGAGAAGAAGAAGAAGAAGAAGAAGAAGAGTTGGTTCTTATATGCCGCTTTTCTCTACCCAAAGGAGGCTCAAAGAGGCTTACAGTTGCCTTCCCTTTCCTCTCCCCACAACAGACACCCTGTGAGGTGGGTGAGGCTGAGAGAGCCCTAATATTACTGCTCAGTCAGAACAGCTTTATCAGTGCTGTGGCGAGCCCAAGGCCACCCAGGTAGCTGCATGCAGAATCGAACCTAGCATGCCAGATTAGAAGTCTGCACTCCTAACCACTACACCAAACTGGCTCTCAGTGGAGCTTCTGGCTATTCCCACCTTAAAATTGCATAATGGGATGGAATGGAGGACATGTAAGCCTCAATTCTCCCAAGCAGCAGGTTTCATGCCAGTGATGGGAGTAAAGAACTTATCCTCCTCTACACCTCTTCCCTTTTTTTGCAGTATCCATGCTGTCATTTCCATACCCAACTAGATACCAGGAGGAAAGCAAGCTGGCTTCAGAGAACAGAGAGCAAAACCATCACCACAGAAGCCACCCAGGAAAAGAGCAAGCTGGCCAAAGTGGGAAGATGTGGGAGGGGTATTGGCTTCTCCACAGCCAGTTTATTTCCCTCCAAGCGTCTTGGCAATCTCATTCTTTCACCTGCTTTACAATGCTTCATGCTGGGGAATGAGTGACAATGCAGAAAGGGAAGGAAAGCTTCTTGCCAAGAGAGGCTTCTCAACTTGAGTGGCTAGCTTAGAGTAGGCTTCTGTAGAAACAAGTCTGAGCACCATCGACTCTCCACACTGCTTTAACCACTGTCTCTCTGGCATGGCACTGTAGCCTTGGCTATCTTGCTCTCAACTGGTGTGCAATGCTTATGTCAGGGAAAGGGAAAGACAGTGCAAGAAAAAGAAAGTTGACAGGCTTCCTACTGCAGCAGCCTGCACTAAGCCAGTAGGAAGTGTTGGCTTCGAGCCTCCCTTTGTAATTCTCATTGCTCAACATGGACTCGGAAGCCTCCTTGCTCTCTTCCCCTCTCTTCAAATACCCAGGAGCTGGGTAAGGTTCAAGAGTGATAGGAAAAGATATGCATTCTATATGCTCAGAGGTACTCTGGTAATTTTAAAAGTTTATAAATGCAATTATTAGTTCATAGATCAATTGTCATATCAAGAACAGAAACTTTAATCTATATTTCTCTCACAGAAGACTAATTAAATACTACAGGTTTCAGATAATAGGAAATGTGTACTCAGAACCTGCATTAATTTCATGTGTTGCTCTGCAGCACTGTTTTCCCATTCATATCCAAAGCGGGGGGGGGGGGGGTGAACTCTTGTACTACCCCAAGAGACGATTGCATCAAAATGGCCTCTGCAGTCTCAGGATTCTATGACATTCCACATGAGAAAATTACAAAGAGAGCAGTGTTCCCCTCACAATTTGCAAATGTACTTACCATAAAAATCAGCTATCTGATCATAATAAGCTCACCTGGAAATAATTTTGTACTGAACGAAAGCTGCCATGCTGAAAGGTCAACACTGGGACAAAAAAGCTCATGTTGCTGTACTTATGTCAGTTATGTTCCAGATACATTAAGCTTCGCATATAAAGTGAACAAGCAAATCTGGCCTAGATCTAATTCTACTGCCTGGAAAGGGCACAGAATCAATTGTGGAGGAGTTGACTTTTTGAATGAAAATATAACTAAATGTATAACATGATATATAATTACCCTAGTTCAAAACCGTGAACTGAAGTTTTAAATCGAGGGGGAAATTCATTTATGCGACTAATCTTATAACCATAAATCAGCCACACATCAGTTTTGACAAGTAAATATGAAGATGGAGGCACACAAGCATGGACTTTAATTGGGAAGACAGATTACTACTCAAAACATGTAAAATGGAACAGACTGGAGGGCAGGTGACCCCCTTGGTCATCAGTAGTGCTTAGGATCTGGTGTGAGACTTAAGTGGACTGCATCAATGAGGAGCGATGTGGACAGTGCTAGTAACTTCAGCTTTTGTGTAAGTGCAGATTGCCCCAAAGTCCAACCACATTTGATTTCAGAAAAGGGATTAATCAAAAGAAAGATGAAGATTTCATATTTTTGGGCTTTTTCAGGTTTGTAGAGAAATCTGTCTTATCTTCTGGTAAGAAAAGCAGCATATAAGAACCAACTCTTCTTCATAATCTGTTCATAGCTCTACTCACCAGAGTAAGTATCCTCAAATCTGTCCAATTTGTTTATTAGCATATAAATGCTGGGTGAAATCAAAGAGCTGTGGCCGTTTTTATGAGCCAAGGACCTTTTCTGCACCAGGAATTTGCCCCGACTCACCGCTTGTCTGGTGGCAGGGCAAATTCCCAGTTCTGCATGATGTCAGTACCATCTTGGGGCTGCCCCAGGCCTGGCCCGACTCAAGCCCTCAGTCACTCCACAGCCCCAGGTTTCAATAGGGCCACGGCTATAGGGAAGGGAAAAGTCAAGCTGTCCTGGTGCAGCTCCTCCCCACCCTCACCCAGGTACAGCATCCCGGAAGGGATAAAAAATGGTCCAGTGCAGCAGAGCTGCCTGGGGCATTTTTTTTGTTGTTTAAGAATGCAGTATTAGATTAGTAAACAATACCACATTCTTAAACAAACCTTGCCACCCCAGCTGCTGTGAGGGAGCACAAATCTGGTGTGGATGAGGTGCAACGGCCCAAATACTCCATTGCGTGGAAGAGGCGGGACCACTTGCCCCAGTTCAAACACTAGGCGTCAGCCTGGCACAGAGCCTCCTGTCTGGTAAAGATCAAGATGGATTATGTACTGTAAATTAGTTCTATAGAATGAGGAGATGTCTAATAAACAAGGTAACAGGACTAGGGTGGAATGGGCTGCCTGATGAAACAGAACTGTTCAGGAAGACATGTTTATAATGGAATAGGGCTGCATAATAACAGAATGATTCACAAAGACGTTTTAGTAGAGAGGACAGAACTCGGGACTCTACTATCAGTATGTATTATCTATTGCTGTATGGTTTAATCTTGCTGTCATACATTATTTTCTACTTATGTAGAGCTATGTCTTTCATTGTTTAATACTTTCAGTTTTATGAAATCCTAGTCTTATTACATTGTTTATCAGAATCTCCTCATCCTATTGAACTGATTTACACTAGCTAATCCACCTTGAGTAAAATATGCAGAATATTAAAAAATTAAACATTTACAGTCTGACTTTAGTTATCAGTTTGCTGCTGAGATTGTTTTGCTTAATGAAATGGAAGACTGCTGTAAAACCACACACATTCAACATAAAAATTAACATGCAATCAATAGAAATGTGAATCATTTCTTGTTTCCATACATGATCCATTCTGCTATCTTTAAAAATTTACTTTTTCCTGTACAAAAAAATCTTTGCTATCTGATCACTTTCACACTATGAGGCAAGCCACTAGGGGAATACAAAAACAAATACAAAAAAAATCACTTTTTTTTTTAGTTTGGGTATATTGAAATCTTTGATATTCCCCAATCACAATATACCATTCCTCTCCCCCCCCCCCCCAAATCCTTTATGCAGGAAAGGATACTGCTGGATTAAGTTTGCATGATGTTAAATGCAGTTGGAGCCACTTTTTTCTAAATATGTAGAAAGTTGATGATTTTAATGAGAGATTTAATTTCACCCATACTGCTCAAAACAACCAAAGATGAAGCTTAGGCTGCAAACTTTTATGAGATAACAAGCCATTTTAACCAAGAGGGGTAGTTATTTGATTTTAGTTGCTGGTCTCATCTTTCAGGTCGAGTACAAAACTATCATTCTTTGAATCTTGTACATATAAAGTAGCTAAGAGAGGCTGCCTGAGAGCAGGCAATTTTGCCTTTCAAACTGATTGTCTATCTGAATAAACACAAATACATTGTTTCTCTGACTCTGCTGTAAAAATCTGGGGCCAAGTTATATGATTAAGCGAGCTATACATGCAAAGTGATCCTGAAGTAGGAATTACAGAAAATTACTGCAGTACAGCCAACATTTAATTTCACCCCAGAGCACTGCATGAAGACATTCATGAAATAGAAGTCTTCCAAGTGGCTTTATGGGGGACAAAATCCCAGCTCAATCTTCAGGTGTTTAAAGGTTCCAGAAGGGAGCACCTGTGGTAGTATTTCATCTGCAGCAGAAAAAAAGAATTTCCCTCTCTGATGCAACCACATCATTTAGAACAGCAATGTAGGTGCTAGTGCCAGGAGGCAACATACAAAGAAGGCCTTGGCCTCTGTATCTTGTTATTTGACCTCCAGAGGAACTGGTTGGCTACTGTGTTAATCAGGATACTGGACTAGATTGACCACTGGTATGATCCAGGAGAGGTTTTATTCTGTTCTGAAACTGCTTTCTGGCTAGAAGAAGATTATAAAAATAATAAAAACCCTACCCCACTAATTAAAAGCTTGGGGCAAAATACAGGGTTTGGTCTGGCCCCTAAAAGAGTAATCAGGACAGCCTCAAGGAGAAGGTCATTCTACAAGCAAGGTACCATCAACAATGTCCTTTCCAGGGGTGTGGCTAAAGATGTCGTTCTGAGAGGGTGGCAGGGCATCTGCTCTGCTATCTCTGAAGCCTGACGGGTCAATTGCGCAAGCAATTGGCAGAAAAGAGGAGGGGTACGCAAACCCCACCTCACCTTTCTACCCAGGAAGTTCTTGGGGCCGTCTCCAATCCTTTAGGGAGTATATCTCCGTGGATTATAGGCTGTCAGCGTTCCAGGTCCAGAGGACGACTGCCATTTTCTATCTCGGACTTTCTTTTCTCTCTTTAATCTTAAAGTATCTGCTTCAACCCTACACGATGATTTACTGCAAATGAACGTTGTGAACTGAGGGGAGGACATCGGCTGAGTTCCAAAACATCATTTACTGCAAGTATCTCTCGTTTTTTTTTTCTCCGTCTCTCTTCCCGCATCAAAGCCCTTTGTTTCCCCCCTCCTCTTACTCTGCTCTGCCCGAAGCCACCTCGTTATGAGGCAGGCTAATTCTCCTAACTAAACAGAAGAAGGACTCAAATCAACTCAAATTAATTGGCAAAAGCTCTTATTGTAATTGTTTTAGTTTTCGGAGATAAGAGATAAGAGCTGTGAATGGGAAGATCTCACGAGAGCTCTGTTCCAGCACGAGAATATCTGCCTTAACTGACTTTAATACGTCACATGCCAGAGGATAAACAGAGGACCTCTACTGGCCACTTGTAAAATTGTTAGAGGCCGGCTGTTTTTTTTTTTTAAGTCAAAAACATGTCTATGTTAAAAAGATTGGCTTATCTAATAGAGAAACAAACCCAAGATTTCAAAGTATTTACAGAAGGATTGGTCAAAAATATCTTCAAGGAGATCCAAGATGGCAAGGAAGAAGTCTCCAACAGGAATGATGGATCAATAACAGTGGCTGATGACAGCTTTAAACAAGGTGGAAAACCAACAGTAGAAGAGAAATCTGAAATTCATATCTTCAAGGAGATCCAAGATGCCAAGGAAGAAGTCTCTAACAGGAATGATGGATCAATAACAGTGGCTGATGACAGCTCTAAACAAGGTGGAAAACCAACAGTAGAAGAGAAATCTGAAATTCTGGAGACGGAAAAGGGGATGCCAGAGTTCTGCAGCCCAGATAAGGACACCATTTAATCTAAACCTGGAAACTTTACTATTCTCTGTATTAACAACATATACTGTATCCTACATTGCTATTTTTATGAAAAAGGGGAAGCAGTGTTTTTTCTCTCTCTTGTTTCTTTTCCTTTGTAGGCATATAGGTAATATAATCGTTAGTGTTGGAAATATAAAATGGGGTTTTCCCCCCTTATTTTTTCTTTATTGGTGTATTGTTATAGGGCCAAAGCTCACACTGATCTGTAGAAAATGCAAAGCTCTCAATTTATACCTGTCAGGATGGCTCTTAGAATGGGTCAAGTATAAATTGTTTTGTAGATGTATCTGTATTAAGGATAAGGAGAAGTTATGAAATCCTCTTGTAATTTTTTTTCTTTGTACATCTTTAAGGCAAAGCCCTACTTTCCTTTCCCTTCATTAGGGTATTGATACAGGGCCAAAACTCATACTGTTCTACAAGAAATATTTAATGTTAAGCATCTAACTTAAACCTAGAAATATCTGCCAGGATAGCTCTTTGATTGTATTAAGCAGTTAACGTGAGGTCTACGATCTCTCAAGTAAGTTGATTAATAACAACTTTTCTTTTGTATATCTAAATAGGCCTTTTTTTCTTTTTAATGTAGTGGAAATGTGGATGGCTCTTAGACTCAGTTTTGGGCAAAAGTTTATATCACTGTGTAGTTAATGTGGGGTCGTATATTTTCAAACGATTATTATATTTTATTTACTGTCTTTTGTATTAATAACTCGTATTGCATCCTATATTTCTATCTTTATGAAAATTTAAAAAATTGTATATAAAAAAACAATGTCCTTTCCAGCTCCTGCTATCTAAGACAATACAAAATGGAGATATCATAGATACTAGGGATAGAATGTAAGTCATACTCTCTACTTTAGGAAGTTGTGACAAAGAACAGTTGTTCCAGTTTTCATTGATAAGTACTTTAGACAATGAAAGAGAAAAGTCCAAGAACCATACAAGAAGGTTTTGACTCTTTCTCTAGCAATGGTGCATTTACATGAGATGGAACCGTGCAATTGTCTCATTGTGAGTTTAAAATGCAACAAACTCTACTGATACAGTTCAACATGCCTCTATTTGTGCTCTGCTCCATACACAAGCACATACAAAGGTCTTTTGGGAGCAGGGCAAATGTAGAAATGAAAGCAAGTAATCACTTGTTGAAACATCCACAAGAAGGTTCAACAACTGCATCTAAAGTTTCCAATAAATGGACCTCACTTCCTGGCTATGTCAGGCATACAAAACTGGCAAGAAAGCCTCTCCTAGGAAACTGAAAAGCTTAAGACTGTTATCAAGGGCTTGGATATTCACAGCTGCTGAGATTACTAAGCTACAAACAAATGGGAGGCCTAAGGTCTGCTTATGCATTTAATAGAGCCAGTACTTTAATTACCACAAAGCACTTGGAGCTAAGATAATTATTATGGACTATTCTCAGCAGTTAATAATGACCAATTCTGCAGATATTCTTCTAGTGTTGAATGCAACTGACTGGCTCCTCCCTGAATTACCTAAACTTTCCGATTTTATATTATTAATTTTTTTCAGCACTGTTAGTTGACATTGCAGTTTGATTATGACCTTGCTCTTGAGGTAGACTTATATCTTCAGAAGCGGTAGAGGCTCTGTCTATCAAGCGGTAGAGGCTCTGTCTACAATGGTTATTCATCAACTGTCATGAATGTTATGCTATAAAGTTGTCTCTTACATCTCTGCTTCACTAATGGCAGTGCTGTCCTCTGATACAAGGAGAGCCTCCTGTTGAATCAAAGAAGAGCAGTCTCCTGCATCGATGGGAAGTGCCTTACTCAAGAGGAGAGCATTACAGAATATTGTTGTGGGATCCAGCTCAGACTACAGGGGAGGTACAAGAAATGCAAAGTTATAGGTTAAAAAATATGCAGCCCTCTTAAAATATCTTGTGGAACTGTTATATCATCATCGTGGGGAGTTAAGAAAGGATTTATTTATTTATGCAATCCCACCTTCCTGCAAATAAACCCCTCCCTCCCATGGTGGAACCTTTCCATGCTCGTTGCATCATTGGGATGAAAAAATCCAGGGTGGACCAAGTTCACCACGGTAAAAGTCCCCCATCTGGACACAGGAAGTGGTGGAGCATGGTGTTCTGCTACAATGCACCAGTAGCAGCGCTGCTAGTGCGGAATCAGCCAAGAAAAGACATTCCACAAGCAATGTGCCACTACTGAAAAATCCCTGTCTCTGGTTGCTGCCTGCCTCACCTTTGGAGGCCAAGTCCACAGAGAGCAGGACTTGTGACATGGATCTAAACTAGAAGGCTACACTGTATGGGAGGTAAAGGTCCTTCTACTACCCTGCCCCCAAACCATTTAGGTAAGAACCAGCACTTTGAATTGTGCCCCAAAACAAAGGACAACCAGTGCAGATCTTTTTGGCACTGAGGTGATATGATCCCTGTATCCCTCCTCGACAATACTCTGGCCGCTGCGTTTTAAACAATCTAAATCCAGTACTTCTTATTGAACAAGCCCAATCAATGATACCTCCATATTTACAGTGTCTAGAGGTAAAAGAGCTA
This sequence comes from Paroedura picta, assembly GCF_049243985.1. NCBI lineage: Eukaryota > Metazoa > Chordata > Lepidosauria > Squamata > Gekkonidae > Paroedura > Paroedura picta. Next base: position 78,850,451 of record NC_135369.1, on the reverse strand, counting down.
GACACTGAGAGCCAGTGTGGTGTAGTGGTTAAGAGCGGTGGACTCTAATCTGAAGAACTGGGATTTGTTCCCTACTATTCCACATGAAACCTGCAGGGCCAGTCATAGTTTCTCTCAGAACTCTCTCAGCCTCACCTGTCTCACATGAGGACTGTTGTGGGGAGAGGGAGGGAAGGCAATTGTAAGCTGCTTTGAGACTCTTTGAGAAGGATCAACTTTTTAAATAAAAAGTGAAATACTAAGAGAAGGTGCCCGTGCATAATTTATATTTGGAGCACAAAATATATGAAGCGATACTCAACTGTTATCTTTAAAGAAAGCTTTTTTCTTCCACATTTCCACATACCAACAACCCTACTATAGCTAGACGTTTTGCACTTATCCCATCTTGCTTTTTCTGCAAATGAACCTGCAGAACAACAAATCATAATACCGTCTAAAGAAATTCAATCTTCAGCGTTTAATATTTGTATTTAAGCAGCATCTAGAGCAATATAAGCATATTATTGAGCTAATCTATCATGTGAGCTGTGTTTCAACTAAGCAGCTGAACCAGAAAAAATGCCAGCTATGTATTTCTCACTGTTCTAATGACCTCCATGTAATTGAGTCATATCTCAAGAAGTCTGATGCTTCTACCAAAATATTTACATAGCCAAATGGATGTATCTCATTCTAAATACCTCTGAAACTCCACCATGCTTTGTTTCTCATTTAGACCATGGCTCATTTTCACAGTACTCTCCATACATTACTTCCCATGTTAATTAGCTCAGTACATTGTGAAAACTCAGCCCATTCACCTTTCTCCTCCTAATAGATAAGTGGCCTTTGATTCACACTATCATACTATGGGAGCTGAACCATTAGATTAATTTCATCAGGATGCATAAGCCATTATCATGCCCATATATGGTGAATAAAAATAAAATACATAAAACAATGCAGAGTGAAATTTATTTGGACCTGACAGACATATACTGGAATTTGGAACTGCTATCTATGCAAACATTCGCGGCCTGGGCCCTGCTTACCAGAGGGTCTGCTTGTCTCCTTATGCCCCCTGCAGAGCCTTCCACTCTGTGGGTTTGAATCTGTTGGTTGTTTCTGGTCCCTGGCAGGCATACCTAATCTTCACCAGGACCAGGACCCAATCTGCTGAAATGAGTTCCCAGAAGAGCTGAGGGCCCTGGCAGATCTATCACAGTTCTACAGGGCCTGTGGAACAGTGATAGGGCCTGAAAGATGGAGCTCTTCAGCCAGGCATTTGGTTGAGGCCGGGCTAGGAAGATCGGATCCCTCCATGTATCATTAATTAATTCATTAATTCAGTCACTGGATTTATAGCCCGCCGCTCTTGAAAATGTTCATCCTAAACTGAAGGCACATGTATTTTTAGAAGTTCTGGTTGGTCACTCTTTCAGTATAGTCAACCTGCCAAAATGATTTTCAAGTTATCACACAAAAAGAAGTACTTGGTATCTTTATAAATTGGTTTCAGTGTGCAGGAATGGAAACAACTTGGGGAAAATGTCACCTCAAAACTAATCCCAATGAGTCTAAACAAATACACTTAGAAGGCCTGATCCTGAAGATGAAACTCAAATACTTTGGCCACCTCATGAGAAGGAAGGACTCCCTGGAGAAGAGCCTAATGCTGGGAGCGATCGAGGGCAAAAGAAGAAGGGGACGACAGAGAATGACGTGGCTGGATGGAGTCACTGAAGCAGTAGGTGCAAACTTAAATGGACTCCGGGGAATGGTAGAGGACAGGAAGGCCTGGAGGATCATTGTCCATGGGGTCGCAATGGGTCGGACACGACTTCGCACCTAACAACAACAACAACAACAACAAAATACTTCTACAGTAGTATCTTACATCTCTTCAATAAGCAATAAAATACAGAAAAATACCTGATGTTTGTTGGAGATGTGGTCAGGGACAAGGAGGTTTATTATATGTGTTTTGGACATATCCAAACTACAATCTATTTTGACAAATAATGATTTAGTTTATCAATGATATGTTACATGGTAATATACCAAAGATAATTCTAGTAGGATATATAAATGGATAATACGTCAGTGCGAACTCTGCTAACTGCTCCTAAAATCAAGTCTCATGGCACCTTAAAAAGTAACACAATTTATTCCAGAATAAGCTTTTGTAACTCTATTTCATCATATGGTTCATGCCTTGGAATCACTGAAAGTATGAGAACTGCTGCAATTTTTGCATCTATTTCTACCCACAGAATTCTATATAACATGGGACTGTTTCTATGTAATGGGCAAAACAAACAAACAGAATACCATAAGCATGTTGCTTATGGCCAAATTTTCTTCCTTCCTCTAAGAACCTCTTTCATGTCACCTACTGTCTGTTCTTGAACCGGAGATTCCAGAGATTGAACCTCAGACCTTCTGCATACAAACCAGATACTTTCCCACTGAGTTCCAGACACTTATGCAGAATATACCTAGATCCTGGCCAGCAAACTGAAATAATAGCAAAATGCATTCATATGAGACAAAACTGCCTGCTTAAAACATGTACCAAAAGATGTATATGGCTTCCTAGACTTCTGGTTTTGTGTGTAATGAGATTCTGTTTCTTTTAAATGGTTAAAAGAATAGACCCTCAGGAGAATGTTGTATTCCAGTCTTGCGTCAGCAGTTCAATATATTGAGCATGCCAAATTAGCATGCCATACTAACACCAGATTTCCTTTCAAGTAGTCTGTAAATCTGAATTTCTGGCAGATTTCATTGAGCTCACATTTATTTACATGACCTATGATTTATTTCCTGAATCCCTTTGGCAACACAGCCCACTCCAACTTATTCATGTTCATTGTGTGACCAACGCCCTTGGAGAATGCAGCATTACAACAATCAGGAGAGGTAAGCTACATTTGGGACTGATGTCTGAATCTCATTTGTCAAGGTTTGCTCTTCATGAGGATTTGGACTGTGATCAAGATAAATCTTACAAGTGAAAGGAGATGAAGCAGAAGGGGCATGCTGACAATTGAATCTTGAAATTAGAAATGACTCCTGGGCTTTCTGTGTCATTCATACCTTTTCTGCACAGGGAATAAGGCCTTGGCCAGTGCTCATCTGGCAGTGGGGCTAATCTCTGTTTCCGCATGAAGTTGGTGCTGGCCGGGGCTTGTTGGCCTGTTCAGGCCCTCTGTTGCTCTGTGGCAAGGGAACATGGACATTTCCTTTTCTGCCCTGGATACCTACAGGGCCTATGCAGGGCCAAGCTTCTGTGGCAGGGAAGAACCAGGCCTTCCAGGCCTGGCTCCTTCACTGACCTGGCCTGACTACAGTGTCCCAGAAAGGACACAAAAATGCCCTAGGCGGCTCCATGGTGCTGTACGGCACCACCAAGCCACCTGGGGCATTTTTTGTTTGTTCCTAAACAAAAACAAACAAACAAAACCCACCCCTGCTGCCTCCCCCTACTGCAAGTCCTGGCATACAATTCAGAATCCAGGCATTTTCAGCATGTGTGGGGTGCTGAGGGACTTGTGAGCTAGAGTTCTGGACTGAGCATTTCTACTGAATGCTTTTGCACATGCTTGGTCAGATCTTGCACTCCCCTCTATGTGGGGAGGGAAAATTTCTCCCTCCCCCCCCATCCCCATTTTTCTTCCCAGAATCCTGCAGAAAGCGCCAGGCTTCCTTCCTTTTTAAAACAGTAATAGCTCTTGTTGTGCTTGCATGGGAGGAGGGGAGGGACAGAGGGGAGAGAGAAGGAAAGACTGGCAGTGAAAGAGGGAGATGGCAGAGGGTGGTGGTGACTTTCCCCATTTTTTTTTACAGTTGCTGATAACACAGAAGTCCATTCCGCACAAGTTCAATATTACAGGAGTGTAGCAAATTGTAATCGCTACTAATATGCAGTTATGCACGACGTCGTACACAATCTGCCATACTCCTGAAACAGTCCCGCTAAAAGCGATTCGTTGAAGCGCTTCTAGGTAAATCCCAAAAAGTGGATTCACCCTCCGAAAAGCACTACTCTCTTGCAAGCATTCTGCAACACTAGCGAAAAAGACCTGCGTGTTAACATTGTTGCGGTTTCAGCAAAGTCCCTCCCCCTGGCTGTCTCCTCTGAACTTCCGGCGAAGCGATCGCCATTTTTTTTTCTCAGAGCGAGCGAAGAGCAACGAACCGGCGAGTCTTCATTCACCCAGCGAGGCTTCTCTGGCTGCAGTCCCTCCACAGAGCTGCTTTAAAGCTTGCCTCAAGTCACCAGGCACAACACAGCCCCGTTTGCAAGTTCCCTTTATTTTCGGCCGAAAATCGCACCCGTGCATGGGGGGGATTTTTTTTTCACTTGGGGGAGCGTGGCAATGAAGAATCGGCAGCTCACACGCCAGCTGCCAGCTAGATGGGTCTATACCAGGGGTAGTCAAACTGTAGCCCTCCAGATGTCCATGGACTACAATTACCAGGAGCCCCTGCCAGCGAATGTTGGCAGGGGCTCCTGGGAATTGTAGTCCATGGACATCTGGAGGGCCGCAGTTTGACTACCCCTGGTCTATACGTTAGGAGGAAGCAAGGAAGCAAGGAATCAAGGCATATTTGTTGCAACGTGTGTTTTTCTTTTTTTTTTAAACCTGTTCTTAAAGGCAAAGGGGCTTTTCCGGAGCATGGTAACAACCGCCCATTGGCTGCTCGCTTGATTGACGGCCAGGGGTGGGACAAAGCACGGAAAAAATCGCTTCCTTTCTAGCGATTTTTGCCGAGACCGGAAACCTGTGGGAAATGATTGAAACGCTACTGGATCCCACTACAAAGGCAGGTATGCGTTACGCCGAATTCCACTATTTAAAATTCCGCTTTTGCTTTCCGAAACCAATTTGCCACATTGGACCTTGTGCGGAATGGGCCAGAGAATTCACTACAAGGCTACGACTATACTAGTCAGTTTCAAAAATGGTTTGGCCACTTTCAGGATTAAAAAATAATCTTTCCCTGATTCATTTGTGTTTCCTTTCATTCAAGGAGCAGAACCACAAGAATTTAAACTGAAGGCACTTGTTTGATGCTACTCCACATCTGTAGTAGCGCAACTTTGTAAATTTTTAAATACCTTTGGACAGTCCCCTCCACCCCCACTCCAACGTTACAGGTGATATTCTAACCCCATGTAAGAAAAACTTCAATTTTGGGTTGTAGTTACAGAATAACTATACCAAAGAAAAAAGAATGATGTGTAAGGCAGGCACAGAATCCAAAGTCAAACTTAAAGGCCTGACTACTCAGATTCTCTGCAGTAAGCTGCGTGTGTGTGCACTAGGCCAATATGATTTAATGTGCTACAGCAGCTTTCTCATTTTTATAAATAGTCTTCATACACATATTCGGGCCTTTCTAGAGAGTCATCTTCTCCAGGATGGGCAGCACAGATGTCACACAATCACCCAAATTATGTCACCTCAGCAAGCTCTCTTATTCTTGCTGTTTTCTAGCAATCGGACTGTAGTTGCTAGGAAACAGTGTTCCTTAGTCCCAGCAAGTGCTATTAGCAGGCCTGTTTTGTGTGTGTGTGGGGGGGGGGGAGGTGGGTGTGCCAGTACCATAGGCAGCTACTAGAGGAGGCCTAGCATTCCTTGCCTCTGGAACAGAATACTGCTTTAGAAAAGCACATACATTGAATAAATAAGCAAAACAAGAAAGAACTCTTGGCTGTTTAAGATTTTGCTGCAAAATAATGCGGTTGGTTTATGGACTGTCTTTATTCAAAATGTTAGCCATCTTTTTAATGCCATCAGTAATTACAGTGCACGTAAAGATCCTCATATGTTGGATGTAAGCCTTCTTCCTAAATCAATGAACTTTACATACCACAATTTATAAAACTGACAACAGATGCCATAAATGAAGGACACCATAGGAGGAATAATTGAGGCTGCACAAAGCACTGTACTTAACTGTGTAGGTTTTTCTTGCTCCATTTATAGGAACAATCCTCAACTTCTAGGCAAAAATGGGTGAAGCTAGAGCTGCATTACACTCCCCAATGAATGTAAGCATAATTTTGTTTTTTCTTCACAGGAAGCTGTACTAATTTCACAGCACATGAGAGGGATGGTGAACTGGGCTGCCAGACATCACAGAAATGCTTCACATGTGTGGTTATGATATTCATTATCACAAATAGGAAGAACAGATACTTAAGAGGTGGATTTCTAAAATGAAGAGGATGACTTACACATTCTATGCAATATGATACCATAATTTTCTCTATGAGGGTAATTGCTGGGAAAGCTAAGCATTTAATGACCTATTTGAAGACAAAACAAAGTATTTCTTTACTGGCAAAGAATCTGCAATTTCCTCACTTAATTCTATTTACTACATAAATTTATAGTGGGTTCAAAGACCATAGAAATCTTGTTTTAATGGAAGGGCTTGAAGGAATACTCCTCATCTGAAATTATAAACAAGATATGAAAACTTTTCCATTTAACAATCTCAAGATATTTTTAAAAAAACAACACAAAGTGACATTTCTATAAAACTTTAGCCAGATATTTTAAGAATGTTTTTCTTACTAATGGAGATGCTAGTAAATCTGTTGTTTTCATGCATGTGATTATCATTATAATATTTGTTGTTTTTGCTTACATTTTACTTAAATTCAGCAGCCAGCTCTTCAGGTAGGCGGCTTGACATTTTGCACATCCTTGCAAATGATGATCTTATTTTCCATGGGCAAAACTTGGGTTGCAGAGAAAGGGTGTGCTCTAGACTAGTGATCCCCAACCTGTGGGCCGTGGACCACATGTGGTCCTTCGACTAATTGGAGGTGGGCCCCGAAGGCCGCCTTCTCCCCTCCGGCCCTTTACTCCATCCCCCCAGCCCTTTACAACACACTTCATTGTTGTGGCGTGTCTGTATCTTATTTTGAAGGGATGTTTAAACATTACCATAGCGATCAGAGAGAGTTAGGGCAGTGGTTGAGAGTAGAGGAGTAAACTACCCCCCCACCGGGCCTCAGTAAAAGGCACTGAGTGGTCCCCGGTGATAGAAAGGTTGGGGACCACTGCTCTAGACCCTTTAGGAAATCTGAAGGTAAATTTAATTTAGGAAATCTGAAGGTAAATTTAAGAAATCAGAGACTAGCCAAATGACTTTGATTATAAATAACAAAGGTGAGATAATTTGGCATTCTTTTGGAAAATAATGCCATATTAGGAGGAATTGTTCTAATGCTAACCAGAGAAAAGCCTTTCCCAAATAAGGAGGGGCAACAGCAGCAAAAAAGCTCTGGTAAAAGTTCAGCGGCCAATAAAGAAATGTTTTATATTATCAATTGGAGACACCAAAATGTTATATGGTTTATAGATTCTGGGACCACAGTGCTCTTTGTGTGCTCACAAAGATTTATATGAAACATTATATGAACAAAAGAAATGGAAATTAAGTGCTGCAGATGAACACCTTGTATGGGCTAAAGGTGTGGGCAGTGAGACAATAAAATGCAAAGTTCCAGGTGGTGAAATCTCAAAGGTACCTCATTACAACATGCCTTTATGCCAAAGCTAGTGAATAATCATACTTCTGTAAGAGCACTGGCAAAGAAACAAATGATAGCATCTTTTGGGAAGAGATGTTTTATTAGATTAAAAATAATAATTAACTGTAGCTGGGATTTGTATTCTCTTGAAACCTATATGCAGAAAGTAACCCTTGCAAAACAATGCAGTCACAATGCAGCACCGGTGATGGGGAAATAAGAACAATTATGTAATTAATCAGAATTTAACTAAAGGAATTCTTATGAGCAAAAGTGTTGCTGAAGAAAAGTGTGTGTACAGTATATGAGAACAAAGGGGATGAGCAGCATGGCACAAGCCAAATGAAGCAACTCCTAGAGCCGATACACAAAGATATTTGTAGACCAATGAAAAGCCACCCCCAGTGGGAATAGATATGTGCTTATCTTTACTGATGACTACTCAAGATACACTGTGACCTACCTAATTAAAGAGAAGTGTCAAGTGCTAAAAAAATGTAAAGTGTACATGGCTATCATCAGTAAAAGATTTCAAAGAAAACCACTAACAATCTGCACTGATAATGGAGGGGAATACATGGGACATGAGATGAAGAGTTATTTGACTGACCAATGAACATAGCATATGCTTACCATCACATACACTCCAGAGCAGAATAGTGTAGCAGAAAGGAAAAACTTATCTCTAAATGAAATGTCTAGATATATGTTCCTTCAGGCAGAGCTACCTGACAATTACTGGGGAGAAGCAATCAACAGTGCTACTTACCTACAAAACACATTACATATTAAAGGTGCAAGGAGTACACTATTTGAACTGTGATATAGTCACAACCCCATCTTGAATCATCTAAAAGTGTTTGGATCAAAGGTTTATAGTTATATTCCTTAAGAAAAGTGGACCAAGATGGAGCAGAAGAAAGCATTCTTGTTGGACATACACTGAGATGCAAAGCATACAGTAATTGTTCCACCTATGTACATTGTTCAAATTCATTGAACTTGGAAATGGTACACAAAGGTTGGAAGTGGTTCATATTAGTAATACATTATAGTTGGAAATGACCCATACCTTCCCTGAGTGGTCTGAATAGTCTTGCTTTCTTCTGACTATATTTAGTAACACAAGCAATACAGTTTTCTTTCACAGGGCATTTTAAGGAAAGTAAAATCATCTGGAGATGTGCTTTTAAATCTCTGTGAGTTTTACTGTTAATGGAGTGTTATGCTTTATGCCCCTGCAACTTGCTTTTGCATTCTCTTAAGATCAAGAAAATGAAATGGAACAAAAATACTTTAAGTAAATATACAAATCTGTACTCTGCAATGTAAACCCACGCATCTTGGATTGGATGAAGACTAAATTTTTCGTTAATGGAAGGGCTGAAATAACTTCTGTGAGATACCTGATTTGCCTCTCATGGTATTCCCATTAGTTCTCTGTTCCCCTGGAGGATCATTTTGGGAAGGTCAGTATGCTGCAGTGGAAAGGGGAGATGCCAGAATGTTCTAATCCATTGAGAAAAGTGTCTGGCATGAGCAGAAAATTTAGTTTGGAAACTTTTCTTTGTTTCCTCTGCCCTTCTGTTGTTTGCAGCTTTGAGTAGAAATCTTTCATCCAAGTGAACATAGTACTTCATCTGGCCAAGTCAGCTCTACTTATGCTTTGTTAACACAAGAACCTTTTTTTATTTTGGGTGCAGCAATCCAATATGACTACTCCTTTGGCATTTATTTTTTGTTCATTTTGTGGAAAGTGCAATGTTTCAAAGTTGTACAATGCTAAATAAACTGCAGTACTCCCATGCTAACTCATTTCAAGAAAATGAATTACAGACACTCCTCAAACTTTATTATACCTTAATACACCTTGCACTCATGACTGCCTTGAAAAATATTTTACAGAATTGCCTTCAATTATACAAGTAAACTACTAAAACAGTATTAGAAGCGAAGGAACATGAATTCATGTATACAGGGTCTCAGAAAACAGCTGTGATAGAAATTGTCGCATATTTGAATTTACTTATGAGACTATCCTGGCAAACAGATGGGGAAGAAATGGAGATAGTGACAGGTTTTATTTTCCTGGGCTCCAAGATCACTGCAGATGGGGAAATTAAAAGACGCTTGCTCCTCAGAAGAAAAGCTATGGCAAATCTAGACAGCATCATAAAAAGCAGAGACATCACCCTGCCAACAAAAGTGCATTTAGACAAGGCTATGGTATTCCCAGTTGCAATGTATGGCTGTGAAAGTTGGACCATAAGGAAGGCCGAGTGTCAAAGAATTGAGGCTTTTGAACTCTGGTGCTGGAGAAGACTCTTGCGAGTCCCTTGGACTGCAAGGCGAACAAACCGGTCAGTCCTACAGGAGATCAGCCCTGATTGCTCCTTAGAAGGCCAGATACTGAAGATGAAACTCAAATACTTTGGCCACCTCATGAGAAGGAAGGACTCCCTGGAGAAGAGCCTAATGCTGGGAGTGATCGAGGGCAAAAGAAGAAGGGGACGAAAGAATGAGGTGGCTGGATGGAGTCACTGAAGCAGTAGGTGCAAACTTAAATGGACTCCTGGGAATGGTAGAGGACAGGAAGGCCGGTCCTCTACAACAATAACAACATGAGACTATAGTGGATAGTAATGATAGGTTTCATTCCAGTCTGTCTGAAAAGAGATACATACTGCAAGCTGGAGGACTAAAATATATTTTATTTATTTATTTATTATATTTATATTTTAAATCTGTAGAGAAGAGTTTATCCAACGTATTGCACATATATAAAATAACTGACAACTTTATAAAATTTGTAACTTACTAAGTAACAGTCTGTAGAGAAATCTCAGTAATTGAACTGACAACTCAGTAGATGTATGCAAAGGACAAACCGTGATGAGTATGAAATTGGGTTTTGGCTGCATTAGATAGTCTGATAGCATTTTAAAAAGCAGAGAGTTGTAATAAAATTCAACCTTGAGAAGACACAGGTTATAATTTTCACTAGGAAATGCTACAGGTTGTCATTATATTTTGACTGAGCTCATCCAGTTTATAGGAATATATTTAGACAGGTAATTAGAGAATTTCCTTAATTACTATGAAAAAGTAAAGAGTTCTTGAGAATGTACTGGAGGCTCTCAACTGAAGGACAGTATAGCATGTATGGCCCTTAATTTTAGCTTGATGAAAGGATATCATAAAAATTTTACTAAATATTTTGCAGTGAGTTTAGATCTAGAGGGAATTTATCAGTAGACAAAATTATTTTTCCTGATTATAAGAGAAGGAAAGCAACAAGGAATGTCATGAGACTCTATAGCAGGCTTCTCAACTTTTTACCATTGAGAAACCTTTGAAACATTTTTCAGGCTTCAATAAACCCCTGAAATGGCTCGACTGTGTTGGGAAACATAGTCCACCTGGGGACCTTTCCCTTCCCATCCCCTCCAGGCATATAATTGGCCATTTTGGGAGGAGTGGGACGGGTCAGTTAAAAACCCTGGTTGAGAAAGCCTGCTCTATAGAGTTTTGCAAGAAAAAACTAGGTAGTTTATTTTTCATTAATGAAACTGAGAATTACCTACTTGTATTATCATTTTCCTCTACCCCAGCCTTTCTCAACTTTTATACCATTGAGAAACCCCTGAAACATTCTTCAGGCTTCAAGAAACCCCAGAAGCTATGTGACCATGCAGAAAATGGTTGGGAAATATAGTTGTGCATACATCCACACAGGGCCCCTTCTCTTCCCACCCCTTACAGGCCTATCATTTGCCATTCTCGGAGTGAAGGGTGAGTCAAACTTTCAAAAAAACTGGTAGTAACAATTAACCTGTTAACTAAGAATCCCAAAAGTTGGTCAGTTCAGTTTCTGGGGAGGGGTTTAAAAGGCCCGGTGAATGTTGTTGGAACAGTTGATCTCAACCAAATGCCTGATGGATATGGTCATATCTCACATTAAATGTTTAACAATTTTTTAAAACTCCCAACCATTCTGGAAACCCTTCCAGTGCTGTCAAGAAACTCCAGGATTTCATGAAACCCAGGTTGAGAAAGCCTGCTCTACCCCAATCTTGGGCAGATTTATGACAAAGTCTTATTGGATCTAATGAATCCATCTTCTTTAAATATGAGCACTTGGTCAGGTAAAACCCTAGACTCTCCATTTGCAAACTTCCAAATCAATCAATGGATTCTGTTTTTGGTGGAATTTAGTTAGAATCAATTATCGTGAATAAATTGGCCAATACCGGTGCCCACCATTCTGCATTTCTTTTAATTAGGTCCGGGGGGACTAAGTCAAATCCACATGCCCTACCCGGCCGCAATGTACCTATCAAATTTTGGATCTCAGAAAGTTGAACAGTAGGCCATAGGGGAAGATTATCCAGACTTCCTGAGTTTACTTGGCATGTTTCAGAGATGTCCAGAGCCGCATAAAGTTCTTGATAGTGTTTTTCAATCAATCAATGGATTCTGGTTTTGGTGGAATTTAGTTAGAATCTCTCCAAAAATCTTTTGTGCTCAACATTAAAAGCTATCATTTTACCTGGATGTATTGCTCTCAAAAGTGTGTATGAACTCTCCACAACCAAGAGCATTCTCAGAACTAAAATACAGCACTGTATATGTATTATATAGCTGGTGCCGCTGCATAAGTCTGAACCATTTCCCCATTTATTAATTTATTTAATTTATGGGATTTATATTCCACCCTACCTTTGGGAAGTTGGGGCATATCTCTGAACTGCTATGCTAGCTTTTGCCTTAAAAAAATCTTGTCATTAACACTTTCCATTCCAATGGTGAATTCAGAGGTGACTCTACAAGCAGAACATTTCCCATTATTGAAAGTCTGGGAGTCAATGTACACAAAGGATTCTCTGTTTCTTAAAACCTGCATTTGGAGTTGCACATAAGCCCAGCATTTTTCAGTCTTTCTACCCTTATCCCCCAACATATTATAAACTGTAGTCTGAGAGAGAATGCCTCACTTTTCACTACCAAAAGGAGTCCCAAAGCAGCTTACAAGCACTGTTCCCTTCCTCTCCCGACAATAGAAACCATGTGAGGTAGGTGGGGCTAAGAAAGCTTTAACAGCACTGTTCATCAGGAACAGTCCTGAGAGAACTGTGACTAGCCCAAGTCACCCAGCTGGCCACATGTGGAATCAAACTCCATATTCGAGACTGCTGCTCTTAAGCACTATAGCGTAGTAGCACTTCTTTTCCTTCTCTTCCCTGGCAGCCATAGCCTCTACACCACACTGTCTTTCATGGAGTGACTGCTGTCGATCAGTAGTAAGGATCTGGGCCTGGGTGAGTCCCATGCAAGATGCTTAGCAGCAAGTTACCCTGTGGTTGCTGCTGACCCTGGACCTGATGAATCATCCGCAAAAGAACAAAACACCCCTGGAAAGGGCCCTAAGAAGCTAGCTAAGGCTGTAAGGCTGGCAATACTGTTGTGCTAACCTAACAATGGCCCCTACAGGCATTAATTTGTTAAAACTACCAACACTCTTTCTATAGTAGAAATGTCTGTTTTGTCTGTCTGTGGCTCCAGTCTCCAGATGTAAATATTCACTGAAGGGGCCACATTGAGATTTAGATGTACATAGTGTTGTAGTCTGGTTTTAATACTACACATGCCCCTAGAAGAACATCTGGAGCAGCACTCACTGAAGTGCAAAGAGTTGCTAGTGAAATTAAAGAATGAAAAAATGCAGATATATTCCAAACATATATTAAAGTACCTTGAATACATTCATAGGCTTTTCTGCACATGTCCACAGACTTCTACATTTTGAGACCCTTTATTATCCTAAATTGTGTCATTTCCTCTGATTTTTCTTTTATGCTTTTCTTTCCCCCAAACTTTCAGTGGATCAGAAAGCAAAGCTGTGCCTTCTTGAAGTATCACAGCACCAGCAACAAACAGCAACACTGCAAGTCCTGGCACACCATCCACCGCTACCCAGAGCCTGGATTACCAACCTACCTTGCTATGTGTGCGGCACATAAGACAATCGCATTCAAAACAATATTGACGCTTCAGCTGTTGCTGACGTTCAGTGCTGGGCATCATGGAGTCAATATAGCTGATGGTGAGCTGTACACAACCAACCAGAGAAGAGAGTTACATTTTGACAAAGGGACTATATTATACATATTAACTATACGTACTATTATATATTATAGTTAGAAACAACTATAAGGTGTTTTTAATTTTACAAGGGATTCTTCATATAATGATCAATGAATAACAAAATAATTCAGGCTTAGCACCTTATTAGGGCTCTTACTCCAAGTGATACCAAGACAACATGGTATAATTCTGAGTATGCTCATATCAAGGCAATATGAGAAATCTTCCCCACAGTGAAGGATCTGAATTGTCATCTTTTGGGGCAGGAAACAGTGGAGGAAGCCAACATAACTCTTTTGAGCTTCCACTTGAGGAAACAGTGAATTCCCTCCTAGGGGACGGGGGATCTGGTTCTAACAACATTCCCAAAGCGTTCAGCAAATAGGGAGGTTTTTGTGGCATGCTTGTAATTTCGCGGAGCATTAAGATGTCCATTGAGCCATTTTCCCTGGGTGTGGAAAGGGTCTTGGGCAAGCTATGAGCTGTCAGTCTCGCCTATCTCACAGGATTGTTACAAGGATAAAATGGGGAGAAATGAACCATGTATGCTATACTGAATTCTTTAGGGGAAGGCAACCACAAGAAAATATTTACAGTTAATGCATTCAGCAATAGTTCATTTAAGTGAACCAGAGGTACCTTTGTTACCCAATATGTCCATCTAAAGGTTTTGCCCAGTAAAAGGCACATAAATGTCTCATAGAATTCAGTATTGTGCACTGGACAATCATAAAAGATTTTTGCCCTACTCAGTCAATGCTCATTTTAAGTTGAAGCAATGATTATAAAAGGCAATAGTGATCAGGTGCACGGAAAAAAGGGGAGGAAAGTATTCCAGGTACATGACTTCAAACATATGAATTCTAACACATTGGTTTGTTCAGAAACCTGGGATGAATCCAGCCAGGAAGAGTCCCTGTTAACCACACAAAAGGTCATTGTGGGGATCACTGATCTTCACGGCCAGTTTCCAATCTTCCATTCTTGAGCAGGTGGTTGCTTCTCAGCTCCAGGGGCTCTTCCAAGAGATTCCAATGAGACTGAAGAGATTGATTTCAAATTAATTTCCATCTGACTTCAGAGTGAGATTTGGAATACAGATTGCTTTGACTGATGACCTCTACCACGAACTAGACTGCTAGTTCTGCTGGGGGATACCATGTTGCGGAGGTTCGAGTCCTATGGGGGGGAAGCCTCAGAGGTAGTAATGGGGGATTTCTACTGTGCCTCGTGACCCCTGGCCTGTGGGTTTCTGCAGGATTCAATTTCATCCCCCATATTAATCTATTTCTATGTGAAGCTGCTGGGAGAAGGCATCAGGTTTCTTTTGACATACCAGAACCCTGATATAATTGAACCAGTTGCAAAGTTTTTATATCTTGCCATGAGAAATCATGAATGTATTATGTCTTACTGTATAGCATCATCTTTGCCTTTGCTTTTACTAGAAGTGGATCCTTTTGCACTTTCCCTCCTTATATTGTACTTTTATATGCTATTAAACCCCATCACTATTAGGGCTTAGGGCTTTTTTAAAACCCCATCACTAGTCCAGAGGGACAGACCAGAATGAATGGGATGAAATTAATTCAAAAGAAATTCCATCTAAACATCTGGAAGAAGTTCCTGACAGATAGAGCAGTTTCTCAGTGGAACAGGCTTCCTCGAGAGGTAGTTGGTTTTCCATCTTTGGAAATTTTTAAACAGAGGCTAGATAGCCATCTGACGGAGAGGCTGATGCTGTGAAGGCAAAGAGGTGGCAGGTTACAGTAGATGAGCGATTGGGATGTGAGTGTTCTGCATAGTGCAGGGGGTTGGATTAGATAGCCCATGAGGTCCCTTCCAACTCTATTATTCTATGATTCTATGATAAAGGCTTGTTGTTGTTGTTGTTGGTTGGGCTGCAATGAGAGAACAAAGATGGCAGCAAAGGCGGTAGCAGCAGTGTTACTGCTCTGCTTTCACATTAGCATTTTTATTCTAAAAAGAAATGACTGGAAACTTCCCAAACCTCCAATAACTGGAGGGGTAAGGTGGGAGCCATTGGGAGCCGTTATGGGGGAAAAACAGGACTTAATTCCAGCTCAGTTCCTTGTTTTGATTTAGTTTCTGGAGGCAGAGCTCAGACCTTCAGGAGGGGTAGATCAGAACCAGGAGGTTGCCCGGGATCAACGGGCTCGCATGAGAGACTGGGCAGAGCTCGGAGTTTGGAGCTGAGGCGTGGAGGAGCCAAGCCCCAGCCCAGCCCTAATCCCTACTAGTGATGGGGTTTCCTCCTGACCCCTCCTCCAGACACAAAAAACATCAGCACTACCACCTGCTGCTCAAAGAACATCAGAGAGTTATAGTCCTCTACATCGGGTGGAGAACTACACCCTACATAACTTGCTGGTCCTCCGGGATTCCTGGGAGGCCTGGTGGACAAGAGAGGAGTCATGACAGTGGATAGTTGGGAAGCGGAAGTCCAGAGTGAACGCTCTGATTTTTTTTGAGGGGTGGTCCTGGCCTATGTCTGAGGGAAAGCAGGGATAACAGTGGAGGGGGGAACCCCTGCTATACCCAGCAAGACAGCTACTGCCAGACCTCTGGGACTTCAGACCGCTTTGTTTCAATTATTAGGACACAATTAAAAATGCTTTTATTTAGAACTGTGTTTGGTTTACTAGCAGTCCTGAGTTGTGATTTAAAATTTTTCTTTTATGTTTTTAATATATTCTAGAGGCAAAGCCCGTTGTATCCAAGAATACAACGGGTGCTAGAGCTTGGCAGTGGGAAGAGGAAGGGGAGGAGTTGTCCAGTCTGTAAGGGCATGGGGTTGAATGTGTGTGTTGTGTGGGAGGTTGTGGTGGTGTGGTGGCAAATGAGGGCATGGGTGTGGAGATATGGGTGTCAAGAACCTGTGCTGTGGAATGTTCGTTGATTGTTTGAGAAGACTGACCTTTGTGAATTGTGGCATAGTGGTTACAGATGAGCTTTCCAGAGTCATGTCTTAAGATATGTGAAGGGAAAATCAGACTGGAGATTCTTCTTAGAGGAAGATTACATGGCAACCAATTCCCCCCAGTTCTGCATCATTTCCCTTCTTGTGTAAATTAGGCCGCAGACACTGAAATGCCCCTCTGCCCTAATACACATGGGGTAGTCACAGTACACAGGTGTCTACCCTGTTTTTTCTTTTCCATTTTTCACTGTTGATAAAATGTTATGTGCCCACATGCTTCTTTCATGGTTCCTCCTTAGAAGAAGAACAGATTTTTGTACTCTGTTGTTTACTACCCAAAGGAATCTCAAAGCGGTTTACAAACACCTTTTCCATTATGTTATGTGGGGCTGTGAGAGGTCTGAGAGAACTGGGAATGGGCCGCAGTGACCCAGCAGGCTTCAGATGTCTCAAAACATTTTCCAATCATCTTCCCTTCCTCTCCCCATAGCAGACTCCCCATGAGGGAGGTGGGGTAGAGAGCCTCACAGGGAAGCTGGCAACCCTAAGAGGAAGACTCTCTGTGCACATCAGTCTTGACCTTAATAAGTTTTTTTATACTGTTTATTTTTTTATATTGTTTACTTTTTATTTGCCAGGCCAAGGTTGGAAAAAGTCAAGTCAGTTCCCATGTGTCTCCAGCCATTTACTTGTTCACTATTTACAGTTTCAGGCTGTAAATATTTATTTAGATCTTCCTGCACTTTCCAGACTCACAGGACTGATGCTGGTCTGCCTGTCTGTGCCCCAGAATACAAACAGTTGCTGGTAAGGGCTGGCCATAGCCCATAGCCCAGGAGGGACACACCTGCACCACTCCCTCCCAACTGCAGGCAAAAATGGCTCCTTTGAAGGCTGGACTCTGAGGCATTGTACGATTTTGAAGTCCCACCTCCAAACCTCCAGGAATATTTCCAACCCAGGGGTAGCCAACCTCTAGGTGGGGCCTGGAGAGCTCCTGGAATTACAGCTCACCTGCAGAGTATAAAGATCAGTTCCCCAGGCAGAAAGGGCTACTTTGGACAGGGTTGTAGTAGAGAAGAAACATTTAAGGCCTCCCACACAGGTTGTTGTTGAATTGAAAGACCTGAAGCCTACTGCACAGGGTTGTTGTGCAGGTGAAACAGGAGACAAAAGAACAAGTTTTGTCTGCAGAATAATTCTGTGCAGTAGGCATCAAATCTGCAGAGAGTTGCAAAGAAGAAAGACACATGGCTTGGCTGTGTCTAACCCCCAGCCAGAGCAGTATTTTAAGTGAGAAGGGGCTTTTCTGTGGCCTCCCTGTCAGCCAACTGTTTGGCAGAAGAGGAAAGTCCCCCCCCCTCCCTCAAAAGGAAGGCCCTCAGGCTCCCCTGCGTTGCTCTTGGAAAGGCCTCCCTCCCCTCAGCCAGGGCCTGTCAGAGGCTCCTTCACAGCCTCCTGCCAGCTCTGTCAGGGTTCTGAGGCCATTTGCAGTTGGACATGACAGTTAGGACAGCCTTGGGGCGAAAAGGGCTGGCACAGCCTGTCCAAGCCTCTGTTCTCATCACCCTTGGCAGCCCTGCTGACCTCCTCTCCCTGCGGTGGTCAGGAGCAGACTGGCAGCCATGTCTCCAGATTGCCCTGGAACTGATTGGCCCCTCCGCTTGTCAGTCTGGGGCCAAGGGGCCAATCCGGGAGTTTTGATCACGGACACAGCCCACCCCAACACCTCTTACTGTTTTATTAAACGGGAATAGATTATATATTTAATGTCGCAACCTGCCTTGAACTCTGTAAGAAAGAGAGGAAACTAATACATGTTCTAAATAAATAAAAGACACATTCAGATGGGTAGCCTGAATAAAGCTTTGACAATTTGTTAGTCTTTAAGATGTCATGAGATTCAAATAAAAAACATGTGAGGAGCTGTAGTAAGGAGGGGAGTGGGGCAAGATTGAATGTAAAATCTGGTTGGATCCACCCAACTGTACAGTTCCATATCACTGTTTCCATTTAATATCTTGAGAAATCTCAATACACCCCCAATCACTGTAAAACATTATTCATACTGAAGTTGATAAAGGAAAGCTTGCTTTTAGAAAATGCAATCCTCCAATCTCTATTTGAGTTTCATTTTTTTTTAAAGCAATAACATTCTTCTTGTTAGAGAAGGTTAATAAAAGGTTGTTGGATGTGAACTTATTGTGCTAGACTGTCAACTCTGATAACTCAAGATGAGTATTAATTTAAAGATATGAAATGTGACAAGCATTGCCTAATAGGTTTTAATTCAGTACAGTGAAGTTTGAAATACCTGTGGTCCTCCAGTTATTATGTGAGTAGCATAAATGGAACAGGAAGATTGATAAAGAGCATTGAATTAGATAGCCACCTCAAGGGACCATCAAAAAGTAGTTCTAGGAGAACCAACTGTGAAAGGTAATTTAAGCACAAATAGACTGCTCAGAGACAGGCTAATTCAGAGTTACTGGAAGCAGTCTTTAGAGTGAACTCAAACTAGTAAATGGGGGGGGACTAAAAATGTAGCAGTTTCTCTCTGAATGAATCACAGTAGTCTCCAGGCAAGCTATTTTAGTCTTCTCAATATTATACTTTTTCTCTTTTTAAAATGCATAAAGAGTTAAACCACTAGGAGTTTGAAACCGCAAAAATCCACAAAAATTGAACAGCAAACTGTCACCATAGGAAAGACAAAGGTATTATAATTGCCTTTGAGTGACTGTGAGCAAATTTGAGACTCGTGTCGCTTCATAATTAGAAACAGACCGGCTGTCAAATAACCACAGCTGATTTTTGTATTTTGGTTTCCCTGTTCCTATGATTAGACGTGGTTATGATCTCAAATCAGCCACGAATACTTCTGCTTCACTACATCAGGAGAGGAGAAGAGTTTGTTTCCCTGCTCCTGCCTTTAACTGTAGCTTTGCGACTGCCAGGAAATTCTCAATAACGTAACTTCAGATGGCACAACACGACAGCACCATGTTCAAAAGACAGAAAATAGTATATTGTTAAATTTACAGATGACACCAAATTGGCAGGAGTAGCGAACACCCCAGAAGACAGAGAGTTCAATGAGATCTGAATATGCTGGGAAAGTGGGCAAATGAGAACAAGGTGCATTTCAATAAGGATAAGTGCAGACTTCTACATCTGGGTCACAAAAATGAGAAGTGTGCATACTGGAAGGGAGATACACTTCTGGATAGCAATGTGTGAATGAGAACTTGGGGTACTTGTGGACTATAAGCAGACAGTGTGATGTGGCAGTAAAGAAGACAAATGTAGTTTTGGGCTATATCAACAGGGGCATCACATCAAAATAGCAAAAGGTCATAGTCCCGCTGTATACCACACTGGTCAGACTGCACCTGGAGTACTGTGTGTAGTTCTGGAGGCCTCAACTGAAACAGGATGTGGACAAAATTGAGGGTTCAAAAGGCAGTGACGAGGATGATCCAGGGTTTAGGGACCAAGCCCTACAAGGAAAGACTGAGGGACTTGGGAATGTTCAGCCTGGAAAAGAGGAGGTTGAAAGGGGATATGATTGCTCTCTTTAAGTATTTGAAAGGTTGTCAGTTAGAGGAGGGCAGTGAGTGGTTCCTATTAGCAGTAGACGATAGGACCTGCAGTAATGGATTTAAACTAGTGATCCCCAACTTGTGGGCTGCGGACCACATGTGGTCCGTCGACTAATTGGAGGTGGGCCGCGAAGGACGCCTTCTCCCCCCCGGCCCTTTACTTCATCCACGATCCCGCAGGCACACATTTGCAAGCTCAGAGCTCTGTGCCTGCGCTCACTGGCATGCCAACGGTTGTGCCTCCTTCCCCCGCCCCAACCACCCCGCCTTCCTGAGCAGAAGCGCCGCCTCGGCTTCTCCCCCCCCCGGGGGGAGAACTTAGGAGCACTTAGGAGCGCTCACTTGATTGCCAACGGCAATCCCCCCCCCCCCCCCCACACACACACACACAATTGTCAAGCATTGAGTGGTCCCCGGTGATAAAAAGGTTGGGGACCACTGGTTTAAACTAAATGTAGAGCAGTATTGGCGAGATATTAGGGGGAAAAATTCACAGTCAGAGTAGTTCAGCAGTGGAATCATCTGCCTAAGGAAGTACTGAGCCTTTTGTCCCCCTCCCTAGAGGGGACAAAAAATGCCCTGGTTGGCTTTGCCACGCTTTGCCACTCTCTGGGACAGACCAGGGCATTGTTTTTTATTCTGCAGGAATTTTTTATTCCATGCAGTCCCACCTTCCTGCAAAATAACATACACACCCATGTGGCAGAACCATTCAACTGCTGCTGTGTTTCCCGGAGCACATTTCAGAGCAGATCCAGCCCTGAAATACATCCCCCATGGGGACACAGAATGCTGTGGACCATACAGCTCTGCAGCAATGCACTGAGGGTGGGTTGGCCTGGTGTGGCTGCCACCATGCAGAATGGGCCTAAAAGTGATTAACTCCTAGTCCCCCCTTCATGGCTCATGTTAGTACAGGTGATGGTCTAGCATTAAGACTTCTGGGAATGGGGTGCACTGATAGTAAGAATGACTATTTGCTTTTTGCAGTAATTGATCTCAAAACCTCATCTGTTCTATTTATTGCTTATGTTTCCTCAAAATCGCTTCCTTCTGTTCACCTACAAGGTGAACAGTTGGATCTTAGCCTAGCACAGCATGTGGCTGCTTTGCCAAGGCAAGGTTGGGTAACCTTGCTCCCAGACATTGACAACAGAAGAGGTGGTGATGGGCATAGCTTGCGTCCTCTGGGACCTGTGCCACTTCTGGCTATTTTGAACTGGGCCTGAAATACCAACCATCTGTTGGGTCTCACCTTGCTGCCAACAATGACAGCACTTGAGAAAAGGTAATACACATGCCCGATTCTGTCAGTACTGTGGGTTGGTTCCCAGATGAGCCCTGGAGGTATTCACAGCTTGGTTTGCTTCCAGCTAGTGAAGGGGCAAGAGGTGACAGTCATGGCTCTTTAATCTGCACTGCTGCCAGTTGAGTCTGAGTCGAACCCCTGTGGGGCTGTCTGTTGAGCAGCAATCCTCTACATCAGTGGTCCCCAACCTTTTTATCACCAGGGACCAATCAATGCTTGACAATTTTACTGAGGCCCGGGGGGGGGGTAGTCTTTTGCCAAGGGACGTTGCTGCTGCTGCGTGAGCCCCTGCTCCACTTGCTTTCCCACTGGCGCCCCTGACTTCCCACCGCCTGCTGGGGGGCGCTGCCAGCAGCAGCTGTGCAGTGCCATGCCAAGGCGGAGCCCCAGCCATGGCAGCTGCTGGAGAGCAGCAAATGTGAGCCAGCGGCATACTGGCAGGGCAGCCCGAGGCAGCAGCCGGGGAGGAAGACGAGGAGGAGCCGCGGCCTGATACCGACTGATCTACGGACCGCTACTGGTCCCCGGACTGGGGTTGGGGACCACTGCTCTACATGATACACATGGACACCATTTTGTCAATCACTGACTTTCCTGGTGCCAGCTTGTTTCTTCCCTAAAACAAAGAGCCATTCAGAAGAGCCCAGGAGGTATAATCTTTGGGTGTTCAGATCTCCCAACCTTTTTGTAATTGTCTCCCCAGGAGCCATTTTGTTACTGATCTTAACTCCCGTGGGACCCATTTTGTGGTGGTACTTATAACCTTTCCTCAAAATTTCAAAACTGATAGTGGTTGCATAATACACTGGAAACTATGTTGGTTTATAATTGCTGAAAATGAAATGAACCCCTAAGAGGTTTTTTGTACTTTACTAAGACATAAAGAACAAACTTTTTATTCTGAAATCTAACTGCTGCAGCAATGAAATACTTCTTCATTAATTCATTTAAATTGCTTCATTGTGGAATAGCCAATTACACCAACTGAAAATCTGCTACAACTTTTAATAAGGAAAGCAGTAAAGCATTACTGTAAAAAACAACTGCCCAATCTATGCCAGCAGCCCCTGTGATTCAATATGCTCTCAGAGCATTCCTATTGCAATTTTTGCCTCAATAAAAGCCATATTGAAGTCAGTGCAAATTAATGGCAGAAGTCTTCAAACCTATCATAATTGTAATCTATTGATCCTTACAGTACAATGTGTAAAGTGAGTTAATGGTCAAGATAAACTCCTTACAGTCAGAAGGAGAAACAAGACCAGAAAAACAAGTGAGGCAAGAAATATTACAGCAAAAGTAATTGCAGTTATGTGTATATTTGAGTGAGATCCAGTATTAGATAAGGAGGCTGTCCTATTCTCGAATCTAGCATTAAATTTCCCTTCACTGATTGCAGCTGGGGGAAGGACTGTATTCTATATCCCCAGTTTTGAAAAGAAAATGGTGTCAAGAATTTTTCTGATAAAACACACAAATCACTTTGAAAGGGCATCTCTCCAAGTCATTTTTAATACTACCAACAAGGAAACAACTCCTGCCTTGTTACATTCTTTGCCAATGAAAGCTTTACTGCTTCAGCATGGTCTCAGTCTGACAAATGCTTATTGTTGCAATGATTTAGTGAATGCTGCATTCCACCCAGAAGTATCATAAGTGTTTTTATCAGGGTAAAGGCACTCAAATACAAACAAAATGAAGTGCCTAAAGGAGGAACAGAGGGAGAAGAATTAATCAAAACTGCTGATGATTTATGAGAGGTAATGATTATGGGACCCAGACAGTGTGAAGAAAGGATTCCCTTTATCATCTTCTTCCTGATAGCTGTGTGATAGGAAGTAGCATCAATATGTCACCAAAGTGTTAAAGCTGGTGGCCCTGAAGTCTGGAAGTTATTTAAGGAGATGCAGCTGCTGTAGATGTCTGTGACGGAAGGAAGAACAAGTTAATTACCCTACCTCTTCACCTATCTGAATCTCCCGGACTGAGTGAAGGTAGAGCTGTGGACCCTCAAAGACAATCACACAGTTTGGATCGCAACTGTTGTTCAGCAAAGACATGCTGGAAAAGGGAAAAAACAGTCTTGATTAAGAATAACAATTATCTGTCACAAGCAAAGATGACATTTTAACGTTCTTCCCCTACTCACTTCTACAACTGGGCTTGAATCAAATTGCTTCAATAACCATCTAGCCATGTGAGAATTAATTTAAGTTCCTCTAATTCCCCCCCCCCCCTGAGATGGGAATACATGGGGATGCTTGACAAAGGCCCATTATGCACGGAGGGGAAGGTCTGCATTCGGGGTAGAATGGCATCGCCTAAAATCACCGATAATGTATGGCGCCGGCTGCAACTGGCCGCAGATTTGGTGCATGCTGCCGAAAAAGCTGCGTTAGCGAAATGCAGAAGAAAGCGGAGCTTCTGGGCGACCAGGGCGCAATCAGAAGTGGCGCAGGGTCACTGCGTGCATAATCGGTTACTCTGGGTTTTGCCGCCGTTGCGTCCCGTCCCGTGCGTAAGCTGTTTGCTTCGTGTCTTCCCCCTCTTGTTTTCCATGTGACCCAAAATCACCATTTCGGCAGCCATGCATAATGGGCCAAATAGGTATGAGGTACTTTGTTCACTCCAAGAAAAGCAAACTTTCCTTAAAAGAGTTTCTTTATTAGAGCAGAACAAGCTGCTACATGTAAGGCATAGTTAGAACTAACATACAGATTACAAGTGGACACATATAGGGTTTGGGGGGGTTGATACCATATCAAGGAAGACACAACTTCTTGATAGCAACTATGGGTGAGAAATGGATGGGAAGAAGGGAGACCAACCGGACCTGGGAGTGGGGAAGGAGGTAAGGAATGTTAGGGCATCTGGCGTGCTTGGAAAGCTACAAAGGGAATTCATCCTTGGGTGTCAGCTAGGCCTGGCCATGGTGCAGTATTAAATCAGAACAGAACTACAGAAGAACTACAGACTACTAAATCATGACAGAAGTACATGGGAGGCACCCTGTTTATGTATTCTTTCCATATGTTGGAAGACCATAGAGCTTATGGCCGTATGTGCAAAATTGTTTACTTTCTTTTTAAAGAATGCCACCGTGTTACATGTTCTTGCAAGTTGTACCTGCTATTTCAGCAGCCTAGGGTGAAAAGTAGTAGATATTCATTGCTTGTGAATTAAAGAATATCCACAGTACCTGGGATAAAGGCCAACACCAACATCCTGCACCTCTCCATTACTTATGCTGAAGCAGTTACAGGTCACCTGTGAAAACAAGGTTCAAATCCGGAATAATTTTAAAACTTCATATCCAAGTGAAAGAAATCCTCAAAATAGAAAGCATTTATGTATAACAAGACAAAGCGCCCAACAGATTGATTATAAACTGGGACAGGGAAATCTCTTTTCCTTGAACTACAAGTCTTCTATAAGCTCTTAAGAGTAACTTCAGCAAGCTCATTTCCCCATTTCTCTTTGCCTCAACATTCTGAGAATAAAAATGTTCAATCCTCAAAAAGTCACTGGGGGGGGGGTAATAAAAATAACAAATTAATCATTTTCAGCATACGTAAGGAACCCCCAAAAGTATTTTGCGGGTTAGTCTCTTTCATAAAATTTACTAGTAGAAATACTATTAAATTTGCAACACAATGACCCAAAAGATAAGTAGGGGAAAAAACACTGCTATTTTATGAAAGGTTATAAATCCCTGCAAATTTAAATATATGATGAGGCCCCATTTTTTGACCCTGATGGGGAAAAACACTGCACATGAAGTTTCACCCTTTGGATATTTGCAAAGTTACATTAATTGTATTGTAATTGTAAATTAAAACATAAAATCTGCCAACAGAGCAATTTCACAGTCCTTGACAGGAAAGTTAATTTAAATGAATATACATACAATAATAAAATGCCTTTTTAAAGCTAAAAATCCTACTTTAATTAGTCTGTTATTTATTTAACCCATTCAAACATTCCCATTCACTTACAAAAGTCATACATCTTAATTATGCCTCTCCTGCTGCTATTGGAAAAGTAATTCCAGGCAACACTTCTGAGCTAAGATTGGCCTGTCTAAAATACCAATTATGTTGGTTACAAAATTATTGACTTGATTTTTCAGCACACAAAGAATGGATAATTCCATCCAGATGGATGAAAAAAAAACATTCGTTTCCATGAAATGTTGATCTGTCCATATGGCTTGCACCCATCCAATAAGTTTGCAGAACAATCTGTGCCAACGGCTTCAAGAATGGCTAAAGCAGTAGCCTTTATGTCTGATGGGGAAGGGCCATAGCTCAATTACTAGAAACAGGATTTGCATGCAGAATGGTCCAGGAACATTCCATGTCATCTCCAGTTAAATCATCTCAGAAAGGAGGTGCTGGGAAACATCTTTGTATGAGAACTTTAGAGAGTCACAGCCAACCAGAGCAGAAAATACTGAGAGGGACTAGTGGTGTGAGATCAAACAAGGGAACGTCAAATATTCATGCCTGCCAGTTGCACTCATTCAGTTTGCTAAAAGAACTCCATGTGTGTGTAATAAAAGTCTAAAGGTAAAGGTAAAGGTATCCCCTGTGCAAGCACTGAGTCATGTCTGACCCTTGGGGTGACGCCCTCTAGCGTTTTCTTGGCAGACTCAATACGGGGTGGTTTGCCAGTGCCTTCCCCAGTCATTACCGTTTACCCCCCAGCAAGCTGGGTCCTAATTTTACCGACCTCGGAAGGATGGAAGGCTGAGTCAACCTTGAGCCGGCTGCTGGGATTGAACTCCCAGCCTCATGTGCAAAGCTGTCAGACGGCTGCCTTACCACTCTGCGCCACAAGAGGCTCTAATAAAAGTCTAGAGCAGCCTTTTCCAACCTTTTGACCACGGAGCCACACCTGAACATTTTTTCAGGCTTTGAAGCACACTGGAAGTGATGTCAGCTGGCCACGCCTCCCTGTCACTCCACACCCTCCAGAAGTGATATCATCTAGACACAACTGATTTGCATTGCTAGAGTTGCCAACCTCCAGGTGGGCCCTGGAGATCTCAAAGAACTACAAACTGATCCATAGTCAAAATCCTGCATAGTAGAAAAAGAAAGCCATCTAGATGGGAGATTCACATACACCAATTCCTGGTGAACTCTAAACTCTTAAAAAAAAACTTCTAAAAAAGCTCTCACTTGTTTACAATGTACATGGCATCTAAATAAAATGCTTGTTAAATGAAAAGTTAGTTTTATTTTTGCATGTGATTCTCTGTGTTATTTACTTCTGATGCCCCCTAGGCCCCAGAGATTGCCAGAGGCTTTCCATGGCCTAGTGCCTGGCGGTCTGCCATGCCCCTGAGTTAAAACAAAAACACTCACCTCACTCATTGACCAACACAGGTCAACACAAAGTGAGAGAAGCCTTGACTGGCAAAAGTTTGAATGGCAGGGGCCCCTTCCCTTCCCACCCCCTCCTAGCCCATAATTGGCCTCTCTGGGAGAGGGGGCACGTTGATCTGCCCATATAAAGGAGAAATCTTAATTAAAAAAAACAATCCTACCCCCATGCTGCAGCACACCTTGGGGACTCCCACAGCACAGTGGTTGAGAATCCCTAGTCTAGAGAAAGCAACTTCCAAAGGGACCCGGAATATTGTGTGAATCATACATGTGATGTGTGGTAGGGAAAATTGTAATGCATATATTACAGCACATTTGTTGAATCGGTGCAGGACTAGAACTTAGCATGGCAGAGTAATCATAAGCAACTCTGTGCCCCTCCTTCTCTTTTTCATATCATGCTTTGATCTGGACCTGTTTTGTTTGATTTTGCCGCTATTCGCTCTTACATTAGTATTTTTCTTTTTTTTGTAATTATTTCTTCCAATAAATGGGATTATCTTTTCAGACTATGAGCTGTATAGGAAAAGATAAAAAGCACTGCCAAATCGACTCTTACTGACAGTCAAGAAGAGGAAGTTATCTGGCTGAAACCACTGGCTGCTCAGTTGGAAATACAATCCAAACAGCTAAAAAAGCAATCTGAAGAACTAAAACAGCATTCTGAAGAATTAAAACATCAGTCAGAAGAAAAACAACTTTCTGCCAACAGTAAGACAATTGACAATTCAATTCAATAATTTTGGGATTGAGCAACAGATGAAATCCAAAGTAGCTGCTGTGGAAGATGGAACCTTGGCTGATGAAACAGCTTCATATAATGACCAGTTGGATATCTCATCTTGAAATCTATACTCATTGACTTACTCTTTATGTCTGTGGGAATTTAGAAGAGCCAGATAAGGCTGTCAAGCAAAAGTTGGTACATTTATAGAATTTTTTTCATCAGCTTTTGTAGCCTTCATCTGATTACCAGCTGCAAATTGAACCGGTTTAGCAGATTTCTTGTATACCTAGCAACACAAATAATCAAACTTCTGTAATTGTGTAGGTTGTGAGACTGAGTCTAAAAGATCACCTTCTATACCTTGCAAGACAGGAGAACGATTTTGGGGGATGTACTTAACAAAATAATTTCATACTCTATCCAGATTACACTAAAGAAGTATCTGTGAAAAAACACCAATTTACAAAAGCATGAAGCCTTGGAAGAAACATGAAACTGCAAGCCTTATCCATGGTTCCTCTATATATTTGTGAAACAGCTTGGGGGGTGGAACGTGTCCAGCTGTCCGAGTTGGAATAGGGCCTGCCCCTACAGCTCCTGCCCTCCCTCCCTGGACGCTAGCCACGTTCCTCTCAGACATGCCAGAGACAGAGAGAGACACACAGAGCCCTGCCAGACTGAAAATGAGCCCTCATTCCCTCCTATCGCTCCTGCTGCGAGGGAGAGAGAGACAGAGAGAGCTGCCCCAAGCTGCTGACAGAGACACAGAGAGAGCCGCCCTTGCTGTGACTGAAATACGTGAGACAGAAAGAGAGAGCTGCCCCAAACTGCACAGCAGCCCTAATTACCTGCTCTGCCTCCTGCTGCAAGACATGCAGCGAGAGGGAAAGAGAGACACAGAGAGAGATCTGCACATCCTGGTGTCCCCTGGGTCCTAGTGCCCATTGCATTCCTGCTTGCAATGGGCTTTCTTGCTAGCATTACAATAAACATATTGCCGTTTTCTATTTATATTATCAAAACCAAATCAAGAATTTTCAAATCCCAACTGCTGAAGAACCATTTCCTAATGGTCTGCAAGATCTATGCTGTTCCAAACACATATGTCTATTGCAGGGAAATGAACAACCCATTGAAATCTTTTGAATAAAACTGCTATTTTTGCCATTTCTGTGTCTCCAGTATTAGGCTATAACAGTTTGGGCTGACTACTAACTTATAGATGGGCACCTAGCCCTCTCCTTCTCTTTCCCTCACTTTTGTTTACTTTGAGGCTTTAAACAAATGTTTCTTTCACTTTCCCCCATTTAATTTGCTTTAATCTGTCATTATTGGAAGTGGGCCATATCTTTAACTGCTCCTGCGGAGCAGAATAAATCCTTAACACGCCCGCGGCGCCATGGGCGCCGCAGACTAAATAATTCGTTAAGCCCTCAGGCGGAGGGCTTTGTCCGTGATGAGGAAGGGGCCTGATTGGCCCCTTCCTCCTGACAGACCATCGGCCAGGCCAATTGGCAGGCGCTTCGCGCCTGCCGATTGGCCCGGCCGATTCCTAGGCTGCTGAAGGAAGCAACTGCGAGCCGCGCAGAGCGCGGCTCGCAGTTGCTTCCTTGAGGGCGGCCTGATGCGTCAGGAGGCGCGAAGCGCCTCCAACACATCAGGCCGCCGGCAAGGGAGCCCCCGGCAGCCGCGCTCCGCCCAGCGGGCTGACGCAGCAAGAGGCGCTTTGCGCCTCTCGCCGCTTCAGCTTGCCCGCACAGGGAACCCCCCGCAGCCGCGCGGAGCCCTGCCGAGGGGGAGCCTGGAGCCATGACGTCATCGCCGCGGCCACTGTAGCTCTCCCGAGAGGAGCAGCAGCCAGCCCAGCAGCTTCAGCGTCGACGGGGGGAGGGGAGCTGGCCCGAGCAAGGCCACCTGGGATCCCGCAGCCGCACTCCAGCTAAAGCCGAGCTGGCCGCCGCCCCTGAGTTCCTCAGCAAAAGCAAGGAGGAGGAGGAAGAGGAGGCGGCGCCGGGGGGGAAAGAGCTGCAGGTCGGCTTCTGGCTGCCGGTGCTGGTGGGGCAGGTGGTGAACGACGCCCTGGTGGTCACCTTGAGCTGCGGGGAGCGGCGCTTCACCGGGATCCTCCTGGATTGCACTAAAAAGTTGGAACACTTCTCGCTTATTCTCCCCTCCCCCGTGTGCGTCCGTGCGTGTCTGTGCCCCCCCCCTTTGCAAACCAACGAACAACAAAGGCTTCCCGAGAGGGGCTACCCCGAGAAGTTTGCTCTCCTCACTTGGGACCTGCGAGGCGTCCAGCCGGGCAGGAGCCGACCTCAGCCCATTAAAGCGCTGAACTTTCAGTGCTGCTTTGTGGTGGGGGAGGGGTGGGACGTGCGGTGGCCGCCCCGCGGGTGGGGGGAGGAGGACGCTGTCAAATTATCTCCTCCTCCCCCAGCGGACGCTGTGGTTTCATTTTCTGTTTTCTATCCAACGTCCCAAAAAAGAAAAAAATATCCTGTTCAAGGGGAGACAGAAAAAAAGTCCGGTTTGCCAGTTTGTGCAACACGCACTCATGGAGTGTTAGTGACTTCTTTTTTTAAGGCCATACTTCTTATGGGCCGAGGCTCTTTAAAAAGGTGTGTCCTGCGGGGGGCGGGGTCCGAAGACGGGCCCGGCCTGCTCGGAGGTCTCTTGGGCGCTGCACGCAGAAGAAGACGGCTCTTCTCCGAATGTTGCGCGTTTGCTGAAGTTTGTTCCTAGCCTCTCGCCACTTCAGCCCGCCCGCAAAGGGAACCCCCCGCAGCCGCGCGGAGCGTGGCTGCCGGGGGCTCCCTGCCCGTCGGGCTGATGCTCTGAGAGGCGCGAAGCGCCTTTCGCTGCATCAGCCCCCTGACACACGGAGCCCCGGCAGCCGCGCTCCGCGCGAATGCCGGGGGCTCCGTGGTCTAGCGCCCACTGCATTTGGCTGCAGCGGGCTTGATTTCTAGTAAAAGAATAAGCCCTAAGGGGGAGGAGAAAGGGTGGGCTCTGTCCGGGATATAAACTCGGAGGGCCCAATCAGGAGCTGCGAAGCAGCTCCTGATTTGGCCCTCCAAGTGTCACTCCAGGGCCAAGCAACCAATGGGGAGCCGCGCTTTGCGCCCATTGGTTGCTTGGACCAGCCTCGCCTCGCCTGGCCGGGGACTCACTGCACACAAGGAGAAGCAGCCTTCCCTGACGGTGAGTACTCCCGCTGGCTTCCCCTCGCCCTTGCGAAAGGAGCAGGGACTCTGCATCGCAGACACGGCATCACTGCTACTTTCCCGCCTGGGGTCCCTTCTCAATGGCCATGCACCACCGCTGCTTTCCTGCACCCAGACACACACACACACACACACAGCCTCACCAGCCAAACCCCCCTGGCCGCCCCCCCCATCGCCCTGCCACTGCTTCCCAGCGACCATAAACACACACACACAAAACCCCCATTGCCTCGCCGCCGCTTCCCAGCGACCACAGACACGCACACAGACACACACACGCACACAAAACCCCCTGGCCACCCCCCATTGCCCTGCCACCACTTCCCCGCACCCACAGACACGCACACACACACACAGCCACCCACCCACCACGCTCTCCCACCCCTTTGCCCAACCGACACTTCCTTTCTTTCTCCCTTCTACCCATCCCTTCAACCACCCCTTGCCCTTTTTCCTCCCTCCCATTCCTCCTTTCCTCTTCTTCTTTCCTTCCCCTTCGTGCCTCTCGCCGCGTCAGCCCGCCAGGCAGGGAACCCCCAGCAGCCGCGCTTCGCGCGACTGCCGGGGACTTCCTCGGGCGGCGGGCTGACGCGGCGAGAGGCACGAAGCGCCTCTCGTTGCGTCAGCCCGCCGCAAACCAAACAAGCTCGCAGCCGCCGACCAGCCCGCCGCCGACCAGCCCGCCGCCGCCGACCAGCCCGCCGCCGCCGCCACCGACTTAGGTAGGACCTAGCGCCCGCTGCATTCCCCTGCAGCGGGCTTGATTACTAGTAGAATATAAAAGGTTGTTACAATTTGGTGCACATTGTCAAGGAGTTATTTAGTCCTACTTTCAAGAACATAGATGAGTCTAAATGATCAGCTTGAACTGGGTCTTCCAAATATTTCTACTTTGATGTGGAAAGCAGTCATTAACTTTAAATTTAAAATTAACAATGGTCTTCTTGGAATAGAGCTGTAGATTTTCATTTCAATAAATTGTGCCCAGTAAGGCCTTTGTGCCCCTTAACATAGAAGAAATTGAGCTGCTTATCGAGAAATTATTTAAACAGGACCAGGATCTCTTGCTTAAAGATGCCAGAAGGAAATGTTCTCTGTTTGCACAGGAATTAAATGTCCAGCTAAATCTGAATCTCTGCACTATCTAAAGATATGTATTATAGTTCCTAAACTGAGACGCTTGTACAAGATTGCAAGCAGTAATGCATTAGCCAAAGCTCAGATGAACTGCTGCTTTCTCAAGGCATCTCCAGAAAAGCACTTTTGTGACTACTCTTTATTAATGGTTGACTCATTAATGCATGTTTTTCTTTACAGTTCAAAATTTGCTGAGACCTTGAGAAAAATTCCTTATGAAATGGTTATCAATATACTGCCCTAAGCCAGTTTCCTGGATAGGGTGGTATATAATAATAATAATAATAATAATAATAATAATAATAATAATAATAATAATAATAATAATAATAATAATAGTACTTTTTACCTATTCTCTCAATGAACCTTGTAGTTTATTTAGAAAAAAATCATGATTAGGATATACTGGTAACTCTTTAGCACAGGACTGAGTAATGTGTCTAATTATTGCCATTGTAACTTACACGACACATTACTTAAAACATATGGTTTGGGCATGTCCAGTCACTTAGTTTTTCTGGAAAGAAATTATTACTCATATCAATTTTGTATTAGATTTTTTTAGGATTCTTATGTTCTTTTAAACTATTTGCCTTTGTGCCTTTACTAACAGCTAAAAGACTCATATTACATCACTGGATAGAAGCCCACCTCCAGTAAATTAAAGGATTAAGGACCTTAGAGTCAGTGTGGTGTACATTTTTTCTAATATTAAAGGTGGCGGCTTCTCTTAAGAATGCAGAGAAGAAAACTGACTGGTTTGCATATCTACAAATAACAGTGAAGCTTAAGATGGGACTAAAAGACTTGATAACTTCTACCAGAAAAATGACAGAATTTAAAACTATACTAGACAAAGCAAAACTTCACATGCAAGAACAAATTTATAAGCTTTTGTTAAGACAAAACAGATAAAAGATTGTACGATTAGATGGATGCATAATTTTGGCCACAATATCTCATTAGAAGAATGGGAACCGTTTTGGGGGAAGAATGCAAAACTTACGAAATGTCAAACATTGAGGGGAAATTGTTTTAAAATGTTTTATAGATGGCATTTAACCCCAAAAGTTATAAGCAAAATGTCAAAACATCATGATGGTAAATGCTGGAGGTGTCATGAAAAACTTGGTTCCTTTTATCATATGTGGTGGAATTGTAAGAAGATAAAGAAATTTTGGATAAAAATCCATGCGATATTAGAAAAATTTGTTAAATATTAAATTTCCAGTGTGTTCTGAATATATGGTACTAAGCTTTATTCTGAAGAAACCACCTTCTCAAGCCAAAGAACTTTATTTTCACACCACAACAGTGTTGAGATTGCTCAGTGCACAGTACTAGAAGTGAGCTGAACTACCAAAGGTGACAGATCTGCTTGAGAAGGTTGGTGAACTATGCAAGATGGCCAAACTAACAAGCTTAGTGTACAGGAGAACCTCTGAATATCGCTGGAACCTGTTTTTACATTATATGAGTTAATAATTTTGTAGTTGTAGTAATCACTGAAGAGTGCAGCAAAATTTGTAACATTCTTTTATGTACCTATTTTCTTTCTTTTTCTTTTCTTGTCGTTCTATTCTATTTTGGAAACCAATAAATATTCATTTTAAAAAAAGGAATGGCTTCTAATATGCCGAACTGGGTTTGATTCCTCGCTCCTCCACATACAGCCTACTGGGTGACCTTGGGTTTGTCATAGCCCTGATAGTGCTGTTCTGACCCAGTGATCCTATCAGAACTCTCTCAGCCTCACCCACCTCACAGGGTGTCTGTTGTGGAGAAAGGAAACATAAGGGGATTGTAAACTGCTTTGAGACTCCTTCAAGCAGTGAAAAGCAAGGTATAAAAACCAACTCTTCTTCTTCTAGAACTCTATCAACATTTGACATGGCAACGGGACTTAATTGTAATATTTGGAAAGCATTTATAGAAACATATGTGCAGATCTGCCACCATGGTTGGTATAAAATTTATCTTGTCTTTATGTATTTTCTTACAAGAAGCAACCAAGTAAACAAGAATCAAAGCATACAGAATTCTGCACCATAAAATCAACATCTATGAACTATAATTTGTAGTAGATTAAAAACAAAATGTGACAGTCATAGATAATATATTGTTATTCCATGTTCTATGAACTGCATTCTGCTCTGTATCTAAAGTTCCCAATTAATTTCCAAGTATAGCTACATTTAATTAGTAAAATAACTTAATTTGGAACTGATAAAAACAGATAATTTGATCTGCTGTTTAATAGGAATGACATGTTATTTCCTGAATGTAAGAAAGGACTACTTAGGTACCAAAAAGAATCAATGAGCTCACATGCAACATTATCCCATAAAATGTGCAAACTGAAATTGTGCCCCTAATATGATAGCCTGTGTGGCATATTACCTAGAATTGTGGACGGGGATTACAGTTGCCAGATATGGACTAAGAAATACCTGGAGATTTTGAGGATGGAGGGTGTGGTTGGCAAGGGGAGAGACATCAATTGGGTATGATGCCATAGAATCCACCTTCCACAGTGACCATTGTCTCCAGGTAAATTGATCTCTATCACCTGGAGATCAATTGTAATCCCAGGAGATGTCCACCCACCATCTGGAGATTAACAAACTAGACTGGGATGCTGGGCAACCCTTCAAATATGCATTTGACTATGAATCTCCCAGAGAGGCCTGGACAAGTAGCTATGTTTCAGCCTTCCAGGATGCTTGTGAAGCTAAAATATGGCTTTGGGGACTCCCAGAGAGCAGAAGTAGATAAGGTTATGCCCACTTCACCATAGGCCTTCCTCTCAAGTTTTAAGTCAAAAAAGAGAGTATTGGAGTACTGTGAATCACTGATTACAGCTTGAAAATACAAGCTCTTCTCAAACTTCTCAGAGTTTTCATACTTTGTGAAATGCCAGCTGTTGCTCTCTTCACTGTATCTACAATCCATTATAGTAGATACGCAAGGGTGCTACCTGTTGAGAGGCAATGCAACAAAAGGGCTATTAGTGGTTAACACCCACTGTGGATAAAGAGAAAAAATCTCTGCTAATTAGCATCTAAGGCATTTTCTCCTTGCAGTAGTCTTGATCTTGTTATCACCATTCAGGATGCAGGCACTGAAGAAGGCTCTGCTTTTAAGGCTCTGCTGTTTTCGTAGTCAGCCCCAGCACTGCAAGGATGATAGGAACCCCTGCTCTGTAGGATACCCTTTTGATGCTACTAGGAGCTTCTCTGCATGCAGTTTATTTAAGGGTAAACTACCCAGCAGTGCCAGCAAACAGAAGTTAGCAGATTAAAAAAATAAACACAGAAAGGTTGAAAAAGCTCCCGCCGTCGCTTCACAGTATCTGAGGAACAGAACAAAAATCAAAAAGAGAAACACAGCTGAGAAAGGCTTTTACCTCAGCACAGTGAGCCTAGAGTTAACTCACAGAAATTGTGATATTCTCTTGCTAAAGAAAAGTTTTTTTTCGAATTCTGGATCAACCATTGAACATTGTTATTTCTGTATGATGAGAAGGACCAATTTGATCATTAGGAGCACTGAAGCAAAGATGAAATAAATATGTTTTCTCTTTGATAATATAAAGTGCATGCGACCTCACTGGAGCTACAGCTAGCTTCACTAGACATAGTTGCAACATTTCCCTTCCTAGCTAGGCTGCACATGAGGGCAGTGATGTCAGGGTTTGAGACACTTCACCCATAAACTCAATGACTGTCCTTAAGCAGGTCTTTCAGTTACAGCCATCCATCTGCAGTATACAATTTAATCTGCCTCTGAATAAAGGCTGAAAGGCAACTCATAAAATTGCCTGGAAGGACATAATAAAATGGACAGATCAAAAATAATACAAGATTAATAGTAACATTATGAGGAATCTATCCAAGATTTTAGCAGTGGTTTCTTTAGTGGGGTATCCTTAACACTATTTCGCTCCCTTATACTTGGGAAACAGCCTCCTGGGAGGAGACTGTCTGGGGCACTGTTTGTCCAGATTCACCCTGATTGGCCCCTCCTCCAGCTCCAACCCTTCCTCCTTGCCTCCTAGAGGCCTTGTAGCTGCAGCCTCCATTTCTGCCCACGAGGAGAGAGGCAGCGACAGGGCTTTGCGGCCTGCAGGTACGCTCCTGTTGGGAGGGAGCCGGGGGGGGGCTTGGAGCCTCCCTGCGGGCCGCAAAGCCCTTTCGCCACCTCGCTCATGCAGTGACAGGGCTTTGTGGCCCTCAAGGATGCTGGTGCTGGAAGGGAGCTGGCAGGGTGGGGGGGCTTTCCACCGTCCCTTCGGCCTGCTAAGCTGGCTTCGTGGGGTGAAGGGACACTGCCACGGGGAGTGAGCTGTGGGAGGGGGGGAGTTTCCCCTGACTCCTGACCACTTTCAAAGCCCATTTTTAAAATGTTTGCTTTTTTGTTGTGATTTTTTCCTTTTTTCTGTTTCCTTTTTTGTTGTGATAACACTATAAAATCCAAATAAAGTGTTAGACATGTTTATACAAGGATTCCAAGAGGTCTCCAGAACAGCTTCCAGCACAGATCATAAGGTAGTTACAACAGCTGAATAGTCAAGGCACCTGGAAAATCAAACAATAATTACAACCAATACAGAAACAACTTAAACACTCTGATATATAACAGTACCACTCACTGATAAAGATGGCTGTATAACAATCAATTGTCTGATTTTCAACTTGGACCCATCTGTGGATACTTAAATCCAGAGCTTGGAGCCTTGGACAGACAGATTTTCCCACAAAACTGAGAAAAATCCTAGGTTTGCAGAAAAATCTAAAATCTAATTTTTATAAAAGAAGTTATCCCTGTAGCTTTAAGAAACAAATGCTGTCATTGGCTGTTGCTAAGCAACCACAAACAGCCTTCAAGACTTGCTTTCTGTCAGTATAAGACAAGGGGTGGGTGCAGGGCTTTTTCCAGGGCTGTTTTGGCCTTTCTGGGAGGATTGATGGGGGCTAGATTTGCTACCACACACCTGGCTCAGCGAGGCCCTGCTTTTTTCTACTGCTCAGAAGCAACAGCCTCTATAGTGTGGCGTTTAGAATTTCAGATTAGGAAATAGGAGACCCACATTTGAATCTCTACTCCATGAAAGATCACCGGGACCGTTTCTGCATTGGGAACTTGGCTGCTGTGGCTCCCGTGTAGGAGCACAAATCTGGGGCAGATGAGGTGCACCAGGCCAAATGCTCCCCCAGGCAGGAACAGGAAGTTGCAGGACAACCTGCCCCAACTCAAGTTCCAGCCTGCAGCCCAGCAAGGAGTTTCCAGTGCAGAAAAGGCCTAGGTGACCTTGGGCCAGTCATGCATAGAAATGAGCGTACACTGGCTCACAAATTAAAATATGTTATACAATAAATAACATTATAATAAGCAATCTATCCAAAGATTTGGCTGGTTTGTGGTTTGTGAAGTTATGTTCATGACAGAGTGACTAGCAAAAACATTCCATGAATTTTCATGCTGTTTGTGAATGGATACATTTCCAGAACAACTCTCTCTACTCAAACTGTTTACAAAACTTCAAGGCAATGGGGGGACGAATTCTCCAGTCTTGGAAACACCAGTGGGGGCCCTCTAAGGCTTAACATACATTATTGGCTG
Source organism: Paroedura picta (assembly GCF_049243985.1). Lineage (NCBI taxonomy): Eukaryota > Metazoa > Chordata > Lepidosauria > Squamata > Gekkonidae > Paroedura > Paroedura picta. Next base: position 78,812,818 of record NC_135369.1, on the reverse strand, counting down.
CCAATAAAACAATTCCCATACTGCTCTATGGGATCACAATACTATATTTATTTATTCACATTTATATATACCCTCAGCTCAGCAGCATCTACTATATTGGCTGTTTGCAGCTAGACAGAGATGCAAGGAACTTATTAAAAGCCAACTAGAAGATGACATTAAATTATTCCCTCCAGAGTGGGAACTCTCTCACCTGCTGGGGTTTGGTTGTTAGGTAGACTCAGGGTTCATTGGCGTGCAAGAGAAGTTGGACCAGATGACAGCCTTACCCAAGAGAATAGGCATCACTGAGCTCAGGAAACTCGATGAGGTACTCCCTACCATCACCACTGCCAACCCCTCTGCCACTGCATGCCAGGCATCCCCGCCACTGCTGACCCCCCCAGTTCACTACTGACAACCAATAGTAGTGCTTCTTCCTAGTTGGGCTCTTTGAGGCAGAGGTGCTAGGTTATGTCTCTTTGTTTAATGTAAGACAGTTTTCAGTGCTACTTGACTGTATTTTATCCATTAAGGATATCCACCCTTGAGCTTCTTGTGGTGCAGGGTGGTAAGGCAGCTGACATGCTGTCTGAAGCTCTGACCATGAGGCTGGAAGTTCAATCCCAGCAGCCAGCTCAAGGTTGACCCATCCTTCTGAGGTCGGTAAAATGAGTACCACAACTTGCTTGGGGGGGGGGGGGTAAAACGGTAATGAGTATCCAACTTGCTGGGGGGGAGGATAAAACGGAAGGGAATGGCAAACCACCCTGTATTGAGTCTGTCAAGAAAACGCTCGAGGGGGTCACCCCAAGGGTCAGACATGACTCGGTGCTTGCACAGGAGATACCTTTACCTTTATCTTTACCTTTATCTTTACCCTGAGCCTCACGGGAAGGGTGGGTTATAAGAATAAACATGTCCCCTCTGGCCATATCTGTTGCCTGTAGCCTCCACACTTCTTTTCAGAACTCATGTCCTCCTTACATTCGGGAGATGAATGCTGGCTTTTATCCAGGAAGTCACAGATAAGGTCAGCTTGTACTTCCCCTTATTGCAGAGAGGATGCAACCTGATGGCAACACTTACCTGCAACTTCTCTGCCAAGGCCCTGACCTATAGGAGAATAGCTGGCTCCAGTGCAGAGTCCAGCACAGAGTCCACCTCCCAAATCAGGGAAATGACTTGCCTCAGGTAGGCCGTATAGGCACAGAGCACATCGATGGTGACCAGAAAGGGCTTGAGGATATGCACCAATTGAGAGAGGGTCAGCCAGTCAATGGAGCTGATACTGAGCTCCTCTTCCCTATGCAGGATGGTCATAGAAGAGATGATATCATGTACTGTATTCTTCTGTTCCACCAAATGTGTAATCTTGGCATAGGTGGAGTTCCTCATCCTGTCCCCTTCCTCTCATACAGTAGACATGCAGAACTGATGCTGAGGGAGAAGTGGGCAGCCAGGCACCGGGAGGTCTTGAGCAAGGGCCACACTTGAGGGAAGCATCCCAGGTGGCCTTGACAATGCTCCAACCCCAGGGCATCCTTCACCACTAGCTGAAGCATGTGTGCCAGTCAGATGATGCTCTTGAAGCACACATGCTTCACCTTGGCCAGCATGTTTGTACCATGTAGTCATGGACAATGTTGCCACCACTCACTCACTCCCTCAGGCTCCCTCAGGCATCACTCCTTTTACAGATCACTTTAGAAATTTCAGGAACAAATATGCTAAGCATGGCTTGTGAAAGAAACCACTGAAAGAAAGGCCTAATGTCTGTATGACAACAACACCAGCCATCTGTATGACAACACCCACCAGCCAAAGAAAGTAGGGAATTGCATGGGTTAAGTTTTAAGATATATCCTAATACTAAGAGGTTGGTTTATGATCTAAGGAGGCAAGGCACAAATGAACAACTATCCTTCCCAAACATTTTAATAATTGTAAATTTCCATAAATCAGAGTGCTGTAAACAACTGGTGGGATTAAGTCCAAATACACAAAGAAAAAGACAAAATGTTTTGTATAGCTAGGCTTCCAGGAAAAGCAGATCTATAGAATAACAAAATTTGGCTAATGAATGAAATTTATGATTTCTAACAACAATGAAAATGCCATCCTATATTCATCCATCAAAAATGAATAACAGCTGCTATAGCTAGCATTACCTCTTCTTAATTTTTGAACTATATGAACAGATAGATTGCTAATAAAATAGTCAGGCCTAACCAATAATGTTTTCTTAAATTCCCCCAGGCACCAATCTCAGATAGGAAGGATATGCCAAGAGATATTACTAGTGTCACTTGGCAAATCCCTCTATTTCAGGACCAAGCCAGATGAGACAGCAAAAGAATAATTACAGAGATAGGATATCCTGGAAAATGTTTTTAAAGCAACTCATTTGATCTGGGGAAGCAGCAGTACAGAAACAGGCTGTTTAACCCACTCCCTTTTACCAGATTTCCTGAAGATACTCACCTGAAGCTATCTCCCAAAAATGTTATGGTAAAAAGACATAAGATTGCACTGAGGGGATTAGAGTTGCCAATACCCCAAATCCTGAAACTCATAGGACAGGGACTATATCATGGGTGAGGTCCAATGATGTCACAGGATGAGAGTTTGGAGGATTGGAGAGATCATTAAATATTACACTGGGGATTTAATCCGCCCCAACCAAAAGTGCACGAGCAAACAGCACAACTACCTCCCCCTCTGCCGGCAGCCTTGCCAGCTGCACCACCAACAATGGATGGTGGTCTGGGAGCGATATTAGCCCAGCAGTGAAGTCGATGGGGGGGAGGCCATAGCAGGCCCAGCAAAAGAAGCTGGGAGCCATGCCAGGCTAGCCAGCAGGAGCAGCAATGTTAGAGGGATGGCTGCAAGCCATGCCAGGCTCAGCAATGGAGGTTGGTGGCCACACTGGGCTTGTCAATAGAAGTGGCAACAGTGCAAAATGGCCAGGAGTTATGGTAAGCCTGGCAACAGAGGATGGGAGCCACATTAGGCTCACTGGCAACAGCTGTAACAGTGGGGGTAGGGCTGGGAACTCCAGCAGCCCAGCAATGGAGTCAAGGAGCCATGCCAGGTTCACAGTAACAGTAGGGATGGCCAGCGGCTCTACTGGGCTCACTGGCACTACACCAGCAACAATGTTGAGGGTGGCTCAAAGCTGTGCCAGGATCACCAGTGGTGGCAGCAATGGCTCGGGGGGCTGGGAGTCATGCCCAGACTCAGAAGGCTAGAGGGGAGGGTGCTATTCCCTCCATAAATCCTGTGATCTCCCACTTGTTTCCTTGTATAGCAGAGGGGAGTAAGAGTTCTCAAAATTCTGTATATCATTTACAAAAAATGCACTGACCTGGATGACCCAACCGAGCCTAATCTCACCAGATCATCGAAACTAAGCCCTGGTTAATATTTGGATGACAGACTACCAAAGAAGTTCAGGGCTGCTATACAGAGGAACTACCTCTGTTCATTTCTTATCTTAAAAATCTTATGGGGTGGCCATAATTCAGCTGGGGCCTGGAGGCACTATTCACTACCACATTTTTAAAAGCTATTCGCTGTTGTGTCCAGATGAAGGAATCAATAGGAGATTGCAATGACATTTTATTTCTGTAGTTACATTAGTGACACCATTTTGAGGAGAACAGAAATAAAACATTACCTCTGTTCTCAGCCCATACCTAAATACACTCTTTTAAAAATATTCATACATAAAGTTGTCCTACTAAAATCCAAAAGTTATGATTACGAGTCAATAAAGTTTTCTTACCATCATCAGAAGGGCTACTTTGTACAAAATTTATATATATATATATTCCTCACTCCAACAGCATGCACATTATAAATTTTTAAAATTTTTGCCATTTTTAAGTGCACTTATTCATTTTTACATGTATAAATCACCCTTCCACTTTACAAAGTAGTCAAAGCAGTGTACCAAACATAAGGACCAGTTAAAGCAACTTAGCATCTTAAATTCAGAATGAATTTTTTAAATACCAGCAATAATATAGCTGTTCACATTTGGAAGAGCTTCTATATATGTATGTATGTATGTATGTGTGTGTGTGTGTGTGTGTGTATAAAAAGCTAAGCCCTAGGTGGGTGGAGAGTGGGTGGGGCTAGTCTGATCTTTGGACCAATCGGAAGGCGATCCCACCTCCCCAGACTTTGGGCCAAAGGGTGGTGACACAGCCCACCGCCCAGCCTGGCCAGGGGCAATCTGGCAAGCTTTCAGTCAGTTTGCCCCTTGCTGCTGACAGGGGCACAGTAAGTGTGCCTGGGGGAGGGGGTGGCCTCCTTTCCCCCAGTTTAAGAGCCAGTTTGATGTAGTGGTTAGGAGTGCAGACTTCTAATCTGGCATGCTGGGTTCGATTCTACACTCCCCCACATGCAGCCATCTGGGTGACCTTGGGCTCGCCATGGCTGATCTTTATAGTCTGGAGATGAGTAGCAATTCCAGGAGATCTCCAGGCCCCATCTGGAGGTTGGCTGTCCCTGGTCTGATCATATTTCTTGAAGTCTGGAAGTGGGGCCTCAAAAGTGTGTAATGCCCCCACAGCCACCTAGTACTCCCTGACCTATTTTAGGTCAATAAAACATCACACATCCCTCACAGGCTATCTATTGTGAGGAGATGAATGGAAAAGGTGTTTTTATACCGCTTTGGGTAGTAAACAGCAGGGTACAAAAATCCATCTCTTCTTCTAAGGAGCAACTGCAAAAGAAGCATGTGGGTTCATAACATTTTATCAACAGTAAAGGAGGCAGAAGGAGCAGGGCGGACACCTGTGTACTATGACTACCACATGTGGATTAGGGCAGGGGGACATTTTGGTGTCTGTAGCCTAATTCACACCAGAAGGCAAATGATGTTTATTTCTGAACTGCGAGGAACTGGTTGCCATGTAATCTCCCTCTAAGAAGAGTCTCCAATCTGATTTTCCCTTCACATATCTGAAGACATGGCTTTGGAAAGCTCATCTGTAACCACTATGCCACAATTCCCAAAGGTCAGTCCTCTCCCACACTCAACGAACATTCCAAACCACAGGTTCTTGACACCCATATCTCCACACCCATGCCCTCATTTGCCACTACGCCACCACCCACACAACACACGCATTCAACCCCATGCACTTACAGACTGGACAACTCCTCCCCTTCCTCTTCCCACTGCTACTCTTTAGTGCCTGTTGTATTCCTAGATACAACGGGCTTTACCCCTAAACCAACAAGCACTACACATCTACTGCATAGGATGTTTTTAAAGTTAAATATTATATCTAAGTACAAAAACAATATACCTCCCTATAAAGCAGTCCTGAGGCAACAGCTATCTCATCTAAAAGTACCACTTGAGAAAGTCTATAATGAACTATAGAACACTAAGGATGCAATTAAAGAAGACTTCTGAGCCAAGATGCGCCAGATTACACTGTACGACTGCTTTATTAACAAAGTACTACCATGCAACCACAAATTTAGTATTATGTATGTGGGAACAGTTGTGCCCATCTGCCACCTTGGCATGCATTACCCTTAAACTATCAACCTGAATATACTGGTGTTATCAGTACTGTTTCACTGCTGCTCAAAGTGGAATGAGAATCACTTTATAGCAAAATTATACAGCAAAACAGCTGTCCTGTTTGATGTACTACCTGAATGTTGCTGCCATTATTAGCCCACTAGTATTAAATATTAATTGAATATTGAGGCAGAACACAAAGAAAGAACGGCACACTCAGATAATCAATTGAGCTAGATGAAATCTTTGAAGACATAACTTGGAAGTCCCTTAAAGTCAGGGACGATTATTCTCAAGAATGGGGGTGGTGATGGTTAAAAGTTCTATTGATTAAGACAGCTAAAACAGAACCAGGCTTTCTGGATGACACTGGATGACACTAGACAGCTAATGGTTGTTGATCAGCCTTCCCCATAGCTAGGAAGTCAGAATTGACAGTCAAAACTGACAAATTCCCTGCCTCAGGCACAGGACTGCAAACCTGAAGTCTTACATGAGCCACTTGTATAGGCTTCTAAATATTAAACCTTTATTCAAAAACCACAATCCGCCTTTATTCGTGTTCTAAATATCCCTGGCACACAGTCTAAATATGGGAGTACCAAGAGGGAAGCAGGATTATGCTCGCTGTTCCTGCTCCTCACCTCCAGTATGGCCTGGGACTTCTGCACAGAACTTCTGCGTGAAGGCTGTGTGCAAAAGATTTAATTAATATGTGGTGGGATACGGTTCTCCCTGGGCAAGATTATGCTTAGGTGCAGCAGCCTCTGGGATGCATAGAAGGAGTTAGCTATAATCCATTCTATACAAAATAAATTTACCTTTTGTCCCTGGATTCTTCACAAATTGCAGACCTGCAAAGTGACAGCAAACTCTCAAAGACAAATACTGCAACTGAATCACTTTTCTTTGCTTGGTCATTCTTACTATTCATCTTGTGACATTTCACTAAAAAGCCACTCGTTTTAATTACATTTAATGCAAACAAAAGAAAATGGAACATATCCTATTTATATGCATATATTTATCTCACATAATCCATTAGCTCTGTCTCTCTCTTCTCTCAACTATCATAGTACAAGCTATTAAATATTCTAAATCAAACCACATTAATTATTAGTTTCCCATTGAGCAATAATGGCATCAAGTCAATACTGGTTCTATTTTTGTTGTTCCTTTGGAAATACTCTGTGGAATTCTCTGTTTCAGAAGCAATGCAGAGAGGAGGCATGGGTCATCTCCCCCAATAACTGGTAGTCCTAATGCCTGCTGGGTATATTTTAATTATATGAAAAACTATGGATTAGAAAATGAACTGGAGAACCAGTATGGTTTAGTGATTAGAGCAGGAGTAGTCAAACTGCGGCCCTCCAGATGTCCATGGACGCGGCTTTTTCGGCGGCATGCACCGAATCTGCGGCCGGTTGCAGCTGGCGCCGTGCCATTACCATCTTTGGTTCTAGCCCATTAAAGAAATCACAATTATTGTTTGGTTCATAGGGAACTTCTGAGGCTCCACTCTGGATGTTGTCCTCATTTTAAACAAATTCTTCACATCCCTTCTAGTATATCATACACCTGAATTCACATCAGTACACTGTTCATAGCGGCTATCTTGGTGTAGTGGTTAAGAGTGGTCACTTCTAAACTGGATAGCCAAATATGATTCTCCACTCCTTCACCTGCAGCCAGCTGGGTGACCTTGGGCTAGTCACAGTTGTTCTTGCCCAGCAGTTCTGTCAGAGCTCTCTCACAACAGAGTCTGTTGTGGGAAGAGGAAGGGAAGACAATTGTAAGCCGCTTTGAGATTCCTTCACATAGTGGAAAGCGGGGTATAAAAACCAACTCTTCCTCTCCTATCATAGCAGCTATAGCCCAACAATATAATTTTTTCTACCTAATACCAGTCTCTTTGTGTGTTCCTTGGGTACCCTGCATACACCGCCTGCATGCATATAGGTTACTTCTCTTTCATCTCCAATATTCAGGTCATTTCACTGGATCTACAGACCTTCCCTCTTCACAATCTTTCCCCACTTCCTGAAACCTGTGCCCATTCAACCCTGTTTTTCCTTAGTTCATTTCTTATGTGCATTTTCCAAAAATCTTTAGTCTGTATGTTTGTAAGCTGCCTTAAAATTCTTCCTTAATAAAAACAAATTCCCGGGTGGTGGAGGTTGAATGGAACCAGCATCTTCCACTTGTCCCCTGAGCCTCCCTCCCATGAGATCCAACACCTGAACTGGCCAGTCACGGGTCTGTTTGTATGTTACAGTTATAAATTTTACTGCTCCTACTTTTATTATTGCTTGATTATTATTTATGGTTACTGATTTATTGTTCAGTTGTTACGTATGGTTACCAATTTCTCTGTACTGTTCATGTTCCTCTATGTGAACAGCCCTGAGCTTCAAGAGAGGGTGGTATATAAATGTAATAAATAAAATAAAAATAAAATAAAAAATAGTCCAGGCTGATTTATTTAAGACTTTTTAAAAGGAATAATCCAGCATACATAGGTGGAGATCCCATTGTTACCCTTCTCTCATCACTAAATTCCCCAATAAAATGCAAACTCATCTAATTTAGGTAATACAGTGCAGATTTATCATCATACATCTTCACGAGGGCCTCCAAAGTCATTTAGAATTCTTCATTTACAAGAGGCTAATGCAGAGTTTCTTAACTATTTGGACCTTTTTTCTTTCGCCTTTTACTATTCTGCCTTCTCTCTAACCCCCAGTAACACAGTGCCAACCAGCTGTTCAATATGCAGAGGTACTTGCATGCAGAATGAAGCCTGCTGCTCTGTGCAAAAGTCTGTGAACTGAACCACTGACTTAGTATTGACATTAGGAAAAGGATTGGCACCAGACATCTTTGAGCCTTTCTAAAAAGGGGGGGGGGGAAGAGGTCAACATGACCATATATGGTCATATCATCCAGTAAATGTTAATGTTAACTGTTAATGTTAACAATTTTTAAATATATATACAAAATCAACTAACTCCATCCATTCAGGAAACCCTTCAAGAAACATCAGGTTTTCACAAAACCCTGGTTGAGAAAGCCTGGGTTTGATTATCACAATACAATACAATACAAAACCTTAAATGGCATTCACAATATAAAACAATATACAAATCGGTTCTGTAATAAAAGTCTAAAAAACTGAGGAAAGTTACAACAGGCAAGGGAGCGGCAAATACAAAAAGATGAAGCCAGTAACGTTCACTTCTTTATCCTGTGGGTCATTACTATAGATAAAAACTTGGCTACCCGTTCAGTGGTCTCCACACAATTATCGGTAAGCAGCAATTCAATAGCCCTGCCATCTGAGACATTAGGGAAGGGTAGAAGTGGGGAGATCAAGTAAGAACGTTTGTTGTTATACAACTCACATCACAGAATATGGCAAACTGAGTCTGGTTCTGTATGGCAATACCTGCAAATTCTTTCATTGTGGGGAATTCTCCTATACCTGCCTTCAACCATTGCAGAAGGAAATATGTTTAGTCTGGCTAACATAAACGCTCTGCGGTTTGAAGGTAATAAAAGATTGGAAAAATAGTGTGCCATAGTGTTTGGGGTATAGGATAGACCAAAAGCTCGTGGGGAGCACGGTCCCCTGCACCAGCATAAATTATCTGGAGATCAATATCCTGGATTCTTCTTTGGATATCGGATGTTATTTATTGACTGAGTGAGAACCTGGAAAGCTCACACATAAAAGGACTTTGATTAATATGCCTCAAAGCTTACAGGCTGCTTCCTCTTGCATGCCCCTGGGGCAATACCTGCTTTGACTTGATATCAAGCAATGGAGGCTCTTAAACCTCTGATTGTGCTGGACCAGAGAATCTTAGGGTGCAAAAGCATGGCTCTTGTGTGTGTGTGTGTGTGTGTGTATGTGAGGAGGGTGGATGTCTTAGAGTGCCAAACATTAAAAAAAGAACACAGGCAGCAAAATGAATATAGTAAAATATTCAGGGATATAATGCTATTTTTACCATACCATAAAAAGCCCTCTAACTGTGCTTTAAAAAAAAACCCATTTCAGTGCACTAAAACATGACTAAGTCCTAAAGGACTTCTGAAACAAAACAGTCTTCAGACTGCATTAGAATGCTAGAAATGGAAAAGCATACTCTCAAAGTGGGAAGCTGCTTATCTTGGAGCCACCACTGAAAAAGCCAGGACATTTTTGTTTGTTACTGCTAATTCTCTTCCAAACTTTGATTCTTTTCTAATATCTTTCCTAAACATATATAAAATCATTACAGGATGAATGGAGTTTAGAGGTTATGACACTTCAAGGAGGATGCTGAATGCAATTCTTGCTCTGGGGCCAGTAATTCTAAACAAAGTTTAGATGGCCTAGGAATGTCATCATATATTTAAAAAATCATAATGTTTTCCAGAGCTTCCATGAATTTGCTGAACAGTTCAAATCTTAAGTTGTAAGTAATTTTGTGCCTGTCAGGCAGCAGTTTAAACAAAGTTCACAGCTGAAATTCTATCATAATGACCTTGTTTAGTCTCAAGAAGATGCAGGTCAAGTTCACTTATGATGATAGCTCACATATATTTAATCTAAATCATGTGGATAGTGTAATGTGGGAAATTTCCTCTACCAACTATGAGTTTTTTCAAATCATGTGGCTTCTGCCCCATAATAATGTTGCTCATTAACACTGTTTAAAGGCGTATTCATTTTATGTGTGATCCACAATACATATGTGGGCTGAAGGTTTAACTCACCATTATCAAGAGAACAAAGTTTTAGTCCAGTGGCACCTTTAAGAACAACAATGTTTTATTTTGGATTTTAGTTCTCATGTCCATGCATACTTCTTCAGATGCATTGAAACAGCAGTCACCAACAATTATATATACGTAGAACATGACGGGGATGATCCCGGGAAGGGCCAATTAGAACTATGATTTGATTCAGGCAACTGGTAAAATCTGTAAATAGCAGCAGATTAACATCTGTAAACTGCTCCTGTGGAACAGTAGGAATAAAAGGGTAAGGGCTAAAGGGGAGGAGAAAGGGCGGGCGCTTTGCGGCTCCTGATTGGGCCCTCCGAATGTCAATCCAGGGCCAAGCGGCCAATGGGGAGCCGCGCAAAGCGCAGCTCCACATTGGCTGCTTGGTCCGGCCTCACCTGGGCCAAGAAGGAGAAGAAGGAGCCCTTCTGACACAGTGAATCCTCCGGCTGGCTTCTCCTCGCCCGGCTTCTTCTCTTCGACGTGGCGTCCCTGCTCCTTTCCCGCCCTAGCTGCCTTAACACTGTGTGTGTGGGGGGGGCCCTGGTAGCCGGGGGCCTTCTCCCGGGCCCAAGAACAGCCTCTTCCCGGGGCTGGCAGAAGGCCTCAAGTCACGGCCGGGTGGGTGGGGAGGCCTGGGGGGGAAGCCCTTCCACAGCGGCCCGGAGCATCATGGCTGTCTCTCAGAGCCGGGGGGGACTGGGAGCGCTGCGCCGGCCCCGCCCACCAACTGAGCTACCCAGCAAACTCCTTCAGTCCCTGGCTGGGGCAGGGGGGGGGTTGTCGGGAGCACTGAATTACTTCCTTCCTGACTTCCTCTTTTTCTCTCCCTTTCTCTCCCTCTCACTTGCTCGTTTTTGCCCTTCCCCTCTTTCTGCCTTTCTTCCTTTCAGCCTCCCTGCACCCAGACTCCAAACAGTATTTTTCGTGTCTACAGTATATTGAACTAAAAGAAAGTTGGTATTTCCTGATACCCCTGAATTGCAATACTGGTATGGTTCTTTAATTTGGGAATACTGAATTTTTTAAGCTCCATTATAGCTTATGTGGATCATTATAGTCAGTGGTAATGGAGAATCAATCTGGAGCTCTGGGGGGAGCTGTCTTTTGAGGTAGATGCACCAGATTTGTAGCATAGCCCCCAAGTTTCAAAAAGATTGGATTAGAGGATCCTATTTTCTGCGTCTCAAAGAACGTACCCCCATCCTCCACTATTACTATTACTATATTACTTGACCTTTGACTTTAAAATGACATCACAAAATATCACATTCTTGCTAAGTACCCTCCCTCCCCCCAAAAAGCTCCAGGTATATCTCAAGTTAGACCTGGCAACCTGAATTTGATATTGATAGAGTTGCCTTGAAGGTTTGCCTTGAGGTGCACATTTGCTTGAGGCTTCAGACACTTCATGTTTATAAGACAGTGGCTTTCTCTCCCTTACATGCTACCATACGGAGAGTAGTGTACTTTCCCACAAGGTTTTATGTGCTTTCAGCACTTGTCAATGTTCATTTCATGTTCTGCATATCAGTGTTGACAGAGCCACATGCTCTAGTTTATTTTGAATGACCCGTATTGGTAAGATTTCTTTTTTTGTCTTCTTTGTACATTTTTCCTATGAATGGGAAACACATGGCCTATAATTGGAAAGTTAATAAATCTGGAATAAAGTGTGTTCTACCCTTCCATCACTCTCACCCACCTTTGCAGTAGAGGATACCACAGCAAAAATCTGTGGAAATAAATATTGGCTACTATGAAATCCCTTTTTAAATTAACTGTTTACTACTATGCAAGTTTTCACAGGTTTCTCACTATCATTAGATAGTACAGCCTTCCACTGTAATCCGAGTTCCGCTCAACTTATATTTACTGGTATTCCCTGTATCTGGATCTCTATCGTGTATTGCCAGCATGAAGGCAATGGGAGCCACCATCAGTATTGTAGAGAAGAAGAAGAGTTGGTTCTTATATGACACTTTTCTCTACCAGAAGGAGTCTCAAAGCAGCTTACATTTGCCTTTCCTCTCCCCACAACAGACATCATGTGAGGTAAGTGAGGCTGAGAGAGCCCTGATATTACTGCTTGGTCAGAACAACTTTATCAGTGCTGTAGCAATCCCAAGGTCACTCAGCTGGCTGCATGTGGGGGAGAGGGGAATCAAACCTGGCTCGCCAGATTGGAAGTCCACACTCCTAACCACTACATCAAGCTGGCTCTCTTGCAAAGTAGCAGCCTTAATGAGGAGATGAGCACTGCCATTATAAACCAACAGCTCCCAGCTTATGCTTAGGCAAGTGGGAGTTGCCACCAGCACAATTCCCTGCTCCTTCCCTCCTCCCACAATGGCCCTCCTACTCCTGGGATCTTTCTAAGATGATTTTGCTTCACAGGTCTGACACTGATCTCTGTTGCTTTCCTGCTGGCCCAAAGGGAAGCTGTGAATTCCATCTGTAAATCATTTGATAGGTAATCTGTTACCATGTTTTGAGTAGTCAGTTGCCCTTGTTATCCAAAACTGCTGTGGCATAGTGGTTAAAAAACTGAGCTATGTATCAAGTAGTCCCTAATTCAATCACCTCTGTCATGAATACTTATGCAAGCCAGACTCTTAGATTTACCCCTTCTGAAACATGGAAATATTAATACTGACTGGATATGTGGGCATTCTAAGTGTTACAAGAAGGTAATATACATTAACTGTAAACTTTCTGTAAAAATCGGAGGGAAATAGCATAAAACAGCATAGATGGAGACAATAACTATCCTTTACTAGACCCATTACTCTTTAACTCATCCATTCCCAGTTGTGTTATCTAAAGATGTTAATCGAGGGGGTGATGATTGGCCCAGGGGGGGTCCAAATATCACAAGGAGGAGGGAGGACCCTTCTAACCCCATGTTACTTGTTTTAGAAGGCTGTAATTGTAGTTAGGGTTGCATTGTTGGTTTCCTGTGCCTAGTTCCCTTTATGATCCAAATGAGTAGGGATGCACACAGGCAGGATAAGATCACAAACCACAAAGGACCATTCTTATAGAAAGCCAGGCCAGTAGTTCATCTTGTCTACGCTAAATCTCAGTAATTATAGTTTGAGAGTGGCGGTATAGAAATCTAATAAATAAATAAATAATAAATAACTCTCCTTAGGATTCCATTGCAAAACTACTTGAAGATTAGCATTTTCTGTAATCAAAATTTCACAGTCATCTCATACCAATACCTTTTCCACACCCAGGCTGGTGTGCTGGATGTTTGGGCCAGGACAGGTTGCCCCGCCTCTTCCTAGGTCTATACTGGGAAGCAATTTCCCCGCTGTACCCAGTCCACTCTGGATTTGTGCCTCCAGATGAGGCAGATAGTCTGGCAAAGTTCTGCTGCACAGCAGAGCTGCCAGGGGCATTTCATACACTGCGCAGTGTGGCGGAGCTGCCTGAGGCATTTCTTTTTCCCTTCTGGGATGCCATACTCAGCCTTGGGTGGGGAGGAGCCGGGCAAGGATTGCCCGCCTCTTCCCTGCCAGACAGCCCTTGCCTGACATAGACCCCCATGACACCTGTGGCAAGGAAGGGAACATGGCAGAATCCACATTCCCTTGCTATGGGTCAACTGAGGGCTTGAGTTCTGCCAGGCCTGGGTCAAATTTCTCTTTCGGAATAGGTCCTACCTATCTGTGTGTTCGCCTGTTTGCCTATGCCTCCCGTAGAGCGCTCCGCTCTGTGAGTATGAACCTACTGGTTGTTCCGGGCCCCCGGGAAATTTGTCTGGCCTCGACCAGGGCCAGGGCCTTTTCAGCCTGGTGGAATCAGTTCCCAGGAGAGCTGAGGTCCCTCACAGAGCTATGAAGATTCCGCAGGGCCTGAAAAACAGAGCTCTTCCACCAGGCATTTAGTTAAGGCCGGGTAAAGGGTGCTTGGAATCACAATTCTAGGGTCCTGCCCTATTATAGCCTATGCTATGGGAGATTTCACTATATGAGAACTGTGGTAGGCAACGGTGGCTGAAGCAGCGGAGCTATGAGCTTTATTTTTGTATTGTTTCCACCATCTTGATGCTGTTCATATTAGATTGTTTTAATTGTGGTTGGGGATGTTTTAATTGTTGATATATTGGACTGTGTTTTTATTGTTTTTCTGTGTGCCACCTTGGGCCGGCAGTTGCTGGAGAGGTGGGATACAAATATAAAAATAAATTAAAAATAAAAATAAATAAATCAGTCCCACAGATCTCTAGGAACAGACAAGTTCCCCAAACCCAATTGTTCAGATCACACCCTGTTGTTCTACAGATGATCAGACATAGATAAGTTCTAGTCCCTGTGGCCCAGTGGTAGGGCTACAATTAGTTTCCAGACTATAGATTTCAGTTCCTCCAAAGACAATGGATGCTTTGGAGGGTGGACTCCATGGTGTTATATGCCACTGAGGTACCTTACTCCCCCAAATTCCACTTTGTCCAGGATGTAGGATTACCTAGTCTACCTTAGCAACCAGTGAGAGACTGGGGGAAGGAAGTAATATTGGCGGTGGGTGGGTTTTAACAATGATAGTGTGATGTCTGGAAATCCCAGAAGTGATATCATGCATAACTAAGAATCACCAGGAACTCACACAATTTAATACAGATTTTCTTGCTGTTCCTAGACAAGTATAACATCAATTCTGAGTTTTCCCGGAAAGTGACATAATGCCGTGAGCCCACCAACATTTTAAAAAAGTAAATGGGAGCTGGGGATCCCCAGTCACATGATTGGCAACTCTACCAGACTTCATTCCAAAATCTCCAAGAATTTTCTAACCCAGTGTTGACAAACCTAACCTATGAGGTTAAACAAACAAAAAGGAACAATTATAGAATCTTCTTTCCGCTGATGTTTACCATGCAAAGCAGCAAAAATCTGCAGATTAAGAGGACAAAAAGAAAGATGAACACTGCAAATGGTAATGTTTATGTTTATTAGGTTTATATCCTGCCCCTCCCGACAAGTCGGCTCAGGGCAGCTTACAAATAAAAAGGCAAATAGCCTTTACAATAGTCAATATAATAAAATCGTAAAATCAGTAAAAAGGTAAAGGTATCCCCTGTGCAAGCACCGAGTCATGTCTGACCCTTGGGGTGACGCCCTCTAGCGTTTTCTTGGCAGACTCAATACGGGGTGGCCTTGCCTTTGCTTTCCCCAGTCATTACCGTTTACCCCCCAACAAGCTGGGTCCTCATTTTACCGACCTCGGAAGGATGGAAGGCTGAGTCAACCTTGAGCCGGCTGCTGGGATTGAACTCCCAGCCTCATGGGCAAAGCTGTCAGACAGCTGCCTTACCACTCTGCGCCACAAGAGGCTCCTATAAAATCAGTACCCCCCCCCAATTAAAACATAAACCCAGAATAATAGCAATAACAAGATGGCAGATAAAAAACAAAAATAACTCCCCAAATCCCCCCCCCCCATATCACACCATACAGCGTATGGTGGAACAACAGGCAGTCAGATGTATTAACTCGCCATAGAGCGGGACCCACAGATATTTTGGTGATGCCTCAGATAGAGTAACATAAATTTACATGTAATCCAAAAGTTTAAAAGAAATAAGTCTTATTTAGAGATGTGCATTTTGATCTACCCATGCTGAAAATAAACTAAAAAATACTTTATCAGTATCTTGGGGGTATATTTTAGCTTCTGAATGTATCTGGGTTTTCTTGGGAAGATCAGGAAAAAAATCCCGAGAAAATCCAAAATATATTCAGGAATTACCAGTGGTGAAAGAAAATATATATCATTTGTATATCATTTGCAAAGCATTTCTACCAGATGTCTTGGTAGCATCACAAATAATGATGTCAAAGTTAAGCAAATAGTATGTTAAGCTCACAGCTCAAATACTTGTGGGTAGATAAAATCCAGATATCTGTATCTAATCACTGTCTATAGGAAATTCTTTAACAAAATAATTCTGTTCCATTACTTCAGCCAATCCACC
Organism: Paroedura picta; assembly: GCF_049243985.1. Classification (NCBI taxonomy): domain Eukaryota; kingdom Metazoa; phylum Chordata; class Lepidosauria; order Squamata; family Gekkonidae; genus Paroedura; species Paroedura picta. The sequence goes on along the minus strand of NC_135369.1, from coordinate 78,796,538 downwards.
CCACTTCCTGGCACAAACAAACTGCTTGCTATCAGAGTCTTTCCACATTTCCCACTGTAGCATTTACAGTTACCACATACATTATTTAGTGGCTTTTCTGAAATATGGTTTAAACAATTATGGATAGGCATGAACTGGCTCATGAACAGTTCATCACAGTTTTGACCAATTTGTGGTTCATGTGCTGTAGTTCATGGCAGGAGAACCAGCATGAAGTTTCCACAAACTTTCAAATCATGTGTAGCAATTAGTGAATTGATACATGTTCCAACAGATTGTCTCTGCTCACTCAAAATGTTTAGCAGACTTCAAAGCAAGTGGGGGGATTTCTCAAGTCATGAAAACATCAGCATGGTGTAGTGATTAAGCATGACAGCCTCTGATCTGGAGAACCGAGTTTGATTCCCCACTTCTCTACATGCAGCCAGCTGGGTGACCATGGGTATAAAACTCAACTCAGCATTTTCTGGCAGAGGCTCATTGGAATTGTAGTCCATGAACATCTGGAGGACCACAGGTTGACTACCCCTGGCCTACAGGACATGATAGTCTGACCATGGGATAACTTGAGTTGCAATGAGATCTATAATTTTAAGGGAACCCCGGATCCCACTGGGGGGATTGGCACCCCTACTTCAAAAAGCAAAAAAGGGATGCAAGCCTTCAAAGTAAATAAATACCCAGAGCTCAAGAGCTGTGGCTGCATTATTAGCAGTTATTGTTTTCTGTTACACCCCAACAAGTTTTCACAAGGAAGGGGAACAGATTAACCACTGTGGGGCTGTTTTTGCTTTGTGCTTCAAACAACAGTATAATAGTGAATATTGCTGAATTGGGAAGGAACTCCTCCTTCCCTATTCAATGGCTCTCACATTTGCTATCTGAGCGCTTGTTATGGTTTTCAATAAAGCAGCATTGCCTCCTTGGCTTAAAAAACAATACAAACAATGGATCAGACAATGGCCAGCTGGAGAAAATCTGATTACACACAAACATGGAACGACGAGAATCACGCACATTGTTGGATAAATAAAGACAGCTTAGTTTGTTTACAATAAAGGATTTGTAATGGGCAGAAAAAGAACACTTAACTTCCCTACTCTGTCTTGAATGTAGGTAGCTGTAACTTTAGGGAAGAGCCGCAGCCCAGCCTCCTCTCCCAATGTTTCTGCCATCTGGGTAACTCAATGCTGGGTCCAAGTTCATTAGCAGTTATGTATACTGTTCAGTCTCTTGGGGGCCGAAAACTTACTCTTGTTAAAGGAAAGCATGCCAGGTCCCTTTCCACAAGGCTGTATTAAGGTTTATCTTTGATCAGGAAGAGAAAAGCTTGGCTGCTCTCAGTCATCCTGTTTAAGCTGATCTGCAGTATCAAGCATTTTTCTTTCTGCTACTTTGGTAACAGTGGGGCTCCTGCTTTCTCATGTAAAATTTCTGATTCCTTCTAAATGCAGTACAAGTATTTTGGTATAAAATATGCGGAAGTGCTTTATTGTTCTATCTAACAGTTGCTACATGACAGGCATTACTTACATTCTAATAACAGAAAATGCCAGAGACTGAAACTGGGCCAGGCATATCCTCTACCAGGACCACCTCAACCAGAAAGCATCATATCACAAACTGCAATCTTAACATCTTCTACAATTAGTATGTTTCCTGGTATAAACTGCGATTTGTATATACAAGTAAGAAAACAGAAGGGAATGGCTATTCATCCATTTCATCTGTTATTTAGATTTGGGCTTTATCCTTGGGCATAGTTGCTCTCAGATTTTCCTTTGGCCACTGCATAGGCTTTCCTCCACTGTAGCACTCACTTATTTTGCCACTACCATGTTAGTGTGCATAAACCCTCCTTGAAAATGACTAATCTTTTGCACATGCCAGAGAAAACAATCATTCCAGTGGAGAAAATCCTGTGCAGTAGTCAGACAGAAGCACAAGGGGAACAATGACCGGGGCCCCTCCCTTTTTCACCCCATCCAGGCCCATAGTTAGTTACTGGGGGGAGCCCCCGAAAAATTAAAAATTGTTTGTTTGTTTAATTTGTATATTGTCCCTCTCCTAAGTTTCAGGGCAGTCCACATGGAACAAAAACAAAGAACAGTACATTGAACTCTGTGACTATATCAAATAAAGTTAACAGTAATAATAATAATAGCAATAAACAGAGAAAATAATATTCTAACAATAAACAGGAAACAATCTAACAGGCCCATGATTGGCCAGCATATGGATTCAAGGGAAGGAGGTTCGGGGGCCCAATCAATGTTCATCTTAAAACCGCCTGTGGCGTTGCGGGCGCCGCGGACTAAATAAAACATTAAGGGCTTGTGGGGAGGAGTTAGGGCGGGACCCGTCCGGGATAAAAACTGCCACTCACGGGCCAAGTGGCCAATAGGAAGGCACGCAAAGCGCGCCTCCCTATTGGCCACTTGGCCCGTCTCCAGGACAGCCCGCCGCTAACTCAACACTCCTCCCGAACCACCATCCTTGCCGGATGGCGGCCAGGAACAAGCCTTGCCCCACGGCCACGAGCTCTGGGGAAAAAACTTCCCCTCAGCCCACCGCATGCCCTGGCCTGCCAATGGACCTACAGCCACGAACTGAACCCTTTGCGCCCCCACCCCGACCGCCCATCGCCACCCGCCACAGCCCACGCCTTTCCCACCCCGATCGACAACACACATCGCCGCCAGCTGACGACCACGCACTTCAATGTCCGCCGCCTAACCCGGTCGCCCCCACCCCCGCCCTGACCGGCCCTGACCGGCCCAGCCTCCGCCCTTCCCACACAGATCCCCAAAGTCCATCCCCATCACCCACTTCCCACTCCCATGCCCCACTTACACATCCTGCCTTTGCTGCCTCTCCCCGGTCTTTGCCGCTGCCGCAGCCACGCCACACCTTCCGAGCCCACTTCCCCACTTCACTCCTTCCCCCAGACTTCCAACCCCCCATTCAACATGGCGCCGCTGCCGGTGAGCCAATCTGTGACGCCGGTGAGCCGATCTGCGGCCCGTGCTGCGCCGACGCCTTCAGCAACGCCCCAAAATGGCGGCGCTCAACAGGAGCCTGCTGCGCCGCTGCTCTACCTTCGCCGCAATGCCAAGCCCTCGCTGCCCGCCCACAGCTGCTTGCCTTCTCGCTGGACACCTCATCTCCTCAACGCCGCCGCTCCCAGCCGTTCGGTGAGTCTGCAGCCCCGAAACGCGCCCCCACAGCCACGGCCACCACCACCCCAGGCCATGCCATGACAAAACCGCCCGCTAACATGGAGTCCAAAACCTAGTGCCCGCTGTATTTACACCACAGCGGGCTTAATTCCTAGTAGAATAATAGAATAGGAAGGGATTTCCCAGATCATAAAGTCCAATCCCCTGAACTATGCAGGACACTCTCAACCCTATCACTCATCCACTATAACCTGCCACTCCCTTGAATCTTCACAAATCAGCCTCTTCATCAGATGGCTATCCAGCCTCTGTTTAAAAAATTCCAAAGATGGAGAATACACCACTTCTCAAGGAAGCCTGTTTCATTGAGAAACTGCTCTGTCAGAATTTCTTTTGAGTTGTAGAGATAGAATTTCTTTTGAGTTAATTTCATCCCATTGGTTCTGGTCCATTCCTCCACGGCAAAAGAGAACAACTCTGCTCCATCTATATGGCAGCCTTTTAAATACTTGAAGATTGTTGACCTCAACCAAATATCTGGCGGAGGAGCTCCCTTTTGCAGGCCCTGTGGAACTATTTCAGTTCCATTGGAGCCCTGATCTCCTCTGGGAGCTCATCCCACCAGGTGAGGGCCAGGACAGCGAAGACTCTGGCTCCAGTTGTGGTCAAGTGGAGTTCCTTGGGGCCAGGATTCACTAGCCAAATGAAGGTGGCGGAGCACAGAGCTCTTTGAGGGGCATAGGAAGAGAGGCGGTCCCTCAGGTACACTGGGCCCAGACCACATATGGCCTTGAAGGTAATTAACAAAACCTTAAGCCTGATCTGGAATTTGACTGATAAACAGTGTAATTGTTGTAGAATGGGCCAGATGTGGGACCTCCATAGTGTTGTTTTGAGGACCCTCGCTGCTGCATTCTGGACCAGTTGTAGTTTCCAGATCAGAGTTAGGGATAGGCCTGCGTACAGCAAGTTGAAGAAGTCTAGCCTAGACTATCACATGGATCACTGTGGCTAGGTGTTTCAGGGCCAAGTAGCGAGCTAGTTGTTTGTCTTGGTGAAGGTGGAACAATGCCAGCCATACTACACTTGTGACTAGGGCATCCATTAAAATATATATTTAAAAATTAATTAATTCCGACCCAATCGGGGAAATCCTTCCGAGGCTGTCAAGAAACCCCAGAGCTTCACAAAACCCTTGTTGAGGAAACCTGTCTTTGTTACTGCTAGGTTAACATAAAAATTATAAAATATGTGGGTTCGTAATAAGAATGCCAGGCTACTAGGCAAATGAACAGCTCTTTATTAGTGATCTCAGCAGTGAGTACTTGTAGCAAGAGAGAACGAGAAATCCTTCAGAAATCCCCAATTTATATACACAAAGCCAACAATAGGTCTCCCCGCCCGTGTGGGCAATTAGACAGATTACCGTTGATTGGCTTAAACTGATTGGTCAATTATGTATCTGCTTGGATCTTGCCTTGGACCTCAAGCTCAGTCCTCAGCAGATTCATATAGACAACAATGTGTTCTTCAACATATTTATAAATAATATATATGGATGAAGGAATAGAAGGGATACTTATTGAATTTGGAATGACAGTAAACTGGGAGAGGTAGCAAACACAGCAGAAGACAGAATCAGATGATTTTGACAGGCTAGAGAACTTGGGTAAAATGAATAAAATGAATTTCAATAGTGATAAATGTAAAGTTCTTCATTTAGATAGGAAAAATTACAGGTGAGACTTGTCTTGGCAGTAGTGCCCGTGAAAAGGATCTGGGGGTCTTAGTAGATCAGACACTGAACATGAGTCAGCAATGTGACTTGGTAGCTAAAAAGGCAAATGGGAATTTGGGCTGTATTAAAAGAAGTATAGTGTCAAGAACACGTGAGGTGATGTTACCACTTAACTCTGCTCTGGTTAGACCTCACTTGGAGTACTGTATTCCGTTTTGGGCATCACAACTGAAGAAAGATGTAGATAGACTAGAGTGTGTCCAGAGAAGGGCTACAAAGATGGTGAGGGTTTAGAGACCAAGTTGTATGAGGAAAGGTTGAGGGAGCTTGATCTGTTCAGCCTGGAGAGAATACGACTAAGAGGTGATACTTGAATGGCTGTCATGGAGAATATGGAGCAGAATTGTTTTCTGTTACCCCAGAGGTTTGGACCACAACCAATGGATTGAAAAAGAATTTTCAGCTAAACATCCGGACGTTCCTGACAGAGCCACGGAGACACATTTTGGTGGTGGATACTGTCCACCCTTGGTTTCTGCAGCCAGAGTGAAAACGTTGTGCTGCATGGGTGTGTGTGGCGGGGCGGTCTGCAGAAAGGTGAGATTGCGTGCAAAACAATTGTTCCATTTGGCTCTGCAGAGCACTGTGGAGCTGAATGGGGCATTTTCCATCCACTCCAGGCCTCTTCCATGTCCATATGGGCTGGACAGGCCCTGTTAGCTCCTGCAGCAAAAAAAGGAACATGGATATTTCTGCATTTCCTTCCCACAAGGCAACAGAGGGCCTGATCTATGCCAGGCCCGGGTAGGGGCTAGGATAGAGGTGACGTCGTGTGACTGAGGGAATTAGCCCTGCAGCCATACGGGTGCCCTCCCAGCCTTTTCCGCCTGTGCAGAATCAGCCTCTCTGATCTTTGCATAAGATAGCTATATTGACTTTGGAATATATTCTGAGAAATATAGTATTGAACTAAATCTTCAAAATAAAACAAATGTTATTTGAACAGAATTGACTGTAAATACAAGTGTCTCCTCACTAAAAATATTCAAGATATGTTCTATCTGAAGGGTTGATTTTTTATTGCAACAAATATTTATGCATTATGCCAAACAAGGCTTATTATTCAGCAATATGCCCTTTAGCAGAAATGTTAACCAATAACACACATCTAGCAATCCAAGTATCCATAGTAACAGCCTCTATAGCAAATGGACTTTACTATGTATCAATTTTGAAATTATTCACAAATGTAACTAACTACTAGAGATTTGAATTAATCCACATCTGAGCCTACTCATTTGCTTGATTTGAATGAATAAAAATGTTTATCCTAATTAGCAGTGAGCAAATGCTTTGCACCAAATAATTTACCTGACATATTCTGCTTTCCATTTTTGCCTGCAGTACATATGTAAGCGGATAAGAAATACCTGATTATTCAAGATTCCTTTTTTCACCCAATTCAGAATTATTTTATATGAGAAGATACAGTATAACAGCTAGAGCCTTCAACTCTACTTTTGCAAATAATTAAAATTCATGTTTTTGGTGTTTCATATAAAATAACCTTCCCTGTTTTAAATAAACCAAACATATTTGCATATTTAAAAGTCACCCTCTTTACTCAAAAGGAAGACAACTTTGAATGTAAGATGCCCCGATTAAATATTATACACAAAAAGGTTTTTTAAATTTTGGACTTAACTATAACATTTTTCACAGCATACCTGGCGGGAAAAATCCTAATCTTACATTTGAATAAATATTGTAGCTCTTAGACCATTTATGCACTGGAGGTTTCATGCTGGGCTGCAGGCTGGAGTTTTAGTCATGGCAGGTTGCCCCACCTCTTCCTACACCCACATGGGGGAGCATTTGGCTTGGTGCGCCTCATCCACCCCTGATCTGTACTCCTGACAGGGGGGTGGGGCAGTGAAGTTCCCAGTGCATAAACCGTCTTATACATGCATCAAACTCTGATCACATAGATTTCATCATCCTTGCAATAACTAATAGGACTCTACACACATGAAATGTGGGAGTACATTCCCCCCCACACCTAGCATTTCCTTTCACAGATAATTGTTCTATTACTTAGCATTTATATTCCTCATCTCCCTTCTGTTTGGACTGCAATTTATATGGTGTTCTACATGCAATGGGTGTTGGGGAGAGAAAGAAGTAATGGCCTTGAAACTGCTCCTCATACCCAATGATATTAAAGACTTCCAAGTCTACGGGGAATCTGTAAACCATCATTTTTTACTTTGAAACTTCTAAATGTAGGCTTTGCTTTTAAATGTATGGTTTCTGGGGCCACAATAACAATAAACGAGTTAATTTCAAGAGATTCCACGATAGCTACATGCCTAAACCTGACCTAAATCTTTAAAAACTATAAATAATTCCACTGGAGTCACAAAGACTATCTTGTTCTTAAATCATATTTTTTCTTTGCTTCACTCACTGAACCAGGTCTTGGATACGCTGACTACAAAACCTTGTTACACCAGCATCCATTATCATATGAAGGGAAGCTAAATCATAACAGAATGTAGAGACTTCTATCATGAGAGATTAAAATGGAATCTTTCTGCACTTCTGGGCCTGCCATTCATTCACATTAGGAGTGCTTTCTGGGGAAATAAGCTCTGGACAGCATCTTTGCTTTAAGACTTGTTCACAAATATCTAGATGTAAAACAGCTGTCACTATGAAAGCCTTCTGAAGACAAACACTCAGAGCAATTGAATAAAATACTTTGGGGTTTGAAAGAAAACAAAAACACTTCAATTTTTTTTTAAAAAGAGCCAATCAGTACAAAAATATTTGTCTAAATTATATTTTTCAGATAATATTGAAAGCATATGTAGCTTCTGGCTCCAATAAATGTTGTTTACAGTCGAATTTAGAAAAAGGAATTCTTTTAACTTGGAAAATGATCACATTACTTCTCATTGCATATGGGAAGAATCCAGCCTGTTACATTAAATGAACGAGGAATGTGAGCTTCATTTCTTGGGCAGATTAATCTGAGTCCTGCTCCATTCGAGTTTTACTTGTTACAACATTACATAAATATTGTAGGCTGCTCTGGTGACCATCTTGCCATTCTGGCCCGAATGCAGTTACTTAATATAGCACATTTAGGAATATCATAGGCATGACAGTCCCCTTCCATGCCAAATTTATCTAATTTACTGCCCTCCCCTTGCAGCTCAGGGTGGTTTATAACGAACATTAAAACTATAAAATAGATACAATATAGGTTTGGTAACTAAACAATTAATAATAACAGTGGTAACAACCATACAATAACATCACTGGTAACTGAACTATTACATCGATTGCAACCCTGCAGATTAGTCAGTGCAGTATGCCCCATAGAATACTTGGTGGGCATATCTGAGGAAGGGGGTTCTGGAGCTCAGTATATGTCAAATCAGTTGCCCTCAACCAAACCCCTGGCAGAAGAGCTCTATTTTGCAGGCTCTGTGGAACTGTGCTAGCTCCAGCAGAGCCCAGATTTCTTCTGAGAGCTCATCCCACCAGGTGGGGGCCATGATGAAGAATGATCTGGCCCTGGTTGAGGCCGAACAAGTTTCCTTGGGGCCAGGGAACCACAGTCGGTTGGTGTTGTTTGATGGGCATAGGTAGAGAGGCAGTCCCTCGGGTACACTGGGCCCAGATGGCCTTAAAGGTAATTGCTAAGACCTTAAGCTTGATCCGGGATTCAACTGGTAACCAGTGCAGTTGCTGGAGAATAGGCTCTTCAAGGTGTTCCCGTTACTGAGAATACCAGTATAGGGGGTAGGACTTTGCTTTTCTTATTAGATTTTGTTAGCTATGAAAAGAGCCTTACTAGAACTGATCAGAGATCCATATAGCCCTATTTCCAAGGGCAACCAGCCAGATGCTTCCAGAAAACCCACAATTGGGCATGAAAACATTAGCTTCCTTTCCCCCATTCTTAGTTCCTCAGCAAAAGGCATTCAAGTCAGTCTTTAAAAGTGTTGCTTCTGTTGCTCAGTAAAGCACCACATACCATAAAGAAATAATGTTTACTAATAAAATAATAATAAAGCAGCGTGTGATACAGAAACCGTTCTGGCACAGTTGGCAGATCTGTGGAATGTCAAATGCATCTATAACAGTTCACACTAGCTGAGAATTTGGCTAACCCTTGAAAGCTGTTAAAATTAATTATGCTTTTTTTTCTCTCCTTAAGATGTTAAATATCTTCTTTAGGCCTTTGACCTATTTTGTCTGGGCTCATTTGATTGTCTTTCTCAACAGGAAATTGTTAAAATTAGTAGACATTCAATTTTATCTGAAAGAAGAAAGTGCAGATAAGAAATTAATTGCCAATGATAGTAGAACCATGATAGCACTGGTGAGAGGGAAAATGTTTGCCAGAAGGCTGGTGGCTGGCTGAGTCAATGAGACCATTAAAATGCCTGGCAGAAAACAACTGTAACCCTTCAAGAAACATGCTTGACTTGATCAAAAGCAAAATCCAGGCTGTGTATCTCAGATGCGTCTGACCTGATGTCCAGAAAGGCCATTTAAAATGGCCTGCTTTCTTGCTTGAAATATTTCCTCTACTTTCTTGGTAGATGTTTTAATAAAAGAAAACATCTGTAAATCCCACAGCTCTTTCTAAATTGGTCTGTACTTAAACGTATTTCAGTCCTCACATTTGTAAAGTTTTGCTATAAATGTCTGACAAGTGGTGCCATTTCTACATTCACTAAATATTTAAATTGTCAATAAAAACGTCTAGCAGATTACTTGAGCATTGCCTTATGTGGCTAATGGAAACACAAGCTGGGCAAAGATGCCATCAAAAGCAAGTACCATTACTCCAGGTCCACAAGATCACTGAAGTCAATATCTCAAATCTTGGGGATTTTTTTTTACTATTAATGATTTAGTTAATGTTTAATGCTAATATTGTGTGCTTTACTAAATGACATCCAATTTCCACTGGAAGTAGCTATACAAATAGATAGATATCCCAATATAACCAGAAAAACAACTTCGTGTGAAAAATAAATTTTGTGGAAATCTTTTCTTTCACTTCCCTGTTTTTAGATCCAAGAAGTCTTGTAAAGACTTGTAGCACTGATTCTCCACTAGTATGAAGCTTTGGTGTGAAATTATCTGTTGTGCTAGTAACCACACGAATCTTCAAAAACAAGGATCAAAACTTTGGGAATAATCCCAAATTAAAAAATGGAATTCCCACAAAACTGCAACACTGTGTTTTAAAAATGTTTTTCCTATGTAGTTTTATTGTAATTAATCTTTAAGAATTCTCAGTTATGTCAGTTTTAAGTCAAAATAGGTAACAGTAATTGAAGAAGTGTGCATACGAACAAAAGCTTATACCCAGAATAAAACTTTGTTGGTCTCAAACAATAGAGGAATACAGACAAACCTCCCTGAGGACAAGGTTCTAAAGTTTCACCACCTCGACCAAGAGGGTCCTTAGTTGCCACCCATTTAGTCTTAGTCAGTAGGGACACCCAAAGCAGTGCCCCTGAAGATGAAGAAGTTAGCCGAACAACCAAAGCAATTGCTTGGATCTACCACAATACTCCTTGAAGTGCTGTTCTTGATGCATTTCAGGTGCAGCAGAAGACAAAAAAGTTGAACTCTATGGATTATGTCTGTGTGCAGAAACATACTGGTGGCTTCAAGTCTTTATTTTAAAAAAAATCTCTCACAACTGATGTACCTCAGAATAGTAGTATTACATGCACTTCTGTAAAGGCCCAACACAAAATATCAAACACCACAGAACACTGATGTTCATCACAAAAATATCCATTTCCGCAGGTTCAGAAAAAGCACAAGGTATAGTCTTTATGGGTTATTTCTGTATAGTACAGCTTGTTAAATTATTAAGTTTAATTCTCACCTACCTAATCCTATAATAACACAGAAAATTAGCACAAAACTAGCACATCAGAAGATAGGGCTTTTCTTAAAAGAAAAATTATTCCATGGATATTTTTATATAAATTCAACCTCCACTACATTCACTAGTGCAGCTTCAAGAGGACTCAGTCAAAAATACAGGCTCACAGTTATTAATAATAGCTGAAAATATAATTTCTAAAGCTACTGATATTCACAACATGGAATAGTGACTGGACGTGAAGACTCTGGTGAAATACCAGTATAGGAAGCTGATAGGAAAATCTCATAAATAGGCTGAAGGTGTTCCTAAACAATCATTTAACCCTAAATTCAGGCTGATTCAAGTCCCCATTCCATTAGGAAAAGTCTCTCAGGCCAATTCCACACAGGCGGAAAAGGCCAGGAGGGCGGTCATATGGCAGCGGGGCTAATCAGGGTGTCCACATGACGTCGCTGCCAGGGCAGACCTCTCCTGTGACCAGCGCGCATGAAACTGCCCCACTTTAAGGATATTTTCCGCATTCCCTTAAGCGCTCCGGGGGCTGGGAGCGGACAAAAAATGCCCCACTCAGCTCGGCAGTGCTTAAGGGCCAAATGGGGCTTTTTTTTTTTTTTTGCAGGAAGGTGGGATTATGTGAGAATACAATCCCATCTTCCTGCAACTCCCTTGCTGCCCCCCACCACATGGCAGAACCATTCTGTCCCGGCTGCATCCGTAGGGACACACAAATCTGCGAAAGACCTGGTCCACTGCCAAAATGGGTCCCCCGTGAGGACACAAAAAGTCGTAGAGCATGCAGCTCTACCAAAACACATTAGGGGAGGCCTGGAGTATTGCCATTGGTGCAGAATCATCCTCAGGGCATTTAGTTGGCACTGATATGGTGACAGTCTGTGAGCTAGCAGTTTGTGCTGTTGCAGACAGATTATCAATCTGAGTATTCTACAATCTTTGATGGAGTTGTACTAAAAAAATTTAAACATATAATTCTTTGGTAGAAGCAGTATTCAAATAATTCCAGCTCTGGACACAGTACTGATTAATAATCTGCTATATAAATACTTTGTTAAATATGTTAGGCAAACAACCTGATAAGAGTATGACAAACATTAGTGCTGAATGCAAGAGTGTCTCTCTCTTTTTAAGGACAATTCAGCAACTAGTGCCATGTTCTTAAGTAATCACGGACACAGTTATGAAGTCTAAGTGGTTAATGGTTGACCTGTTACATCTGCCAGCCAACTAGAGTAGAACTAAAAACTGGTCAACTAATTCTTTCCTTCTTAAGGGAAATTCATCTAAATAAAACAATCCTGTTACAGAGCAGGGAAAAGGCATTAACATCCAAGTTCTCAAAATATTTGACAGATTATGCCTTTCTTTAGCCTCTTTAATTTTTGTTAAAAATAAAATCTTATATGCTGAATTACTAAATCTGCCCCAATACAGGTTTGGAGCACTCTTTTTATGATATGAACTAATCAGTTCAGGAGTGTAAAGCTAGTTAAATGAAACTTTTTTTCATGTCTGTAGGACATAGTGGTCATGGGAGATGTCAATTACCCAGATATCTGCTGGAAGACCTGCTCTGCTAAAAATGAAAAGTCCAATAAATTCTTGTCTTGTCTTGCTGACAACTTCATTTCCCAGAAAGTATAAGGGGCAACCAGGGGGCTTGCTTTTTTAGACTTGATTCTTACCAATAAGGAAGAACTGGTTGATGAGGTAAAAGTTGTGGGTGTGCTTGGTAGTAGTAACCATGTGATTTTGGGCTTTACGTTGTCACACATATAGGCTGGACTTCAGGAGAGCAAATTTTAACAAAAAGTTATGTTGGGTAGAATCCCGTGATCAGAAAAACTTAAGGAGATAAAAGTCCAAGAAGGCTGGGAGTTTCTCAAAAGTGAAATACTGAAGGCACAATTGCAGACAATTCCCTTGAGAAGGAAAATTGGGAGGAACCTAAAGAAACCAAGATGTCTCCATAAATAGCTTTCAAAAGAATTGAATAATAAAAAGAGATTCATTTAAGAAATGGAAGGAAGACCTTATAACCAAGAAGAAATATAAACAAATAATCAATGCTTGTAGGGAGTTAGAAAATCTAAAGCTCAGTAAGAGCTTAGGCTAGCAAAAAATGCTAAAAACAAGAAAGGGTACTTTGGTTATATTCAAAGTAAGAAAAAGGTACTAAAAGAACTTTCAGATGCAATTTTGGAACCTCTGTCCATCATTTTTGACAATTTTTGGAGAACTGGTGAAGTGCCAGAAGATTGGAGGTGGGCAAATGATGTCCCCATCTTTAAGATGGGGAGGACCTGGGTAACTACCTACCCATCAGTCTATAGCTGGCAAAATTTTAGAACAAATCATCAAGTAGTCGGTCCTTGAGCAGCTAGAGTGGATGGATGTAATTACTTGGTTTTCTCAAGAACAAGTAATGTCAGACAAATGTAATCACTTTTTTTTTTGAAAAAGTTACTGTCCTGCTAGATCATGGGAATGCTGGGGACATTGTTTATCTTGATTTCAGTAAGGCTTTTGATAGGATTCACATTCTATTCTTATTGGCAAGTTGGTAAAATACAGTATGGATACTAGTACTGTTAGGTGGATCGAGAACTGGTTGACAGATCATACCAAAAGGGTACTTCTAAATAGTTCATCATATTCTTGGGGAGGAGTGACGAGTGGAGTGCCTCAAGGAATTGTCCTGGGCTCTGTGTTATTCAACATATTCATGAATGATTTCAATGAAGGAAAAGAGGGAGAAGACAGAATCAGGATACAGGATGATCTTGACAGGCTGGAAAAGTGGGCTAAAATGAATAAAATGAATTTTAATAGAAAGAAATGTAAATGTATGCTTCAGGAAGGAAACATCTAATGTATCACTATAGGATGGGTGAGACTTGTCCTGGCAGTAGTAACTGTGAAAGGGATCTGGGGGTTGTAGTAGACCAGACACTGAACATGAGTCACCAATGTGACTCGGTAGCGAAAAACGTAAACAGGATTTTGGGCTGTATTAATAGAAGTATAGTGTCTAGATCATGCGGGATGATGTTACCACTTAACTCCGCTTTAGTTAGACCTCATTTGGAGTTCTATGTTCAGTTTTTGGCACCACGGAAGAAAGATGTAGAGAAACTGGAGTGTGTCCAGAGAAGGGTAACAAAGAAGAAGAAGAAGAAGAAGAAGAAGAAGAAGAAGAAGAAGAAGAAGAAGAAGAAGAAGAAGAAGAAGAAGAAGAAGGAGTTGGTTCTTATATGCCGCTTTTCCCTACCCGAAGGAGGCTCAAAGTGGCTTACAGTCGCCTTCCCATTCCTCTCCCCACAACAGACACCCTGTGGGGTGGGTGAGGCTGAGAGAGCCCTGATATTACTGCTTGGTCAGAAAATCAGTGCCATGGCAAGCCCAAGGTCACCCAGCTGGTTGCATGTGGGGGAGTGCAGAATCGAACCTGGCATGCCAGATTAGAAGTCCGCACTCCTAACCACTACACCAAACTGGCTCTCAAAGATGGTGTTGGGTCTGGAGACCAACTTGTATGAGGAAAGGTTGAGGGTGCTTGATCTGTTCAACCTGGAGAGAATACGACTAAGAGGTGATCTGAAAGAAGTTCCTGACAGAGTGGTTTCTCAGTGGAACAGGAGGTGGTAGGTTCTCCATCTTTGAAAATTTTTAAACAGGCTGGATAGCCATCTGACAGAGAAGCTCATTATGTGAAGATCCAAGGAAGGGATATACCAGTGTTTGTCTCTTGTAGCCCTTCCTTGCATATCCAGAGAATTGCTAATTTCCACAGTGGGATAGTAGGTGAATTTCCTCCAGGCCAGGCTGGATTCTGGAGATTTTTAGTGGTAGTGGGGAGCATTTTGGCATGAAATTGGGATCACTGTGGGTAGGCAGGTAGTTTATTAGTTCTTGCATTGTGCAGGGGTTGGACTAGATGATCTTAGAGGTCTCTTCCAATTCTATGATTCTAACTCCTGTTCTTCATTACCATGTTACTTTTTTACAGGTAAGAATCTCACAATAATGTGTCCCTTAATATGTTTATACTAAAAAGGCCATCTTGATACTTTGAATACATGAAACAGAATTACATTTGTCCCTTCTAATTATGTGCATTCCTAACATTGAGTACCTTTTGATAACCTTGTTAATCAAATATGGTTTGCATTTAGACACATACAAAAATGGAATAATAGATTTTTCCCTGTACTTGAGCATAAACAATTTAGCAGCAGTCTGAGTGACAGAAAAATGTCATTGGTAGTTTCTGCATATTACTATTATAAATGAAGTATTCATCAGAGAAAAATTGTTTCAGCTTAATTACATGTATTTTGTGGGAAGAAAAATAAGAAAGATATTCTCTGAATCACAATGGTATGGCAAAGGTTGCCTGTACAAACACATTTAAGTTATTACATGGAAAGTCTGATTTTATTACATTCTGCTTTCTTCTCGTTTTAAAATAAAGACCCTGGAATTTTCACTTGTTTACATAATCAATCTAACATGATTGCTTTTATTAGTTCTGGAAAGTTTGCAATAGTTGAGAACCTCAAATCATGATAAGCAATGTTCTGCAGTATTCAGGTCCCACAGACGTTGACCCACACTGGGCAAAATAAGACAAAAGAATGGAAATCATCATTGAAAAGAATGATACTCATGTAGTTGAGTGGAGAAGTGATTACTTCAGCATACAACAAACTTGCAACTCAAAGTGGAAACAGGCAACAAGGACGTATTTACTTAACTGTTTAGTTAATAGTGGCTATCATCACATAGTGTTCATCTCTAAGTAAGGGTAAGCTCAGCCCCCTTAGTTAATAGGAAATCTAAGAAACTGATGGAGAATGGTAACACTAGAAGCTAGAAGCTAAAGACAACCATTTACAGGTACAGCCACCATGTAACTGGTTCAGCCTGGAAATCTCAATAGTGGAATATAAGGGTGGACACAGCCCTGTCACTTTCTGTGGCCTTCCCTGAAGAAGTGATGTATCAGGTTGCTCTGGCTTTGCCCTTGGCCTTGGAAGAAAATGGCAGATGTTTCCATTTACCGTGAATCTTCTTTCTTGGTGGTCTGAAGGCGGGGCAGTCTCATGCCTGGGATTGAAGGTCCTCCTCTAGGTGGGAGGGTGGAGCAGCTGTTCTGCAATCCCTGTGGGGAGGAGCTTCTCCCAGTGCTCTCCAGTTTGTTCAGGAGCAGTTCATATCAGGAAAACAGCAATCTCCCTTTGCTTGTCTGCTAGGAGATACTAACACCTTTTCTCCATTGACAGGTCTGACCATTAACTAACCTTGGGGCAAACTGCATGGAGCTTTTATTCCACTCCCAGGTCGATTCAGTCACTCCCGTCTGCACTGAAATCGATTTCCAGTTTGATTTCCATTGATGGAAATTTTCCATCTGCAACCGTCATGCCTCAACCCGCATTCACCGTACCTTTGCCTCGGAATATCAGGGAGCGTTTATTTTCCGGAATATCCACCAATTCACACAGGATGCACCAAAGGATCCACATGTAGATGTCCTCGGCACTCGGATTAACCGGCATTCCTCCCCCCGCTCCTCCCCAATGGTGACGTTACGGAACTGTCTTTTGCTGATTGGTCAACCAACCCCCGCGTTTCCAATGCTGACACTGCGTGGTTCTCTCTTGCTGATTGGTCGACAACCCCCCCCCCCTTTCCAATGCTGACTGAACGTGTTTATCTCCTGCTGATTGGTCGACTCGTGGAGTCGAAAGAAAGGGGGAATAATTGTTTCACGGGTAAATACGCTGTTCAGCTCTGTTTTGAGAGCTTAGATTGTTTGAGACAGCACAGAAATGGAAAACTGTACAAATCCAGTAAGAAAAAAAACATATCCAGGTGCACTCTGGTGGGAAGTACGTCAGAACGTCAGGAATCGATTTAAACTAACGTGATGCAGATGACACAAGTATGTTAAAGCTGTTTCGTTTCAGAAATAATGTTTGTTGTAGATCACTCATAATGCCCGAGCCCGAATCGGCTGGAGATCGGCAAGAATAAAAGCGGGAAAATCAAGAGATGCAGAATAGGCCCTCCACTCTTGCTGGCCTCCTAGTGCCCTGCACATGCCTCCCAGATTCTGCCTGTGTTCCACAACCAGGCCTGGGCCCAGGCCCAGGCAAAACCCATCATCAACCCTCAGGGGCAGGAAAAAATTTAGACTGCCTTGCCTTCGGAACACTGAGAGGAAAGATTCACAGTAAGTGGAAACAAATCTTCCATTCTCCAGTGGCCCTGTGGTGGGGCAGTCTCACATCTGGGATATATAACACCTGGGTGTCCAGGTCGGGATGGGAATCCAGGCACTGGGCCTGGGCAATCCACTGCAGAAGGCACCGTAGTGGATGCTATCTGGATTATCTGGTAGTCTCTTGTGAAGTGTCTGCCTCCCGATCCCTTCCTGCTTTCTGTACATGCAAACTCTGCAGGGCTTCTGAGGCAAGGAGGGCTCGCTGGCTCTCCACTCCCTGCTTCCTGCTCTGGCAGCCACAGGAGTCTAGGAGCTGCCTACCATGTGTGCCACAAAGCCTCTGGGTCACAGAATAAGGTAAGTTAAGATGAGATTTGGAAACCCACTGAAGTTATTAAGGGGCTGCCTCAAGATCCATTCAGTCCACCTTCAGAATAACTAACTTTTCAGGTGACAACTAATAGTGTACAGATATGGTCAAACTAGGGGTAACACTGGAAATCTGTGAATGGTGCCCCTGTTTTTTGTGGTGGTGTTGTTTTACATAGATATGCAAAACCTCAATTTAGTCTGGGATTGCAACATAAAGGTAGAGTGGATTTAAGCTTTCCTTTGCTGTACTGTATTTCATCTGGATGGCCTAGGCCAGCCCCATCTCATCAGATAGCAAAAGCTAAGCAAATTTGGATGGGAGATCACCAAGGAAATGTAAGGTTGTTATGCAGAGGCAGGCAAAGGCAGACCACCTCTGACTCTTGCCTTGAGAGGGTTTTCATAAATTGACTGTAACTTGGCAGAACTTTCTTCCACCACCACCACCATTTGTGACACTGTGAAAGCATAGAGGTACTGAGAGGCATAGAGACTTTTCATCTACATATATTCTAAGCACATCTGACATGTTTGTAGCAAAAATTAATCTATACTTAGCTTGTATACCAGGGAAAGTGGCAGATATTTAAATAAATCTGTTTCTGCTTTGAATATGGGGGGGGGAAGGGTGACAATCTCAGTATGCAAATTTATTATATGCTATGAAATGAAGTTTGGACACAAAGTCCACTGAATTCAAGTACAAGGGATTCACTGACTCCAAAGAGAGATAGCTGGAGGATAGCTGACAATGAGAAATGGGCTAAGGAATTTTTTTTCTAGCAATATGACACATTTTCAGATCTCCCTTCAGACAGGCAGATTCCTACAGTCTATGGCCAACCATCTTTTTACCTTCATTTTCTATTCCACTTCAACTTATTCTTATATTAGGTACCCAATTCTCTTGTAAGATATATGAAAGCTAAATCAGATACATTTGATGTATTATTAAGCAGAATTCTCAACATCAGCTCTGTGACAAAAGTTTCATTTAAAAATATCACAAGGCAAATCTAGACATTTTTTGGCTAAAAACTGTTTCAGCACAATATTGTAATGGGCTATCAAATAACCTAATTATTTTACTGCAGTAACAGGTCTAGTCAATTACACACTCATCACGTCAAACTTTACCCTAATGGACTACCTACTTTTATGCCGTATGCATTAAAATGATCCCTGGAAGTGGGAGGGAATTCATATTTCTGTTTCTAATGGAGCTGTTAACTCTAAAGAACCGAAGAGCACTGGACCACTTGCCATGACATACGGCTGCACTGCATAATAAGGGATCACTGTTGATAAATGACCCAAATATCCTGTCTGAATCTGTCTA
Source organism: Paroedura picta (assembly GCF_049243985.1). Classification (NCBI taxonomy): domain Eukaryota; kingdom Metazoa; phylum Chordata; class Lepidosauria; order Squamata; family Gekkonidae; genus Paroedura; species Paroedura picta. Next base: position 78,777,740 of record NC_135369.1, on the reverse strand, counting down.
AAGGAATACTTAGTTCATTTGTTTCCTTTTAATCTATTTAATGCAGAAGTATTAAGGGGAAAGCACCAATTTTTCTAATGCTTAGACCGTTTATGCACTGGAGGTTTCATGCCGGGCTGCAGGCTGGAGTTTTAATTGTGGCAGGTTGCTTCATCTCTTCTTGCACCCACACGGGGGAGCATTTGGCCCAGTGCACCGCATCTGCTCCCGATTTGTGCTCCTGCACGGGAGCTGGGCCAGTGAAGTTCCCAGTGCATAAATGGTCTTAGTGATAACTTTAAAAAGGAGTACTTCAAATAAGGTGTTTGCCTACAGAATGCAATGCTTCCAGAAGCTACCTGCAGCTAATCATCATACTGCCACTCAGAATGGCATTTTGTGATGCCCCTTTGCATGGTATCATTTCTGTTAATATTATCTTGAATTGTCACTATTCTAAAGATACTGTTTTGTTTTTACTCAATTTCTACTTCCTTATCCTAGAGAGGTCATTCCAGATCTGTACAGGAAAGCTGGTCTACCATGAACAACGTCTTGAGTGGACAGATGAGCAAAGAACAGAGAGAGAGCCTTCTGCAGCTTATAGGAAGTATGATACCTCCTTGTGATGAACCACATGGTTTCTGTCCCTCCCAGGTTTATGGTTCTGAAGCTTGTTATCAAAATTCGAACACAGACTTACATCCAACATGTTTTTTTTTTAATTTCACCTTTCATATCCTCTTTTATACCCAGAGAAATAAAACCGACCAAAGCTTTCCCATGAAGATCTTATAGGCTCCTCATGGGAGCCAACATAACCATAATTGTGTCTTTCTTAAATGGGAGACTTCAAACAGCAAATCCTTCTTAAGGATGGCAGCTTTTACAAATACAGTACCTTTCTATGGCTGAATGGTTCTGTTTTGTTGCCAAGATTTTAATTTTTCTCATATGGGAATGTTTTGATCAGATAAAAATCTTTTCCCCTTTGTGCTAATTTCTCAACCTTGACAACTGCTGACTTCCCATCTTTAAAATTAATGAAACCCATTTTTGTTCTGGATTTTTATAATACTGTTTTATCATCAGCACTAAATTTCGGGCTGTAAGGATTGCATATCTCTAAATTACTGCATTGCTCTGGACTATATAAAAATATGACTAGAGAGCAAAAATTCACAACTGTAACATCTCATTTACTTGAACAATAAAATGCAAACTTTTTTCTGGAGGGGTTTCAGAAAATTTGAATCTGTGTTAAATGATTGTTGAATATAAACATTTTTTTAAAGACAATGTGAGTCAATGATGTATGTCTGGAAGTTGATGGGAAATGACTCCCTGCTGATCCTGTTTAACCTCTGAGCAGCTTTTGACACCATAGCTTTTACACTGCTGTGGAGGTGGCTGAACAGGCACTCCTAAGTTTTAAGTCTTTTCTATCTGTTAGCATCTTGCATCAGTTATGCACAACAGACGTGTTTTTTTTTTTTTGATTCTCCATATGACAGTGGTTTTGCCACAGAAAACCAATTGGAGTATTTTTGTGTGGCACTCACCCCTCATGGCATTTTCTGTGTTGTTTCCTTGCAGTACTGTAAACTTGCTTTGCTGCCAATTCTTCCTGTAAGCTGGTTCCAGGGATGCTTTTTATGGCATGCATAAAGGTTACTGTGTTTTTTGTCTCCTTCCCTGAGCTGTCTTACACCAATGGCTGAATGGAAAGCCCGTGAAGTACGATTCCCGTTAGGCTCTGCCAGCAGCATGTGTCAGTCAGGTGACAATGCTGCTGATCACAGCCTACCAATGAGCTCCTAGTGCAATGGATGAAGTACTCTCCCACTTGAGGAAGGCTCTCTCACTGCATAAGCATTTGCTATGGTATGCAAAAACAAACACACACATTTTAAAAAGGGGTGATTTACAAAGGGGTGATTTAACAGCATCAGTGATCTGGCTTGGATGAAAAACTGTGCGTGCATAACCGCCCTTGGTCAACACAAGAGTTGACCCATACCTACTTCCCATTCAGAATATGATCATAGAGAAGACTAGCCCAGCTCACAGAAATTTTAAAATTATTTTTTTATTATTTGGTTTCTATAACCACCCCTCTTGGCATAGTCACCTTGAGGTGGTTTACAGCAATTCAATAAAACAATGCACTACAATAAAACAATTTAAAAGTTTTTTAAAAATTAGCTCCTTAAAAGTGATTTGTTCACTGTAGCTACCAAAAAGAGCAATCAGTTAGTCTGCTCACTAGCCAGTCCAGGATGGGAAGAATACAGAGGGGGGGGGGGTATTAATGATGCTCAGTAGATTAATTGGCCCCAACCAAATGCCTGGTAGAAGTGCTTTGTCTTGCAAGACCTTTGAAACTGTAACAATTCCTGCAGGTTCCTCTTCTGGGAGCTCATTCCACTAGGTTGGGGCCAGGACCAAAAAGGCCCTGGCCCTGGTTGAGGCCAAACATATATCTCTCAGGCCAGGGATCATCAGGCTGTTCTTATTGATGGAGCAGAGCACCCTTCAGGGAGTATAGTGGTTTAGAAGGTCCCTCAGGTACACAGGATTCAGACTGCAAATGGCCTTAAATATTAATTCCAAAACCATGAACCTTATCTGGAATTCAACCACAGCTGGTATTCACCTGCCTGACTATAGGCCAGATATGGGCCTTCCAGGGTGTTCTAATGAGGATCCCTGCTGCTGCATTCCAGACAAATTGCAATTTCCAGGTCAAGGACAAGGGCAGGTCCATGTAGAGCAAGTTACAGTAATCTGACCTGGAAGAGACCATTGCATTAATCACTGTAGCCAGGTAGGGTGTTCTGCAGCCAGGTAGGGTGCTAGTAGCTTAGCTTGGAGGAGGTGGTAAAATGCCAGCTGACCTACTGTGACTTGAGCATCCATAGATAAGGAGGCATCAAAATCATGCCCAATTTCCTAGTGTTTTGCACAGCTACCAGCTGCATGTTGTCCAGGTGGTCCTCTCCCGGTCCTTTCCAACCCAGCCACAGGATCCAGTTATGCCAGTTGCTGACTAAGTCATGCTGACTAGGAGGCACTGGGTTCTGTAGAGCATTCAGGAAACCATCTGGATCCATAAGTCTCTTTGGGCAGGCTAAAAGATGCCTTCCACCTAAACAGAGAGGAGGTGGTACACAGAGCTGGGCCTCCAGAGCATAGTGATCTGATCATGGGACTGGATTTGCCACCATAAGATCAACTTCTACCCCTACACCCAGGATCAGATCCAAGGTGCAGCCTGCTTGATGGCTGGGACTGGTAACAATCTCCATCATGGAAAACACTAAATCCAAACCATGACTTGATGTCTGCAAGTCAGCATGGAGACTGAATTCCCACTGGAATCAGCTACCCTACATCTCTGGAGATGGGAAGGAGATTAGAAGGGGTATGAGCATAACTGTATGGCAACTGACCTTGAAAAAAGTGAAGGCAAGTGCTGTTTGGCCAATTACATCTCCTACCCCTTCTCTTGTCCACTGCCATCTCACTGCCATATCTGCCATATCCCCTGATAGTTGGAATCCCTAGCCCTTCAGGGCCCTCCTTTGTATCATCCCAACCTTTCCTAGCTGTTTGAGATTCCATGTCAGCTTCTTCATCAACTTAGTGTCCAATCATGTTTAGATTCATACTTTTTGGGAAGCCTTTGCAGCCCTTACCTGTTTGCAGCACAGGTAGCAAGTGCTCCCCTCAGCCAATTCTGCACGGGTGGAAAAGGCCAAGGCAGCATCAGTAAGGACACAGGACTAATCCTTTTGTCCACATAACATCACTGCTATTCCGGCCCTATTCAGGGCCTTCTGCAGATTGGGCCCTCATTTGACGTGTGCTAAAGAAATGCAGGTGTGGAGGCCAACAGGGCCTGTCCCATAATAGGGAGGCCGGAAGGGTGCAAAAAATATAATAATAATGCTCCGGTCAGCTGGGCCCTTTTGGCTCTTGTCCTTCAGTTTGCACATAAGGGCTTTTCCCTCTAACCATGCCCAAGATATATAGGACACCCGAGACAGGATTGGAAGAAACAATCTCCAGCAAAGATGTGACACAGCTACCCTCCATTCTTGTTAAAGAGCTAAATGACATATATTGTTGATTGGCCGCCACCCATATCGGTTTTTGTACTGGGGTTTTATTGGGGTTTTAATGTTTTATGTAAACTGCCACAAGCTGGCCGGGCAGAGAGTGGAGGCCAATAAATACAATAAATAAATAAATAAAATTTCTTGTTAAGTATCTTGGAAATCTTCTTCCAGTCAAAACAGACAGCACTGAGCTAGGTGGACCAATGGCCCAATTCAGGATATGGTAGCTTATGTTAAAGAAATATCTTCTTTCATAACTTGACACATGTTCACCTATTGAACGGAGCAGCTTCTAATTCATTTTTAATATACGTTTTCCACTGTTTCCTGCATCAAACACACACACTTGCAAAATGAATCCTCCCTTGGAGACTCCACATCCAGATGGGTAATGTTCTCTTAAGCTGATAAGGTAGTGTTAATGAGTCGCTTTTCTGATGGAAGAGTTGCAGTTCAAAGCTTAATGCTGCCTCAGGTGCAGAGAATGAAACTGACAATATGAATTCATGAATGCCTCCATGTCATTTGCATAATGCAACTATATGCCCCTTGGGAAATAGAAAACTATAGCTAGGAAAAAATAACAGCCGTCTCTGTTCCTTTAGAAAGCCTTCAAATACACATTGCAAATGCATAATGTTGTAACACCGTCCACTGTTCAGAATATAAATTGCTGTTTGGTTGCAAGGCAGTATTAGAAAGGTTAATGTGCCTATAACGTATAAGAGCTGTACCACAACCAGACTGCATAACCATATATGTGGGGTCACACCAGGTTCCCCAGGTACATTTAGTTAAAGAAGATTAATAATATGCAGTTATTCTACTCCATGCTGCTTCATCCCCCCCAAATGTGACCCAATGAGGAAAAGCAGGACAGGAATATGCTGAAGGTGAATGATTTCTTATCATTGATGTGCCGGATGTTGAGGCATACAGACACGATACCAGAGTGTGAAGTTAAGTTGGGCATCAGGGACTTGAGTAACAAGTTTGGAGGGGAAGGCAGCAAAACAACATCATGGTCACGGCAAAGAACAGGATTTATGGAGGGGAAATCCATGACCAGGTGGAAGCATTGTAGAGATCAGGCAAGAAATTAGAAGGTAGTCCAGGGAAGAGGCAATACATGAAGTCATAACAGGCAGGTGAGAACTAGAAACATTATCACAGTCTTCATTCTACAAACAAGCAAGACATAGCAACTTCATAATTTCACGCTAAATCTGAATGAACCCTCCAGTCAAGGTGTGCTTGTGTTCTGCTGGCCATCTTGAAGAAGGTACTACAATGCAGAGGAGACTGTGCCTCCTTGAAAGCAGGCAGCCACAGTTGCACATAGAGCAAAACTATGTATCCACTCAGCACCTTGACAATAAAATGTAGGAGGAGATTGGCAACAGCCATTTATGTACGTAGCTTAATACATAAATAAGGTAGCTTAATATTCAGTGAACAATATCACTGTGCCATGAGGGCCTCTCCCTTGTTCCTAGTACTCTTGGTCAGCTGCTATGAAACACAGCTTACACTTTAAACAACCAAATGCAGCACATTGATTTTCCTATTTGGATATCCAGCCTTATGTAGGAACAAATACAGAGAGTGCATAGGCAGCTTCAAGAAGGAACTGGATAAACAAATAGAGCAGAGATCCACCAGTGGCTATTAGCTACAATATACAGATGGGACTGACATCTGGGGCAGTGATGCTCTGAATTCCTGGTGTTTGGGGAACAACAATGAGAAGGCTTCTGGAGTTCTGGACCTGCTGGTGGACCTCCTGGCACCTAGGTTTTGGGCACTATGTGACCGAAAGTATTGGACTGGATGGATCACTGACCTTATTCAAAATGGCTTGTCTTATGTTCTTATGCGTGAAGAATTCATGTGTCCTTTTTTTAACATAGGGGAAGCAACCAAATCAGAGTCCAGTAGCACCTTTAAGACCAACAATGATTTATTCAAGGCATGAGCTTTCGAGTGCAAGCACTCTTCCTCAGACTATGAGGGGAAGCGAGTTGTACAACATTTTAAAAGCCAAATGATGGAACAGAAATAGATAGAGGTGCATAAAGTCAGCAAATTATAGCTTTTTCACTTCATATATCTAGAAGTCTAAGGAAAACACCTATGGTCCATTTATCAGCAGATATGCAGATCAACTTCTGTTCTTATACAAATATTGATTTATTTTCTTCTGGAAACTTCATGGCTTATAAGCATGCAAAAAAAAATCCATAATACTGCTGTTGATTTCCAGCACATTCATGTGACAGAATGTGGTATAAAGTTAAGCCCCTCTATTCATAAATAAAAAAAGACGATCCATTTAGGGTAGAATAGCTAGGAGTCACTGGGATTTAGATTTTAATACTACTGTTTTTTTTTTAAATACAAAGGAATTCCCACCCAGAAGTGAGTAAATAGCTCTCAGGACAAGAATAGAAGAGCAGCAAGAGACACAATTGTTGCAAGAAATTCAGTAGCAATCAGAAGTTGTTTATATATTGCACAAATAACAATCCCAAGTCCCATAGAATGTCACATTGTGCCTTTCCATAATAAAACAGCCATGCCACATCAATTCTGTAATCAGTAATTAGAGAAGACTTTCTTACAGATGAGTATGTTTTCATATAACAACTCGATTAATATAATATCCTAAATCCAGAGAGATCCTTTGCTACTATATGTCTGAAAGCCTCTGCAGGCATATAGTAGCATTGTAAAAAGTAATTCCCAAACATCCAAAGCTTTTTAAAATTCATGTGAGTTTTAAAGGCTTTTTGTGAAGTGATGCAAAGGAGACTGTACGTTGAGTGAACTGCGTTCCAATTTTCTCAAGATAAAACTCTGGGACTAGAGGCAAGATGTATTGCACATACACAGTATCAAGAGAGTAGCCATGCTGGTCTGAGGCAACAGAACAAATTGAGTCCAGTGACATTTTTAAGACCAACAAAGTTTTATTTAAGGTATAAGCTTTCGTGTGCATGTATGCACACATCCTCAGATACAATGTCACGCATTGACTTGATACTGAATTGGATGGGATACATCTTGGCTTCAATAAAGTGTCTACATAAGAGAATAATAAATAAATAGATAATCAATTGCTGGCAGCAGGTAGCTGAAACCTTACTCTTATGCCCCCTTCCTCCCCTCTCTAGCATGGAAACACTTTAGGGCATCATCTTCATTGAAGTGGAACATTTGGCTGTCTCCTCTGTTTGTACACTAGAGAATAATATATCAATATACCATTCCAAACTACACTGCATATTATTAGTCATAGTTACATTACACTCTATCTGTTCAAATCAATTATTCCAAATAAGAGAAAAAATAAAGTACAGAGGACATTTGACCTTTCTGTGAGAATGTTAAGAATGCAGGTTAGCAAATAGAATAAGATAAGAAACCAATATCTATATTGAGTCCTGGTGATGCCATTGTCCTGAGCGTTGTATTGACTTGTATTGTGGGTGAGGAGTTGTTTGAGATTGTTGTCTGTGTGCAAGAAAAGCTTTGCCCCCAGTATTTGTAAAAGAGAACTGTCAAGTGGGTAGTCGTGTGGTCTGAAGTAGCATAACAAAATGTGGGTCCAGTAGCACCTTTAAGACCGACAAAGATTTATTCAAGGTGTGAGCTTTCGAGTGCATGCACTCGAGTGTTTGTTTGAGGAAGAGTGCATGCACTTGAAAGCTCTTAAAGGTGCTACTGGACTCACATTTTGTTGTGTCATTTTCCAGTAAAGGTTGTAAGTCACAGATTGAACTGTTTTGAATTGAGAACTATATGTGACCACTAGTGGTGTCCTGTTGTTGTCTCTTTTCATCCTATCTTGTAACAGGTTTTATCTGGGTATCATACACAGTATATATGTGTTTGTATATTATATATGTGTGTTTATGTAAGATTACATCTTGGAGTCTAGTTGTATTGGAGATGCACAGCATGTGTGTCTGTGTGTGTGTGTACATAATATAAAATTACACACTTTTAAATACAATTCACAAAGTCTGATCATGCAAGTGTTCTTTTAAAATATACATGACAAAAGATATTCCAAACATATTTAGACTTCACTTTAATAATAAACTGTATCTTAAAGGCCACAACCAATTTTATTAATTAGTATAAACACCTATCCTGAGATTTTTCATTTGCGATTCTCTGAAAGCCTATTTATGAAGTTACATTAGGGATTTTCAGTGGGTGCCAGGTGCCTGCTGATACTTCTCCTAGTACTCGCCAAGTGGTTTTTAGAAAGTGGGCGAGACCAACTGGGACATTTGCCCAACAGGACTTTTGATTGCTCTATTGCACATCTGGTTGATTGCTTCAGCTGCATTTACCATCACAACATAGGAGGTGTATACAAGGATATACAAGAATATATTTTATAACAGAATATATTTAAAGCAATATGTTCCTTTTAAAAGGCATCCTGTTGCTTCTGCCTGAAATGCTGAAGAGTTACTGTGGGAATTATGCATGACATCACTCCCTCGCTTTTTGTAGCTGGCTTTGTTACTTTGTTACTTGTGGAAGCCATTTTGTAGCTGCACCCAGCACACTATCAGAATTCCATAGGAACCTGCGGCAGGAGAGGCTTAAAGATTTGCAGGGCCCATAGCATCAGAGTCAGTTTAAGGATTTGAGGGGCCCTAACAACGCCTCTAAAACGGTAATGCCTGGGGAAGGCACTGGTAAACCACCCCGTATTGAGTCTGTCATGAAAACGCTAGAGGGCGTGACCCCAAGGGTCAGACATGAACCAGTGCTTGCACAGGGGATACCTTTACCTTTAAACAACACCTCTTGTGGTACAGGGTGGTAAGGCAGCCAACATGCTGTCTGAAGCTCTGATCATAAGACTGGGAGTTCGATCCCAGCAGCTGGCTCAAGGTTGACTCAGCCTTCCATCCTTCCGAGGTCGGTAAAATGAGTACCCAGCTTGCTGGGGGGTAAAACGGGAATGGCAAACTACCCTGCATTGAGTCTGCCAAGAAAATGCTCGAGGGCGTCACCCCAAGGGTCAGACATGACTCGGTGCTTGCACAGGGTACCTTTACCTTTACCAATATACAATTGTGGCAGAAGCAGCCAGACTGGGGATGAAAGGGTCATCCACAGTGGTAAGGGGTGTTATTCCAAGTGTCCTTAAAGAGGGAAATGGGGGAGAAGAGAAGCAGTGAACCTGATCAATGGGGGGATGGCACCATGCAGGGCCCCTGGAAGCACAAGGGCTATAGAACATGCTACATGTGCTACATGGATGAACTGGTCCTAGCCTTCATGCTCAAAAAACCTGTGCCATTTATCAGCAATAGGGCATTCAATTAATTACCACAGACAAGATATGTCACCTCTTTGCTGATGCATTTAATTCACTGTTTTGGTGAGCTATCTGAATATACAATTCATAATTGGTACCAAATGGGTCACAGATCATTTAAGATCTAGTTATTAGGGAGAAAGTAAGTATGTAGATGCACTACCAAGATGTCAGCAGACTTGATCAAAGTGTATGTGGGGGTAAACCATGTGGCTCAATAAATCTTACATTTAACAGAAGAGCTCCTATATGCCTACTAGAGGTTAACTTTAAACACAAAGGGAAGTTCTAATATCACAGTATATCTTTCGAAGTTTTGGAACTGTTATCTTGGGTGCATCTCTGAAAACTGTATTAAAGTCTTTTGTGTTTGTTCATTAAAACAACAAATTAGAAGAAAGAACTTATTCATGAAAACAAGAAAAGCTTGTGTACATGATTCCTCTCTTCTTTTTCATTTCCTCATTCCTCATTTCTTCTCTGACACATACTGATTGGCGTATTGATAGTCACTAACTTGGCAGATAGGAAAATATATTTTCCTATTTGATTGTATTGAGCAGTCAGGAAAAAATATATTTTCCTACTTGACTGTACTGAGCATTGTTTAACACATGTTAGTAAATAAAATAGCAACAGTACAGAAAGAGCTTTAATAGAAGGTCTGTTTGATACAATAAACCAGAATGGCATTGCAGCTGCTTTACTGCTTTACTGCTTTGACAAGTAACATTTTAGGCCAGTTGGTTAGTTGGGAGATTATTCATTATTTAAAACATTTTTATGCTTCCTTTCCCCCCAAATAGAGTTCCTCAAGGTGCCAAACATAAAAACATTTGAACATTAAAATAGCATTTAAGATAATATATAAAATAATTCAATAAAAGCATAAAGGTAAAAAAGTAAGTGTGCAAGCCCCGAGTCATGTCTGACCCTTGGGGTGCCGCCCTCCAGCGTTTTCATGGCAGCCTCAATATGGGGTGGTTTGCCAGTGCCTTCCCCAGCAAGCTGAGTACTCATTTTACCGACCTCGGAAGGATGGAAGGCTGAGTCAACCTTGAGCCGGCTGCTGGGATTGAACTCCCAACCTCATGGGCAGAGCTTCAGACAGCATGTCTGCTGCCTTACCACTCTGCGCCACAAGAGGCTCTTAATAAAAGCATATATCCACATAAATCCCCAACACCAAAACTGGAAGTAAACACAATTGGAATAATTGTTATTGAACTTAGAGTATACTTTCATAAAGTACTGTATTATATGACAGATATTGCATTTACTGGAGAGTAACTGGAGCATGTCACTAAGGAAAATTTAAAGTATAATATATTCACACACAGCACAGCCAAATATAACTAAGCCATTAATAAAAGAAAGTATAAAAACAGAATCCAAATGCTGTATCTGAAGATACAAAACTAAAGTATGCCAGGGAAGAAAAACCTCCTCAGAAAAATATTCATTATAAAGTAATCAGAGTGCAGTCACTCAGCCAACCTACAGCCTTTTAAAAAATTAAGTATTGCTACTAGAAATTTATTAGAGTTTTTAATAGAAATAAATCCCCATGAAATTAGTTAGCACTTACCAGAGCCATAGATTAACCTTTCAAGGCAAGCAAACCAATCCCCATCTTATTTAACAATTAATTCAAAATATGACTATTATTAATTACATTTTATTGTATAATGAAAAATTGTCCAGGCTTTGCCTTAAAAGGGACGAACTGAAAAGGAACAAAGAGCATTACTGTAAAAAGAAAAATAAGTGCTCAAGTTCATAAAGATGGAGAATCGCCCATTCTTATCAATTTTGTTTCCAATTCCTCCCTAACCTGCAAGGCAGCATCTGTCCTCAGTAATGACATCTGGATGAGAAATATGTGTAACTGTTTTCATTTAGTTTTGTTCCAGATGCTTGTCTGTTGAACTTCTGTATTTCAGCCATAAATCTTGTCGGTTGATTTTAAGTCAGTTGTTGTTATTTATTTATTTATTTAGATTTATATACCGCCCTCCCCGAAGGCTCAGGGCGGTTTACATTAAAACTAGTCAATGATACATGAAACGATACATGTTATTGGGTGCGAAGTCGTGTCCGACCCATCGCGACCCCACAGACAATTAGGCTCTTCTCCAGGGAGTCCTTCCTTCTCATGAGCTGGCTAAAGTATTTGAGTTTCATCTTCAGGATCTGGCCTTCTAAGGAGCAGTCAGGGCTGATTTCCTCTAGGATGCCTTGCAGTCCAAGGGACTCGCAAGAGTCTTCTCCAGCACCAGAGTTCAAAAGCCTCAATTATTTGACACTCAGCCTTCCTTATGGTCCAACTTTCACAGCCATACATTGCAACTGGGAAGACCATAGCCTTGACTAGACACACTTTTATTGGCAGGGTGATGACTCTGCTTTTTAGGATGCTGTCTAGATTTGCCATAGCTTTCCTCCCCAGGAGCAAGCGTTCTTGAATTTCTTTGCGGCAATCCCCATCTGCAGTGATCTTGGAGCCCAGGAAAATAAAATCTGTCAGTACCTCCATTTCTTCCCCATCTATTTGCCAGGAATTGAGAGGGATGGATGCCATGATCTTTGTTTTCTTGATGTTGAGTTTCAAGCCAACTTTTGCACTCTCCTCCTTCACCCGCATCAACAGGCTCTTTAGTTCCTCTTCACTTTCTGCCATTAGAGTGGTATCATCTGCATATCTGAGGTTGTTGATATTTCTCCCTGCAATCTTGATCCCAATTTGTAACTCAATTAACCCTGCCTTTCTCATGACGTGCTCCGCATACAAGTTAAATAGGCAAGGCAACAGTATACAGCCTTGGCGAACTCCTTTCTCAATTTTGAACCAATCAGTGATTCCATGCCCGGTTCTCACTGTTGCTTCTTGACCTGCATATAGGTTTCTCAAGAGACAAATAAGATGCTCTGGTATTCCCATCTCTTTAAGAACTTGCCACAATTTGTTGTGCTCCACACAATCAAAGGCTTTAGCATAATCAATGAAGCAGAAGTAGATGTTCTTCTGGAACTCCCTAGCTTTCTCCATGATCCAACGTATGTTGGCAATTTGATCTCTAGTTCCTCTGCCTCTTCGAAATCCTGCCTGTAATTCTGGAAGTTCTTGGTCCACATATTGCTGGAGCCTAGCTTGTAGGAGTTTGAGCATAACTTTGCTAGCATGAGAAATGAGTGCAATGGTGCGGTAGTTTGAACATTCTTTGGCATTGCACTTCTTTGGGATTGGAATGTAAACTGACCTTTTCCAATCTTGTGGCCACTATTGAGTTTTCCAAATTTGCTGGCATATTGAGTGTAGCACTTTTACTGCATCGTCTTTTAAGTCAGTTACTATTTCTCCATCTAATCTATCTCAAACTTTGTTGTGAGGATAAAGTTGTTTGGTAGCTTTACGTGCACTACCTTGAGTTCTCAAAATGAGACTAACAAATAGACCCACAACTGTATGTTAAAATATGGGAGAAGTCAATATTAAAGGTTGGTAGTAAATGTCTGAAGTCACTGAGTTATGCAGAACCAGTTTGTGGTGCTGGTGGCCCCTAAGAAGTGAGTGTTCTCTTCTACCACTACTTATCTGACCATCCTTCCCCCACCCTTTTGTTAATTTTCCAGTCATCTCACTGCTCACCCATCTTTCCCTGGCTACACTGAGTAATGCATGCAGCTGGAAGTAGGGTACGGTAGGAGGAATCACAATAAGCAGATGGGCAGCAGCGAGGTGAAAGGGTGGGGGCAGTTGCAGTGAGCCCCACCAGAAGACATGGGCCTTGGCCACTGCCCCAGCTGAGGGTTATTATGCTGATGTCAGCACTAACCTCCAGTACAAAATAACACTTCACAGTGCTTCCTGATTGTTTAAAACAATACCTTATCTCAGTAAAAAGTACAAAAATCCCATAAGGTAAGACATTTATTTAATTACATCTGAACATTAAAATAGCAAAGGCTGATAATACAATTAGAGCAAAAATCAATAGTATTAGAACAAATGCCAAAGAAATAATTCAGTCAACAAGTACCAGTGGGCAGTTCCCATACGCTGGAATAGAAGTGGCCAAGAGCGCTGACTCACTTCTTGACTGAAATGGAATAGGACCCATACACATCCCAGCTAACACCTCACATTCTTAACCTCTACGCTGCATCAGGTACCTTTGGGATCATATGCTATGATTACAGTAGTACTGTCTCACTGACCACTTGTAGATGGTCAATAGGCCATCTATACCATTGAGAACTACGGCACAGGAGGTCCAGCTCTATATTGTCCTCAAGAGTCCCTTGTGAATTTGTATCACTAATTTTATAGCTTTTGTATATTATTAAGATCAGATTCCTGCTGATATTAACAGTTTTACAGATGGCTGTTCGGAGAAAATTGCAAGATCAGCTCCCATTACTTGCATTCTAAAGCTGGGCTTTGCTAATCGCTGACCTTTTTTGTTTCTTTCCTAGTACATGCTTCTGTCTAATCTTATACAGACACTAATTTTTTATAACTGTAAGCATTACTTAAAACTGTCAAGTCAGCAGCAACAACTTCTTGTTAGCACAGAGACTTGTCTAATCCTCGGAGGCTAATGAATAGACAATATATTTCCCTGGTTTTTCTTGTTCATTGTTCCTCTAAGCTATGGCTGTATGTCTTGCTTTAATTGTCGTTCTGGGAAGAGGTGAAAAAGAAGGAGAACAAATGGTCTACCTAGTTCAACGGCATAGCTAGTCCTGATGTTGCACTGTGGCCTTTCCCCCCTCTCTTACAGAACAGATTTTTAAAATAAACGAGTACGCTGAAAGCTAGAAAAGAAAGTTTCCTGTTGCTTTCCTATGTTGTACATAAAAATAAAATGCACAAGTTATTCTTTTAAAATTATTTTCTATTTAGTAAGGATTATTCATCTGTGTCATGTCCGATCTGCCTTTCTTACTGGGAATTGCCTTAATGCCAACAGTACTTTATGTGAAGGTGCCCACCAAGGACAGATGCCCACCAAGGACACACATAGGCCAGCTAAAGAGAGAGAGCCCCTTTCAAAACCAGGAATAGGAGATTCAGGAAGGCAGCTAGCATGAATGTGGCTGAGGCTGGACTAACATAATACTCTTCAGTATTGGGTCTTGGCAACTCATCTGACTATTTAAACTGAAGGAGAAAATGGCAAGAAGACCAATCAAGGAAAAGCCCATAGGAATTGCAAATAAATAGATTTAAAAATATCCAAGAATCAGGCCCCAAATCACTCTTCTTCAATTGAGTCATGATTCAAGCCTCAGCAGCTATTCTGGTTACCTAAATCTCATTCTAAAAACATGAGTGAGTGAAGAATTAACCATCAGGATTTCCCCTGCTGGCCCAATCACTTAATTGTATTCAGGGAAAACAAAATGCAAAATGAAAAAAGAAATGGTGACTTCTTGTACTGAGTAAAACTACAGTGGTAAACTTGTCATGTTCCTTCTATTTGACTTCAGATCAGTGAGCCTTGATGGCACAGGTGGGTTTTACATTCTGCATTGCCCTGGCATGTATTGGTGCTACTTTCCAGAGAACAGGATATGTGCACATTACACTCCATGTACAATACTAGTTTACACAAGCCTGAGAATAAGGTAGTAGACTGGAATGCACCACTTTGGATTGCAGTTGATGGTTTTCAGCTTTGAATGTTCATATAAATATCTCCAGTCGTTTTGAAAATTAGCACAGCAAGGAGAAAGCTTCTGTTTCTTCACTTTTCTCTTTCTGCTGGTTTTCTATTTGCATGTTTAACATAGGGACACATTCCAAGATGTGATCTCCACCTACAGTCTGAAGTGGTACAGAACATTCTACCACCTTAGCATTCTACCATTTTCTTATCACTTCATTCTCCTGCATGTGTAAACTATACTGCACTGTACTGACCAGAAATCATTCCACAGATACATGAATTACTTCTCTTAAGAAGCCAGAAGAAGACAATCTACTAATTACATTCTGGAACTAGCAAATTAGGAGCAAGGCTGAAAAGTGAGTTCTACTTTCACATGAAGTAACTATTCCACCAGGCAAAAATTTCCTGAAAGCTAGATCACCATCAACAAAGACTAAACAAGCTAGCTGGCAGTTACACTTAATTAATTAATAACATTATCATAATTTACAAATGAGGTAGCCATTAATGTTTTAGACCGAACTTCTGCATAACCTAAAATATTACAAGAAGTATAGAAATCAGTTCATTACAGCTTGCTCAGAACCTAATAATCCTATGAAATAGACTCATCAATAACCTCTCTTCCCAAATCTAGATTAGATAACCTTGCTGTTCTGATTACTGTTACACTCGTAGTTATTTTATTCATTTTAAAGAATGTACTGAAATTTAATTAGCTCTTGTGTTTTCTTTCATAAAGCTTCCTTCTTATAAACAACCTGGTCGTATTCTGTACACCAGGCTGCATCATGTGGGATAGTTCTCACTAGATTGCTATTTAGTCCCCTTAAATGTAACGAGGCCCTGATTTATTGCCTTGCATTTCATGAGTTTCACTGTTGCCAAAGTTAATACTTCAAAGGCTGTTTTTGCACTCCAGTGATCAACAGATAGCAATTTGCTGGGCACTTTCTCAAGTTCTTATAAAAAAGGTAAAGGTATCCCCTGTGCAAGCACCGAGTCATGTCTGACTCTTGGGGTGACGCCCTCTAGCGTTTTCATGGCAGACTCAATACGGGGTGGTTTGCCAGTGCCTTCCCCAGTCATTACCGTTTACCCCCCAGCAAGCTGGGTACTCATTTTACCGACCTCGGAAGGATGGAAGGCTGAATCAACCTTGAGCCGGCTGCTGAGATTGAACTCCCAGCCTCATGGGCAAAGCTTTCAGACGGCGCCACAAGAGGCTCTATACAGAGATCTAAATCCTAAATTACTGGGGGTGGGAATAAATCCCTAAACCACATTAGGGTTAAGGGAAATTGTGTATGCTCAACCACCTTCACAGCCAATACCTTAATGCAAGAAAGCACTTAGCAGCTTTTCACTGCTGTATAAAGTACTGAGATACTTCAGGGTGTGTCACTTGTCACATTTTCTTCCTTCTTAAATTCACTTAATGGATGCCATATCAAACATTTATTTTGTTACTTGCAATCCCAAAGCTGCTTTGGCTAACAGCCAAATTCTGTTTTCCTCAGCCTCTATAACTGTTCTCTTTTGAGTATCTTCAAGCAGATGTTTAGATGTCCCTCTGATCCTGCAGTTCTCAAAAGTATTTAGAAAACTAACATTTGAAATGTAAATTAAGGGCTTTGCTAGAATTGTCCCAACTTCACCAATTGAACAACATAGCGGATTCTAAAAATCACGAGGGAAGTAATGGAAACAAAACCTCCTCACTTTCCTCTTTCTCACCAGAAGCCTCCTGATACCTCCCAAAAGCTGGATTTCTGCAGGCTGGGAGACTATGAAGCAAATGTTGTAAACACAGCTGTGGAAATGGCACTGGGCAAGACTCTTCTACCAGCTAAATTTCCACTGACATAAGATACTATATCAGCACATGAGGGCCCTTTCATGCACTTAATTTTTGCAATAAGAAGCCCCCGAGACTCACCGAGGGGGCCATTGCCACCGTAGGAGAGAGCACCTCTGAGGACCTGGCTGGTGGGAGGGAAATCCCAGCCCTGTCATCCCCTGGACACCCGAAGATGCGTCACGTGGTGGCAGGAGCAGCTTTTTAGGCCTGGCCACCTCGCAACATTAGGGAAGCCTTCAATTAGATTGGGAAGTGGAAAGGGCTATACCGCCAGAGTTGGAGCGTGGGAAGGAGCTAATTTGGGGTGGCCAAGCTTGCACGCTGGCCTCCCCTAGGTTTGGGGGGCCCATTAAAGAGCTGTGTGGATGCAGAGCCTGATTGAAGGATCACATTTCCGGGGGGCAGAGAGCCCAACAAAGCAGACACCCAGTAGGATTACTTCATACTGCCTCCTCCCATCTTTATCAGCCTGCAGTTATGTCCAGGTTGCTGGGGGATGGACAGCCAGTGCAACTGATTGAGGGGCAGGCTTCGATGGGCTGCCTTGTGGTCGGATGACCACAAGAGGACCAGAAATGTTCCCATGCTAGCCATGCTGAAATTGTTGAATAAAGGCTGTGGCCAATATTTCATGCCAAGTTATTGTTGTCCAGTGTCCTGATTAGGCAATCATTATCCCCCTGCAAAGCAATTGGGCCAGAAATTGAGGCACTCCCCTTAAGCTAGAATCATCAACAGCTATCTTGGAGCAGGATTTTAGATTAAAGGCACCAGTGTATATTGTAAGAACAGCTGTACCCCACTTTTTACAACCTGAAGGAGTCTCAAAGAGACTTACAATTGCCTATCCTTCCCTTCTCCACAATAGACACCCTGTAACTGACCCAAGGTTATCCAGTTGGCTGCAGATGGAGGAGGACTGGGGAATTAAACCTGGTTCTCCAGATTAGAGGCTGCTGTTCTCAACCACTACACCAACCTGGCTCTTATTATTGCCTGCATTAACAGTTTAACATATTTAGGCAGGTGCTGTATTCATAGCCAGAAACTGATGACAGTCAGTGAAATATTTCCAGTAAAATATTCCTTACCATCCCTATTTGCAAACTTGGGAATAAACTGTTTATCTCTATATCTGAATATCCGTTATATTTAAGAAAAAATATATAAAAGAAGAAACAGTGCTGTTTCATCATTGTAAGCCCCACCATAGTCATCCTTCCAACACCCATTCATAATTTGATTAAAGTTACAGAGGGTACATATTAATAGGTACTGAACATAATAGAACAGGACTCAAACACACTCAGTTTAAAATGCTCTAGCAGCTGTGTGACTGCTCCAGGCGACACTTTCCTGGTAAGATGAATAGAAACATCTTCCTAGGTTTCGTGCTATAGGGCCCACGTCAAGACCCACATATCCCTAGGCAAATATGAATGTCAAGTAAGGTTGTCAGCATCTCAGGAAACATGTCACCCCACATAAACTGTCAGCATTCTTAGAAGCAGTCACATAAGGTTAAATAACAAAAATTGTCAAATATCCTAATTGCCTGCTTGCAACTTTCAGGATGTGCTTTTCTTGCCTGTCACAATTTGACTTGTCAAATTACAGTTCAGGACTGGCAGAATTCTGGCTGGAGGCCATTGTAACCAATAGGATTTCACTTGTGAATCTTCTATTAATATCCATCTATCAGAGTCATGTTTATTTATTTGAGCACACAGATCTAAATAACAAACAAACCACTATTAAAATTCCAGTAAACCATCACCTAAGGTTCCCCGTTTTTCAGAACAAACAATTTAATAATGTAAGCACTTCGCTTCAAGTTCATGACTCTCAATACCTCTGAATTCATAGGATTATTAATGTTTTCTCTCATACCTTCTCAGTTTGGAAATAAGGCTATTTACAGAATTTCCTATTGTAAAAATCTTATGGAACTCCCTTCTACCTGCAAAGAGACAAGACTGAGCACCTAATGGCACCACAGAAGAAAGCAGCGGAATTCCTTCAAAGAGCCTTCCTTGATGTTCAGGAAGAACCCCAGAGGTTCACCAGCCCTTGGGAAAGCAAGGCCTTATATCTTCCTTTGTGGGAACAACTTCCACAATCCTTGGCTCTAGCCCCAGCAACTAGATTCCTGTCACTTGGCATCAAGCTGGACCTTCTAGTCGTCTTCTGATCACCAAACTGTTTCTCTTTGAAAATTCTGCTTCTGCACAAAACCATTATGGTTACTAAATTTATGCTTAGTGATCCATGATCCCTCAAGCCGAGTCTATAACCAAGATATTTATTTATATTAGTATTTATTAACTACCACTCCTGGACCCTGCCGACTCGTGGTGGTTTAAAATAAAATCCATAAAATAAAACTAGAACAATAATATTCAAATTGGTCTGAAGTAGCACAATAAAATGAGAGTCCAGTAGCACCTTTAAGACCAACAAAGATTTATTCAGGGCGTGAGCTTTCAAGTGCAAGCACTCTTCGTCAGACTATGATCTTCTTACATGACAGGGAATATATAGCAAAAATCAATTCTGTTATGTCAGTAGACTGTGTCACAACCAAATACAGCCAATCCTCTCACCCCTCTGTCACTGTCACTTCCTCCTCCTTTTGCTGAAACCTGTTGCCCCTACCTCTTCATCTGTTTTTCCCACCCTGTTCTCTTCTCTCCCCTTTCCTCATAGTGCATTGTTTTAAGATAGCTTCCTTCCACCATGACTCTCCTCCAGGATCAGAGAGGAATGTCTTCCAGGAACAGGTTGGGAGAAAAGTTGTTCATCACTGAAGTAAGATTGGGAGAGGAAGACTAAATACCTTCACCACTGGGTGCACAATCATATAAAATGGACCCCCTTCCTTCATCATATATGAACAAAGCAGATAAATGAATACACATCTTTAGCTGTCTAGTTTGACCACAGCAGAAAAAACAGATCTATAGCAACAGTACTGATACACCAGTTATTGTTTTCATTAATATTTTTATCCATGCTTTAGTAAAAGAATTCCAAACACATACTATGTTTGGAAGCTCCTTGAAAGAATGTTAGCACATACTAGAACATTTTAAGAAAGCCATTTCATTCTGTACCACACATTTACTTCTTGAATGTGGCGGGAAACTCAAACAAAACATTAAGAGCTGATTTTAATCAAGTAATTACTTTAATTATCTTGCTAATGAAAAATGATCTACTCTGCCAGATTCATGGCTAGTTACAATGTTAACTCTCCATTTAGCGTGTTTTATTCCTTGCTAAAATCATATGCCTAGGGGGATCTAGCGAAGATAAACAACTTATAATCTCTTTTTAATGGAACACAGACGTCTTGTTCAGAAGCTAAAATGAAACTTTAAATATTAAGACCTAGGATAAGGACAGACATGTCAACCCAGGGGACAGGTGTGATGATGATGACAGCTCAATATTTTTGTAGGAATAAAAGTACATAATAAATTCCAAAGTCCTCTGACTACAGTTGAAGTGAGCCACATATAGTGTACAAATTACTAGGATCCTGACTGTTAACCTTGAGATTCCACAATACCCTCCTCGTAAACAAGATTTCATAAACAGAATAAACTGTGCTGTAAGAAAGGACATGGGCAATCTTGTGGGAAACATAACCTAAGGCCCAATTCTTTCTTCTACAGGTTCTCAAGGATGATTCCTAATACTGTTTTCACATGTTTAATTTCTCATAAATTGGTCACCATCTGTATAAGCATGCTGGGCTAGAAGCATTCAGAATATACTTCATCAACTTGCAAAAGCCAAGCTGCGTCTTGAGGTTAGGAAAGCAACACAGAACCTCTGAGAGGCAAAGGACCGCCAACTGCAATTGACATGAAGGGTTTTCTTTTTGAGGGGTGAGAGGTGTTTTATTAAGTGGTGAATCAAGTGGCATCTACTAATGGTCTTGAACTGGCTATCCTCCCTGATAATTCTTGTTTAAGATTTTAGACAGAAAAACTTTTGCTGACAGACTTCATGAAATTGGAGAAGCCAAGGTACATGGAAACATAGATACAAAGAAGGTGCTGCTTATTAATGTGCTACCAAAAAAACACAACCCACACCTCTTATCTTGTGAATCGCAGAGAATTTCAAGAAGTCTATCAGAGAGTAGATGATTCTACAATATAAGTGAGCAGAAGAACCTTCAATATCAAGATTTGCCCCCCTTGATATTTGAGGCATTGCACATTATTAGGTTCCTACATTAATGTCTCAATCTGCTCTAAAATGTCTTGAAATTAGCTTTGCCTTCATTCATGTTGTCATCCCTGCAATGCAAAGCAGAAAACAAAAGTTTTACAGTATCATAAATCTGACTGGTGATTATTAGAATTCCCCAATGTTGCTTTATCACATACCATGAAATTTAGATATGTAGTCAATGAATGCATAGAATCATAGAGTTGGAAGGGGCCATATAGGCCATCTAGTCCAACCCCCTGCTCAACGCAGGATCAGCCCAAAGCATTAATTGGTCTCCTTTATTTTTTTTCTAATCCCTGAAAATTACTGTAAATAATATTGAGTTTTGACATCTTTTAAAACTACTGGTAATTATTATCATAAACTTGTGGCTAAAATTTAGAAGCTTAACTCGAAAATTAATATTTTTCAAAACTACTAATCATTGATATTTCTGGCAAATACAAAGAGATTGAAACATCACAGCAAAACAAAAGAGAAAAATGCCAGACAATTGGTTTTATATTGTACAAAGTCAATCTAAAGGTTGTTTACTTGAAAGTACATCCTAGTGATTTCAGGTCTGCATTGACTTTGACATGAATTCATGAAAATTTCTAGCTCAGCATAGTCCATGGTAAGTATACAGACCCGCAAAAATGAAATTAGAGAGCTCATATTTTGTTTTCCATTAAATGCTGTACCAAAGAGGCAACAACTGTTTTGTAAAGTATGTTGCTCCCATGTTGTTATTCATGTCTAATTTTCCAGAGATCTTCCCTACATCAATCTTATTACAAGAACATCTGATGGCATATATAATCATATCTGAATTACCTTTATATCTGTGTGGAATATATATATATTTTAAATCAAAGGGATTAGTAAAACTTTTCATATTTTGAAGCAGGTTACAAGATTTGTAATGTTCTTCTAGCACCTTTAGATGTGATCTCCTTATATACAACAAGAAGCACTGTTGATTATTAATTTTTTTGGGAAAGAGATAAAATTGCTGTCCACCTACATTTTTATTATGACATCGGCTGAATTAACATTAACTAAGAATTATTTTTCAATCAATTATATTTTTGGCAGATTCAGGATATTGTCATGGGATGCTCAATACAGCTTTGGAAATTGCTCATTTTAATATGGGCAAATTTGAGGAGAAATTTGTATATTCAGAAAGGAATCCTATTCAAAGATTTATATCTTTATGATGGAGATGTATTGAGGATATTTTCTTAATATGAAAAGTACTGAGTGGCAAGAATGTTCAGAGCAATAATAACAAAATTGAAATACATTTCAGCAAATATACAAATTTCCAGGATGTCATGATTAACAAAAAGGACAATAGGATATGAATATATATATATATATATATATACACACACACACACACACACACACACGCACGCACGCACAAAAACTTTTAAAGTCTTGATAGTTTTCATCCAGCCCATATAAAAATAATGTACCATATAGTCAATTGAGGGTTAGAACGAATTGTACAAATACTGAAAATTATCAAAGAGAAGCAAGTACCCTAAAACAAATTCTTGCCACTAGGGGTTACCCAGAACACATGTTAAAACCAGTGTATGATAAGGCTACCACTTGTTGAAGGGAATATTTATTAAATAACAAAAACAAGTCACAAAGTGATAGAATTACAGTCAGTTTGACTTAAAATCACATCAGGACATATTTTTTTTAAAGACCATATATGAAAACTGGAATAAGAAAATTTTCATTAATCTATTTGATAAAAAACTTCTATACAGCATGACATTTAAATATGGTTATGTATGCTATTAGATGGTCTTGTAATGATATATGTTGGAAAGATCTCTAGAAAATTAAAGAATCAAATAATTGAACATAGGAGCAACAAACTTCACAGAACAGTTAGTGTTCCTTTGGTACAGCATTTCATTGAAAAATAACATTGACCCACTGATTTCTTTTTTGGGTCTATGTAAATCATGCCATCACAGTGAAAAGGTCCTGTTAAAAAGGAGATAGAGGAGATATTAAGGTTAAAGATTTTGGCCCTTTGTGGATTAAATTGTGATCTGGGATGCCTGACCTTGCTCAGCTAATCTCTGCATTAAAAATGCTTCATCATTCTACACCATTAAAATAATTTAATTGTTGTGGACAGGTCCAGCACTAGATAAATTCTCTGGTCAATATTTGTTTCATGTAATAGTTGCAGAGAACATCTTCAGGCACACTTCAGGTTGTAGAGGCTGCACTGGCGGAGGCTGCGCCGGCACTAGTGATGGCCATGGTGGTAGGAGCCATGGCAGCAGCGGTTTTGCAGGTGGCATACTGAGTAAGAAGGTAGCATACTGAGTATGGCCATGCCAGACCAGGCTGGCCACCCATCTTCCCATCCTTTGTTCACTTGCACTCTTGATGGGTGGCCGAGGTGGTACTGACCTTAGAGCACGTGAGGCTTGCTGACATTCCTCTTCAGCTGATGCTCCGTCCATCCCTGAGGTGCCCCTGTTTCTGTTACATATTTCTGTTACAAATAGTATATAGGTTAGACCTTGCATATGTGATTTTTCTTGAGATATTATCATCTCAAAATCTGTCATATTCTCATCTGTGTCATAGAACCACTCAATTCTGACTTAAGCCTTGCTGTAATTTGGTAACCATTAAATATTTTCCTCTTATTTTTGGAACTGATTGCAAGTTTTTACTTGTCCCATGTTGCTTCAACTGGAGATTTTAGCAATGAAGTATCTGGACTTATTCTATTTTTATATTTAGTCCATATCTTTATTAGATCACTTACCCAAAAGTGTATATCTTTTTCTCTCAGGGTTCTCCCTGTCAGCCAGAGATAACTATATTACTATATCTGTATTTTTACAAATACATATCTATTCAAGAAATTAATTTTAATCCTGTGTTTTTCATTAATACTGTTTTGAATACTTTATAATAACTTTTATCATGAGGTCCTTCTAGTATTGTATTATTTGTATTTAATGTAAAATTATTTTTTTAGAGATCTTTCTGAAAAAGCAAAATGCATAGGGACTTTATATGATAATAAAACAGTTATCACCTGCCATTTCCACCTTTTGTTCTGCTGGCACATTGCTGGGGTTAGCCCAGTTTTCTTCATCATGAGAATTAAATGTTACTACCCTTGCTAGTCCCTTGGACTGCAAGGCGAACAAACCGGTCAGTCTTACATGAGATCAACCCTGACTGCTCTTTAGAAGGCCAGATCCTGAAGATGAAACTCAAATACTTTGGCCACCTCATGAGAAGGAAGGACTCCCTGGAGAAGAGCCTCTCTCTCTCTCTCTCTGTTTTTTTTTTTTAGGGGGGGGGGGAGCTCCTAAGTTACAATTAGTGGAATTAGGCTATCCAGTGGATGTTAACTGAGTTGTACATAGATACTATCTCTGCTTTTGATTTAATGTCTCGCAGTTACCCATTTATAATGGGCATAATCACAATCTCTTTCACGGGGTTTTTGGAAAATACATATCCATTATAATTTATATCATACAGTATAACACCATGGTGGTGAATCTATGGCATACATGCCAGAGATGGCAGTCACTTGGTGGGCACACATGCTGTCGCCCCAGCACAGAGTTCATGGAGTCAGCCTGCATGAGGTCAAGCCTCCTGGTCCCAGAGGTTGGGGAGTACTCTTGCCACATATTCTCTGGCCTGGGAAGCGACTGAATGGTTCAAGTTGCTTAGCTAGGCGGGCGTCTGCAAGTGTTGGTGGGAGCAGGAAGGCTGCACTGAACAGAGCCTGGGGAGAACAGAGCCAGGCCAGACCCCACTGGAGATGTTATACACTGCTGCCCACATGCATGCATGCCCAGCCTCGCCACCTCCCCTCAACAGAGCAAAGGTGAAGAGAGGAGGGAAGGGAAATGTGCAGAAAAAAAGGGGGGGGGGACAAAGTCTAAAAATAAATGGCCCAACAACAAAGGGCTCTGTTATTGTGCTTTTCTTTTAAGACAAAAATGTTAATGCATGAGTTGTCTTTTTCTAAACTAAAATCTCAGTATTCTGGTTAAATTGCCATGTTGGCACTTTGCAATAAATAAGTGGGTTATAGGTTGCAGTTTAGTACTCAGTCTCTAAAAGATTCACCTTCACTGGTATAATAAGTAGCCAAAATTGCTGTTTTATATATAGCTTATATTCTTATATTTAACAATATTTACTATGATGATGAAGTAGGCTGAGCTAGAAATCTTCATGGATCAGAATGTAAAAGTGCTAGAAAACTGTCACTGGATGTGGCATGCAAAAATTCTCTTTAGTACTACTGGACACACCCAGGTGAATTTAGGCATAAATGCAGTGAAATTATCACTGATGAGTACTTAATGGCCAACACAGTTGTTTTGAAGGTCAGCCACTGGTGCCTGTTGCCCTTGCCAATTTTTCTATGCTAACCTTCACATTTTCATCTGTTTTGGCTGTGCTTCTCTCATTAAGATTGCCTCTTGCATTGCTTATGAAATGCACTGTTAAAAGATAAATTGTCAGTGATAAAGAATGAGGCTGTGATTGATTTTTTAATACAAACTCTCCCTGTTTGGGAGTTGGCGAGTATCCTAGAAAAGAGAAGTAATTTTTTCCCTTGTACTCTAACAAAATCTCTATTAGAAGAGCTGCCATCAACAGTTTAGATATTATCCCAGGTTTGGACAGATAATTTACTGCTACTATTTAAGGAACCAAAATGGGGTATCCTTTCTGAGCAGACTGTGAAGGAGCAGAGTAGAAATCTTCAAAAAAATAATACTAATTGAACATGTATAGCTGTATGAAGCAATGACAGTAAATATTGACATCGATTTATAAAGCTAAGGTTCTATCCTGAGTGTGCATCCTCGTGTGTAAACCAAAAGAAAGTGATATTTGGTGGGGTTGATATAGGTGTACTAAGGGGGATGCAATCCAACTCTGAAATGCCAGTTCAGTTCCCCTGGAAAAATGCCAACATCAGTTTCCCTGGAAAAATGGGCTAAAATTGCTCCCATTAAAATTGCCCCCATCCTTACAAAATCTCCAAGATTTGTTTGGGTGGATTGGTTTATGTGTGAAAATAAAATAGTAATGGTTATTTCAATTTTGTTTCCAGGTTTAGTTGGGAGTATGCTAATTAGCTCTCATTGAGGGAGGTATAATTAATTGATTGGTAGCTTAATTTGTCAGTGTAATTTGATTGGAAAGATCGCATATTAGATTCAATTGGGGGGGGGAAGTGTTAGGGGAAAGAAGAATCATTGTGGCATTTGGTTTTGTCCTGGGGTTTGGCTTGTCAGTTTCCCACCAATTTAGTTAGGCTCAGTCAGGATCACTGATTGTGTAGGCCCTTCCTGCGTATTTCCCTTCCCCTCAATCTGTCCAGCATGGGCTTTTTCTGTGAAATTAGAGAAAATAACCCCCCCTTCTTTGGAGCCCGTCTTCTTCTGGTCCTTCAGTTCTGCCTCCCCACTTTTGCTTCCCTCCCCACTCAGTGCAGAGCCTTGATGGACTAACCTACCTATGTGCACTCTTCACCTGAAGCAAAATATACTAATCTCTAGCTCAGAAAGACTTGACCACTAATGCGAATGATAGCTTGTTTTAGGACATATTCTTATATTATTTCTTGATATATTACAGTTATAATGCAAAATAATTCTCACTCCACCCCATCATCAATTTGTGATAAACTGTACATAGGAAGGAGCTCTCACATGGTATGATCTGGTATGCAGGAGGAGCTTCCAATACTGCACTAGTTTCTTCTGCTGAGTAGGAAAGTTTCACTAAGAACATAATAGGCTTCGAGAAGCATATTTGAGAAAGAGGAGCAGAGATTTAAACATTAAAATCCAAGCAGAATATTTAGATTAATATTACATCATACCCTTTTGTTTACATCTTCATTTACTGTATTGTCAAAAGAAACATTTAATAATATTAATAGTTATCATTTTGATACTCCCATGGCCAAATGTTCATAATCATACCATTCAACTTACAACATGAGTTTGTAATAATACTGCTCTGTAAAGACAGATTTAATTTGTGGATAACTACCTCCAAAGAACTAAGGTTCAAAGGCAATCTTGTCTTATAAATAAGCAAAGCAATATAAAGTGTTCTAGAACAGTGGTCTTCTTTCATGGACAGTAAAATGACAGTCCTATCATGAAACCAACTGGAGAGAAAGGGGACAAATATGCAATTGATTTTGAAAAATTAAACTGAGGAAAAGAATGATAGTTAAATGGTCTGAAACATACTTCTGAACAGCACAAACAGGAATAAGGCTAACTTCATGTATTAAGTGTCTGTTGTATATAATGCACATTTGAACCGTATCTGCTGGCGTATAAGACGACTGGGCGTATAAGATGACCCCCCAACATTTCCACTCAAAATATAGAGTTTGTTATATACCTGGCCCCAGCCCTGGATCTCCCTGTGAGTGGCACCAATGTGTAAGTGCGCATGTGCAAGCTCTGCATAGACAAGGGGCAGGCCGGAGTGTGGCTGCTTCCTGCCGAGCAGAACGGGCCAGTTACACCAAAAAGGCTGGCACCCCTGTCTCACTGCTGATGTTCGCCGCAACCATGCCGATGACCCGCCGCGGCAGCGCTGGATACCACGCGATACTGGATGGTATGTAGAATGAGGTGGGCGGGCATTGGGAGGCCACTATGGGCACCGGGCAGGCATTGGGAGGCCACTATGGGCAGCTTTGTCTATCCCAACTGAAGTACACCGGGCGTATAGGACGACCCCCCACTTGGAGGCATGTTTTTCAGGGGGGGAAAGTAGTCTTATACGCCAGCAAATACAGTACATCCTCTCAACTACAAATAAATCATAAACAAAATAAAGTGGTTTATGCCTTCTAGTGCTTACTTGCCATCTTCTGCAACCCACTGAGTGATACAAAATCACTACAGCTCTGTGAAAAGAACACTCGATAGCATTAATTAGAACAAACTGGATATGAAGAAGCAGATTAAAAGACATGCAGAATTTCTGCATGAATTATATAAAATTATATTATTATTATTATTATTATTTATTTGATTTGTATGACCGCCGCTCTCGGAAACCGGCTCGCGGCGGTTCACAATATTTTAATACAAATACAATATATTAACCATTAAAAATTCCCCATTAAAACCCCATTAAAACCCCATTAAAACAATGACTAAGTCACAATGATGGCGATTAAAAAAAAAAAAAAAAAAAAAAACTATTCCCATACAGGCCCGCTGGATGAGCAGAAAGGAACGGAGGATAATTGGGCATAGGATGGAACACTCTGGGGAACCAGGTCAGTCTAGTACTGGCCTCCCCCCTCCGGGGAGAGGGGTCCGATCTTAGCCCCGGGCCATCACCCGGCCTTAGACAAACGCCTGGCGGAAGAGCTCCGTTTTGCAGGCTCTGCGGAACTCAGAGAGCTCCGACAGGGCCCGCAGCTCTTCAGGGAGCTCATTCCACCAGGTAGGGGCCAGGACCGAAAAGGCCCTGGCCCTTGTCGAGGCCAGGCGTGCCTCCCGGGGTCCTGGGATCATCAGCAGATTCTTACCCGCAGAGCGAAGTGCCCTGCGGGGGGCATAAGGAGATAGGCGGTCCCTCAAGTATGCAGGACCCAAGCCGCGTATAGTCTTAAAGGTTAATACCAAAACCTTGAACCTGATCCGGAAACAAACTGGCAACCAATGCAGCTGCTTCAGCAGAGGCTGAACATGGGACCTCCAAGATGATTTAGTGAGGACCCGTGCAGCTGCATTCTGTACCAGCTGTAACTTCCGGGTTAGAGACAAGGGTAGGCCCGCGTAGAGCGAGTTACAGAAGTCTAATCTAGAAGTAACCGTTGCATGGATCACAGTGGCCAGGTGTTCCGGGGGCAGGTAGGGCGCTAGTAGCCGAGCTTGGCGTAGATGGAGAAACGCCGTCCGGGCTACCTTAGTGACCTGGGCCTCCATGGAAAGTGAGGCATCCAGAATCACTCCCAAATTCCTGGCTTGGGGCACAGATGACAATTGTACCCCGTCCAGGCAGGGAAGACGCGCTTCCTGTTCCTGCTCCCTTCGGCCTAGCCAAAGGACCTCCGTCTTGGAGGGGTTGAGTCTCAGGCGGCTCTTCCTGATCCATCCAGCCACTGCTTCCAAACAACTGGCGAATTTTTCTGGGGGGAGATCTGGCCGGCCATCCATCAAGAGATAGAGCTGGGTATCATCAGCGTACTGATGACACCCAAGCCCATAACTCCGTACCAGCTGAGCCAGGGGACGCATATAGATGTTAAATAACTAAATATAGATGTTAAATATGCTAAAGAAACAAGATAATCTTGCTATAAATTTGTCTATTATTTCCTTCTCCCACATTTGTTCCATTTGGTGATGGCAGAATACTCTGTCAGTATGAAACCTGAGGGCTTTCTGGCTTATTAAACTATTAAGTTCTCTTCTCTGCCTGAAATCTGGCATGCAAGATCCCTTGACTGCAGGATACATTTGTGATGGTCCATGTGGGAACAAATGACATGTCCCTGAATACCATCGCTCCTATTAAAAAAGACTATCAAGATCTGGGGAGGAAGCTCAAGCAAATGGGGGCACAAGTGGTATGCTCTTCAATCTTGCCTGTCAAGGGAAGAGGAATGCGTCGGGAGAGGAAGATAATGGAGGTGAATCACTGGCTGTGTAGTTGGTGCCGGCAGGAGAGATTTGGTTTCTGGGACCATGGGATAGGCTTTCTTGAGGAAGGCCTACTAGCACCTGATGGACTGCACTTATCGAAACTGGGGAAGAATGTGTTTGGCAGGAACCTGGGGAGATTCATCAGGAGAGCTTTAAACTAAAGCCACTAGGGGAAGGAGACGATCAACATAGGGAGTGTATGGAAGGAAAACGATCGGAGGCAGCCTAACCGGCAAGGCCAGCTCATAGGGAACCAAAAGTAAAAGGATTCAGATGTCTTTATACTAACGCCCGAAGCATGGGCTATAAAAAGGAAGAGCTGGAACTTCTCATGCTGATGGAAAGATATGATCTAGTAGGCATCACAGAAACTTGGTGGAATGATTCTCATGACTGGAATGTAATGGTGGATGGATATGAACTGTTGAGAAAAAACAGAATAGATCGAAGAGGTGGAGGAGTGGCACTGTATGTGAGGAAAGGGCTTACCTGTCAGGAAATTCTAGTGAAGGAGAGCATATCTACAATGGAAAGCATCTGGGTGAAAATAAGCAAGGGGAAAACAAACAGTGTGGTGGTTGGTGTCTGCTACCGACCGCCTGACCAACGAGAGGATGTGGATGCTGCACTTTGTGAGCAGCTTGAGAAAATATCCAAGCGGCAGGACATTGTCATCATGGGTGACTTCAATTTCCCAGATGTGTGCTGGGAAACAAACTCTGCAAAGCGTCCTCAGTCATGCAAGTTTATGACCTGCCTGGCTGACAATTTCATTTATCAAATGGTAGATGAACCCACAAGAGGTTCAGCCATACTGGACTTAATACTGACCAACAGGCAAGAGTTGGTGGATGAGGTGAAGGAGGTGGGGACCCTAGGGGGAAGTGACCATGTCCTCATAGAATTCCTTTTGAGATGGGGAGCCAAGGAAGCTTGTAGCCGGACGCGGATGTTGGATTTTCGTAGGGCAAACTTTAATAAACTCAGAGACATGATGAGTGTCATACCATGGACGAGAACGCTGGAAGGGAAGGGAGCATGTGAAGGGTGGGCGCTACTCAAACAGGAGCTATTGCATGCTCAATCAATGACTATCCCAGAAAGACGAAAACACTGCAGGAGCTATAAGAAGCCTATTTGGATGAACAGAGAACTTCAAGAGGAACTAAGAAAGAAAAGGAAAATGTTCAGGAAATGGAGGGAAGGACAGAGCTCTAAAGAAGAGTACCTACAGGTTACTAGGCACTGTAGATCAATCATCAGAAAGGCCAAAGCTGAGAGTGAGCTAAGATTGGCCAGGGAAGCCCATTGTAACAAGAAAAGATTTTTCAGTTATGTGAGGAGCAAACGTAAAGTAAAGGAGGCAATAGGCCCACTGTTGGGTGCGGATGGACAAACTCTAACGGAAGATGCAGAGAAAGCAGAAAGGCTTAGTGCGTATTTTACATCTGTTTCTTCCCACAGGTCAAAGTGTTTAGGCACATCTAGCGATGGCCATAACCAAAGGATAGTGTCTGGGTGGCAGGTTAACATGGATAGAGAGGTTGTCGAGAGGCATTTAGCTGCACTGGATGAGTTCAAATCCCCTGGTCCGGATGAAATGCACCCGAGAGTACTCAAAGAACTTTCCAGAGAACTTGCACAGCCCTTGTCCATCATCTTCGGAACCTCTTTAAGGACTGGAGAAGTCCCGGAGGACTGGAAGAGAGCAAAATGTTATCTTCAAAAAAGGGAGGAAGGATGACCCAGGAAACTACAGACCAGTGAGTCTGACCTCTGTTGTGGGGAAGATAATGGAGCAGATATTAAAGGGAGCGATCTGCAAACATCTGGAGGACAATTTGGTGATCCAAGGAAGTCAGCATGGATTTGTCTCCAACAGGTCCTGCCAGACCAACCTAGTTTCCTTTTTTGACCAAGTAACAGGTTTGCTGGATTGGGGAAATTCGGTTGATGTCATTTACTTGGATTTTAGTAAAGCTTTTGACAAGGTTCCCCATGATGTTCTGATGGATAAATTGAAGGACTGCAATCTGGATTTTCAGATAGTCAGGTGGATAGGGAATTGGTTAGAGAACCGTACTCAAAGAGTTGTTGTCAATGGTGTTTCATCAGACTGAAGAGTAGCGGGGTACCTCAGGGCTCGGTGCTTGGCCCGGTACTTTTTAACATATTTATTAATTATCTAGATGAGGGGGTGGAGGGACTACTCATCAAGTTTGCAGATGACACCAAGTTGGGAGGACTGGCAAATACTCCGGAAGATAGAGACAGAGTTCAACGAGATCTGAACACAATGGAAAAATGGGCAAATGAGAACAAGATGCAATTTAATAAAGATAAGTGTAAAGTTCTGCATCTGGGTCAGAAAAATGAAAAGCATGCCTACTGGATGGGGGATACACTTCTAGGTAACACTGTGTGTGAACGAGACCTTGGGGTACTTGTGGATTGTAAACTAAACATGAGCAGGCAGTGTGATGCAGCGGTAAAAAAGGCAAATGCCATTTTGGACTGTATCAACAGAGGCATCACATCAAAATCACAAGATGTCATAGTCCCATTGTATACGGCACTGGTCAGACCACACTTGGAGTACTGTGTGCAGTTCTGGAGGCCTCACTTCAAGAAGGACGTAGATAAAATTGAAAGGGTACAGAGGAGAGCGACCAGGATGATCTGGGGCCAAGGGACCAAGCCCTATGAAGATAGGTTGAGGGACTTGGGAATGTTCAGCCTGGAGAAAAGGTGGTTGAGAGGGGACATGATAGCCCTCTTTAAGTATCTGAAAGGTTGTCACTTGGAGGAGGGCAAGATGCTGTTTCTGTTGGCTGCAGAGGAGAGGACACGCAGTAATGGGTTTAAACTTCAAGTACAACGATATAGGCTTGATATCAGGAAAAAAAATTTCACAGTCAGAGTAGTTCAGCAGTGGAATAGGCTGCCTAAGGAGGTGGTGAGCTCCCCCTCACTGGCAGTCTTCAAGCAAAGGTTGGATACACACTTTTCTTGGATGCTTTAGGATGCTTAGGGCTAATCCTGCGTTGAGCAGGGGGTTGGACTAGATGGCCTGTATGGCCCCTTCCAACTCTATGATTCTATGATTCTATGATACCAACCCAAGTGCTGAAAAACCAAAATCCGTACGTGCAAACAAATAAAGACCAGAATACTGAATCCAAAACAGGAGTAATAATTAAAATAAACAAAATAATTAAAAACAGAACCAACTTTAAAAAATAGTGTACATCTCTAATACAAATTCCACAAATGTTCAAGCTCCTGTATAATTCAGCACTGATTTGCAAGATATCTACTCTACAGAAGTCTGTTTCAATCAATAGTGCATGGGCTGTCTCCCCTCATCTTATTTGCCAACTTGTTTGCAAACATGAGGTTCCCTTTCTTCGTAGGTCATACTGTGTTTATTGTTTGCTTTCTGGCATGAAAGATGAGACATAATTCCTTCATTAAACAGTGCAGCCACCATATTTTTAATTCCTTTCTTCCTTCAATTTTAAGGCTCAGAATTAAGATTGCTGGGTTACATGAGAAGGAAAAGTATAATCTCCTAACTTTGGATGTATATTTTCCAAATTCAAAGCAAAAACACTTGGTTGCCAAGGCTGGGACTGTTTCTGCACTGGGGTTTTGGCTTGGATTTACATTTGCATAGAGTCAAGATTTTTTATCTATTTCTGCACCAAAATTCCCCTTTTTGGGCGCAGACCCAATTTGCCCCCTCACTTGCCCCGCAACAAGGGAATCCTCCAAAATCCGTTTTTTACTTCTTGAACTGGGGACTGACTGTGTTTTTTAAAAAATTATTTCAGACTTGGAGGGTGGGCATTCAAAGGCAACAAAATGGCATTGGCAGATGAATGGCTGTTTTTGTCATGTGACAAAGATGGACAAGTACAAAAAAAAGGCTTCCACTTCCTGTCCCTCGGGCAACAATGCAGAAAAAAAATCTGGGGACTCAATTCAGGGGCAAAAGAAGGAATAATGGTATGCTCACAATGACCGTTTATGCACTGGAGCCAGGCTGCAGGCTGGAGTTTTAGTTGTGGCAGGTTGCCCCACCTCTTCCTGCACCCACATGGGGGAGCATTTGACCCAGTGCACCTCATTCACCCCTGATTTGTGCTCCTGCATGGGAGCTGGGGCAGTAAAGTTCCCAGTGCATAAATGGTCCATGAGCGAGTCCTCTGTGAAAAAACAGTCTGGGAGAAAAAGTAGATGTGAGCAAGTAATCCAATAATAGAGTTCAATAGGTCTTGTGAACGCTGGATTAAAAATGATAGATTTGGGGCAATTGTTTATTTAACAAAAAATTTCCACAGATCAAGGCAGCAGTCACAAGATGAGTATAGTCCATGCTTCTTGTGGGAGTGTGTGAAGCCCTTGTACTGACACAACTTATTATGAAGCTCATGAATACCAGAACAGAAGCTCCCTTCAAACTTTATATTGTCAAAATAAAAACAGCAAGCCTTGATTTGCTACAGCCAAGGGTTTCACCATCATTATATCAAGTTAAACATAAGAAGAGCTAAAGCTTTTCCACTTTTCCATTGTGATACTGTGTGTGTTTTAATGAGAAAGAAGAAGAGAAGCTTCAAAGCTTCTATCCAATTGTTCATTTTTTATTTGACAAAGGACAGATTTAAAATTGCACCTGATGGACGGTTTTTACACTACTGTTCATCAGCTGGGACAAAGCAAGCCAAATAGTGCTGAATACCCTCTTCTTTTCATTCCATCAAAGGATTAAGTTTGAAGATTAGTTGGAGCACACATGTTTATGTTGTGAATACCTGAAGAATCAGAAAAATCTAGTGCTTTTAATCTTTTCTTTATTCTGAATATTTTTCTCCAAGCTGAGAGAGGAAACAAGAAGTAATAGTCTGCTGTTGTAAAGGGAAGGGGAAAACCAGAGGATGACAATTTTCTCCAGAAACATACAATGCATCTGTTTCATGTAGAAAACTGTTCCCTGAAATTTGGTGGAATTACTGAAGAACTGCATTCCTATGATTTTTATAAAATTAGCATGAAAATTAGCTTAGGGAGAAACTGTTCTGCTCACACTGGATACCATCTACACAGTATATGGACACAGTATATGGTCAGTCAAGTCCAACTGTAAGCCCTTACAGCCAGAATCCCCAGTGCAAACTAGGCTACCCTAAACCAGCTACATTCACACCTAAGGCAATTAAACAGAATGAAAGGAAGATAGGAAACAAAAGTTGGAATACATGGCTTTGACATAATTTGACCAATGCGCAGACAGAAAAAAAGGCTAGAGAGGTGTTGGGTGGATGTGCCATAATATTGTAATTCCCTATTCCTAGATATTTCTTAAGACTTTTGATATGCTTAGTCATTTATTTACATTATTTTACATTATCCGCCTTTTTCACATGGAGACAAAGCAGATTACATTAAATGGGTCAGTCTGATAGCAGCCAGACCCCCTCCTCTCATTGAGGGACAATTTATAGTTAGGAAACCATAAACATCCTTCGATATCATGTCAAATATTAAATATGCTGCCTGGCCAAAAATGACAGATATAGATGTCAATCTGTTTCACTACATATTTCTGGTAAGGCCTTGGAGGAGGAGTGTGTCTCATGGCTTAAGTGCCACTCAGCGCTTAACACCCACTCAGGGTGGCTGTCCCACCCCTGAGTGCCTCCTCCTCCAATCGGCTTGTCCGTCTGTCCAGCAGACAGCCAATTAACTTCCATCCCCCATCCCTGACCACCCTTTCCTCCTTCCACTTCCCTCTGAGGCTTGGAGGCTGCAGATCCCTGCTGCATGAGAGCTGCACCTGCTGGTTAGTTCCCTTCCCAGGGGCCTCCAGCCTGCAGCTTTCCCAGGTCCTTGGGGGAAGGGGAGACCATCCGCAGAATTCTTACACACACACACACCCAGTCTGCAGTTATAATCTGACTAGGGTTTTGGCCCCTTGTCAGATTATAATTGCAGATGCACTGTTTAGCCCAAAAGAAAATAAAATGATTGCCAGCCAGAATCAAGCTTCTGGACACAGGACATATAGTTTAGAATGTGTGGGAAAGAGTGGCTGATCCACTGGGGACCTCCTTCACCCCAGGGAGATGCATAATTTAAGACAATAGTCTTCCCAGGAACATGTGACTAATCTTATCCAATACCAATCTCAGTTCCTCGGCAAACAGTTGCCAAAATTTAGCAATACTTAGCACCTTTCTAAAGCCTAATTACCTTCCTGTCCGGTACTCAAAGGATCATCAAGACTATTAACACCAGTATGTTTCTCCCAAATCTGCATTCAACTCTGAAACATTCATCTAATCCTTCTTTTGGAGGCAAATATGTCAGCATATCCTAGAAGAACTCAGGAGAACTTCTGCCTCTGGTGCAGAAATGATCACAGTTTAACATCTGACTAGTTCATTTTGAGTTCCTCTAAGAGGACAATCCATGTAAACATTGGTGGAGATCCCAGTTCCCTACTCTTGTGATGTCTCCTTTAAGCTAATTTCCCCAAACTACTTACTAATTGGGTAACAAGTACAATCTATAAAATGGGGCATTCAATAACCAGTGCATTAAGATATTAGAAGTCTGGAACCTCCCAGAAAGAACTGAAGCTTAGCTTAAGTATTAACATGACCACTTAAGCGGTACTATAAACTATACACAGCAGCATAGATCAAAACCCAAACATTTAGCCAAGTAAGTTTGTGAACCATTTCATACAGTGCAACCTTATTAACTGCACCAAAAAGCCCTCTGAGTGAGTCTTCAGTGCGGAAACGGTCTTTGTGTGTCTTTCAAATGCTCATACATGACATATAGGAGGGAGACACTGATGTTTGATTCAATTACTTTCTTCTTACATGTGAACAAACCTTAAATATCCACGGAATATTTCCATAAAGAAAAACGTATGAACCCAGTTTCTGCAGTGAAAAAGGAAGGGCATGCCACCTGTAGTTTTCATTTCATCTGGAGAATTTATCTCAGGCAGGTACATGGCTCAGGACTGCTCTGCAGGGAAAAAACTTCTGAGATAACTGGTCCTAAAAGCCTACATTCAGTAAACCATAAAAAACCATTAAAAACACAACAAACACAATGAAAAAGATTGTTCCTATTAGAATTTTTTTTTAGTTTTCTGAAGTTAGAGCTGGAGAAGCATGCTGTATAGAACTACTTAACTCAGATAAACTGAAATCATATTTCTTACAGAGAAGGGATATTATGATATTCTGTTCCTCAAAGTAAACAAGTTTCTAGGAATCAGAAAATAAGTTGACTAATTACGCAGAGAGAAAAACCAGTGCATTCTTATGAAATTCAAATCATGACAGATTGCTAATGACAGACTCCTTAAGGTTACATGAAATTCTCTGATTTACAGAGGAAGGCAATCTCGAGGACACTTTCTTGAAGCATTTGTTCACAATCCATAATACATGTGCTTGCTCATTTATAGTTGCTACACAATCATTACTATATCAAGAATGGAAACCTACCAACCCAAACACTAAATTAATGGTTGCTAAAATATGTGGGCATTATAACACAATCAAGGATGCATAGTTCCATGTGGACCTATCTCCACATGGATATGCATACAAAGATATCAAGGAGATATTTCCCCATGCTGTGCTGACATGGCATGGCATTTTCTGCCTTTACTGGTCTGTTTCACCTCCTGACACAGTCTCTTTTCTTGCTTCTCTTCAGGACAGGCTCCTACATCCTGTTTGTTTTAGAGGTTTATCTTCTGTAGGTAGGGAGCCATACTAGGGAAAGATCTTGTGCTGTTACTGCTGTTCCATCATACTGCATTTCCATTCTGTATTTTTCATCCCTGCTCTACCATAAGCATAGATTTTTTTTTCCTGCTAGTAATAGTTTTAATCTTGTTGAATAGTCTTTCCCTCCTCATTTTTCTGTTGATCTAAATCTGCACCCTTGTATACATAGGGTTTTTTTTCTTATTTCTTAGTTATTTATTTGTTTATTCATCCAATTTATGCTCTTATGACTAAATCCTTGAGCATTAACAGTCAAGAATAAAACGATTACATAATACAAATATAATTAGTAATACAGGTATAGCCATAATAAAATAACCGGTCTTGGGCATGAACAAAAACAATACTAAATGACAATATACATTGCTGAATTTGTATACAATGTATACTATACATAGGCCATACAATACCACATGTTTAGTGTTCAAAGTACAGGCAAATGGCTGAGGCCAGGCCACAGATAAACTGTACACCCCGACCCTGGATACTTCATGCATCCCAGATATACTGGAATGGAGCACTGGTATAGAGTTTTTACTATTATTTATTACTATCATTTTATTGTCTGATTTTAACACTATTGTAGAAATATATGTTGTCCACTGCCCCAAGACTGGATGCAGGGAGGGGTGGTTAATAAATTTAACAACATAAGGTGACCAGATTTTAACATTGGTAAAGCAGGACACCATTGACCGGGGGGGGGGGGTTCTTGATTAAAAATTTAGTCTATATGGATCAACAAAAATTTTCATAGAACGCAAAAATAGTATTGTAATATTTTTTTTTTAATTTCAATATAAGTACAATTTGCCAGGTGCCCCGAGATGTCCCTCCAAAAGTGAGACAATCTGGTCACCTTACAACAACAGCAACAGCAACAACAACATGTTTAGTCTGTGCAGGCAGGGGGATGCCTCTGCACATTTATACTGATATGGGTAACAGGTCAGCTCTTAAAATCAATAGATTTAAAACTGACCTAAATGTGGTATGTGTTTTGATTTATTCTTTATTTCTATCATCAGGTTTCAGCACAGGCTTCAAGATAAATATGTTTTGTAATCTATTTAACAATGGACAAATTATTGATCTGCACAGGTGCTATTATTGAACTATTTATTAAAATGTTTATTAGAAATGGCAAGCTGCAACTACTCTCCATTATTTTTGTAGCTTGTTTACCTGCTTCATAGGGGACCAGAAGCAACAGTTATGATTTTATTATTAGGGATCCATTTGATCAATATGGTTACTTGTTTTTTTTAAAGAATAACAAAAAATCTTATGAAAATTATTTTGTTATCATATGCATCTATTTAATGTATGAATCTACTCATGTACAGGTTCTTATGAAGAAAGTTGCTCCATGTTTTTCTTTTTAAAAGGTACAGTTTACATTCTATTGAAATTTCAAAAACAGCCTTAGTATTCATAAATATGAAGATTTATTAGATCAGTGATCAACTACCCAAGAGACAATTGCTAGGGGCAGACGGACTCCAACCCCACATAGCTTAAATGACAGAACAGCCAGTCAATGCAGAGAGAGAGAGAGAGAGAGAGAGAGAGAGAGAGAGAGAGAGAGAGAGACAGATTCTGTTCCCCACCTTTGGCATCTATAGTCAAATCATAAAGGCAAATGAAGTAACCATTTGCTAAAAGATTTTTTTTCTCACTAAAGGTCCTCTATACAAGACAAAGCATGCTTGTGTCCTATAATACCACAGGAGGGCATGAAGTCAAACAAAAACTGGAAGCTTGAGGTGAGTCAACATGACAAGTCCCCCCTTCCCTCTGGATTGAAAACATTCTGGTAACATTTCCTGAGAAGCTGGAATTTTCAAAAATATGCTCTGACATTCCAACAGCTTGGCCAATTAGTCTCCAGTGTCACTATATAATCACTATCACATTGAGGTACGGATTAAAGTACAGGCTATCATATTAAAAATGTACATTATTTTATAACAAGAAAAACTGAGTCAACAGGAATAATAGATGATGAGCTTTTTAAAACATCTATTGCTGACCTATTTCAGATATAAAGGTAAAGGTATCTATATATATAATCCATAGGTTATATATATCTTCATTAGGCTTTCTAATGTAATGGAAAAGAAAGGAACAACACAATTTGTGAAGCAATCATACAATGAAATGACAGGATTACAAAACCGCACATATATTTTCTAGGTTATCTCAAAAACTAGGCCTACAGTAGTATATTCTCTTAACTCTGGAACATATATAGGTTATGAAATACTCTGTTAACGTAGTACTAGTGCTAGTACCAAAATTAATATAAGCTATAAGAATAAATAAAAATAAAAATAATATATTTATCTTTGTGCAAGATACCTAATGCTATCATTAGGATGAGACATTCAGAGCAACCAGAATTTTACCGGAACCCAAACAAATCAGACACCTATTTGGAATAATAACCAGAAACCATTTTGCAGAGTAACAGATGGTGTCAGAGTATGATAAAATACCCTAACGTTACACAGTCAGACCACATTTTAGCAATATCTGCAAACCTTCCTATTTGACAATAGTTTGTCTTCTCTGCTCTCTCCCACATAAATATCACATATGTATATAAAAAAGTTTCCCTTAAAAAAAATCTAGATATTCCTAAAATAAACTGAAAAATTGCCATGAGAGCAGGGAGAAGAAGAGATGGGGGATAACATATATATTAGTATGTATCTCGAAATGATATCACAACTATATCTTCCATGACAAATGCTTAACTAATATAACAGTTCTTAGTAATGGTAGGAAACCTCGCAAAAAGTCTGCCCAAAAAGATACTGGTGTTTTTATTTTTGCATGTGGAACTGGTTTTCCACAGAAAAGCCACCACAGTACTTTTGATTATGCATGGTATTCCCCCCTCATAGCAGCTACTGTGTCGTTTCAGTGCAGTATTTAAAACTAGCTTTAAAATTACTTCTTTTAGAATGGTCATGAAAACGCCTGTTTTTGAATGCATAAACGCTAGTGTGTTTTTTATCTCCTCCCCTGCACCACCGTACACCAATGGGTGGACAGACTCTAGTCCCTTATCCACCAGTGGGAGATTTAGGAGCCTCTTGTTCAGTGCAGACACTCCCACATCTGCTACGGCAACATTACACCAGCAGAAATTAATTTATTCATTCCATCAGTGGCATTTGCAAGCATTTCAATCTACTGTCTACGCGGAACAGCACACCTCTGAAGGGGGTGGGGGGAAGTTTGTAGTGTTTTTAAAAGGCTATGTGCCCCCACAGAAATTTCTTGAGGTCTCCATGTCCATGAACTAAAATTCCCATAAGGCCCTGCCATTAGCACGTGCCAGAGTGGTAGTCATGTGACATTGCAGCTGACCATGGACTGCCAATGAGCATCTAGCACAATGGAGGAATGGCCCCCCACTATTTGCCATCATAAGCATCATTCAAGTGCATAATCCTTGCTGAAAAATATGATCTTTTAAAGAAATTGAAAAGTGTCAGTGACCTTTATGTGCATAACCTACCGTACTCTTGCAAGTCAGTTGAAGTCAGTGAGTTTAGAAATGTATACTTCTGTTTAGAAATATATAGCGTCAGTTTAAATACATCAGTTTTGACTTAACTTAATGAGCACTGGGTTGTCAGTACTGGTTTGAAAACATATTGGGAGCATTACAAATTACCCAGGATATAATAACAAAGCTTCTGGAAAACACTACTTTATCTCCTAGAGAGGGAACTCATAAAAACAACATTTGTTGAAGTATAGCGTCACCCCAAGGGTCACACATGACCCAGTGCTTGCACAGGGGATACTTTTACCTTTTTATACATCTAAATAAATGGAGCCATGCGATATACAGTACAGGCAGCAGATTCTATTCATTTATATATCTGATACTTTTTAAAAGGCATTAAGAATTACTCCTGTTTGAGTTACGCAAACCCACATTCACTTACATTTGATTTTTATAAAAGAAATCTGAGAAGGTATTCTGCATTTTGATGTAACTGAATTCAAGAGAGCTGTGAGGAATGTTAAATTATTGCTCTCCTTGTATTATATATTGGCTCTCAGTTTTCTTCAATTAGATTTGTTGCTCAGCAAGAAGGCAGATAAGAAAAACTCTATGAAAAAGACTAAGGATAGTTTCAAGGTAGTCAGAGAAACCAATATCTGAGTCCAAATTGCAAGGGATGTATCTCAATATCACATTATTATCGCACTCCAAGAAAAAATCCAATCCAAAAAATTACCATTGAATGCAAAATTGCATAGAATTTTACTGGAAAATTTCATGAACTGGGAGAGACAAAACTCTAGCTTTCTTTTCAATGATTTAGGACAGTACTAATTTGATCCACAGGTATCCCTTTACATTTCTTTCCCAACCACATGGGTTTCTCCGTTCACTCCAATAGATAGGTTAGCTGTGTACATACATGGAGATTTATTAGTGGACCTGCATTTTTGTGAGGTAGGTGAGGCTGAGAGAGCCCTGATATTACCACTCAGTCAGAACAGCTTTATCAGTGCTGTGGCAAGACCAAAGTCACCCAGCCGGCTACATGTGGGGGAGCAGGGAATCAAACCCAGCTCGCCAGATTAAAAGACTGCACTCTAACCACCACACCAAACTGCTTTAGTTATTACTAATATCAATAAACATCCAATAATTCATAAACCTATCAGTTTCTTCTTTCAAAGTTAATAATTAATAGCAAAATTTGCTTGAAGAACTGAAAACCTTTTCAATCTGAAAGTTCTCCAGTTCAATTAAATACTCAAATATCAAACAATGATTGGCAAAGAACTTACAGAGGGATTCTCAATGACTGCCTATATGCCAGCTTTCCCCAACTTTTATAACATTGAGAAACCCATGAAATATTGTTCAGGCTTTGAGAAACCTCCGAAGTGGGATCTCCAGGTCCCAGCGGGAGGTTAGCATTCCTGTTACTGATAAGGGTGACAGCCTCCAGCTGGGACCTGGAGAACCCCCAGAATGAAAGCTCCTCTCCAGACAGCAGAGATCAGTTCCCCTGGAGGAAAAAACTACTTGGGATGGGGACAGAGGGCTGCTGCACTCCCCAATATACACAGACATGAAGGGGGGGGGGGAGAGAACACAGAAGACCAAAGCATTCCTTCCTTCTCAAATTACAAAGCTTATAAACCACACAATCACCTCTCCATGTATGAAATACTTGAGTGTCTCCCTCCTTGGATTTTTCTGAGAAGTCATTCGCCTGAAGGTTCAAATTTAAAGGAAAAGAATCCCATAATTCTTTAATACAGTTCCTCGTGTTGTGATGACCCCAACCGTAAAATTATGCAAGTGTTCTTTCACAGAAATTAAACCAAAACTGACCAATGGCGTGAAGATCCATTGTTCATGATTGTATATAAATTGTCCCCCCCAGGGTTTCTCAGTTCAGCTCTGCCTCTTGTCCCACCATGCCGATCTCGCTCTTTTCTGCTGCTGCAGACCGACGAACGTTCTATCTTGATCTACCCTGCAAAGTGCCCTCCTGGCGAAGCTGATTGCCTTGCCGCAACCCCCGTGAAAGGATCATTAGACCCCCAAAGGATTCCTGACCCCCAGGTTGAGAACCACTGATCTAGTCCAACTCTCTGCACAATGCAGGTCACTCACAACCCTATCACTCATGCACTGTAACCTGCCACCCCCTTGTACCCCCATATCAGCATTATTTTCCCTGCTGCAATTGACTATGATGACTACCACCAAAACATTCCTCCCTTCTCAGATTGCAAATTGCAAACCTCATATGACTTAATCGTGAGTAAACATTCCTAGGGGAGAGGCTTTTCCTAGCTGTCCAGGGTCCCAGATGGCTGGCAGAATGCAATTTCTGGGCCTTCTGCAGCCCCCCCCTCTCCAGATGATGCACAGAGGCTGCATCAGGAGAGAGATTGCCCCCCCCCCCATAGACTTCAAGTTGAAAGAAGCCAAGAGGCCAGGGAAAATAACTGGCATCAGGACAGCTCCTCTTCCACCCAGGAAACTTCTGACACTATCAGGAAGTTGGAGGCGGGGAGCAAAACCCTTATTTTTCCTGGCTAAGGCCCATGACTTACTCATGAATAAACAATCTCAGAGTAGAAGCTTTTCCTGGCTGTCTGCCTACAATTTGACCTGATTGGCCCTCATTGGAAGAGTGCAATTCAAACTTATTGTCCCTCATTGGCAAAGTGAAATTTGAACTGCTTGGCTCTTCCTTATGAGTAAACATTCCTAAGGCAGAGGTTTTTCCTGGCTACCCTATGTCCCAGAGCTGTTTCTGGGATTTCCACAGCTCCCCTTCCAGAAGGCATGCAGAGGCTGCACCAGGAGATGGCTCGTTCCCCTCCCCATGGTCCTCCAAATTGAAAAAGGCCAGGATGCCAGGAAGGACATGTTCTGAGAACAGCTTCTCTTCCACCCAGCAAAAATCTGAAACTGGCAAGAAATTGGAGTTGGAGAACTGACTCCTTATTATCTCCCTCCTCATTGGGGCTAAACTACAAGAGCTGAGGGCCCTCCTGATTTGGGCTAAACTATCCTGGCTGAGGGCCATGATTTATTCATGAGTAAACATTCCAAGTGCAAGGGCCATGGCTTACTCATGAGTAAACATTTACAGGGTAGAGGCCTTTCCTGGCTTTCTGTATGCAATTTCACCTGATTGGCCCTCATTGGCAGAGTGCAATTTAAATTGATTGGCC
This sequence comes from Paroedura picta, assembly GCF_049243985.1. Classification (NCBI taxonomy): domain Eukaryota; kingdom Metazoa; phylum Chordata; class Lepidosauria; order Squamata; family Gekkonidae; genus Paroedura; species Paroedura picta. The sequence continues at coordinate 78,733,258 of NC_135369.1, read as the reverse complement.
CTCAGTCATGAGCAAATATTCCCAGGGTAGAAGCCTTTACTGGCGTTCTGTATGCAATTTGACCTGTTTGGCTCACATTGGCAGAGTGCAATTTGAACTGATTGGCCCTTATTGGAAGAGTGCAATTTGAATCCATTGGCCTTCACTCATGAGTAAACATTCCCAGGGTTGAGGGTTTTCCTGGCTATCAACATGCAATCTGATCTAATTGGCCCTCATTGGCAGTTTACAATTTGAACCGATTGACCCTCATTGTCAGAATGTTTTCTTTGTATTGGCAGCATACCCAAAGGGTGGGACAATCAGGTAGGGAGTGAGTTGGCTGCATGCAAGTTCAACTTAAAAATGTTTAGTGATAGTGATGATGACTCAGAAATTCTTTCCACAAATTTTGGTGGGATTTACTCCCAAGGAGGTCTTCAGCTAGAAAGTTTGTGATGATATCTCATAATATGTATGTATACAGTGTGTAAATCAATGCAGTTCATCCAGATGTTGCACTCTTAGTATTTTTTTAAATTGCATTTTATAAATTGCTCAGATCCTTTTGGTTACACCAGTGCCTTTGTAATCATAGGTCAGACAAAACAGAAGTGGCTAGGGGAGCAGGCTTATTTCTTATCAAGTAGTTGATAGAACAACTATCTGCTTATTTTCCTTTGTATCACCATAAACTCATGGAATTGAAATTTGCTCTGTCACTTTTTTAAAATGAAGACTGACAATTCAGTGAAGGGGTCAGATGCCATGCAACCAAGTAGATGACCTTTATTCCACAAAGTAACACAAACCTATCTTTAAACCGCCCGTGGCGCCGCGGGCGCCACGGACTAAATAAATGGGTAAGCGGTTCTAAGGCGGGATGTGTCCGTGATGAGGAAGGGTCCGGATTGGACCCTTCCTCAAGACAGACAATCGGAGGGACCAATCGGCAGGCGCAAAGCGCCTGCCGATTGGTCCCTCTGATTCCCAGCCCCAGCAACTGCGAGCTGCGCGCAGTGCGGCTCGCAGTTGCTCCCGGCCTGACGCCTCTCGCCACGTCAGGCCGCCGCCCGAGGGAGCCCCTGGCACGGCTGCCAGTGCACGGCTGCCGGGGGCTCCCTGCCTGGCGGCCAGACGCGGCCGAAAGACCGCCGCCCAGGGCAGCCCCCGCCGCATCAGGACGCCGCTGAATAAAATGCCGCTGAATAAAGCCCGCTGCCCGGGGGAGGCCCCGCTGCCTGATGGAGCCCCCACCCACAGCCCGCCACCACGCTGCGCCCACGACCACGTAAGTGCCTAGCGCCCGCTGTATTAATCATACAGCAGGCTTGATTACTAGTTTTTTTATATTGCAGCATTCAGCCATGATATTTAGAATGGCTATTGCTTCTCTGAAAAGCCCCAGTAGAAATGAAAAACTCTGTAGTTAATAAACAGCCAACAAAATTCCTTCACAACATTAATCTGATTCTTGCTGTTGATTTGTATTCTAGAAGCATAAATGGAGAGCATCCCATTTAAAAACTGAATTAGCAATTATCACACCAAAAACAATACAAAGATACAATTACCGAAACAAATGGCAAAATCTTCATTTGTCCCTTAGGGTTTGCAAATGAAAAAGAAAAATCTGAGTCATGACAATCATGCAAAAGTAATGTTTTGATTCCACACCTTGAGACACTCCAAAATCTACCTCTTGGCCAAATTAATGGCAGAATATAGATTATGGCAAACTGCTAAAATTTTCAGGGAATCTCAGTGTTTAGTTTCATATGTCTGAGACAGGAAATGTCTCCCACCCCAAAGTCAGAATCATTTTATTTGTTGTTTGTCATTTTAATTAATGAGCCTCTTGTGGCGCAGAGTGGTAAGGCAGCAGACATGCAGTCTAAAAGCTCTGCCCATGAGGCTGGGAGTTCAATCCCAGCAGCCGGCTCAAGGTTGACTCAGCTTTCCATCCTTCCGAGGTTGGTAAAATGAGTACCCAGCTTGCTGTGGGGTAAATGGTAATGACTGGGGAAGGCACTGGCAAACCACCCCGTATTGAGTATGCCAAGAAAACGCTGGAGGACGTCACCCCAAGGGTCAGACATGACTTGGTGCTTGCACAGGGGATACCTTTACCTTTTAATTAATCTCTTACATTCCATGCTTGCATTGTGCATTTTTAGCACACCTTTCAGTTTAGCCCAGTTAACAAGTACAACAGCATGATGTGCTGGCTGGAGGCGGATGCAACAGCCCCAGTGGTCCATACATGCTGTGCGCATGCAGCGCATACACAGCATCAAAAGGAGGAGGCTGGACTGCAGTACAATATAAAGGCACCACGTGCATAGGTGCCAGCCTCTTCCCCAAGATGCTGCAGAGCAGCTTCCCTCCCACCCACCCTCTATGTTGATGTGGAAAAATCCTTGTGTCAATGTTTGAGGTGGATGTGGGTTGTGCATGTGAAGGAGCCTGTTGGCAGTTAGTCCGATGGACAATTGGACTCCCTGGGGTCTGGTACCTTCATAAGAGGCGGTATGTAAATGAGTGCAGCTTACGGGGCTGGATGGCCAGGGCCTGGGGGCAGCCAAATGAGGTGGACGCCCATTGGCTTCCCCACATAGGTTGCTTCCCTTAAGGTGGACTTCAGAAGGCAAGGGGATCTGCTCTCCCAGCTGGGAATGGTGTGGATCTTCTGGATGCCTCTGGACTCTGCGGGGTTTGGTGCAGTCTGCTGACGGCTAGATCAGGCTCCCTCTCCCATGCTGTGCCAACCCTTCTGTGGGGAGATGATAAAGCTGTGGCCTTGTTTATACCCAATATTGGTGTGTCGTGTTTTATTCCAGCCCAAAATGCCCTCCTGCGAGTCAATTCCAAATTTGACTGCAGGCTCAAAATGACTGGGGGCCCTTAGACTATGCAATAGTATAGAAGTAGCAAAAATGACTGCATTTCATGACATGCACAGAAGTGGAAATGAAAGGGAGCATTGTGCTGTAATTACATCAGGCCATTTCCTATTCCAAATTATCTTCAGATCTTGATTGGCCTGCTTGTGAAAAGAGTGGATAGGAGACGACAGTTAAAAATGGTAATACGACAAGTAACAAATATTGTTTTATAAAAAAGTTTTAAGTTAGTTATGCTTAGATATCTACACTCCAGGTAAAATTCCACAAAGATAGATTCCAAAAATTAGTTGACAGAAATTACAAGAAGAACAGACAGCACTAATATGTTTGATGAAAAAATCTGATTTCTTTATCCCTTGAAGACCATTGACTGGAGAAAATGTCCTTCAGTGTCCTTGAGGACAGTGGTTTATGAGTTTACTATGGGATGATGAACTAGTTTATAATATGGCTATTTCTTAATCCTGTCCCCTTTCTGATACTGTTTCAGGTCCAGGGCACTGTATTACCCTCTCCCTTTCTTACAAGCTTCCTCTGAGACAGAGACACCATGCAGACTGATTTCCACTTTTCTGCCCATAGCCCCAGGCTCTGACACCTTTCATATACATGCATTTCCTTACTTCTAGTAATCTTACAAATGTAGACACCAACAGTTCAGTGCTTCCAGGGAAACTATGTCTGGCCAGTCATCATTTTATGAAGGTCAGACTGAAACATATTTTATCTGTCAGCAGAAAAAGCTGACCATAGTAGATTGTAAAATCAAGTATAATTGGTTTCGAGATTAAAGAATCAGAATGCTATTCCTGTCCTTTAAGAAGCTTATATTTGGAGTGAAACACAAGCTGTAAACACACACAAGAATCTTAGGAGGTACGTATATGTGGAATTCTATAACCCCATCAACTATTATAAACATAGTCCACATTACTTTCACTTTATAGAATCATAGAATCATAGAATCGTAGAGTTGGAAGGGGCCATACAGGCCATCTAGTCCAACCCCCAGCTCAACGCAGGATCAGCCCTAAGCATCCTAAAGAATCCAAGTGTGTATCCAACTTTTGCTTGAATAAAAACAAGACCAGAAGCTGACTGTGGTTCAGATCATCAGCTTCTTGTTGCAAAATTTAGGCTTAAATTGAAGAAAGTAGGGAAAAGCACTAGGCCACTCAAGTATGAACTAAATCATATCCCCAACGAATATACAGTAGAGGTGACAAATAGATTTAATGAATTAGATCTGATAGACCGAGTGCTTGAAGAACTATGGACGGAGGTTCGCAACATTGTACAAGAGGTAGCAACTAAAACCATCCCAAAGAAAAAGAAATGCAAGAAATCAAAACGGCTGTCTGAGGAAGCTTTACAAATAGGTAAGGAGAGAAGGGAAGTGAAAGGCAAGGGAGAAAGAGAAAGATACACCCAATTGAATACAGTATTCCAGAGAAAAGCTAGAAGAGATAAGAATGCCTTCTTAAATGAAGTGTAAACAAATAGAAGAAAACAATAGAATGGGGAGGACCAGAGATCTTTTCAAGAAAACTGGAGATATGAAGAGAACTTTTCATGCAAAGATGGGTATGATAAGGGACCAAAATGGTAGGGACCTCACAGAAGCAGAAGAGATTTTTAAAAGGTGGCAAACGAGCTTAACATCCCTGATAACCACAATGGGGTAGTTACTGACCTGGAGCAAGACATCCTGGAATGTGAAGTCAAATGGGCCTTAGGAAGTCTGAGCAACAATAAAGCTAGTGGTGGTGACAGCATTCCAGTTGAACTATTCAAAATCTTAAAAGACAATGCAGTAGAAGTGCTACACTCAATATGCCAGCAAATTTGGAAAACTCAACAATGGCCACAGGATTGGAAAAGGTCAGTTTACATTCCAATCCCAAAGAAGGGCAATGCCAAAGAATGTTCAAACTACCGCACCATTGCACTCATTTCTCATGCTAGCAAAGTTACACTCAAAATCCTACAAGCTAGGCTCCAGCAATACGTGGACCGAGAACTTCCAGAAGTACAGGCAGGATTTCGAAGAGGCAGAGGAACTAGAGATCAAATTGCCAACATACGTTGGATCATGGAGAAAGCTAGGGAGTTCCAGAAGAACATCTACTTCTGCTTCATTGACTATGCTAAAGCCTTTGATTGTGTGGAGTACAAGAAATTGTGGCAAGTTCTTAAAGAGATGGGAATACCATAGCATCTTATTTGTCTCTTGAGAAATTTATATGCAGGTCAAGAAGCAACAGCGAGAACTGAACATGGAATCAGTGATTGGTTCAAAATTGAGAAAGGAGTTCGGCAAGGCTGTATACTGTTGCCTTGCCTATTTAACTTGTATGCGGAGCACATCATGAGAGGCGGGATTAGAGGAGTCACAAATTGGGATCAAGATTGCAGGGAGAAATATCAACAACTTCAGATATGCAGATAATACCACTCTAATGGCAGAAAGTGAAGAGGAACTAAAGAGCCTGTTGATGCGGGTGAAGAAGGAGAGTGTAAAAGTTGGCTTGAAACTCAACATCAAGAAAACAAAGATTATGGCATCTGGCCCTCTCAATTCGTGGCAAATAGATGGGGAAGAAATTGAGGTAGTGACAGATTTTATTTTCCTGGGCTCCAAGATCACTGCAGATGGGGACTGCAGCAAAGAAATTAAAAGACGCTTGCTCCTGGGGAGGAAAGCTATGACAAATCTAGACAGCATCCTAAAAAGCAGAGACATCACCCTGCCAACAATAGTGCATTTAGTCAAGGCTATGGTATTCCCAGTTGCAATGTATGGCTGCGAAAGTTGGACCATAAGGAAGGCCGAGCGTCAAAGAATTGAGACTTTTGAACTCTGGTGCTGGAGAAGACTCTTGCGAGTCCCTTGGACTGCAAGGCGAACAAACCGGTCAGTCCTAGAGGAGATCAGCCCTGACTGCTCCTTAGAAGGCCAGATCCTGAAGATGAAACTCAAATACTTTGGCCACCTCATGAGAAAGAAGGACTCCATGGAGAAGAGCCTAATGCTGGGAGCGATTGAGGGCAAAAGAAGAAGGGGATGACAGAATGAGGTGGCTGGATGGAGTCATTGAAGCAGTAGGTGCAAACTTAAATAGACTCCGGGGAATGGTAGAGGACAGGAAGGCCTGGAGGATCATTGTCCATGGGGTCGCGATGAGTCGGACATGACTTCGCACCTAACAACAACAACAATATTACTCAGCATACAGCCAAATAACAATCACAGCATACCTTTCACACATGGTGCATGAGTATGCCATTTCATTATTATGTACTTCCACTTCTAACAAACAAATAGTAAAAATCAAAGATTGTCTCACTATTTTAAACTGAAAATCCAGGATATTTACAGAATGGTTACTTGACAGACTCTGAAACAATAACCACTCTAGTAAAAATAAATGTGTAAACAAAGCTTTCAAACACCCAGATGGTCTGACCAGGCACAGTGCCTGAGGAAATATCAGAAGACTGTGTTAGGCCATAATACTAATGGCCCTGTGATTCACTTATTTATCATTAATTAAAATCGGCATTTGTGACAGAAACAATTAATTTATCAAGGAATTAGAAAACTAAAACTAATTTGTACCCCAAATTCATTTAAAAATATTTGCCAAATAATTGATATACAGTGTTCAATAGTCTTGATACAGAGGTAGTTTCATACAATAGAAGTGTGCACAATGAGTAATATGTAGGTAATAATTTCACATAACAAAGAAAAAAAAGGGGGGTGGCACTGTGATGTAACCAAAGATAACCACACCTTCATTTAAAAAATATCCTATTTTTAAGGCACATCTGTGAGAATTTTTTTTCAAGAATCAGATTTGTCGCAGATTATGTAGAATCTGCAGGAATCTGGTACTCGCTGGCTGTCCTCACTGGCGGCCACCATGCCAGGGGCCACCTGAATGATGGGCAGGGTGGCAGCTGGCCAGGGATGGTGCTGAGTCCCGCTTGGTCTGCTGCCACGCCCGCCATCCAGCACAAGTATGGGTGGATGAGGAATGGGCAGGGCAACTGGCTAGGCCCATCACTGAGCCCCACTCATCACACCTCCTTCTCTGTGGCTGTTGCTCCCATTGGCTGCCTCCCTGACTCTTATGCCGTGCTTGGGGAAGGGGCGGGGCGGACTGATATCATTTCCGCAACTACTTCCATTATACTCCAGCCCCGAGCACAGCAATATAGCAACAGGAAACATTTGGAAGGAAGATGTATGGCTCAATATGATTCTGATGCTAGCTGACTGCCTCCTCAGAAAAGCAGGAAAAAGTAATGCATATGTAAAAGTCTTCTCTCCTTCTCTTCTCCTGAGTTCAAGGAAGCTTAAAAATCATAAATCAGCAATAAGACATCATAATCCTAAAATTCCAAGATAAACCTTTGCAAAATCAACTATCCTAGTGAAGAAAACACAATCACAGAAGAAAATATAAATGAAACAGAAAGTTAAAAACTCAACATCTTCTGTCTTCCATTTTTCAGTCACCAAATGCCTCAAAGATATCTCTTGCGGTTTTAAAAATAAAAACTAACACAGAAAGCCTATTGACAAACCTCATTGAGAAGGTCATTCTCTAACCTGGGGCTATCAGAGACAAGGTCCTCTGCTTATATTAATAGCCTGGCACTTGAATCAATGTAGTGCATGTCTTTCCCAAAGCAATGTTAACATGTACTTGTCACTTTATTGGCAAACATTTAAAACTATGCACAGCTAATCAAACTACTTTTTTTTTTTTTTGCTTTGGCTGCCTTCTTATCAAAACTTCACAAAACTTTCATTTCAGTCTCAAGAGCCCTGCAGCAGTAAATTAATTGAATAAAATTTACAAACATTATGCACTGGTACAGCTCTTTAAAGGCTTTTCCCTATTCCATTGACTTAGCTTCTTGGCATGACAATTTTGCTTGACATGAGTTCAGAGCCCCTGGAAACCTTCCTAATCCTACTCTCCAGGCCTTGTGCCTATTCATGAAACCATGTTAACCTAAATCCAGAAAATTAATAAATCTCAAATGGGCTTAAGCACTTGGAAATATCCCCTGACACTCTTTTCCATGTTCATTATATTGCAGTCATCTTTTTTTTTCCACCAGGAAATGTGTGTTCCAAAGGGCTAAACAGAAACTGGCAAAGTCCCCTAAGATATTAGCAGGCAATAAAATATCACATTTAAGATTATTGTGAACGGAATCATAAATGAAAACCATGTTTACTGCAGTCACTTTGTCTGCAAAGTGCCAAAAATCGGCATTTGATTTTAATTGGATTCTTCTCAGTACAGTCAACAGATAATGCTTTTATCATTATCCAAAAAGAAGAAAAGTATAAAGACCTTATACTTACATGCCACTTCTTAATAATGTTACATATTTTGGCTAAATGGCCTTTTAGATAAATTGTGTCATCCAAGTAATTCAAACTATCAGTGTTGTAACTGCTACATTCTTAAATTTCTTGCATTGTATCATGAAACCCCTCAAAATATTACACTTGCATGCACAGAAGCCTGGTACTTTTGTTTTATCTTATAATACTGCAGCATGTGGACCAACTCATATTATTTAACATTTAATGCCATCCCCCCCACCCCCCACCCCCCCGCAGCCATTGGATGAGAAGCTGTGTCATCAGCAACCATTTAGTTCCAGGAGTCGCTTCATGCATCATAAGGAAATAACATCAGAGGGTTAGACTCATGCATACAGGCAGTGCTGCTAATGTGGAGGTTTTGGATCTAGTTTGAAATACTCTTATCTATAGGGAATTTCAACAGCCATCCCAAGATCACCTTCTCATGGGCAGTTCTAGACATTTTCCTTGGAAAATCAAGATAGCAGCTATGAAATGCTTGTACTCTCCTCATGGATTCCCAAATACTGTAAATGGCCCAGGGTGACTGTTTAAAAAAAAAGCTTCAGACAATTCACCAACTCCAAATTCCATCCAGAAGATCAGGCCTTTGCATCCCTAAACAACTTGAGACATATCCTCACAAGGAATATCTCAGCTGGGATGTTTTCTACTCGTAGGTTCAATTAACATGTACATGAATACAGTGCTGCAAGTAGGAGAGACATACATAAACTATCAAAATACAAATATCTTAATGGTTGTAGGATCAAGCATTTACAGAATGACAGCATTTGTTAACTCTCTCTCTCTCTTTCCATTATGCAGTTCTTCTGTGATTTGTGGAATGAAGAATCATCAGGACAATACTACATTTGATTGAGGAGATTCAAAGCTACAGAAGAGATCATTCTTTTAAATTAACAAAAGAATTGTATAACAGAGATGGGGCCAGCTGTTCTAGTCAGCAACATTCCATAAGAAAATAGCATAAAACCACCATTACGCAAATAAAATGTGTTCAGTTTTCAGATAAAAAGCAGATGGAAAGAATACAAAGCACCGCTAATGTTTTGACAGGTTGATCATTCTTCTTCATTCTTCCTAAACATTTACCTCAGTTCACTAAATCTGTAGGCAAAATGATAGCACAAGAGTCCAAATAAAATAGTAAAATATACTAAATAAAAACACACTGACCTAAATATAGGAAAAGACAAAATATAAGTATTTCCAAAGTCATAAAGTATAGTTATGATAGGGATTTAAAGGTGAAGGAACAGGTGATGTGACAGACACTGCTTTTTCTATCTCTTTCTTCACCTCTTTTCCTCCCCTCCAGCTCCACTTCCCCACATCTGTTCTCATGACATTTTCCCTAAGCCCAGGGTCATCTTCTATTTGCCTGTCCACCTGGTATACCCTGTCCTGCCTTCCGCTGGCCCACCTGGTGTTTTCATCTTGTTCCTGTACCTCTCCATTCATGCCAGTGTGGAGCAGGCAGGGAAGAAGTAAGAGGGTGGGGAAAACATGTAATGTGCTATTACTGCAGCATGGGGGCTAATTCATATTAACATTTAATATTTTTCTGAAAACCTGGATCATCTCCAGGTTGATATAAACCAATATCCTGTTCCTGGCTGGCTCCATTATGTAGGCCTTTTGATCTACATGAGGGTCACCCCTTGCCATTAGATATGATAAAATTTCACAATTTCTAACCATATTGAAAATAAAAAACAGACTTCCAAGGGTCCTTAAAAGCAGATCTGTCATTTCTGTAAGCAGTCTGCTTCCTAGTGTCTGAAACAAGTTTGCATATTTAAAATATGCTTGCGTTCCACTTAGATTTCCATGGATTCAAGCAGGGGGCAGTTTTCCTCCATCATCATCAGAGTACTTTCCTTGCATGCAACCTCTAGGTTTGGCCTACCTAACATGGGGTGAGTGAGAGTATGAAAGAGGTTAGCTTAGAAGGGAGAGGGCGGAAAGATTTGGAAATTTCTATGTTATTTTCTGTTTTAACCGAAAATGTTTTAAAATATTATAATGAACAGCTTTGAACCATGATGAAAGGTGGAATAAGAAATATTTTAGTAAATTGCTTGATGGTTTCTATAAAGCTTTATTTCATTTAAAAGGATTCTTGCCTGGGGCTCTTTGTTTACTGGTGGATTCAAATCCACAGGCCCACAGCTATATAGAGTAGAGTTTCTCTGGAGTAGAAGGCAAAGGCCACACTGGGGTGCTATTTTGCATCTAACAAAGGCATCTCAAAATGTGGTTCCTGGGGGATGCCGCCTCCTGCTGAAATCACTATATCTTGGTTATTTTTGCATTAGAACCTGGCTGTGCCTTGAACACAGACGCCAGGCTTCCTATAACTTGATGTATTTGACACAGCAGTTATTTCCTGCAGTTATCAAGAGGCAACAGCTGAGTCAGGAAAGGCTGGGTCAGCACCATATGGCAGGCAGCACTTGTAGGGGCATGAGGTGAGGGCATCAGCAGGCTATACAGGATGCAACCAGCTATTCAGCAGCTGCTCATCTGCATGGGGCTCACTTAGCCTTCTTCTGCCTCCAGTGCCAGTAAGGGCACGACCTACACTTTCCTGTATCTTTTCCCTCTGTCAGCGATGGTGACTTCCTCATACCTCCTGATTACACTATACATCACCTGTTTCAAAAATAGAAGTGTAAGACTTTCCTGGAGGCCAACAGACAAGCCTACTAGATATCGGGAGATATTGGGTAAAGTGAAATAGCTTGTATGGGATGGGATGAATAAGTCTGATTTTTATTTTCAGTATGGCTAGAAATTGGAGAATTTTAGCATATCTAATTGCAAGGGGTGACTCCCATGTAGATCAAAAAACTGTTTTTTGGGACTCAGGATTAAGTGTGGAAAGGTTGGGAAAGCATCAGTGATGCAATTTAATTGTTCAGTTAGGTGTTGTCAAATCAAACGTTTTAGGCTATAAATCTAAATACATAAATAACTAAATAATATGAGTATTACAGACTCATATCTCTGAGATACTGATGTAGCACATCCTTAAGTAGTTTGTGCTTCTCTGAGCAACCAGGAGTGCCTTCTTTTTGGGTGTGACCTTAGGGAGACATGTAAGATGTTTGTTTTTGGTACTTTCCAGGACTGCTTCCCAGACCCCAAATCTGAAGTATTCCATACTTATTAGACCATATAAAGATAAAAGGAAATTAAAATAAATGCACTCTATCAGCTTTTAAAAACATGCATATAAAAACAAAATGAAGTCATCACAAACATTTTGATATCAGCCAACTCATTTATCTTTGGCCAGAGCATGAACTTATAAAGCATACTCCCCCGCACATTACTGTGCATTTCAAATGCACAGCTGCAACAAAATGATGAGATCACCTTTCCAAGCTGCCACTCAGCAAATCGACACTTGGCAAGCTAACAGTTCCGTCTTGAATCAGATTTGTGTGTTTATACCATTTAACTTTTATTAAGTAAATAGTCTTGTTTCAATTTTATTTCATTAAAACACTCTTGAAAATAACCTGTTCCATTTCCTTTATACTGAAATATATATACATAACTAATTTGGGATCTGGCCAATTGTTTTCCTGTTCCATCTGCTAACACAAACAGGAGCCAAAACCCCTAGCCAAATTGAGTGGAATTACAATTCTGCTGGTTTAAAACAAAGAAATTAAAATATACAATCTTATAACCAAAATTTAAGGCATAGTGATATTAGTATTATTAACCTCTAAATAATAATAAATAAATATTTATCTTTTATCCTGCCCTTCCCAAGACAGATAACATCAGTGGATAAAATATAATAATTTAAAAATCACATTTTACATGAAAATAATTCATAGTTTAATCCATCTGTTAAGATGGTAAAGCTGGTAAAGGCCAGTTTCACTTCTTCGGGGCCAGGGACCCTGAGTAGATTTTGATTCATTAACGGTAGTGGGAGAGGTGGTCCTGCAGATACACTAGTCCCAGACCATTTAGGGCAGGGGTAGTCAACCTGTGGTCCTCCAGATGTTCATGGACTACAATTCCCATGAGCCCCTGCCAGCATTTGTTCAACAAATTTTGATCCGAGAATAACTCTTAAGGTATGTCCAGATAGCAAGGGGTAGAATGGTTCCTGAGAGCTATTGTTGCTGGGTCTACTCTGTGTTCTATCAAATCAGAGGTATTCTGAGCATTCTATGGGGCTTTTCGCACGCCTTCAAAATCGCACAATGGTTGCCAATTGAAAACGCTACTGATTTGCCATTATGCACAACATCGTTGACAATCTGCCACACACCTGAAACCGATCCGCAAAAAGCGCTTCCTTGTAGCGCTTTCAGGGAAATCCCCAAAAGTGGATTCACCCTCCAGAAAGCGCTACACTCCTGCAACCAATCTGCAACACTAGCGGGAAAGTTCTGTGCGTTACCATTGTTGTGGTTTCTACAAAGTCCCTCCCCCTGGCTCTCTCCTCTGATCTTCCGGCGAAGCGATCGCCATTTTTTTTTCTCCGAGTGAGCGGAGTTCAACCCACCAGCGAGCCTCTGTTTAGAGGCTTCCCCGGCTTCAGTCCCTCCCCAGAGCTGTTTAGTCACTAAGCACAAACAACAGAGAAGCCCGTTTGCTGATGTATTTTCCCTTTATTTTTTACACTGTTTTCAGCCGAAAATCGGGCCCGTGAGGGGGGGGATTTTTTTTTCACTCGGGGGGAGCGTGGCAACGATGAAACGACAGCTCAAACACACCTGCAAGCTGGATGGGTCTCTCCGTTGCAACGAATCATCACATATTCGTTGCAATGGGTGTGTTTGTTTTTTTTTTAACTTTCTTAAAGGGAAAGGGGCTGTTTGGGAGCATGCTAATGGCTGCCCATTGGCTGCTTGATGGCCAGGGGCGAGACGAGCTCAGCAATAGCGCTTCCTTTCTAGCGATTTTTGCTGAGACCGGAAGCTTGTGGGAAACGATGGAAATGCAACTGGATTCCACTACAAAGTCAGGTATGCATAACGACGAATTCCAATATTTTAAATGGCGATTTTTCGTTCAGCAAACAATTTGCTACAAGGATCCCGGTGCGGAAAGCCCCTATGTTTTGATCTCTCAGTGATTTTTTGAAGCTTTATTTTAAAGCTAAAACAAAAACAATACAGATAAGCAGTGCATTTTATCAAATATCCAAAAATCCCTGGGAGAAAAGCTGTATGGAAAGGGAGTATCAGAAAATGGGTACAGCCTCAACACTTGACTACACAAAGCCTCCAATATTATTGACTTGCAGGCAGGGGCATTGTGGGCTCAAGAAGGTACATATTCTGGGAACTGAATATGCACGTTATAAGAGGATGGTAAACTATACTTTCACATGTATCAATAACTATTTGGTTAGTTGGTTGTCTCTTTTTCTTTATAACTTAAGCGATGGGAATTGAGTATGTACTTTTTAAGATAAGAATGGATTGTGTTGTTACCTGGGTTAATGATTATTCTGCCAGCTGGTTGTTTCCTTTTTTCCCTCTATTTTTCTGTAAATGCTTATATATAATAAAATATATGATAATAATAAAAAAAGAAGGTACGTATTCTATTTCCTTGGCTCTTAAAACAGGCCACAGCTTTATTAAACGTATTCAACATTTTAACTCCAAGAGTGTTGGCCAGGCATGGGAGTGGAAGCCTGAGTAATGTGGTTAGCCGACTACTTAATTTAAAACCAACAGTCCACTGGGTGCCTGAGCCGTTCACCTGCTGGCCCTAGGACCCTGGCAGTTGGATTCATCCCCAGGGAGGTGTACCACCTGGGGTGCTGCTGGAGGTGAATACCTCCATTAGCCCACTCCAGGCCACCTGGCCTTGTGAACCCCTATGGCCTTCCCCAGCCAGGGTCAGCTGAGTTTGCAGCATCGCTTTCTCATAAGGAAGTCCCTATGAGGTAGAGACAGTTTCCCCTGACCTGACTTCTCCTTTTAAAGCAGGCTCCTCCCCAAGCCTACATCTGCCAGCCATGACCACTATATAAAACATTCAATAAACATATAACAATAATTCCAAACATCAATAACTTGGGGTGGGTAGAAGCTCACCACTGGGAGAAGGGTGGGCTGTGAGCATGTGGCTCCTTATATAGCTGCGTGCCCGCTCCTCCTCACCACACTCATGCAGCATGCTTTACGCATGCCTGTGCCTTTCCTCTTCGTGCCTTCTCCTGCCAGCCCACTACCAGGTCAATAGTGGCCTAGGTAAGTCCTGTCCGTGTTTTATTGTAGAAATATTATCTCTACAAACTATATTTGACTGATGACAGTAAACCAAAGCAAATGAAAATTTAAAATAATTTTCAAACATATTCACTATAAAAGTGGAGAAGGAACACAAAAGAGCATCATTATGACAAGTCAAAAGAAGGCTTGCAAGATAAAGAAATGGAAGTAAGATAATGAATGACAACAACTAGGGATGACAGGAAAACCCTGTACCGTCTGCTCATAACGATTAATAACACAAAATAAGGCCACTATTTTATTCAACTAAGTATATGTGAACACCCATGCTTCATATCTAAATATTCGTATGCAAATAAGATGGTATATAAAGTACATTTATGCACAAGAGCCTCTTGTGGCGCAGAGTGGTAAGGCAGCCGTCTGAAAGCTTTGCCCATGAGGCTGGGAGTTCAATCCCAGCAGCCGGCTCAAGGTTGACTCAGCCTTCCATCCTTCCGAGGTCGGTAAAATGAGTACCCAGCTTGCTTGCTGGGGGGTAAACGGTAATGACTGGGGAAGGCACTGGCAAACCACCCCGTATTGAGTCTGCCATGAAAACGCTGGAGGGCGTCACCCCAAGGGTCAGACATGACCCGGTGCTTGCACAGGGGATACCTTTACCTTTACCTTTATGCACAAGAGAGAATATTTGTTTGGCATTTTATTTCTATTATGTCAACAGTAATTTGCATTATTGACCTAGTCTGTCACATTTCAACACCTTCAATAACAATACAAGCCTCTTCTTACATGAGGATCAATAGCAACCCCTCTAAGGCATCAGCCTGAAGAATGAACAAAGGCATGAAATAAGAGACAACTCTGGAATATGGATCCAATAGAATTAATTATAAGGAATGAATAAGTGTGTATTGATTTAGTTCCTGATACCAAGACTGTGTCAGAAACATTAGTGACCCAGTAAGGGATATGTTCACCTGCATTCATCAATGAACGCAAATATACTAGCACAACTCACTGGTAAAATGGCCCGTTTTTTGACACAGCAGGTCTGGAACATCTGTAGATCTCATTAGCAAAGGAAGTATCAGATGTTTTGAATATTATTGAAAGTTTTAATAAAATTTCACTGTTTGTATGTACATTAATTGTATGGCTAATCTAACATGTTGAGGCAATCTTTTGCCAATACAGCGGTCCAAATGATTTGTAAATCATACAGAATATCATGGAGATATAATGAATCAGTATATCATTTTGCTACCATTTCAGAATTAGACATCTTTTCTGGACTGATTATATATTCTGTGCTGAATTTCCCTACAAAGTTTGCTAATCTCACCTAGCACAGCTCTGACATTTACTTGACATAACCAGAGCAATGGAGTGGCTAAAGTACTGCATGTGAACATAGGGGATCCATGTTCAAATGCTTCCTTGGCCTTATAGCTACAGGACTACAAAAATATACTGGTGTGTTCTGGCAATCCAAAAACTAACATATTCCCTTTTGAACCATTATACTCCAAGTCAGCCATTCTCAATCTTTTTTTGGCCACGCAACTTTTAGGAGCTCTTCTTAGGCCTGCAGTAGGCTGGTTACTTGAACAATGAGCTAGACTAAAAAGGGACTAAGCTAAGAGTGAACTAACTATACTCGACATACCTTGTCTTATATATACGTGAGACAGACATCTAGAACATTTGACCAAGAAAAGCATGTCTGTTCATTTTTTTCTTGAATGCATTAATTCAAACACATACAAACAAATGGATTACATCAGTCCCCCCCCCTCCTTGATTAAGGTCAAACGTTCTAGCAATGAATGATGTGATACATGACAGCAAGGGCATTTCATCAGTTCAGTTACCAGGGCTCCCTCATGGCTGCTCTTGGTGTCTCAGCCATCAAAAGTGATTTTCACGGATCACTGCATTCATCCTTTAGTATGCATGACCAGTTAATGGACTCAACACTAGGATTGGAAGATAGAAAGAGGTATTGATCACCACTCTGAGCCTGGCCGGCTCATGGCGGTTTACATAAAAACATTATGACATAGTATGTGGAGCCTACCCTAAAATGACTGTGGAGGCAGCAGGGTTCAAAGCAAAATGTCATGAGGAGTCGCATACCTTTAACAGTAAATTTTCAACATTTCAGGATGGAGCTTAGTTAAACAGGAAGCCTTTTAAATTAAAATATTGTTTTAAAATAATGTTTGCATGCAGTAGGTTATCTTCAGTCACAAACTGATGATCTTTGGATGGTGCTGACAGCAGCTACAAAAGCAATATTTAAAAAATCTACACAGGCAATCAGATCTCCAATAGACAAAGGGAAGTCCTGCTGGGCAAAACTCCATCTGGCTCTTCCCAGCTTTAAAAAAGACTTTGCAGTGCCAGGAAAGGTGTCATGGGCACCACAGTTTCCAGGACCCCTGGAATAAACCATTTACTGTGATATTTGTTTTTGCTTCATGGATATGGTGAAGGTCCAGAGTGGAGGTTCAAGCACAGAACCAATGGCAAAGCTGGAGGGGCATGAGCTGCCTATTTATAGGTTTGGAAGGTGAGGCACAAGAAGTTACACATCTGAGTGAACGTGCAAACTGCAGAACAATACAGAAAGCCATGTCAGGTGGAGTGACTGAGTTATTGAAGTACTGTGGTTCTTGGCTCGATCTGGTGGCAGCTTCATGAAATTCCCCAGGATAAAGGATTAAATTGCTGGGGTACACTGCATACGGAAGGTTTTATAGCCTTAGGTTATTGTCCAACAAATTTGAGAAAATTCTCCTGCATGTGAAGGAAACTGAAAACCAAGAGACATTTAATTAATGTGCTCTTTGAAGCATTTCAGCAGCTGGGCTAATTCCACATGGAAGCGTCCAAAGGAATTTCCTGCTAGTTTAGGGGCCACTATCTTGATATTAAAACTTGATCATTTTACCCAGGCCACTGGCAGCCAAGCCTGAGGGTTCTTGGGGATGTGCAAATACAAGGAACCCTGGGGGAGCTCATTCACAAAGGCCACTCCAGAGTTCATGACAGATGGTCAATAAGCTGCAATGAACACAAGAATTACTATTGTTTACATCCATGACTGTTCAGTCCACATATTCTGTTTGATTAGGGCTTTGAGTATGACAAAAAAATTAAAATGTATTTACATGAATTAGTCAATGGCAATTTAGAAACTTCTGAGAATATGTGTTTCACAACTTTGTTTTACTGATAACAGGATCAAAGGCAGCACCACATAAAATGCTACGTTTGTAATACTCATCAAGAAGTCAGTACATGCATGCTCCATTCCTATATACCTGATGAATAGTCGTTATTTCACAGACAAACACCAATTTGTAGTTTCTGGCTTTTAAAAATGACTGCGTAATGCAGAATAATGGCTAGTCAGCCACAGCATCCATCACCTTATGTGCAAGCCGAGAGCTAGATCTACACAGTCATTTAGTTAATGGGTTGAAGTAATGAGAGTTAAGCAACAACAAAAACACACCATAATAAATACACTAGATTAAAGGGGCTTTTCATGTTCCTGCAGCTTTTCTGCCCTAATTTAAATTAGTATTTGCATATATAAAGGGCTTAATAAATGCATGTCTTGCTTAAGGCTACAGTGTAAGATAAACAATAGCTCATAAACAGAGGGCAGAAACAAAAAGACTGGAATTCCTTTGCCCCAGAATAAAATTTGAATTTTATTGTATGCTACAAGTTAAGCATGTAGTTGCAAGTTGGAAGGATGCCAAGCAAACTGTGTTAAACTCTATTAGACTTTACATATTAATTTCCACATTTGGATCACAAGAAGTGATTGGGTAACTACATCAGTGCTGTCATTTATCAGGACAAAACCTTGATCAAACTAGTCCCACTGCAAGGTCAATAAAGAACATGCTGTTGCACTGGAAAACATTCTCTGATTTTTCTTTGATTCATTTCTTCGGGTTTTTTTATACTATTTGGAAATTCCTAGTTACATGTTAATTTACTACTTATAGGAAAAAATAGAGCCTCTTGTGGCGCAGAGTGGTAAGGCAGCCGTCTGAAAACTTTGCCCATAAGGCTGGGAGTTCAATCCCAGCAGCCGGCTCAAGGTTGACTGTTGGGCTAGTTCCTGATTTGTAAGAAGTTGTTATGGGAGGGGAGATCAAAGCTCAGGTTTCTGACACCTCATGATCCTGCATATGTAACCCATGTCAAACATCTTGATATATTATGACAGTTATGTATTGTAAGCCACCACAAATATTTTCAGTGCCAAGGTAAGATTTTGTGGAGCTAATTCATGAGATTTTAACCTCTTATTATTGGCACCCCTTCAACTGTTTCACCCTTGACATGACATGAAGCCATGTTTATTTGTCTCAGATTTATTTGTCTGTTTGTTCCTTCGATTTCTATGTCACTTTCCATAGACTTGTGGTGGGTGTTGCAAGCTGGACTGCTCCTCGCAATCCAAGTGCCAAATATATACAGACAAATCTGTCAAGCAGAATTCTATCTAACGCAGAGACAGAATCTGCTATCATTACACTGGCTGCCGTGGATCACATGCTTTCCTATAACTATATACACTCAGTGCCCTGACCTGGATAGGCAAGCCTGACACCATCAGATCTTGGAAGATAAACAGGGTCAACACTGGCTAATATTCGGATGGGAAACCTCCAAGGACTACAAGGGGTTATGCCAGGGGTAGTCAAACTGTGGCCCTCCAGATGTCCATGGACTACAATTCCCATGAGCCCCTGCCAGTGCTGGCAGGGAATTGTAGTCCATGGACATCTGGAGGGCCACAGTTTGACTACCCCTGGGTTACGACATGGAGGCAGGAAATGGCAAATCACCTCCAAACGTCCTTTGCCTGGATGCAAGATCATCCTTGGATCTCCTGGCTGTACCTCACCATATACTGAGTCTGAGACAGAAACCATTTCTTCAATATGACCATTTTATAGAGCTAAAAACCAAAATCATACCCATAATGCCTTTAGGATGTGAGGTTAACATATTTTCTTTTCTCTCCTGTGTCACTGTGACATAGTTACTATAAATCACAGACTTTTAAAATATTAATGATATTTTAAAGCTTGATTCTAAATAATTCCATCAGCATATAGCTTAGCAAAGCAGTGAACTCATTTCACAAGGTTGCTTGTCACAAGTTCTCCTAGGGTTGTCTGTGAAATCGTATAACTCAAAGTTATGCCCTGTATTAGCAAGCTACCTGAAAAAAGTGAGAGCCAATTAACACGTCACTGACAACACAGGAGTAAACAAAATCTCATTCACACTGGATCAACACTATAACGTGGCAAAGCAAATGTTAGAACCCATTAAATTGCTGTCTTTTTACAACATTAGAAAGTTAATTTGGAACACAGGAAAGAATAAGTGAAACAGAAAGGGGATTTAGCAATTATATTTATACAAGAGGCAAAGCCCGTTGCACCCAGGAATATAACAGGCACTAGCATATAGACCTGCACTGTGACCTTCTTGGGTTCTGGGTCACCTTCCCCCTACTCCCCACTCAATCTTGAGATCTAGTGTGCTGAAGTGGTTAAAGAGTAGCAGACTCTACTCTCAAGAGCTGGGTTTCATTCCTCACTCCTCCATATGCAGCTAGCTGGGTCACCAACTTCCAGGTGGGACCCTGGAAACCTTTAGAAAGATGAAAGAGAAAGATAGAAAGATGGGAGATAAGGGAGAAGGGAAGGAAGGCATCACTTATACTGGAGAAAACAGTTGCTTTGGAGGGGCACTGGCCCTCCTACCCCCACCCCCTTTACAACAGTGTCTACACAAGTCACCACTATCCCCACTTTTCAAAAATATTATTAAGATATTTAAATTTCCATCCAACCCCAGTTACTGTAATGCTATTGTAATCACTATTCATAGTGTTGCTTCATTTGACATTATTATGTATATGTTTTCCCATGCTGTATGTAAACTGCAAGGGAGGGCAGTATATAAATCTAAGAAAATAAATAAATAAATAAAATCTCAAAACAATTAAACTTTTCAATTAAAATTAAATTATATTAAAGTATTAAACTGCCTCTATTAGGGTCTTGTAAAGAGGAACTTCATTTCTGCTAGATGGTTGGTTTGAGGAAGATATATTCTTCGTTTTGTGAAGAGGGAGGCCAACACTCCCTGTCTTAATCTCCTGGCCTCAACTGTAGGCCTGGCAGCATAGCTGTCTTGCAGGCCCTCCAGAAGTGTTGAATGTCCCAAAGGGCCCTGATCTCAACAGGGAGAACTTCTAAAAGGCTGGGGCCAGGATCAAAAAAGTTCTGGCCCTGGTCCCCAACTGTTAAGGGCTTTGAAGGTTAGCACCAAAACCTTGAACTTGATCTGGTCTCTGATCTGGAGCCAGTGCAGCTGGGGTAGCACTGGTGTGATATGGACTCTTCACTGAGTCTTGGTAAGGACTCCTGCCACAACATTCTTAACCAGTTGGAGTTATAGAGCGAGTTCAGAAGTCTAGTCTGGAGATGACCATTGCATGGATCACAGTAGCTAAGTCTGATTCCACTAGGTATGGTGCAAAGTGTTGCGCCTGGCAAAGGTGGTAGAATGCTTGGTGGGCAAGCTTTGTGATCTATCTGGGCCTCCATGGATAGAGAGGCATCCAGAATTATGCCTAGATTCTTGACAGTGGTTGTATGTGTTAGACAGACCCCATCTTGCATTGGGAGTTGCACCATATCTCTTTCAGCATGCTGCCCAAGCCAGAAGACTTCCATCTGCACTGGATTTAATTTCAGCCAACTTCTCTTGAGCCAGTCTACCACAGCCTCCGGACTAAAGAGTCTGGGGGTGTTGATGGGTGGCCATCAATCAACATAAATAGCTGGATGTGATTGGCCCACACTTCCAGACCAGTTGGGCAAGGGGATGCATGTAGATGTTGAATAACGTTGGGCATATTAGGTCTTGTTGATGGGATATTCTTTCCCCAGTCACCCTCTGTCCCCAACCTTGGAGGAAAGCCTGTAGCCATTTTAAGGCTAAGTCTCAAATCCTCACATCAGTTACAGAGCCTTCTCAACCCTAGGTCTAGGGTAGAAGCCAGACTGGAAAGGTTCAAAGGCTGATGTCTCTTCCAGGAAGATCTGTAGCTGACCTGCTACCACCCACTCAATCACCTTGACCAGAAATGGCAGATGCGATGATGAGACACAATCAGAGGCATATCTAAATTGTGGGCAGGGAGTATCTCAACTGTATGATGGGAATCACATTTTTAACAATGACTGCATGACATACACTGTTGAAACACTTGACATAGGCTAGTTTCCATGCATGAATATTGATGTGTAATTGTTCTTTGTGCGTGAGTTTTGAAATCTGGACACAGTGAAACACCCTATATTTTAACTGGCCTGAGAGAATACTGTTCTTCAATGTCAGTCGGTCCACTGAGACTTCACCTATTTTTCTTTGCCATGAAAGATATTGTAATGCAGTATGGAAATCATAATAAGATTTCTGTCATATCTTCTTGCTTTAAAAGTCTTTTGTAGGAAACCAGAAACGAATGTCCTTTGAATGCACTTTTTGTTCTTTTCTCCTTTGTATACAGAGAAGTGGAAATGATCATTAGTGGTACAGAAGTCTTTAGAACTTTCTATTTAATGTCTTACCACAGATATTGACTGAGATAGTAAAAACTTTATGAAGCTGAGAAGTAATATGGTCCCTGTGGTAAAATTAAGAGTCTGCAGAATGTTCTAAAAACCAACTGTTAGCTCTCCCATAATCTGTGGCTGTCAGTCAGATAAACATTTTAGTAGAAGCAAAAACAATTCCAAAGTAAAAGCAAGGAAAGTGCTTAAAATCTATGTTCTGTATTTCAGTACAGGATAAAGATTTGTGGATGCCCATCATTAAATTGACAACAAATATGTATATACCTGTTTTATAAAGTTTGTTATGATATTCTGCTTTTTTCTAAATCTAGTTTATATATATACATGCATACATATAGATAGATATATATGTATGAATTAAAATTTGTACGTTTTAATTTGTTAATGTAAAAAGTTATAGAATCATAGAATCATAGAGTTGGAAGGGTCCACACAGGCCATCTAGTCCAACCTCCTGCTCAACGCAGGATCAGCCCTAAGCAGCGTATAAAGACAGTGTATAGTAGTACACAGACATGGGGAAGAAGCAAAAAGTTTTGATCAGCATACCTAGACCAATTGAAAACCTTGCACTCTAATTCTATATCCAGATCTTTTGCCTGTCATTATACACAGCAAGGTTTTCCTTACAGAACTGAGATCTTGTTCCAGCTACTGAAAGGGATGCAAAATTAGACATCTAAGTAGATGACCGACAGCACCCCTGGACCCTCCCTGAGGCACCACAGAGAGGTGGCTGGGAAAGGAGGTGGAATTTGGGGGTTATTATTTTTTTAGCCATTGGGTCTTGTCTGTAATGAAGGGAAAGGGCTGATAATACTTTTAATTTTTATGTGAGGTTTTATCATTTGTATTGCCAGCTCAGACAAATGTAATCACAGACAAGCTAGAAGGGATGAGGGCCTGCCAGAAACATGAAGAGCCAGTATCCAATTTGAAGTCTTCAAACCGGGCAGAAAGCCAAATAGCCCTCAGGCCAAAAAAATCTACCCACCCTTCTTAGCCTCATGCTTGTCATGAGAGTATTGTCTCGGAACTCTGCTCTTCCCTCCTCAGCACAACAGTCTCACCTGTACTCGCCTAGCCTTTCCAGCACCACAGTCTGCAGAGATATTAGGAGTTCGAGCTTCTCTTGTTTCTTTTGTCCTGAATTCGAGTGAAATCAATGAACTGTACTTATGCACACTTGCTATTCTAGTTTTTCTTATTTCTAAATAGGATAATGCTCTGGGCAAAGTCATCGTTTCTTGGGGGGGGAGTCTACCAATTTTCATTTATTCATGTGCCAATAATAATTGAACTGTGTGTTTTGTGAAAAGAGCCTCTTGTGGCGCAGAATGGTAAGGCAGCAGACATGCAGTCTGAAAGCTCTGCCCATGAGGCTGGGAGTTCAATCCCAGCAGCCGGCTCAACTCAGCCTTCCATCCTTCCGAGGTTGGTAAAATGAGTACCCAGCTTGCTGGGGGGTAAACGGTAATGACTGGGGAAGGCACTGGCAAACCACCCCGTATTGAGTCTGCCATGAAAATGCTGGAGGGCGTCACCCCAAGGGTCAGACATGACTTGGTGCTTGCACAGGGGATATCTTTACCTTTATCTATTTTGTGAAAGTAAAATGGCTGCTCATACTATTTATCATTAACATTCCTCTTATATCTACATCCTCATGTTCTGCTTGAAAAGGATTGTTAGGGATGATTTTCTTGATGGGCTGTTTGTAAGAGGAAGTCTCATTCCATATAAAAAAGCCAACCCATCTTTAATCCCAAAACACAGCAGGACTACAGAATAAAAATCCACTTCTAACCAAAAGAAATTGGACACAAATAACCTTCACTGTATGTTGCAGAATACAGCAGTATCTTAGTAACTCTAATATCCACTATGACAACACCAACATCTAGCTGTTCATGTTTCCAGGGAGGCCAGCATATTCTACAGCAGTGGTCCCCAACCTTTCTGAGGCTGGGGACCGGCAGGGCATCGGGCCATGCCCGCGCATCGGGCCGCGCCCGCGGGCCGCACATTGGGCCGCGCCCACGCATTGTGCATGCGTGAATGCGCCATGGGCATGGCCCGCACGGGCGCAGCCCGGCCCTGATTCCCTCTCCCGCCCTCCCGCAGTAAGAAGCTTCTCGGGCCACAAGCTTGCGGCCTGGGAAGTTTTTTACTGCGGGGGGGGGGCGGGGAGAGGGAGCCGCGTCCCGGCGCCATGGCCTTCGCGGCCCGGCACCGAGCCGCGGCCCGCAGGTTGGGGACCACTGTTCTACAGTGTATCACAATTTATTGAACCTAAACTAAAACAGTGCTTGCAGTTATAGACCAACATAGCCCTTTAAAAAAAAAATCTAAAATAGATTTAGTCAGATAAGGACATGCCATCTAATACTGCCAGCAATATGCATATATTTCTAATAATAGTAATAGATAGAATGCAAAAGGAAGGATATTGACACAAACATTATCATTCTGAATATAATCATTACCATTGTCCAATACATTGGTTTGAGTTCTGCCAGGTCTTCTTTATAGATCTGTGATAATAAGTCAGTTTATGTGAGGTTTTATCATTTTTATTGCCAGCTCAGTCATTAGTTCTATTTGCTGTACACAGCTAAACTCATTGCTATTAGATGAGGTTTTCTTCTTCGTCCATTTGGCAGCTATGGCTCTTAACCACAGTTGCTTAAGGCTTTCTTTTCTTATGTTTTAATTGTAGCATCTTGCCCCAACACAGTCACTACCTGGAAAGGCAAGATACCCTGAAATGCTCAGATCAGTATTTTGGCAAGCATCTGCTAGAAGGCTGCTGAAGATGTTTGTGTATGTGTGTGTTCTTCCCCATCTCACCCATAGCCACCCAGATCCAATGGCAGACACAATGCACTGATACCTCCTCATCCTCCTCCTGTCAAGCCCAGGAGGTTTCAGATATGCCAACCTATGAAGCAATTAGGGCTAGTGAGATTTTGATTCTACTCAATCCAGCCTACCAATGCAACAAAATTAATGTGTGTTCAGCTTCTGCCTTATCTTTGGAAATAATGATAGTCCAAGTGACCCATTCTTACTAGGCTAGTTTTGGCGAAATGCTGCTACAATATTTCATCATGACTCCAACATACGCAGCTGTGGGTGATTAATTATACCCTACTAATGGTCTCTTGTATTTAAATTGCATATGGCACCTATTAATTTATTTGCCTTAATTATTAATGTAGGAATGCCATACTGCACCCCCTGTTACAGAATCTGCTTTAAAAATTTGCTTGTAATTTTTTTTCTCCTTACTATCTATTCTGTGGATTCACTAATGGCTCAAGTGTATCATAACTTAATTAGTTAACACTGATTTGTAATCTGCACACTTCCACTTAATTGGCTTTTTTCATGGCACCAGCCTTAATCGTATGCTTTGCATAACGGAGCAACCTTTGAAAAAAAAAATAAACCCTTAGGAAAAACAGCTGAAGCGTACGGCGCCCTTGCTTCAGGGACAGCCAAGTCAAAGCTACACCGGCCCTGAAATTCATACAGAATGCATCACTTTCAAGACATGGATATTAAATGGGTCCACGGAATAGATTAATAAAGAGCTTGTTCACATGAAGTGGTTTAACAAAGGCCAACAGAACATTTATATTAGAATCTGCCCTCCTTTTTTAGGCATCATGTTGCACAGTGATTTTTTTTAACCATAAATAATTATGGATTCCTTTTCTGTCTCTAATTTGTCTGACATTTCTTCAGGATCACCAATGCAGACTGTTATCCAAACCTGCTTGCCTGTATAAGTTAATACTTGGAACTACAAGTCTTCCATGCTTTTTATCATTTTGTAACACCTTGAATCTTATCCTTGACCTTTTCTCATTTCATATAAAACTACTTAATACTCTTCACCATGATGTTGTGTTTTTGATGGGTGACATATAATAATGACAAGTGGCTCAGCAATCATCTATGCAGAATTATACACACCATCTTATCTTGTTAATTTGCATGCAAGTTAGTCGGTGGTTCATGGAGAGTCTGTTCAAAAACAGCTACTCAGTTTTTAAAATCTGTTCTGCTGGGATGCATCTGAGGACCTTAAACATCAAGATTTGCTAGATCTTCACAGAATAATTTTAATATAAATATACTCGCTTTCGCAGATCTGACAGGATATATTGAGATAGAATATTTCAGTTTCCTTCCTCAAATCATAAGTTCCACAGGGCCTGCAAAAGGCAGCTCTTCCACCAAGCATTGGACGATTGATCCAACAGCATTTGCTGGGTCCCCAGAAACCCTTCCTTATGATCTGAAACCAAACTGACCACCTAAGGGATCATGGTTAGAAGTTAATGTTCTTATTGTGAAATGTTGTAATTCTTGTTGTCTTCAGTTATAAAATCCATTGTTATCATTGTTTTTGATGTTATGATGCCACGAATTACACTGTATTTTCCTTATGTTTTGTGTAAACCACCCTTGGCCTCAGGGGAGGGCAGTATAGAAATATAAGAAATAAAATAAATAAATGCAACACTACTTTATCATATCAGAAGGCCATTGCCCCTAAAAAGAGTTATACCTTTCTAAGACCATTGAAGTCAATGAGCTTAAAACGGTGTAATTCTGTTTAGGATCACATTTATCCTAAATCTCTTTTTTCTAGAGATTTCCAGAGTTGCAAAGCATGTGCATTTCCCCTGAATTCTTTAGGATTAAACCAAACCACCTAGTACTGTTGTTTTACGAATTCAAAACTTACATATCCTTCCCAATGGAGGTTGCACTCAGCAAAGAAAGGGTTACTAAGTCTATTATATGAGGTAAAAACAGCAAGGATAAGCCAATTTTATTATTATTATTAATTTAATACCTTCATAATCTGCCTGATATATTGAGGCAAGACGTGACTTAGCATGCTGTGATTCACTGTAATAAATTTTATGGAGTCATTCAGCCTGGGATTTTGATGTTATAACAGAACACATCCCAGTTGAACCAGGCAGATAGGTGATATAGTGCCCATCTAAGAAAGAACGCAGAGCTATCAGGGACAAAGGTACTATTGTTATGAAAATAAAAGACATGAACAAACATTATGGGAAATCATACACCTTGGAAAATCCCAGATTTAAAAAAAAATACAAGATTAGAAGTATTATAAAGATTACATTCCTAAACAAGCGGCATAGCTAATGTGACCAAAAGAAGTTATCTTGATGAAAAGAGAATTACTGATCTAAGCTATTATCCTTTATGTTCTTGGATGTTCAAATCTTCAGTCAGTCTCTTTAAAAAATACGTACATCTGTCAGACTTCCTAAGCCAAAGAGTTGAAAGTGCCAGGCATATTTCATCTTGACAGAAAGAAAGGTGAAAACAGGTAAGATTGAACTGTAATAACACCCAGGTAGGTAACAGACAGTGAGGGCTGCGTAATACAGAATGTGACTCTACTACTTGTACTTTTAAGAGGTCAGAAAAAGGCCCATTTGATACCCCTTCTACTGGACTGTAACATTTCAGTATGCAGCCAGGGAGGGGTGGGGGGATCAAGTGTTTGAATGGTAAGCACTCATGCACCAGGACAAAATACTAATTTAGCATGCTCAGGGTTCTTGAGAGTTATCAGGGGCATAAAGAAAGAGGTTTCCTCTTGGGTCCCTCCTCCTCCATTTGAAGGAGACACAGTCAGGCCTATTATGCACGGCCGCTGAAACGGTGGCATGGAGAACGAGGAGGAGGAAGAAGCGAAGCAAACCGATTATGCACGGGACAGAACACAACGGCGGCAAAACCCAGAGTATCCGATTATGCACAGGGCTACTCCGGAGCGGCTTCTGGTTGCGCCCTGGTCCCAGGAAGCTCCACATTCTTCTGTATCTCGCTAATCAGGCTTTTTCGGTGGCATAAGTTGACTCTGCACCCGGTTGCCGCCTGCAGCGTGCATAATTGGTGATTTTAGCCGCCGCCATTCCACCCCGAATGCAGACTTTCCACTCCGCGCATAATGGGCCTCAAACAGGACAAGAGGAAAGAATTCCCCTTTTTTGAGAAGCATGGATTATAAATTCATCAGGCTCACTCCCTAAACAAAAAGATTACACTTTATTAACCCAGGTGGTTAATAAGTAAGCTGCAGTGAATAAAATAACAAGAACAATAATAATAATGCCAATGCTGCAAGTGTGCAGCATTAGCACTGAATAGAGGAAAGTTTGTTGAACAAGAAGAAATCAAGGTGCCAAACAGCAGCAACAAGAAAACACGGGGTTTTAAGAAAACTGACATCAAAATACCCTTGTTAAGAAAAATGCAATCAAGGTATATTACCAAAGAATTTAAAATATATTGCGAACAAAATTAAATGGAGGCAACATGATAAAGCCAATTAACACATGGGCAGTCCTGGTTCTAAGTGTCATTATCAACTGGAAACATGCAGAATTAGAAGTAACAGATTGCAAAACCTGAAAGATAATGACTATGTATCACTCACTACACCCTATAAGTGATGTTGATCTTCTTTATTTATCAAGAAAATGAGGTGAAAGAGGTCTCCTAAAAGTTAAGCAAGCAGTTGAATAAGAATAATGAGCACTTAATGATAAGAAATAATAAAAAAGCAAAGAGAATCTTCTAGGGGAAGTGTACAATGCTACTCTGAGAGGAGAAATACTGTGCATAATCAAAAATACAATGATGGCTTTTCCATGGTGAGTCCAGCTCCATGTGCAGAAATAAAAAGACCAAATTCTTTTTGGGCAGAATTTTTGCAAGGTTTTCTACCACGCAGAATACACTCTACATACAATCTCGAGGACAGAATAAGCTCTAGCAGTTTTGTATCTTTGAAGACTTGGGTTTTAACCTTTAATATAGTATTTGATGTGATTTTAAAAATATTTGTGTAAACTCAGTATTAATAGTTTCCCCTGATGAAGCCTTGGGAATTTTTTGGAGGTTTAAAACCTGAGTAATAAAATAATTCTATTTATTTTACACCATCAGCGTTGGCCTTGTTTCATGGCTTACCATCAGTCAGAACTAATTCATAAGAGCACAAAACATACAAGATCATGGAGAATGATGAAACAAAGATTTTTTGGGCCTTCGGAATATAAACAGATAAACATCTAGAGCAGGGGTAGTCAAACTGCGGCCCTCCAGATGTCCATGGACTACAGTTCCCAGGAGCCCCTGCCAGCAAATGCAAATGCTGGCAGGGGCTCCTGGTAATTGTAGTCCATGGACATCTGGAGGGCCGCAGTTTGACTACCCCTGATCTAGAGTATAACTCCCCTGATATCACTATTATAGACAAAATTAGTAATAGGATTGGGATCACTGACATGGCAATGCCAAGAGACTGCAAAATAGAAAAAGAAGATCACAAAATGCCACCATCTACAAACAGAATTAGAGCATGTCTGGAAGACAAAGGTTTCCATTGCGCCAGTTGTCAATGGAGTCCTTGGAACAGTGCCTTGAAGTCAAAGTAAACACCTGGAAGTTCTGGACATTGAGCAAAACACCAACTCAGCTCTAGAAGACAATACTGCTTGGAACAGCAAGAAGATACCCCTGCAATTCCCAAGAACTTGGCTAGATCTTGAATTGCAGAACACCATCCATATCTGATAGTGATAATTATTGATGATGATGATGATGATGATGATGATGATGATGATGATGATAAGTATTTCACTGAGCAAGACACCAACTTAAAAACAAGAAATGGATTTCAGTAAGTATTCCCCTTTGGCAGTACAAGGACTAAACAGCAGCAAAGACATCAGGGAGAAATTGTAAGGAAATTAAGCAAATATAATTTTGTTAGTTTCATCTTACAAGCTCATATTTTCCTATTAAATATAACTGGGGCTGAAAACAATCCCAATATTGAGTACACCTGGCAGTTTATGAAAAGAGGCAAGGAGGGGCATAAAACATCACAGGCTAATTGATTTCATTAAGTGTCAAGAGTACCTGGGATATGGAGTTGTCGAAGGCTGAAAGCAAAGTTTTATGAGCTTTTCTCCACTTTCCCAGATGAATTTGATCCTAATTTCAGTCTGAAATGGAAGAAGCAGCAGCCTCTCTGAGAATTCATGATCACTAACTTTAACCCATTGCTTAACTATAAACGTTCCAGATCCTTGTGCTATGGTGACATCTACTACTGAAGTACCATGTTATGGACCCCTGCCATAACATAAATCCAGTGAAGGAAAAGTCAGCCATTACAAGTAACTATGAAATAGAATGGTTTACAATTAATAAAGTTATCATACAAGGATGAACTTTATTTCTGTATCTGTTCAATTTATATGCAGATGCCACCACATTACTGGTAAAAAATAGACTTGAAATGACTACTAAAGAAGGTTAAAACAGAGAATGCCAAAGCAAATGTACAGGTGAACAGCAAGAAAACAAAAGTAATAACTACTGGGGAATTGCTGAAAAAAAATTAAATTGTTAAAATTTTCCATTCCTTGGCTCCATCACTGACCAAGAAGGAGACTATAACCAAGATATCAGAAGGAAATTGAGACTGAGAAGGGCAGCTATGAAGGAGATATAAAAGACAGTTAAGATCCTATAGTATTTCCCACTGAGGATGGGTATGAACTGCATTTTTCTGGTTTGATTCATAGCTGAACCACAAACTGAACCATGAACCAATATGCTAGTTTCTAAACTGAACAGGTTCTTATTGGCTTGTGAGTCATTTAAAGTTTAAAACCCTCATCAGAAAGGAAGAGGTTAAATGGCTCTGAACCATTTAAATCCCTGATTTCTGCTCTTCACGAACCACCACCAAAATCTGTGGAAGTTTGTGGCAGTTCTTCAGTTAATGAACATTGCTTTGTTAACTATGGACTAGCCAGAATTCATTACAAACTTTAGTTTGTGAGCTGATTCATGCCCATCCCTATTCCCCATTACTACACATGTGTGTGAAAGTTGGATAATGAAGAAAGCTGACAGAAAGTTGACTAATTTTCAATGTGGCGTTGGAAGAGAGTTTTGTGGATAACATGGGCTGTCAAAAAGATAATCTAGATCAAATCAAGCCTGAATACACTGTAGATGTGAAAATAACTAAACTGAGGTTGTCGTACTTTGATTATATTGTGAGAGTCACTGGAAAAGACAACAGTGGTAAGAAAAGTTGAAAGCAGCAGGAAAAGAGGAAGACTGACATGAGACAGATTGATTCAATTAAGAAAGCCATGGTTCTCATTTTGAACGACCTTAGCAAGGCTGTTAAGAGTTAAGATGTTTTGGAGGTCATTAATTCAGAGTCACTATAAGCAACTTGGCAACACTGAATACATGCACTCAAGTCACAGGAAAGGTTTACAAAGTTAAAACAGAGCAATCCTAAGCAGAGTTATAAATTTGCTAGGTCTGTAAGTTAAGTGTAATCACTATAAGAACATCAACGGAAAACACTGCCTTGCTATGTACAATGACATTATATTATCATTATATATCACAATATCACTTTCATATGGAGAGATCCCCATCTTCCTGCATCCTACCTATGAAGAGGCCAACCACAGTTATTGGCAAAACGTCAAGGCCTGAACTTACTAGAGCACAGCCACACAATCTGGAAAACCTACAACCCACAATATCAGCCATGAAAGCCTTCAACTTACTGTGTAGTGGCACATTGAATGCAATCATGACAGAATTTATAGTCAAATAAAATACTGCTATATAGACCAATGTAAGAACACAATAGTTACTCTTGATTTAAATGGAATAGGTCATGAAAAATGCTAGAAGTGATGAAAGAGATTCCAAAGCAAATATAAGCCAGGCAAAGACAGCAGGTACAGGCCTGATACCTCTAAAATCAATGACTTGAATTCCTTTGACTTCAACAAAACTTAAGGACACTTAACTTCCTTCCATTCTAAATTCATAAGGGGAATCTGGAATTTTATTAAGAAAAGAAAAGAAAGCACTCGTAAAAGTGATCATTCACAGACTTTGTCATACTACTCACAAAAATAGGCCATGATCCATCTATAACAACACCACATTATTTATAATAATTAATTAAATTCCAACAGTTAGAACATTAGCTAAAACTGCATTTTCTGAACAAGCAGCAAAAATCAAATACACAATTCAAATTAAATGAAAAATTCAGATATATTTTTAGTCCTTATTCTGTCAATGTTCTTGGTCCAATCCACCAGCTGCTGATCCATACAAGACTCATTATAATTAATGGGAGTTGTACAGAAAAAGTGCTTTGTGGATTTCTTCTTCTATCCATTAATTATTTCTATGTTGCATATCATTACTTATAGCACTCTGAATTTAGCAGTTTGAATAAAATATGACACAAATCAAATCTAGTATTCTTAAACTAGACAAAGAAAGAGCAAAAGAAGGAGGGAGGGAAGAGAATGTTTAAAAGATAATGAAGGTCAAATGTAATTAAAAGCTATTCATATCCTTACTCAGTCAAAGGCCATGTCTGCAATGAAAGGGAAATAAAGTCTCAAAACTACATAAGCACTCTTAAGGGCATTATGCAGCCCATAGGCTGAGAATCTTATGCATGATTCAGAGTTGAATCATCATACATTGTGATCAGGGAGATAGAGTGGATCAAACAGAAATGACAAGGGAAAAGAATTTTATGAAACCCGTTTCATCCATGCAAATAGCCTCTATGAAGTGCTTTCCACCTAGCTTGGTCAGATGAATGGGTTACAATGTGACAGATGAAGTTTAATGTACCTAAATGTAGGGTCATGCACAGTGGAAGAAAAATATATCATCTGAATAAGCTGAGACTGAGAGGGAAAGAGACCTTGAGGCTATAGTATGTTGATCAATGAAAGTGTTAACCCAGTGTGCTGCAGGAGTGAAAACGGCAAAGTTTATGCTGAAGAAGATTACAAAAGAGACTGAAAGTAAAATGGCCAAAATTGTAATGCCCCATATAGATATACAGTATGGTCCCATGTGGAATAGTCAGTATTCCCTAACCCCTGGTCTGCGGCCCGGTACCAGGCCACAGAGTCCTCAGCACCAGGCTGTGGGGGGGGGGTGGGAGGTGCAGCCGCTGGTGTGCCAATGGGCGCAACTCCCTCCCCCCGTTGCGCAGCGCTTGCTGCGCCGGGAGCGATCAGCTGCGATCGCTCCTGGGCCCTGGCGCAGCAAGTGCCGCACTGCAGGGGAAGGAGGCACGGGCACTGGAGTGCATGAACGCCATTGCGCCGGTGCCTCCCTCCCCCGCTGCGCCATGGGGTGGAAGGAGGTACAGGCGCCGGCAAGCGCAAACGCGCAGACGTGGAGCTGCCACACCTGCGCATTTGCACCTGCTAGCGCACTGGTGCCAGCACCTCCCTCTCCCCCCCTTGGTCCCCGGCCCAAAAAAGTTTGGGGACCACTGGTATATATGGTTCTGCTCACCATATCTCAAAAAAGACATTGTGGTGTTGGAAAAAATACAGAAGAGGGAACCCAAGATGATTAAATGATTGGAGCACCTGTCCTACGAGGTATGGCAGAAGCATATGTGACTTTGCAGTTTTGAACAGAGATAACTGAGGGAACATTATACAGGAGAATAAAGACATAAATTTATGCACAGATAGCAATTCCACATGGTGGAGGCTGTGCCCGGCTGCTGCCTTGCGATGGGGAGCATTTCCTGTTTTCTCATGGGGAAGTGTTTTCAGCAGCAGACCCTATCCATCCTGAATTTCTGCCTCCACATGAGGCAGCTGGGGCAGAAAGTTTCTACCACACCGGGAGGGGGGGTATTTTCACAAAGGTGGGTTTGTATAACAATGCAATCCTACCTTCATGGGGGAAAAGCGCCATTTCGCTCTGCACCACCATAAAGCGCATGGAGCCAACTGGGGCTTTTTTGGTCCCTTCTGGTATAGAATCATAGAATCATAGACTTGGAAGGGGCCATACAGGCCATCTAGTCCAACCCCCTGCTCAACGCAGGATTAGCCCTAAGCATCCTAAAGCATCCAAGAAAAGTGTGTATCCAACCTTTGCTTGAAGACTTCCAGTGAGGGGGAGCTCACCACCTCCTTAGGCAGCCTATTCTACTGCTGAACTACTCTGACTGTGAAAAAGGTTTTCCTGATATCTAGCCTATATCGTTGTACTTGAAGTTTAAACCCATTACTGCGTGTCCTCTCCTCTGCAGCCAGCAGAAACAGCATCCTGCCCTCCTCCAAGTGACAACCTTTCAAATACTTAAAGAGGGCTATCATGTCCCCTCTCAACCTCCTTTTCTCCAGGCTGAACATTCCCAAGTCCCTCAACCTATCTTCATAGGGCTTGGTCCTTTGGCCCCAGATCATCTTCGTCGCTCTCCTCTGTACCCTTTCAATTTTAACGACGTCCTTCTTGAAGTGAGGCCTCCAGAACTGCACACAGTACTCCAGGTGTGGTCTGACCAGTGCCGTATACAATGGGACTATGACATCTTGTGATTTTGATGTGATGCCTCTGTTGATACAGCCCAAAATGGCATTAGCCTTTTTTACCGCTGCATCACACTGCCTGCTCATGTTTAGTTTACAATCCACAAGTACCCCAAGGTCTCGTTCACACACAGTGCTACCTAGAAGCGTATCCCCCATCCAGTAGGCATGCTTTTCATTTTTCTGACCCAGATGCAGAACTTTACACTTATCTTTATTAAATTGCATCTTGTTCTCATTGGCCCATTTTTCCATTGTGTTCAGATCTCGTTGAACTCTGTCTCTATCTTCCGGAGTATTTGCCAGTCCTCCCAATTTGGTGTCATCTGCAAACTTGATGAGTAGTCCCTTCACCCCCTCATCTAGATTATTAATAAATATGTTAAAAAGTCCCGAGCACCGAGTCCTGAGGTACCCCGCTACTCACCTCTCTCCAGTCTGATGAAACACCATTGACAACAACTCTTTGAGTGCGGTTCTCTAACCAATTCCCTATCCACCTAACTATCTGAACATGCAGATTGCAGTCCTTCAACTTATCCATCAGAACATCATGGGGAACCTTGTCAAAAGCTTTACTAAAATCCAAGTAAATGACATCAACCGAATTTCCCCGATCCAGCAAACCTGTTACTTGGTCAAAAAAGGAAACTAGGTTGGTCTGGCAGGACCTGTTGGAGACAAATCCATGCTGACTTCCTTGGATCACCAAATTGTCCTCCAGATGTTTGCAGATCGCTCCCTTTAATATCTGCTCCATTATGTTCCCCACAACAGAGGTCAGACTCACTGGTCTGTAGTTTCCCGGGTCATCCTTCCTCCCTTTTTTGAAGATCGGAATAACATTTGCTCTTTTCCAGTCCTCCGGGACATCTCCAGTCCTTAAAGAGGTTCTGAAGATGATGGACAAGGGCTGTGCAAGTTCTCTGGAAAGTTCTTTGAGTACTCACGGGTGCATTTCATCCGGACCAGGGGATTTGAACTCATCCAGTGCAGCTAAATGCCTCTCGACAACCTCTCTATCCATGTTAACCTGCCACCCAGACACTATCCTTTGGCTATGGCCATCTCTAGATGTGCCTAAACACTTTGACCTGTGGGAAAAAACAGATGTAAAATAGGCACTAAGCCTTTCTGCTTTCTCTGCATCTTTCGTTAGAGTTTGTCCATCCGCACCCAACAGCGGGCCTATTGCCTCCTTTACTTTACGTTTGCTCCTCACGTAACTGAAAAATCTTTTCTTGTTACAATGGGCTTCCCTGGCCAATCTTAGCTCACTCTCAGCTTTGGCCTTTCTGATGATTGATCTACAGTGCCTAGTAACCTGTAGGTACTCTTCTTTAGAGCTCTGTCCTTCCCTCCATTTCCTGAACATTTTCCTTTTCTTTCTTAGTTCCTCTTGAAGTTCTCTGTTCATCCAAATAGGCTTCTTAGAGCTCCTGCAGTGTTTTCGTTTTCATACATACATAAATTATAAAGGTAAAGGTAAAGGTAGAGGTATCCCCTGTGCAAGCACCGAGTCATGTCTGACCCTTGGGGTGACGCCCTCCAGCGTTTTCATGGCAGACTCAATACAGGGTGGTTTGCCAGTGCCTTCCCCAGTCATGACCGTTTACCCCCCAGCAAGCTGGGTACTCATTTTACCGACCTCGGAAGGATGGAAGGCTGAGTCAACCTTGAGCCGGCTGCTGGGATTGAACTCCCAGCCTCAAAACACATTTCAGTATCCCCTATGTCTAAAAGTCAGGAATGGAGATTTCTTCTTTTGAAAAAGAATTTTCTGACAGGCTGGAAAGGCCTGGAGCTATAAGAAATGTTTTTATGAAGACATATTCATATATCTGTTCTCCAGCTCTATGAAGAAAACAGGGCAACTAAAAATAAAATCACCACTTAAAGTAAAGCGACTAGCCTCCATTACAACGAAAGTGGCAATGCTGAGTAACCCACAGACAAGATGGGGATCTCTACTGTGGCAGAAAAATTTCCAGAAGACAAATAATATACAAGGAACAGCCTTATGAACACTTAAAATGCTCAAGGCGAGACAGAATGCTAAGAGTTAGTTATCATTTCATCCTTCCACAGCTTTTCTTAGCACTCCCTATCTGAATTAGAGCCATAGGATAAGAGGAAGATGGTTTTTCAAAATTAATTTTCCCTCAATTGTTTTCCTAACCTCAGATGACCCACTGAAGTGTATGTATGCGTACACACACACACACATACACAGAGAGAGAGAGAGAGAGAGGCCATTTGAGACTGGAGAAGCAGGAGTGGGGCTTAAGAACCCTCCCCATGCTTTGCAGAACCACTCTGAATCAGTACCCCACAAGCTGATACTTAGAGTAAAAAGCATAATGGAAATCTGTTAACGGATCTGTCTTATTTAACTCTCAACCTTCAATAAAAACCATGCTGCAAAATGAGAAACCAAAGACTTCTCTCAAGGTCTCTACAAAAAAAAAAAATCAGTCTTCGGTAATGACAGTCTATTAGAAAAATGGAATCATTGCCAAAATGAACATTATACTTTGGCCACAATGTGAATTAATGAGCTTTCTATCCATCTTCCCCATCTCACACTCAGATAAATAAGCTATGTTCTCAATAAACTGTTTGAAATGAATACCGAGATGTCTATTGCAAACCAATCTGAAGTTCAGTTTCTGGCACTTGTAGGGGAAATGTTATTATAGCTCTTTTTCTTCCAAGGAAAATGTTCATCTTTTTGAAGCCACTTGGTATAAAGGCGATAATTTACACGTCTCCTATTCTACAGTTCATCTGATCGAAATGCACAAATTTAATAGGATCTGCTCATTGAATAAGTAAAAAATTAAACCTTGGTACAGGAGGAAAGGTACTTATTACAGAAAGGTGCACAGGAATTCTTCTAATGTTACTTGTCATTCATCAACAACAAACAAAAAATGTCAGTCTAATTCAAAAGGTTAGAGGATATTGGAAATGGAGCTCCCATCCTTCTGTGAATAAGGCGGGACATTGTGAACATGGAGATGTTTAATGTGCTATGGCTGAGTCTGACTTGAACAGGGAAGTAGAATTAGAGCCCATACTCAACCAGCCTAACCCTTAGGCTGACCATAAAGCAGAAAAAGAAAGGTTGCAGCGCTGAGATTGGCAAGCATTAGAATTTAAAAAGGGGCTTTTGGGAAGCCCCTTGAGGTGGCTCCTCTCCACTGTGGTGAATAGTTGATTCTGGCAGACTGGAATTGTACTTGTGATCAGAGAAGAAATGGGTTGGTTAATGGTGGCAAAGGATAAATGGGCGATTGGTGAGAAAAGACAGCAGTGTGTGGGTGAACAACATTTGTTTCCTCTTGGGGGACAGGGAATCTGCTACGCACTGACAAAACCGTTTTAGCATCAATTAACACTTAGAGGAAAACCCACCTAACAGTAAACATTTCACCACAAAAATATTGTTGTGTGCATCCAGCCGAAGTAAAATTTTACAACTATACCTGCAGGAGATACTAACTGTAGCATGTGGCTCAAAAGGCTCAAAAGATGGACTGATAAACTACAAGTAGTCTGGTGGTGCAGTAAGAAGACCCATAATAACAGAAGACAGCAAATCTGGGGATTTTTTAATCAGTATCTGACTGATCTAATATCACCTAATCTTCCAGAACACAAAAATTATGGGGTGCTCTATGAGTGGTACAGATATAACTTCCTACAATCTCCTCCTCTAACCGGAAGCCAATGAACCATTGTCTGAACTGAACTGATCCAACTTTGAGACCTGTGATGCTTGACAACCTAATTCAAGTTTGAAGGCCTAATCCTGAAATGTATTTTTTCTGTTTAGTATGCTCACAATACAAGAGTCTAGAAACAGAAGGGTATTGCACAGATTTGCTCACACTGCCATCCAACCTTCTGTGATTAATATGCCACTCACCCAGAAAGTGCAATTTTAACTGATAAAGAGATCTAATCTTGTAGAGATTATCGTTTCCAAGAAGGCAGTCTAAAGGTAAAAGGAACACCATGCATACATTTATGAGACAAATAAACATGCTGGCACTAGCTATCACCCAGATGGATCAACAGATAATGACTTGGGATATGGATTTGTGGATTGATTGAATTTTTGGTTGATTTATTTCTCAAAACAGCTGCATTTCTAATAGTAGTGACTCGGTTTTTCCGTTTTTGTTATTTTCAACAGAACTCAATTTAAGTTTAATGTTTTTGGCATACCACTTTCCAAAGTATAAGTATTCCATTCACAACTCCTACTTCAAGACACTTCAAAAGGAGAGTCATAGAATAAACTGAATGTGGAGCCTGTAGTGCTTTACCATTATCAGCTCTTCAAAAAAGGTACCTATTAAGTTTGTTTATTTCCTCCTCTCCACATTATTAGAGCCTTGGAGGAAATTTAAAATAATACCAGCTGAGAGAAAAGTTCAAAAACCTGCATATTGTCACAGTGTTGTTACCTGTTTTCTAATTTGTCTCCTTAATATAGGCAGCAACTACTATATTCAGAGTCCAGCCTTTTGACCACAAGATACAGGGCATGTCAGTGGAAAAACTGGATCAAAAAAACCTTGTACCTTGCTATTAGCCATGGCTTATATCCTTGTGGTCATGGTATTCTTTAATATTATATAAACCAACAAGAATGCACTTTTACTCCATAGCAGCCTTTCTCAACTTATTTACTATTGAGAAACCCAATGAAACATTTTTCAAGCTTCAAGAAATCCCAGAAGTGGCGCAAATGTACAGAATATAGTTGAGAAGCATAGCTGTGTACACAACCACCTGAGGCCCCTTCCCTTTCCACCCCCTCCAGGCCTATCATTGGCCACATTGGGAAAGGGTGGGTGGGTCGACATGGCCATATGGTCATGTCACAATAAATGTTTAACAAATTTTTATATATATTTCATGAAGCCCTGGTTAACAAAGCCTGCTATATAGCATCTGGCCATGGTTACTTATTATGTGAGATAACTCCCTTACAAAGTAAAACAACACAAGCTAGGGCTATTTTCTATGCTTGGTGGAAGGAACAAGATAATCTATCTCTATTTACAAAGTTCTGGAATTGTGTATTGTTAGTTCCAACACCTGTGTATATGTAGAAATCCATCTGTGGAGGACCTGCCCCACTATGTTTTGGCTTGTCTCCTGTACTCTGAACCCAGGGGCAAATTCCTTGCCAAGTTATTACCAAACTCACACCCTATTTCTGATTTTAACAAATTCACCTATCTGTTACCAGATGTCGACCCCAATATCTCATATAGGGTGGCAGCTCTGGCTGCCAGGAAAATCCAGGCTAATGCATTTTTACAGGAGCCTCCACCTTGATACACCATTTTATCCCTCTTATTGTAACTCAGTAGTCTATGTTTACAATTTTATGTACGCAATATTGGAGAAATATTGTTTTATTTGTATTTGTACCATATTATTTTAATTGTGTTTTGTAATGGCCATTGGCTATATACAATAAATGTTATCGTATTGTATCGTGTATTGTTAGTTACCGTTAACAAATCTGAACATGGAAAAGCCAAACTACATTTTTACCGATATAAAAGATCTGTTTTTTATATTTATTCATTTAAAACATTTTAATGTCAGCTGTTCATCTGATCAGGGGACACAAAGTGGTGAACATTAAAAAAATCATGAGCTACTAAAAAACCAACAATTAAATGTTATACAATAATTCAATTAAAAACACATAAACAACACCAGAAGCGGGTCAGTAATTTGCATTATACTGTTACAACAGAACAATGATACAACCAATATAAGATTGCAAAAAACTTTGCCATACAGAAGGTAACATTGAAATCAGAATCTGAAAGAAGTAAACTAGTCTTAGATTTGATAATCATATTAGACTCAGAAATTAGATAAAAGAAAGGCAAAAGAAACTGTTCCCTAGCTTCAGCTCTTAATGGTCTGTCAGATACCATATGTGCTGTAGTTTCAATTCTTCATTGCAGCACATGAGCAAATTCTATAAGTATAGGAAATCCTTGAATATTGTCAAATTTACACCACAGATAGTAAAGTGTGCATTTGGGCCACCATAAAGTCTCATTGTAACTTGGGGACTGTCAGGCCTATTATGTATAGCCGCCGAAACGGCGATTTTGGGTCACATGGAAAACGCGGAGGGGGGAAGACGCGAAGCAAACCGCTTACACACGGGAGCCTGCTTCAGGTAGGGAAAAGCAGCATATAAGAACCAGTTTGCCAGCTGGGCTGCCATGCTTTGCAGGAGCCCAGCCACCCTTTTGTACCCTTGCTCCCGCAGAGCAGGGAAGGCCAGGTGGCAAGCTAGGCTGGATGGACCCTAAACTCTCCCCACAACTAGGAGGCTCAGGAGCATGGCGCAGCCACTGCGGAACACAGACCTTCTCTGAGCCTCCTGGTGGCCAGGAGAATGGGGAGCATGGGGCAGACACGGCAGAATGTGATGGAGCATGGTTGGACTGTCATGCCCAGCTCCTGGGTTACCTCCTGGTTGCTCTTCCTCCTCACGCCAAGTGCAAGGAAGCAGCACAGATAAGGAGCATGCGGGTGGGGACAAGTCTCTGGCCCTCAGTTGGGGACTGCTGTCTCCCTATTGAGGGGGATGTCCCCAGTGAGGGCCAATCAGAGGCTCAGCACATTTTTGGCAGGATGGTAAGCTTTTTATGTGGTATGATGATATGATACATTACCCAATCTCCAGTACAAATATTTACATCTAGTACAGCCTATCAATACTATTCTTATTAATTTACGTTTATTGAGATTTGATAGCAAAAGTTTAGAGTGGAGTTTAAATGTACTTTTATATAATTAACTTTAAACTGTAACATGAAAGGAAAATAAAGGCTCTTCATAGATTGCTAGTAAGTAGTTCCTGAATGATGGGATGCCTAGGAACCAAGTCCTAAGCCATGCTCCTAGAAACAAACTAGAACAAATTAAGATTTTAGGGAAATGATGACAGGCTCCCACAATATGCTACATTGTATTGCTCATATACACACATACATAGACCCCAATGAAGGATATATTTAGTCCAATGTCTGTACATTCAGCCACAGTGAGATCACTGGACATTTTCTCATACATATAGCAGCAGTTAATTGAAGGTAATTAGTACTCCCAGTCAAAGCTATTTTTAGTGTGAAATCTGCAGCATGTATATGACCTTTAACATTGTCCTTAAGCATTACCAAGAGTAGTTTGTTTTCATGTAATAAAACAAAACTAAGGTTTTCAAGGTGGCATTTTAGGAGGCTAGGTTCAGTTGCTGCTAAACTAAGTGTCCACATCTTATCTTCATTTACTAGCCACCTGTCTAAAATGAAACCACCTTAAGAAATGCAGCTTAATATATACAATGAAATAAAAACATCAGTGGTATTGAACACTGTCTAATATAAATGTCCAGTGTGATTTATTTTTCTCCTCTGTGCCTAAGGGAAGGCAGGAGAGGTCAGGCAGCCTTTGATAATGGTTTGAAGAGGACTGGAAAATTATTTTCTCAGAGCAAGGAAGTCAGCCTTAGTGTTTTTTGTGCCAGCATCAACATTTAACTTCTTTTGCCCACATAGTAAGTTGGGAAGTGCCAATTAAAAACAATTGGATGGATTTAGACTAAATTTTCCAATGACAGAATGGACCTTTCCTGCCTCCCGTACCCACTGCAGCCCACAGATCTCCACAAAATGCTGCACCTGAGAGACAGGGGACCTTGAGCAATGGCATGAAGGGGTTCTGCAGAAGCAAGGGTTAATCAATGGAAATAGTCAGTTCAGTCTAGATCAAACCCTATTGATGATGTCTAACCATAG
Organism: Paroedura picta; assembly: GCF_049243985.1. NCBI lineage: Eukaryota > Metazoa > Chordata > Lepidosauria > Squamata > Gekkonidae > Paroedura > Paroedura picta. Next base: position 78,690,719 of record NC_135369.1, on the reverse strand, counting down.
ATACAGATGTTCAGAAGATGTTGAATAACTACTTGACACAATCCTAGTAACAAAGGAAGTTATTTGTAGGTCCATTCCGCACGACTTCAATGTTGCCAAAGGCTTGCAAATGGTAAACGCTACTAATTTGCAGTTCCGCAAGACGTCGCACACAATCTGCCACACTCCTGAAACAGTCCTGCAAAAAGCAATTTGTTGTAGCGCTTAAAGGGAAATCCAGAAAAGTGGATTCACCCTCCGAAAAGCGCTACACTCTTGCAAACAATCTGCAACACTAGCAAAAAAGACTTGTGCATTCCCATTGTTGTGGTTCCAGCCAAGTCCCTCCCCCTGGCTCTCTCCTCCGAACTTCCAGCGAAGCGACCACCATTTTGTTTTCTCAGAACGAGCAGAAAGCAACGAACCAGCGAGCCTTCATTCACCCAGCGAGGCCTCTCTGGCTACAGTCCCTCCACAGAACTGCTTTAAAGCCCCCCTAAGTCCCCAAGCACAACACAGCCCCGTTTGCAAGTTCCCTTTATTTTCGGCCGAAAATCGTGCCTGTGGGGGGGGGGGGGATTTTTTTTTCACTCGGGGAGCATGGTAACGATGACTCACCAGCTCACACTCCAGCTAGAGGGGTCTCTACGTTAGGAGGAATCAAGGCATATTAATTGCAATGTGTGTTTTTCTTTTTTTAAAAAAAACCTGTTCTTAAAGGGAAAGGGGCTTTTTGGGAGCATGATAACAGCCGCCCATTGGCTGTTCGTTTGATTGACGGCCAGGGGCGGGACAAAGCACAGAAAAATAGCTTCCTTTCTAGCGATTTTTGCGAGACCGGAAACCTGTGGGAAACGATTGAAACGCTACTGGATTCCACTACAAAGGCAGGTATGAGTAACACCAAGATTGCACTTTTAAAAATAGTGTTTCTGCTTTCAGGAACCAATTGGCAACATTGGTCCTTGTGCGGAATGGGCCGTAGATTTCTCCACAGCTTATTATGGCCAGATTTTGATATGTCTCAAAGAGTCCAGACAGCACACCCTAAGGAGACAAACACTATAGCAACATCACCAGCATGCCTGGAGCTCCCCATAAAACAAGGAGGCTGCTCCTTTACTTTCCAAATGTCTGTAAGATGAGTCCTGTGAAAGTCAAAAAAGACTCTGAGCATGTGAGTGAAGGAATAGACTCACAAGTTCTTCCTTGTTCTTCCAGACTGGATCCCCAGCCTGTCAGAAGAATCATGTGGCCGACCCAAGTCCCTGCTTTTGGCCCTTTCCCTACTTTCCAGTTCTGTTTGATAGTTTGCAGAATGCCAGAAGGGTGGGTCCACAACACAGAATGCATATGTAGGAGCAATTTTCTTATTTATTTAGAAGAAAGCCTTGCTCAGGTGAACAAAGCAGTTGTTGCAGGGAATAGGTTGAGACAGAATCCTACAGATACGGCCAGTATCTTGAATAGAAGCCAATAACTGTAGTCAAGGGAGTGACTGCAGAATGGGTGGCTTATAATTTTATATAGGCACAACTCAAGATTTAGAGAATGAACTGGTCTTTTTGCTTTATTGATATCCTACATAATGTGCATGCATCCAGATTCAGCTTGTATTTTTTTGCAATGAGTATAATCCTGGTAAATTCTCAGATTTATGTACTGTGTCCTCTCTGCTTCTCCATCTCATTTTGTGCTAAACCTAGCTTAATTTAGGAAATCATCTATTCTCAATTTGTTGTGGGCAAGAAATAAATGATGATTTGTTAAAGTACCTAAATTCAGATGTCATAACAAACTGAGGTTAAATCAAAGATATCTTAAACCAGGATGGCTTCAATCCTATGTATAAAGAGAGAACCACACCAACATGAGGATAAATCAGGTCAGTTCTCCTCACAAACCAAGTGAATTCTTTTTTCCTGATGTACCAATGACCACAAATAGCTTCCTAAGTTGTTGATTCAGCTTGCTCAACATTCAATGGCCAATGGGGGGAAATCAGGGACCCACTTGCTTGTGCTTTAAAGAAAACAGTGACCAACAAGCCATGCTTGCATAGTACAAAGAAGACATACATCGCTAGATTCAGTAGATGAGCAGTCTCTTGGTCCTTTCACAGAGCTATGTATAATTTGCATCTGACTAACATTCGACTCCAGTGGTAGCTTTAAAACCGACAAAGTGGCATGCACTCTTCTTCAGAGATATATAAATAAAAAGTTGTTGGACTTAATGGTACCATTGGAATAGAATTTTGTTCTACTGCTTCAGACCAACATGGCTACCAACCTGAATCTTGCATCGGACTGTTATATCTAAACATTAAAAAAAAAAAAACCTTGTTTGAAGGAGCCCTAAAAAAAAAATTGAAATGTGATCTTGGCAATGCGCATGATGTTTATATTTAGCAACATGCAGTATTTTGTTGCGTTTGTCCTTTTTTAATTAGCCACTCATAAATCAACAATAAAGCAGCCCAAGCATAAAAAATGTATCAAATACAGTATCCATCATACTATAAATCACGCTAAGATGGGGAAGTTAATAGGCTGCCTCCAGGCTTCCTTTTGCAACTATAAAGCCAGCATAAATATGAAGCAAGAAGCTTTTCTGTTTGACAGTATGCTTTATAGGAAAGTCACCTATATCTTCTATAAATTTGTTTTCCGTCACAGCATCCTAGACCCACAATGGTTTCAAATACTAAAAAGATTTCAATACAATCTGTTCTCAATGAATTGAGGTGTTTTTTCCCCCAAATAATCTATAAACGTATGTCTTTGTCACATTCTGCTTCTGATTTTCAAACTACATTGCATTTCGTGTCTTATGATCATTCTTATTAGCTCTGGACCTGTTTGTACTACTATATTGTTATACTGTTACATTGTGCTGTTATTTGGTTATAATTATTAGTTATCAGTTATACATGTTTTATAGACGGTTTTATGTATTGTTCTTTGTTATGATGTAAACCGCCCTGAGCATATGGGGAGGGCGGTATATAAGTATGATAAATAAATAAATAAATAAATAAATAAATAAATAAATACATACATACATACATACATACATACATACATACATACATAGAATCATAGAGGTGGAAGGGGCCATACAGGCCATCTAGTCCAACCCCCTGCTCAACGCAGGATTAGCCCTAAGCATCCTAAAGCATCCAAGAAAAGTGTGTATCCAACCTTTGCTTGAAGACTGCCAGTGAGGGGGCGCTCACCACCTCCTTAGGCAGCCTATTCCACTGCTGAACGACTCTGACTGAGAAAAACTTTTTCCTGATATCTAGCCTATATCGTTGTACTTGAAGTTTAAACCCATTACTCCGTGTCCTCTCCTCTGCAGCCAGCAGAAACAGCATCCTGCCCTCCTCCAAGTGACAACCTTTCAAATACTTAAAGAGGGCTATTATGTCCCCTCTCAACCTCCTTTTCTCCAGGCTGAACATTCCCAAGTCCCTCAACCTATCTTCATAGGGCTTGGTCCCTTGGCCCCAGATCATCTTCGTCGCTCTCCTCTGTACCCTTTCAATTTTATCTACGTCCTTCTTGAAGTGAGGCCTCCAGAACTGCACACAGTACTCCAGGTGCGGTCTGACCAGTGCCGTATACAATGGGACTATGACATCTTGTGATTGTGATGTGATGCCTCTGTTGATACAGCCCAAAATGGCATTTGCCTTTTTTACCGCTGCATCACACTGCCTGCTCATGTTTAGTTTACAATCCACAAGTACCCCAAGGTCTCGTTCACACACGGTGCTACCTAGAAGCGTATCCCCCATCCAGTAGGCATGCTTTTCATTTTTCTGACCCAGATGCAGAACTTTACACTTATCTTTATTAAATTGCATCTTGTTCTCATTTGCCCATTTTTCCATTGTGTTCAGATCTCGTTGAACTCTGTCTCTATCTTCCGGAGTATTTGCCAGTCTTCCCAATTTGGTGTCATCTGCAAACTTGATGAGTAGTCCCTCCACCCCCTCATCTAGATCATTAATAAATATGTTAAAAAGTACCGGGCCGAGCACCGAACCCTGAGGTACCCCGCTACTCACCTCTCTCCAGTCTGATGAAACACCATTGACAACAACTCTTTGAGTGCGGTTCTCTAACCAATTCCCTATCCACCTAACGATCTGAAAATCCAGATTGCAGTCCTTCAACTTATCCATCAGAACATCATGGGGAACCTTGTCAAAAGCTTTACTAAAATCCAAGTAAATGACATCAACCAAATTTCCCCGATCCAGCAAACCTGTTACTTGGTCAAAAAAGGAAACTAGGTTGGTCTGGCAGGAAATGTTGGAGACAAATCCATGCTGACTTCCTTGGATCACCAAATTGTCCTCCAGATGTTTGCAGATCGCTCCCTTTAATATCTGCTCCATTATCTTCCCCACAACAGAGGTCAGACTCACTGGTCTGTAGTTTCCCGGGTCATCCTTCCTCCCTTTTTTGAAGATCGGAATAACGTTTGCTCTTTTCCAGTCCTCCGGGACATCTCCTGTCCTTAAAGACGTTCCGAAGATGATGGACAAGGGCTGTGCAAGTTCTCTGGAAAGTTCTTTGAGTACTCTCGGGTGCATTTCATCTGGACCAGGGGATCTGAACTCATCCAGTGCAGCTAAATGCCTCTCGACCACCTCTCTATCCATGTTAACCTGCCACCCAGACACTATCCTTTGGCTACAGCCATCTCTAGATGTGCCTAAACACTTTGACCTGTGGGAAAAAACAGATGTAAAATAGGCACTAAGCCTTTCTGCTTTCTCTGCATCTTTCGTTAGAGTTTGTCCATCCGCACCCAACAGCGGGCCTATTGCCTCCTTTACTTTACGTTTGCTCCTCACGTAACTGAAAAATCTTTTCTTGTTACAATGGGCTTCCCTGGCCAATCTTAGCTCACTCTCAGCTTTGGCCTTTCTGATGATTGATCTACAGTGCCTAGTAACCTGTAGGTACTCTTCTTTAGAGCTCTGTCCTTCCCTCCATTTCCTGAACATTTTCCTTTTCTTTCTTAGTTCCTCTTGAAGTTCTCTGTTCATCCAAATAGGCTTCTTAGAGCTCCTGCAGTGTTTTCGTTTTCATACATACATAAATTATAAAGGTAAAGGTAAAGGTAGAGGTATCCCCTGTGCAAGCACCGAGTCATGTCTGACCCTTGGGGTGACGCCCTCCAGCGTTTTCATGGCAGACTCAATACAGGGTGGTTTGCCAGTGCCTTCCCCAGTCATGACCGTTTACCCCCCAGCAAGCTGGGTACTCATTTTACCGACCTCGGAAGGATGGAAGGCTGAGTCAACCTTGAGCCGGCTGCTGGGATTGAACTCCCAGCCTCATGGGCAGAGCTTCCAGATTGCATGTCTGCTGCCTTACCACTCTGCTCATGAGCATTCTTATATAGATACATAAAAACCAAGGTAATCTACTCTGACCTTCTGCACATCACAGCAACCACTTTAGCAACCTCCATGCTCCATTTAGGTTGTCAGCTTCAATAACTGATCTAGTTTCAAAAACATGATAGGCTAGAGAGATTTCAGATGTCTTCTCCTTACTGAATAATTATGATAATTATGAGTGCAGTAAAGCAATCTCCCAATATGTATATGGCAAAAAACAAACAAACAAGAACTTACATTCATTCAAGTAGATCCAGTTCACATTAAGGTTGCAGTCAAAGGAGAGAGAGAAGCCTAATCTAAAGAGTACTTTCCCTATTACAAATGGCCAGCTTGTCTGGCATCATGTAGGTGGAAGTATGAGGATGTTTGTCTACAGGAGAGAGATGTGTCTCCATGGAAGGCCATATAAGTGAGTGAGAGAACAAAGTGAGACAGAGAGGAGGGATGAGAGGGCTGCTCCTAGTTTAAGACAAAGAGGGGAATCCTATTCAAGGAGATAACCCCCATCCACAATGTCTAGGCATGCTGACTTGCTCACTCTAACATGTGCCACTACTGTAAAAAACCCTGTCTACCTCTAAGGACAAGGGCACAGAGAGCTGTTAAGGCAGATCTTCCTGGCCCTAGGGAAGCACGCCTAGCCTCGACCAGGGCCAGGGCCTTTTGGGTCCTGGCCCCCACCTGGTGGAATGAGCTCCCAGGTGAGCTGCGGGCCCTGCGGGACCCTTCAACGTTCCGCAGGGCTTGCAAGACGGAGCTCTTCCGCCAGGTCTATGGTTGAGGCTGGGGTTGCTGGGGTACATCGACTGCTCTCCCCCGGGCTTCTTGAACATCGTTGACCTGCTTCTCCTCCACCCCCCCTTTTTTTAGGAATGGGGGTAGGAAGGGGATCTTATTATTGTGCCGCCATGTTGTGACATTTTAAAGTCTTTTAATGGGAGTTTTAATGGGGTTTTTAAGACACTGTAACCCGCCACGAGCCATTTGGGAGTGGCGGGAAATAAATCGAAATAATAATAATAATAATAACAACAACAACAACAACAACTGATCAACCTGGGAGTATGTGGTTCTTCAAGTACTCTGGACAGAAGCCAGTTAGGGTGTGCTGGACTGCACTTTTAAAGGCTTCAAAGTGCTATGTAAACAGATAAAGGACTGAAAATGGTTAATTCTACCCAGAACTGGGGAGTCTTGAATGACAGGCAGTTCCAAGAGATCTGATTAGTTAGAATCAGCTGAGCAGAGAAAGACTTCTGAAATGGATGCGGAGGAGAATTCAGTCTGATTTCAGCCTTAGCTGAGAACAGTTCAAGATAGGTGAAAAGCTGAAGGTAAATTAACAAGGAAGTTTGAGAAGAAGGATTCAGGCCAAAGAATGGAGGTAGATCTTCTATTACACATGGCAGTGGCTGAGCCAGGCTGCTGCCAGAGAATTGCGGTGGAGCACCATACTCCACCATTTATTGGGTACCTGCAGGAGATGTATTTCAGTGTTGCAAGCTGGTGTACCAGTTTCTGCATCCCTACAAGGGGCGACGGACTGGCTCCATGCCAAAATACCGCCCCCTGGTGAATGCAGATGCAGCAGAGAGGTTTCGCTGCAGGAGGGGGCAGCAGGGGGGTTATTTTACAGGAAGGTGGGATTGCATGAGAACGCAATCCCGCCTTCCTGAAAAATAGCAAAACAAAACACCATTTGATCCTGTGGCTGCCACAACACAGGGGATGGGAATGGTGGCCTAGGATCATTGTTGGAGCAGTTTACAAACACCTAGTTTCTTTAACTGAAACAAAGTCTTCTGGGCCAGATGAATTGCATCCAAAGGTACCAAAAAAACTTGCAGATGTAATCTCTGAACCTCTGCCCATTATTTTTGACACTTCTTGGAGAACAGGTGAGGTGCCAGATGATTTGAGGCGGCAAATGTTGTCCCCATGTTCAAGAAAGAAAAAGGAGGATCCAGGTAACTATCGACCCGTCAGCTTGACATCTGTAGCTGGCAAAATTTTGGAACACATCATCTAACACGCAGTCCTTGAGCAGCTGGAACTGAGAGCTGTGATTTCTAAGATTCAGCATGGGTTTCGCAAGAACAAGTCATGTCAGAACAACCTTATCTCTTTTTTTGAGAAAGTGACTACCTTGCTGGATCAGGGGAATGCTGTGGACATAGTTTATCTGGATTTTGATAAGGTTCCATGTGATATTCTTGTTGACAAGTTGGTAAAATGTGGTATGGATCCTAATTCTATCAGGTGGATCAATAATTGGTTGACAGATCGTACCCAGAGGGTACTTGTTAATGGTTCAGCATCCTCTTGGAGAAGTGTGACAAGTGGAGTACCCCAGGGATCTGTCCTAGGGCCTGTGTTGTTCAACATATTATAAATGATTTGGATGAGGGATTAGAGGGGATACGTATTAAATTTGCAGACAATACTAAACTGGGAGGGGTAGCAAACACAACTGAAGACAGAATCAGAATACAGAATGATCTTGATAGGCTTGAGGTGGGCTAAACTGAATAAAATGAATAGGGATAATGTAAAGTTCTGTATTTAGGTAGGAAAAACCAAATACACCAATATAGGATGGGGGAGACTTGTCTTGGCAGTAGTATGTGCGAAAAGGATGTAGGAGTCTTAGTAGACCATACATTGAACATGAGTCAGTAGTGTGACTTGATGGCTAAAAAGGCAAATGGGATTTTGAGCTGTATCAAATGGAGTATCGTGTCCAGATCACAAGAGGTGATGGTACCACTGTACTCTGCTCTGGTTCGGCCTCACTTGGAGTATAGTGCTCAGTTTCGGGTACCCCAGTTAAAGAGAGATGTAGACAAAATGGAGCATGTCCAGAGGAGGGCAACAAAGATGGTGAGGGGTTTGGAGACCAAGACGTATGAAGAAAGGTTGGGGGACCTTGGTCTGTTTAGCCTGAAGAGGAGACGACTGAGAGGGGATATGATAACCGTCTTCAAGTATTTAAAAGGGTGTCATATAGACCGTTTATGCACTGGGAACTTCGCTGCCCCAACTCTCGTGCAGGAGCACAAATCGGGGGCGGATGAGGCGCACCATGACAAATGCTACCCCCCCCCGGGGGTCAGGAAGAGGTGGGGCAACCTGCCACAACTAAAACTTCAGCCTGCAGCTTGGCATGAAACCTCCAGTGCATAAATGGTCATAGAGATGAAGCAGTGTTGTTCTCTCTTGCCCCAGAGGAACGAACCATAGAATCATAGAATCATAGAATCATAGAATCATAGAGTTGGAAGGGGCCATACAGGCCATCTAGTCCAACCCCCTGCTCAACACAGGATTAGCCCTAAGCATCCTAAAGCATCCAAGAAAAGTGTGTATCCAACCTTTGCTTGAAGACTGCCAGTGAGGGGGAGCTCACCACCTCCTTAGGCAGCCTATTCCACTGCTGAACTACTCTGACTGTGAAAAACTTTTTCCTGATATCTAGCCTATATCGTTGTACTTGAAGTTTAAACCCATTATTGCGTGTCCTCTCCTCTGCAGCCAACAGAAACAGCATCCTGCCCTCCTCCAAGTGACAACCTTTCAAATACTTAAAGAGGGCTATCATGTCCCCTCTCAACCTCCTTTTCTCCAGGCTGAACATTCCCAAGTCCCTCAACCTATCTTCATAGGGCTTGGTTCCTTGGCCCCAGATCATTTCGTCGCTCTCCTCTGTACCCTTTCAATTTTATCTACGTCCTTCTTGAAGTGAGGCCTCCAGAACTGCACACAGTGCTCCAGGTGTGGTCTGAACAGTGCCGTATACAATGGGACTATGACATCTTGTGATTTTGATGTGATGCCTCTGTTGATACAGCCCAAAATGGCATTTGCCTTTTTTACCGCTGCATCACACTGCCTGCTCATGTTTAGTGTACAATCCACAAGTACTCCAAGGTCTCGTTCACACACAGTGTTACCTAGAAGCGTATCCCCCATCCAGTAGGCATGCTTTTCATTTTTCTGACCCAGATGCAGAACTTTACACTTATCTTTATTAAATTGCATCTTGTTCTCATTTGCCCATTTTTCCATTGTGTTCAGATCTCGTTGAACTCTGTCTCTATCTTCCAGAGTATTTGCCAGTCCTCCCAATTTGGTGTCATCTGCAAACTTGATGAGTAGTCCCTCCACCCCCTCATCTAGATCATTAATAAATATGTTAAAAAGTACCGGGCCAAGCACCGAGCCCTGAGGTACACCGCTACTCACCTCTCTCCAGTCTGACTAACACCATTGACAACAACTCTTTGAGTGCGGTTCTCTAACCAATTCCCTGTCCACCTGACTATCTGAAAATCCAGATTGCAGTCCTTCAATTTATCCATCAGAACATCATGGGGAACCTTGTCAAAAGCTTTACTAAAATCCAAGTAAATGACATCAACCGAATTTCCCCGATCCAGCAAACCTGTTACTTGGTCAAAAAAGGAAACCAGGTTGGTCTGGCAGGACCTGTTGGAGACAAATCCATGCTGACTTCCTTGGATCACCAAATTGTCCTCCAGATGTTTGCAGATTGCTCCCTTTAATATCTGCTCCATTATCTTCCCCACAACAGAGATTAGACTCACTGGTCTGTAGTTTCCCGGGTCATCCTTCCTCCCTTTTTTGAAGATCAGAATAACATTTGCTCTCTTCCAGTCCTCCGGGACATCTCCAGTCCTTAAAGAGGTTCCGAAGATGATGGACAAGGGCTGTGCAAGTTCTCTGGAAAGTTCTTTGAGAACTCTCGGGTGCATTTCATCTGGACCAGGGGATTTGAACTCATCCAGTGCAGCTAAATGCCTCTCGACAACCTCTCTATCCATGTTAACCTGCCACCCAGACACTGTCCTTTGGCTATGGCAATCGCTAGATGTGCCTAAACACTTTGACCTGTGGGAAAAAACAGATGTAAAATAGGCACTAAGCCTTTCTGCTTTCTCTGCATCTTCCGTTAGAGTTTGTCCATCCGCACCCAACAGCGGGCCTATTGCCTCCTTTACTTTACGTTTGCTCCTCACGTAACTGAAAAATCTTTTCTTGTTACAATGGGCTTCCCTGGCCAATCTTAGCTCACTCTCAGCTTTGGCCTTTCTGATGATTGATCTACAGTGCCTAGTAACCTGTAGGTACTCTTCTTTAGAGCTCTGTCCTTCCCTCCATTTCCTGAACATTTTCCTTTTCTTTCTTAGTTCCTCTTGAAGTTCTCTGTTCATCCAAATAGGCTTCTTAGAGCTCCTGCAGTGTTTTCGTCTTTCTGGGATAGTCATTGATTGAGCATGCAATAGCTCCTGTTTGAGAACCAGAACCAATTGGAACCAGAACCAATGGGATGAAATTAATTCAAAAGAAATTCCATCTAAACATCAGGAAGAAGTTCATGATAGAGTGGTTTCTCAGTGGAACAGGCTTCCTCAGGAGGTGGTTGGTTCTCCATCTTTGGAAAACAGAGGCTAGATAGCCATCTGACAGAGAGACTAATTCTGTGAAGGCTCAAGGGGGTGGCAGGTTAGAGTGGATGAGCAATAGGGATGTGAGTGTCCTGAATAGTGCAGGAGGTTGGACTAGATGAGCCAAGGGGCCCCTTCCAACTCTATGATTCTATGATTCTATGATTCTAAATTTTCAGCACCTGATTTCATCTGACCTTTCATCTCTATGTTAAATAAAATATTTTATTATTTTTGAATTGTTTAAAGCAGGCTTCTGATCCTTCCCTCAGGTTCCTGGGATGAGCCAACAGTCAAAATATTGTACTGTGACAAGGAGGCAAAGAAGAAAACATATTATTATGGTGGCTCAGTCACTAAAAGGGAAAAAAACGGAGAGAAAATCTGGTCTCTGAGGGAGGGAAGTGGCCATCATATAGGGCTTTAAAGGTTAGAGACAGCACTTTGAATTGTGGCCCCCAACAAATGGGCAGCCAGTGCAGATCTTTCAGTACTGGGATGATATCAGCCCTGCATCCCACACTGACAATAGTCTAACTGCTGCATTGGGATTAAATGGTTTTCAGAATACTGTCAAAAGCAGCTGAATATAATGTTAATTACAATAATCTAACCTGCATATAATCAGAGCATGGATCACCATGAACAGATCAATTAGGACCAACAGTAAACTCTCCTAAGTCAAAATTATGAAATACTTTGCTATAAACTGATGTGTGGCAAAGTCTGAGATTTTTACTTTCATTACAAAGATGTTTTTAGTGATTTTATATCCAAGGGCAATTTTATAAGTTAGGAATCAACAGCCAGTTTACCACTGGAGATATGTTTTCTTGAATGCAGTCCAAAAGTGAATTGCACACCCTCCTGGAACTGACATAAATAGAGTCTGAAATGTAAGAAATCATAAAAGAAATTTGACGGGATGTAAGTGCAGCTGAATACTATAGAAAGAGAACACTTTCTCCTATAGTCTGCACATCATGAGGGTTTCTATTTGCTTCCCGGTGATAAAAGTAGTGGCTTAAACTGTGAAAATTACTATCATCCATCTCACCCCATGCATTCCCATGCTTGGGAAGTAGAAGTGAACACAGTACTACGTGTTTTGCAAACAAAAAGCCTCTGCTAGATTGAGAGGAAAGTGCTTTTTATTTGCTGTACTAAGAGTTATCAGACAGCAGGCAAAGGCAAGGCAAGCACCCATGCAGCCCATTCAAATTGCTGTTGTGTTCTGGTGCTTCGCAAAAACAACTTCTATCTATGTTGTGGACCCAATTCAGACCAGCTGCGAGTTGGCACAGCTTCTCAGAAGCCAGTGAAATTGTAATACCTCATCCCCCATTTCACCCCAAACTTGACATCCTTAAAATAAAAATTCTGGTATTTATAAGTATTTCTTTTTAATGGTATGTCTACATATAAACCATCGCTTCCAATTGGCCCCAAAGCCCCTCCTACTACGACTGATACTAATCGGCCTTACCCACTGGGTCCCAGTAAGAGTTGAGCTGAGGCTCTTGCAATTCCATTTTCTAATGTTATTGTTATGATCATGTTAAATTATTGTTGTTATAATGTTATTACTGTTATCACCTGCTACCATATGTTATCTGTATCTTTTCCTGTTCCCTGTAAACTGCCCTGAGCCCTCGGGGAGGGCGGTATATAAATATAATAAATAAACAAACAAATAAATAAGACGTAGCTTTGGTGGTCAGTAGGTATTGGGAACTGTCTTTGTGCACCCAGGAAATAAACTCTTGTACCTTCATGAGCCTCCCATTTAGCCTTGGCATTTTGTTTGGTACAGTTCTCTTCACTTGAAATGGCAGTCACCGAACAACAAATATGTATGTATGAAGTCATAGCCCTGGTGCTGGCAGCAAGTCAATACAGGGCAACATTTGCTTAAGCCTCCTCTTTGTGCTTATTGAAATTTAGAGGGCAAGAGAGAGAGATTTGTCGGCACATAGACAGGAGAAGGTTTAAAGCTGGTCAAGTAATAAACCCTGCAGGGCAACCTCAAGATGGGATAAGATTAGGACACTGAAGCTTTTAGAAACACAAATGCACACAAAAGCAAACAGCCACCTCACTACGAATAGCATCTTTTCCCTTCCACCTGAGTTGCTTGTGTTCCCCCCACCCCACAGCAGTGAAAGCAGTTCAGGAAGGAACAATGGCTCTGATTATTTTATCTCTCTCCATTGCATCAGAAGAAGTAAGAGCTGACTCATGGAAGTTCAAGCTTTAAGGTGCCTCTGGACTTCTGTTTTACAATAACTAATGTGACCACCCCTATGGAATAGTTTGCCTGCTGGAGAGACAAGAAAAATAAAGGCATAGCATAAGAGGAATAGTGACCACAGACAATATAGAAATTCAGAAGCAGAATTAGCTAAAGGTGTACTACAAGATTCAAAAGGGAAAAAGAGCCAGAAAAGGGATGGAGGTTGATGGAGATCTTTCTAGATGTGGGATCTGTACACATATGTATATTATATAATACATTCTCTACAATTAAAAACCCAAAGAGCACCTGAGCCATATGGAAAGGCGGTATAGAAATCAAATCAATCAATCAATCAAATAAATAAATAAATGTGAAATAACAAGAACAGGCGCCTGTCAATAGGCTTTTTGATCAAAAATAGATTACATGCATTGCACCTTAACATTTAGATCAAGAGTTCTAAAATATCTCACAGAAATCAACTCATAATCAAGACTTAAATGGGTTTGGTTTTGTCTTATATAAATAGGATCAAAGAGAGAGCCAATTCATTTATTATATAACCTTGAAAACCTGTTGTAAATGCCTGCAAGGAGAAGGGTGGGAAGCTACTTAGCTTCCTCAGTCCCCTAATCCCAGAAACTGAACTGACCCTAGGGCAAACTGGGGTCATATTTACGGAGCTAAAGCACAACACTGATCTTGCTGAAGTATGTGAATCCCCATGGATTCTATTTATGCTGGACTACCTGTTCTAGACCTGGCCCTGTGTGGCCAAGGGATGGCTGACTCAGGTCATCGGAAACCTCTTAGGGCTTCTGTCTTGGTGTAGTGGTTAAAAGCAGTAGTAACTTCTAATCTGGCAAACTGGCTTTGATTCCCTGCTCCTCTCCTTGCAGCCAGCTGGGTGACCTTGGGCTCATCACTGCCCTGATAGTTTTGCTCTCAGAGCAGTCCTGTCAGAGCTATTTCAGTCCCACCTACCTCACAGGGTGCCTGTTGTGGGGAGAGGAAAGGAAGGCGACTGTAAGCTGCTTTGAGACTCCTTCTTGTAGAGAAAAGCAGGATCTAAAAAACAACTCTTCATCTTCTTTTAAGGCCTCTGGATATTCACCAGGCAGCCTTGAGTCCCCTGATCTTCAGTGGAAAAGTAAATATGAAAAATTTAAAGTTATTATACTATAGAGTCAGGCAAAGTATATCTCCTAGAGCTTTCAGAAGTTGAAAAGTAATTCTGCTGTCTAATGGTTACTTACAATAACTATGGAAGAAAAACTACATGGAAATCACACATCACTGGGAGCAGCCAGCATGCGAATCTACTTTCACATGAGGCAGATTTTTTTTTTGTAAACTGAAACATTAATAGCTAAGTCAGAAACTTAACTCGATAAATATCCTTAGGTAGGTTGAAAAAAGAATTTAAGAAAATAAGATTAAGGATCTATATGATTTTAGACTATTATGTGCACTTTAGTGAAGAAAGCAACAAAATCAAGGCAAAACATTCCTCAGGAATTTATATACAAAATAAAATTAAATCAATTCTTGCTTCAAATGATCATTAGGCATTGTAAGATTATCTGGCAGTTTTACCACATGTAAATGGCATTTTGTATGCTCAGAAATGCGCCAAATAAAAACTTTTGGATATGGTAAAAATGATGGCTAATAAGGGATGTAATACATACATTGGGGCTTTGATAACAGCTTATCCTGATCTGGAATTATCCTCAACAGCCTCAATGAAACAACAGCTGGAATGGATTAATGTTAAAAATGCTTTTAATATTGGGCATAAGTAGGACATTTTAAAAAGTTAGGGGTAGGAACACCACCTGTTCTCTTTCAGGACTGGTTTCAGACACCTACCCAGACAGGTTGTTGTGCCGAGGCAGGAGGGCGAGAGTCAGAGACCAGAGTCAAGTCCAAGAGGTCAAAAGTCAGAGAGTTCACACAGCAAGCAGAGTAGGAAGCAAAGTCAAGCCAGACAGGGGCAAGAGCCAGATAAGCAGTCAAAACCAAAGCGTAGGGCTAGAGCTGGAAACATAGTCAAGAGTCAGGCCAGAGTCAGGAACCAGGAGGCACTAGTTCTGCCTCCCCCCCCCCCCCAAGCTGCTCTTGGTCTAGCATGGGATGCAGTGCAGGGTAGGGACTGCAGCTTGTGTGGAAAGTTTATAAAAACTGTAGATCCCCCTGTTGTGTATGTGGTTCTGCTGAACCTGATCCGAGGCAGGATCCAAACACATGCAAAACCAATGTGCTTTTCTGTAGCCTCCCTATCAGCCAACTGTTTGGCAGAAGGGGAAAGCTTCCCCACCCAAAAGTAAAGCACAAGTACCACCACAGACTCCGCTGCTTTGCTCTCAGAATGAAACACCTCCTTCCCTTCAGTCAGGAGCTGTTAGAGACTCCTTCACAGCAAGCCTGGAGGGAGGGAGGGAGGGAGGGAGGGAGGGGAGGGAGGGAGGGGGGAGCTCTGTCAGTGGTCTGAGGCAAAGTGAGGGAAGTTGTTGGACGTGACAGTTAGGACAGTCCTGGGGGGAAAGGGCTGGTGCGGCCTGTCCAAGCCTCTGTTCTCACCCCCTCAGTAGCCCTTCTGCTCTCCCTGCAGTGGTCAGGGGCAAACTGGCAGCGATTGCGGCAGATTGCCCCTCACTGGGTTGTTAGGGATGGGGGCCAGTGGGGCCAGGCCAATCAGGACATGCATGCAGACAGGAAGTGAAGGTTGGACAGTCTCCACCCAGGAGGCCTCTGCTCAAATATTAACAGCGAAAGCTGTTACAGATTTTAGTTTGTATGAGGGATATGTAGGTGCTCTTTTTGCTGCATAAACTGTTAACTGACAATTATGTAAGTTCTCTGGAGAAAACAGTTTCTCAAGGTGCTAGAGGAGGAATTCAGGCAGTAATAACTGAGACTATATTGATGGTTCCAGTATGAAACTTGCTAACATTTTGAACTCCATGGCCGGTAGAGCAATAGAAGACTCAAATTTTAGGATTTCATGAGAAGGGAAAGCACATCTTTATGATACAAAGCACATCTTTATCATACAAAGAAGAGGAGGGGCATGCATTTGAAGGTGAAAGAATGCATTAGTGTTCTAACAAAATCACCTCGTGTCTGTTGCACTACCTGCCACAAAGAAATGCAAGGAAATTAACACCATAATGAATTAATTATTCATTAAGCAAAAGCTTTTCTTGTACATGGCCAAGAATCATAGGACACAATGGCTATGCAGAATAACGGCTGTCTGTAGAAATGAGAACATGTAACTGTATAGTATTACCTGGGTTGCAAAAAGATTAAGAATGCCTTATCAATAAAACAGGGAGGTTGTAATCAATTATGTCACATGACAAACATTGCACAAGAGAGTTTAGATGTGAAACAATCTTTCAATTCACATGTACCCCTATTCCAACATACAGTAACATTCTGTTGGCTGTGTCTTAAGTTCTAAATTGGTATTTTAAAAGCATAGATGGAATGAGTTCACACAAAACATGCTTTCTTTACAAAATTTTATTTTGCAATACCTGTAAAAACAATAGCTCTAAATGTTTTTTTTAGGGGGGTGAGGTGTAAGTTGTTGTTTTTTGTTTTAGTTTTGTTTTTTGCTATATAGTCACAACCTACTTATGGCAGCCCCATAGGTTTTTCAAAACAAGAATCATTTAGAGGTGATGTGTGATTGCTTGCCCCTGCATAGCAACCCTATTATTCCATAGTGGCCTCTCAGTGCTGCCCCTACTATGCTTCTGATATCTGACAAGATCAAATTGTCCTGAGATATCCAGGTTGGGGTCTGCATGTGTGGGCACAGATGTAAAAAAAGAATCTCAAAGTTCCTTTTGAATCTCTGCATAGATATGTTTTAAATATGGCTTAGAATATTTGTTATTTTATAGCTACAAAGGTACCCTTAATGTTTAAACACACAAAAATAAACATAACTGACTTAATCTGGTAATAAATATAAGTATATTATGAAATACTTTGGAGCATATACAGCTTTAAAAATGAAAAAAACATTTGTCTTTAAAATATATAAAACTTATTAATGTGCAAATTTTTTGAAAAAAGCAGAAAACATTGCACATTAATGATGAAGTAAGCAGGGGAAATATTCAGTAGCTATGAAAGGAAATTATTTTATGTAAAACTAGCTTCAAAGCCCGTTCCTAAGAACGGGCCTTGAAAGGGCCCCCTCCCCTGGGCCCCAGCCATGCAGCTTAAGGTGGCTTTGGGCCACAGCTCAAAGCCGGATCAAGTGGGGTGGGTGGGGGCTGGCCAGCTCGTTAGCAGGCCCAGGACAGAGCTCCTGAGCAGGCAGTCAGCAGGCTGGGAGGCCCTTGTTAGCAGGCCCAGCCTAGCAGGCCAAGAGGCCCTCGTTAGCAAGCTTTCCACCATGACCCTTTGCCTAGGGCCCTCTCCCTTTACCTGTTGCTGGCTCCAGGCACTGAGGTGCATCTGAGAGCAAAGAGGCTAGAGTCCAGGGATGGAGGGCAGGAGCTACAGGGGCAGGGCCAATCAGGGTGCAGCCAGCTTTGATTACAGCTGATTGGCCTTATTCCAACTTGGACAGCTGAACACGTCCCACCCCCCAGGCTGTTTCACAAATATATTGAGGAACCATGGTTAAGGATAACAAACTTCTAAACATATAAGCCTGTACTCTGGGAAGCCACACAAAAATTCAGATTTCAATCTAAAGAAAATAAAGTTTCATTTTAAATCAAACTTTTCAAATTTGTGACCCTGAGCACTACATGACATACCAGGCTCAGACTGCAACCTGTCAAGCATCTGCTAACAACCCCTTCCTGTGTTTTTCAGAGGGTCACCTAACAGGCAGTAGTATCAACAAGGTATACACTGTACAGTCTGGGTCTGTAAATCTTTCAGGCATGTCCTGATTAAAAAGACTAAAACAAAAAAGACATACAAGACAGTATATTTTCCTGTCATTGTAAAGTCTCACTGTAATACAAAAAATATTCAAGAATCAGATGGTCACTGAGTATGTGGGACACATAATCGGTGAGACTCTCACCCCTGCTGGCAGCTGTGGAACCAGGGGCCATCCAAGGGATGGGGGGTTTGGCCAGGCCCGGTGGTAAGCCCTGCTTGCTCCACTGCCGCTGCTACCCATCAGGAGTGCAGGTGGATGAGGGGTGGGTGGGGCAGTGGATGACCAAGCTTAGCACTGACTCCATTCATTCCACCAACACAACCTCCACCACTGCAGCTTCTGCTGCTTCTGCTGCCTCCCTGCCAGCCACCTTCTTGCCTCTTATGCCATGCTCATGGGGCGGGGCAGACAGATGTCACATCTATGACTATTCTATTTCATCAAGCACGGCATAAGATGCGGCATAAGATTTTAGCAGGGCAGCTGGTGTTCACTAGGGTAATCCCAGGATTTTCCTAATAGATTCCAGATTGTGCAAGACTCTACCCCATAGAGGTAACTTTACTAAAAAAAAAACAAAAAAAAAACATTGAGAGCTGGAGCAATTAACTGACCCATGCTAGAGAAAAAAAGGATAATTGAGGCAGATGAACTGGCATGTTGCTAGGCCGGCCAGGACATAGATGCTAGGTAAGTAATACCCAAGGATCTAAAAGAGGAGCATTGTTCAATTTTGTTAGTATTAATGGACCAGCTATATTTGGATCTATGCTTTCCAAAAGTTATAATTTTTGTTTTGCTATAATTAATTTTCAATCTCTATTCTGCATGATAAGAAGCCAATTTAGCCAACATTCTCTGCAGCCCAGCTCTAGTAAGAGATAGAACCACCATGTCATCTGAACAGAGCAGGACTAGGATCTTCTAATTAGACAACGAATGTGCTGCAAGGTCATGGGCGTCCAGGGCCTGCACAATGTAATTGATGTAAAAATTAAACAAAAAAGGGGCTAGAAGACAACCCATCTTCAGTGGATTGGAACCATAAGCTGTGAACCCATCTTAACATAACATGAGTGAAGCTCTCTCAGTAGATAGAATAGCTTTCTATCAATATTCACAGAAGTCCTCCAGTTCACCACAATCTGTTTCTGGAGGTCCTCCATGCCCCAGAAGCAGAATTACAAGAGGCATTTGGGGAGGAATTGGCTGAGCCCATCCCCTTGTGCCTGAGGAAATCCAATTCAACATCTAGAAAATCACAGTTGTATAACAAAGGACAATGTCAAGTTGTCCCCAACCTTTTTATCACCGCGGACCACTCAACGCCGGGGACCACTCACCGGGGACCACTCAACGCCTTTTACTGATGCCCGGTGGGGGGGGGGGGTAGTTTACTCCTCTACTCTCAACCACTGCCCTAGCGCTCTCTGATTGCTATGGTAACGTTTAAACATCCCTTCAAAATAAGATACAGACACGCCACAACAATGAAGTGTGTTGTAAAGGGCTGGGGGGGATGAAGTAAAGGGCCGGGGGGGGGGGAAGGTGTCCTTCAGGGCCCACCTCCAATTAGTCGAAGGACCACATGTGGTCCGCAGCCCACAAGTTGGGGATCGCTAAAGTCAATGACTAGGATATCAGCAGCGGTAAACAGGTACAAAAAATAACTTAAAAAATTAATTAAAGAGCTACATCAGGGACCGTAATCTGCTTCAACAACTAGTGGTTGCTTCCTTCAGGGGACATTTATATATGTCAGCAAATCTACTGGTATATCATGGTAGGAAGAGTATGTGTGCTGCTCAATGTCTGCTGACATAATTATCTAATTCACCAGAGTGTCCCTAGATGATCAGCCTCTCCAGCAAAAATCTATACTTCTTAAGAGATCTTGGTTTGCCGTGCCTAGTTTATTCCTTATCTTTCCTAGTGGTAAAACTTATTCTGGATTAAGTGAATTAATTTTATGCAGGGCTAATATGTACAGAACATTCCTTAACTATGCAAATTTAAACATACCTATGTAGGTTTTCTGTTTATATCCATGGATATTGCGATGAATCAGAAATCATTGTTTATAATCTACTGTAGACAGATGTTCCAGTGCAGAAAGATTCATTTCACCAAACGGGCACACATTTCTGTGCTGCAAAGTCTCTTTGTGGCCTTTGGCATGGATCTTGTAAAAATTATGTTTTAAAGTCATAGCATATTACTGGTCTGAGTTTTCCCCCCCTATTATGTTAGACAAGAGGCGCGTTGTTTTCAACTCCATTCTTTTCACCCTGTGACTCAGAATGCTCTGTTGTTAGACACAATACGAAGATATATGCAGTATAAAAAATTTAAAGTGGTAAATGAAGATGGCAAGAGTGCCGTGGAACTCTCCTAGTAATTCCTGGAAATCAAGATATATAACAGAAAGGTAATTTCCCCCCTGTACCCCCTAGTTTAGCCTCAAGAAGCCTACAATGACTTGGATGTAGAATGTGTGGTCAAATTGTTAGGATAATGGGAGTTTCCTTTTCAACTACATGATGCCAAGGAATGAAAACAGAAAATGCAGCAACAACACCATATGTCCTTTCATGATTTATTAGGTGTTGGCATTGTGATGCCCTTTGCTGTTTTAAAATGGAATATACATCATCACTCCCTGCTGTTTCAAAAGCACAATGATTGAAAGCAAAGCTCACAATTATGGTAAAACTGCAAACACTGTCAGTCAATGTGCCTGGTACCAGAAAACAGAGTAGATTTACACCTGGGAAAAGCAACTATAAAGGAGAAATACAGTGGCAGTATTGGTTGTTTTGCTCTTTTTTATAATGGAAGAAGGGGTCTAACTACAGGAGGTGTTTAGCATATTTACAAGACGCTACAGGAGGTATTTAGCATATTTACAGGCAACAATGGCACAGTTTTGCATGGAGAAGTTTAAATATTGTAAAACAGATCCCTAACATGGGTGCCTCTGATTTAAAGCATCTATATCCACACATGACAAAGTGAGATTTTCCAATCAAAGCATTTTCCCATGAAAATTTAATATTAACATTCTTTTTCTGTCAACCATTTCTTTCCATTCCAAGTGCTGCCTTTACACTGACTCTCATCTCAAGTTGGGAATGATCTTTACTTTTCCAGAAAATAAACTGTTAATATCATGCACGATAATTCGTTTTCATGGCTTATTTCCTTATATAGTTTTCTTTCAGCTATGCGTGACTTCTTGCAGTGGGTGACCTCAGTGACATCATGACAAATTTCAGCTTGGGTTGGGAGTAAGGTTTTGTGGGTTCCCAGAACATAGTCACTCACTATGCTACTGAGATACTGACATCTTCTCCTTCAGGAAAAAATCATTACAATTTATTGCAGGATGAAGTATCATAGAGAGGGCATGACAAATCCTACAGGAATAATGTATAAGTAGCTAATTTGTTTTCAACTAGAGTGTGACACATCATTTGTGTGACTCTTCTAAAATACAGGAAGGAAGATTTGCATTTCATTGAAAGAATACATGCTTTCAGTGTAGAAGGTCCCAGGTTCAGTCCTTGGCATCTCTATTTAAACGATCTCAGGCAGCAGTGCCTGAGGCCATGGAGAACCACTCCAACAACAGTGGGCTGGATTGATAAGTCATCTACCTCAGGCAGCTTTATATTTGTATTTGTATTTATATTTTTTATATACCGCCCTCCCTTTTGGTACTGTCCATTGGGTCAGTCCATTATCTTCCAAATTACAAAACTACTGCTGGTTCCCAAGACCAGGAGCCGATTGTGGTTCTGACCATCAGCTTCTTGTTGCAAAATTTAGGCTTAAATTGAAGAAAGTAGGGAAAAGCACTAGGCCACTCAGGTATGAACTAAATCATATCCCTGACGAATATACAGTAGAGGTGACAAATAGATTTAAGGAATTAGATCTGATAGACAGAGTGCCTGAAGAACTATGGACAGAGGTTCGCAACATTGTACAAGAGGTAGCAACTAAAACCATCCCAAAGAAAAAGAAATGCAAGAAAGCAAAATGGCTGTCTGAGGAAGCTTTACAAATAGCTGAGGAGAGAAGGGAAATGAAAGGCAAGGGAGAAAGAGAAAGATACACCCAATTGAATGCTGAATTCCAGAGAATAGCTAGAAGAGATAAGAACGCCTTCTTAAATGAACAGTGCAAACAAATAGAAGAAAACAATAGAATGGGGAGGACCAGAGATGTTTTCAAGAAAATTGGAGATATGAAGAGAATGTTTCATAGAATCATAGAATCATAGAATAATAGAATCATAGAGTTGGAAGGGGCCATACAGCCCATCTAGTCCAACCCCCTGCTCTACGCAGGATCAGCCCTAAGCATCCTAAAGCAAAGATTTCATGCAAAGATGGGTATGATAAAGGACCAAAATGGTAGGGACCTCACAGAAGCAGAAGAGATTTTTAAAAGGTGGCAACACTATACAGAAGAACTATACAAGAGCGAGTTTAACATCCCTGATAACCACAATGGGGTAGTCACCGACCTGGAGCCAGACATCCTGGTATGTGAAGTCAAATGGGCCTTAAGAAATCTGAGCAACCATAAAGCTAGTGGAGGTGACAACATTCCAGTTGAACTATTCAAAATCTTAAAAGACAATGCAGTAAAAGTGCTACACTCAATATGCCAGAAAATTTGGAAAACTCAGCAGTGGCCACAGGATTGGAAAAGGTCAGTTTACATTCCAATCCCAAAGAAGGGCAATGCCAAAGAATGTTCAAACTACCACACTATTGCACTCATTTCTCATGCTAGCAAAGTTATGCTCAAAATCCTACAACCTAGGCTCCAGCAATATGTGGACCGAGAACTTCCAGAAGTACAGGCAAGATTTCGAAGAGGCAAAGGAACTAGAGATCAGATTGCCAACATACGCTGGATCATGGAGAAAGCTAGGGACAGGAAGGCCTGGAGGATCATTGTCCATGGGGTCGCGATGGGTCGGACACGACTTCACACCTAACAACAACAACCGCCCTCCCCCGAAATCTGGTAGTTTGAAGTATTCCCATCTTTCATGCATATGGTAAATGAAGCATTGTACCACAAATTAAGCACAAAGTACAAGTACAAAAGATTTTGCCTTACGGTGTTTGGTTTGATGCCATTGTTGCCATCCCGTGTCCCAAAGTCTTTTTTAAAGTCTTTTAAAAGAGCCAGTTTGGCGTAGTGGTTAGGAGTGCGGACTTCTAATCTGGCATGCCAGGTTCGATTCTGCGCTCCCCCACATGCAACCAGCTGGGTGACCTTGGGCTCGCCACGGCACTGATAAAACTGTTCTGACCGGGCAGTGATATCAGGGCTCTCTCAGCCTCACCCACCCCACAGGGTGTCTGTTGTGGGGAGAGGAATGGGAAGGTGACTGTAAGCCACTTTGAGCCTCCTTCGGGTAGGGAAAAGCGGCATATAAGAACCAACTCTTCTTCTTCTTCTAATGGGAGTTTTAATGGGGTTTTAAGACACTGTAACCCGCCACGAGCCATTTGGGAGTGGTGGGAAATTAATCGAAATAATAATAATTGTTGTTGTTGTTATGTGTGAAGTCGTGTCCGACCCATCGCAACCCCATGGACAATGATCCTCCAGGCCTTCCTGTCCTCTACCATTCCCCGGAGTCCATTTAAGTTTGCACCTACTGCTTCAGTGACTCCATCCAGCCACCTCATTCTCTGTCGTCCCCTTCTTCTTTTGCCCTCAATCGCTCCTAGCATTAGGCTCTTCTCCAGGGAGTCCTTCCTTCTCATGAGGTGGCCAAAGTATTTGAGTTTCATCTTCAGGATCTGGCCTTCTAAAGAGCAGTCAGGGTTGATCTCCTCTAGGACTGACCGGTTTGTTCGCCTTGCAGTCCAAGGGACTCGCAAGAGTCTTCTCCAGCACCAGAGTTCAAAAGCCTCAATTCTTTGACACTCGGCCTTCCTTATGGTCCAACTTTCGCAGCCATACATTGCAACTGGGAAGACCATAGCCTTGACTAAACGCACTTTTGTTGGCAGGGTGATGTCTCTGCTTTTTAGGATGCTGTCTAGATTTGCCATAGCTTTCCTCCCCAGGAGCAAGCGTCTTTTAATTTCTTTGCTGCAGTCCCCATCTGCAGTGATCTTGGAGCCCAGGAAAATAAAATCTGTCACTATCTCCATTTCTTCCCCATCTATTTCCCAGGAACTGAGAGGGCCGGATGCCATGATCTTTGTTTTCTTGATGTTGAGTTTCAAGCCAACTTTTGCACTCTCCTCCTTCACCCGCATCAACAGGCTCTTTAGTTCCTCTTCACTTTCTGCCATTAGAGTGGTATCATCTGCATATCTGAGGTTGTTGATATTTCTCCCTGCAATCTTGATCCCAATTTGTGACTCCTCTAATCCCGCATTTCTCATGATGTGCTCTGCATACAAGTTAAATAGGCAAGGCGACAGTATACAGCCTTGTCGAACTCCTTTCTCAATTTTGAAAATAATAATAATAATAATAATAATAATAATAATAACAACAACAACAACAATAATAATAATAAACCACTGCCCCATTTGCAGACATGGCCAAGTTCCTAATTCTTTGTAGCAGGATAATCCTCAGATAAATCGAACTCTGTGCTTATAAAACAGCATATGGCTCAACTTAAACCTAACTGGCATCACTGGAAGCATAATTTGACTCCCTAATGTCCGTAGTTCCAACTATTTACTTGCTCCTACTGTTGTTCTGAGCTAGCCTGTTCTACCTGCTGGTTGAGGGATCCTCTTAATGGAGCCTTGAGTTTTCCATAATCAATAGAGGTACTTAGCACTTGGTGAGAAATTTAGGACCTGACATTTTATTTCACGAAATACACCAAGTGCCTTAGTTAGTGAAGCAACAGTCAAAGAGCCATTAGAGGCCAAACCTTCTATCTGATATCCTAGCTGGATGATGCCACAATCAATTAGGTTGAGAAGAGGAAGCGGAAGAGGGGAAATTCTCCTCTTAAATTGCATGGAATCAGCATCCAGTCTGGAAAAGACTTTGGCAAGTGGATAAATTTGTCCCTCAGGCTAGACAGGCATAAACAGCAACTGATAACTGTGTTCCAAGTGTAGTGTGTGTGAACTTCACCAGCATCTCTTCTTCAGACTGGTTGTACTGGATTGCAGCATCAGGTTTACAGAAGCAAAATCTGCATTTTACACCAGCACAGTTCTATCTCACTGAAGACAAGAAAAGCAGATTCTGGGCACAGTCAACCCTTTGGATCAATGAAATGCAAATAGGTAGAACAACATGCCTGTGGATTTCTAAATTTTTTTCTCTATAGAAAGGGACCTCAACAGCTTAACACATTAAAGGAAGTAAGGGCTGTCCCAAGAAGCTTTATAGTATTTGACAAGTAACCCATGGGTGCTGTCTTACCAACTCTATATAAAACACAGAAAAAAAGCTATTGCTAGGAAGAATTCCTTTTGGAATTAGAGATTTTGGATTAGAGACACCAGGGATTAGCAAAAACCGTAATACTTCAACATAATGGGTTACCAGTTAAGAGCAGGATTTCTTTCTCACTTATTCTTTATAGTGGGTGAACAACACCCCCACTCCCCAGGGTGATCTACAAATCTTACTATTCAAAACCCTTAAGGGCTAATAGGATGGAACTTTTTGACTGCCCCTGCTCCCCATTTGCGATGGTTTCTGACAGCCATTGGAGTAAAGTTGTTTTATACTGTGCACCTCACCATGAGCATAAAATTCCTGATTTCTGCAGCAATTATTATTATTATTATTTTCTTTTCCCAACACGGTGGAAAGATCAATAAAAACTCAAACCCCCCCCCCCCCCACTACTAGCAGGGTGGAGAATTGCAAGAGTCCCAGTGTCACCATGGATGACACCAGGTCCCCACCAAGTCCTGAAGGGGGCGCATCCGCGTGGATATTGAAGTCACCCAGGATAGGAATTAAACCAAACATGAAGATATTAGCTGATGTCCGTAAGGCACAAACTCTCGTGGATGTATGCCTAAGATCTATGTATCATATGTGTATATCATAAATGTACTTAAATGAGGTTACTTTGTCAGGACCCTTGGACTGATGTTTTAATTATTCAGTTGTGGTTTGTGAGGAATTCAGTAGTAACATTAGGTGGTAATAAAGATTAATAATTATTGAATTACTAGAATTGAAGCCTGTTGTAGCTGATACAATGGGCACTAGCTTGGGGGGAGGGGGAAATTGCAGAGAGAGAGGTAGGAAGGAAGAGAGTGAATAATAAAGAGAGATACAAAGAGAGAGAGAAAGAGGATAGAAAAAGAAAAAGAGTTAAGAAAGGAGAGAGTGAAAAGAGTGGTAGCAAGAAATATAGGCAGAAGGAAAGGTTGTAAGAAAGAGAGATAGAAAGAAAAACAGTGAGACAGAAATAGAGACAAAGAGGGAGAGAAAGACAGAGAGAGAATTACAGGGAAAGAGAGAGAATGAAAAAGATAGAAAGAAGGAGAGGGAGAGAAGAAAATGGAGAGAGGGAAATAAAGAGAGAGAAAAGACCCGAGGCAAGGCGAACGCAGATTGGCCGCCTTGTGGGGCCGGGCGCTCTAGGGGGCACACTGGATTAGCCCATGGAGCATGTCTGGATGGAAGTGGAGTCTGGACAGCTGGATACGCACCGGACACACTGCTCCCACAGTGGCTGTTCGTAAATATTAGAGCTACTAATGGTAAGGATATAGTATTTTGGCAATCCAAACTGTGTGTGTTAATAGCCATCAAGTTACTTTTGACTTATGAATTAATCTCTAAAATGTCCTTTTTATAACAGCTTTGCTCAGGTCTTGCAAACTGAGGGCTGTGGCTTCCTTGATTGAATCAATCCATCTTATGTTGAGCCTTTTTCTTTTCCTGCTGCCTTCATATTTTCCTAGCATTGTCTTTTCTTGTGACTCTTGTCTTTTCACAGTGTGACCAAAGTTCAGTAGCCTCAGGTTAGTAATTTTAACTTCTAGGAAGTGCACAGGCTTGATTTGATCTACACTTATTTGTCTTTTTGGTGATACATAGTTTCCATAAAACTCTATGCCAACACCACTTTTCAAAGGAATCTACTTACTTAATGTTAGCTTTCTTCATTATCTTCCTTTTACACCCATACAAATAATGGGGAATACTATAGTATGAAATATCTTGGTCATCAGTGACGTATATTTACACCTGTTTCTAGCTTTTTCATAGCAGTCCTTCTCAGGCTCAATCTCATGATTTCCTGATTGCAGTCTGCTTTATGGTTGATGATGCAGCCAAGGAATAGAAAATGTTTAATAATTTCAATTTCTTCATAATCAATCTTAAAGTTGTGTTATTCCTGAGCAGTAATTACTTTCCTCTTATTAATATTCAGCTGTAATATTACTTTAGCACTTTCCGCTTTAATCTTTATCAGTAGTCATTTCAAGTCTTTGATATTTTCTGCCAGTAACGTGGTATCGTCTGCATATCTCAGACTGTTAATGTTCCTTTTACTCCACTTTCATCTAATCCAGCTCTCCTTATATGTTCTTTATTTATTTCTGGATTTTTAGTCTGCCCTTCTCCAGAAGGCTCATGGCGGATTACAGGTTTTAAAATCATACAAGTTTAAAAGCAAAGAGATTTAAAACTAAATTTAAAACTATCACCACATCCTTTAGGAAGCAAAGAACGGGGGGGGGGGGGGGGACACAGTTGATGAAATCCAGTTCCTGGGTGTAGTTTGCAGAGGTATACTTGGACAGGGAGGCCAGCCATTTTTAGATGTTATTTCAAGGCCTCAACAATAGGCCTGGTAGAACAACTCCATATTGCAGGCCGTGTAGAACATTGTAAGGTCCCACAGGACCCTGATCTCGTTAGGTAGAGTGTTTCACCAGGCTTTTTCAGCCCTGGCCAAGGGGACAGGGATTCTGAGCAAGTTCTGCTTAATCTTAAGATTCGCTGGGGGACATAGTGGGAGAGGAGTCCCAAGGTGTTTAGGACCTTAAAAGTCAAAAACAAAAGCTTAAACCTGATCTAGTCCTCAATCTGGAGCCAATGCAACTGGGAAAGCAAAGGACATATATGTGCTCTCCACTGGATCCCTGTAAGTACCCATGCAGCTGCATTTTGGACCAGCTGAAATTTCTGAAGCAGCTTCAAGGGTAGCCCTGTGTAGAGTGAATTACAGTAATCCAGCCTGGAGGGGACAGTTGCATGGATCATGGTGACTAAATCAGTTATCTACAGTCTTCAGTACAGTAGATCATTCCATCATGTTAAAACCATTGGAGGCCGAAGGCATTATCAGAGGATATACTTTGAACTATTTTAAATCATTCCTTGTGGACAGTCTCAAAGAGTAGTTATTGGAGATCGCTTGTCATCAATATGTGGGACCAGGTCACCATCTTATCCTTCCTATATAATCCAGGCTTTCTCAACCAGGATTTCGTGAAATCCCGGGGCGTCTTGACAAACCTGGAAGGGTTTCCTGAATCAGTGGGAGAGTGTATGATGTGTATGTGTATAAATACACACACACACACACACACACATATATATATATTATATGATATGACCATATATGGTCATGTTGACCTATTTCCCAAAATGCCCTTTCCCAAAATGGCCAATTATGGCCTGTAGGAGGTTTGAAGGGGAGGGGCACTGGGTCGGTATGTACATGGCTCAACCATCTTCTGCACAATCGTGCCACTTCTGGGGTTTCTTGAAGTCTGAAGAATGTTTCAGGGGTTTCTTAATGGTAAAAAATTTGAGAAAGTCTGATAATAAGCTCTTATGTTAAACCATAAGTAGTTCTTCAGTTGGACGTCATCGATATGCTGATGACAACCCATGCACTCTCTCTTTCTCCAAATCTTCTAGCAGTCCAGTAAATACCTTGAACCACTGTCTGATCACTGTAATTAAATGACTTAAGAGATAAAGAATTGGAAATGAATCCTGGTAAGACAGACATAATGCTAGTTGAGAAGACAAAAGCCTTGAGTGTCAAAACCATTACTGACTGATATTTTTTGCTATGTAGTCCATTTTGCATCACTTACATGCCTTTGTTAGTTCCCACACCCATTTTGCTGTTGTGCCTTTGTTCCCTTAGTTAGCCTCCTCCTGCCTTAGATCTTAGGTGTGAAAGCCCACTGGTTATTGCCTAGGAAATTATCTCAAAGGCCTTAAAGGTTGAGACAATCTGTTTTGTCAACAAAGGCCCATTTGTGCATAAAACTGTTTGGTGCTGGGAAGGGCTATGGAGTCAGATTGATGGGGTGATTGTGTAGGATTCCCAGCTCAAGGACCCATGATGTCACAGTACATTCCTTTCCCAAATGGTCTGATTACTGGGAGCATCTGTGGATTCTCACATTGAGGACATTGTATTACCTACATTTGATGCTGTTCAGTTGACCCTTGCCAACTTAGCCTAGGGATTAAAGTAGACCCAGACTTACTGCAGGAGAAGCAAGTTAATACAGCTGCAAAAAATGCTTTCTTCTATATTTGTCAAGTCTGGAAGATGAATTCCTGCCTTGATTCAGCCAATATAGCTGCCTGGATCCATGCCACACTGACATCGAGATTAGTCTATTATAATGCAGTGTACATGGGTCTAGCCCTGAAGTCAATCAGAAACTCCAGCTGGTATATAATGCCACGTGAAGCCGAGACTGAATCATTTTCCAAAGTCCAAATCTCAGTCCAGTGTGCATTTTAATACCAACTGAGCAAGTCTGAGTCTGAAGGGTGAGCCAAAGGGAGAGTTGTGGCGCAAGCCGGGGTCGAGAACTGTAGAAGCCGAGTCAGAAGCCAAGTCAGAGTCTGAGTATCAGAAGCCATAGTCCAGGAGCCAGTAACTGAGATCCAGAAAGCAGTGAGCAAACGGGCAGAGCTTTGTTTTAGTGAGAGCAAGGCAGGAACCAGAGTTCAGGGCAACAGGTAGGTTGAATGCACAGTTGTACCCATAGGGAAACACTGCCCCAGCCCTTCCTTAAGTGCAACAGCCAGCAACTAAACAGCTGCACCTGGGGCCTCAAGCATCATCTGTCAAAGTGCCCTCACCTGAGCCCCATCAGCTTTAACCATGAGACAAGCACTTTGGTAGTGCTCTGTGAAATTAGCCCGCCATCACACTGAAGCTCTCAGGACTGGAGTGCAGAGCCTGTCGAGGGTGAGGCTGGTACAAACAGCAGGGTCTCTGCCTGGTTGAGCCCCGGTTGTTTGACTTGATAGGGACTCAGGTCTTGCCGATCACACCCCAGTTCCTCACCGCTCCCCTTCTACCACATGCTCTGACAGCACTGTTCGGCTTACCTGTTCATGGTCTTCTGCGGGTGTCACCCTGCAAATGTCTAAGTTCAAAAACAGATTTCTCACTCATGTGCCTTCTCTGTTGTGGCCTTTACCTTGTGCTTATTTCTTCCAGCACCAATGGCAGAGTTTGGAATGCTAGGGCAGATGCCAAATGTCCAGGACCCCAAGAGAATCAATTCTTGATGACCTCCCATAGGGGAAGGTCCATGGCTTAGTGGTAGAGCATCTGTGTGACATGCAGGAGGTCTCAAGTTCAATCCCCAGCATCTCCAGTTAAATTATCTAGCAGTAGGTGATGTGAAAGATTTCTACATAAGACCCTGGGGAGCTGCTACCCATCTAGGTAGACAGTACTGAGCTTGATGGAACAATTGTCTGACTCATAAGACAGCTTCAAGCTGATGTCACATTTACCATCACTTGGCCTCTCCCTTTCAACAGAGACAAGGACTGACATTCTGAATTCCCTAGAGGCTATGCTCCTTCAGTACTGCATTATTATGCCTGCTGCCACACATGGCAGCAACTATCCCCCTGCTCCCCATATGCTTGGAGAGGAGGGCAGTCTGAAAGACAGTATTCTTCGCTATCAGGAGCCATAATTGCTATTCATCACTATCAGGAGCCATAATTTACCTTTCTTAGACCGTTTATGCACTGGAGGTTTCATTCTGGGCTGCAGGCTGGAGTTTTAGTCATGGCAGGTTGCCCCACCTCTTCCTGCACCCACATGGGGGAGCATTTGGCCCACTGCATCTCATCCGCCCTCAATTTGTGTTCCTGCACGGGAGCTGGGACAGTGTGTAAATGGTCTTAGTGCCTTCTTTGCCTAGCTAATGGAAGTGGAGAAATAACTGCCAGAGAGCAGCAGCTGATGATGTCCCTGGATATGGGATGGATGTGTAATCCACAGCACATGTCTGCTCCTGCTTCTTAGTACAACTGGCTGCTCACTCACCTTCCCATCTGGGAGGTGAATGGGAATAACAGCTACTTCTCAGTCCTCTCCTCTTCTTCTGGGTGGCAGCTCCTGAGACTTCCTCTAAGCAGAGAAGATATGAGTGGCTGTGGCTACCTTTTAGATGGTTAAGAAAACAGAGCATTGGGATGTTGTCAAAGCAGGCAAAGATACCAAATCTTTTCATTCTAGACCCTGGAAAGGATAATAAGCTATGGAGACCTCATGATTACTGATGCCATTCTGAAATCCTGCACAGAAATAATATGTGGTGGTTGCAAAAAGGAGGTGGAATGCATCAGTGTAAATGTTACAATAGCACAATTATACGCACTGAAAACTACAAAAGGATTTATATGTGTAAACAGAACACACTGACCCCGCAGAATACAACATACAAGTGAATGTGATGCAAATTTTGAACTTAACAAAAACTTGTATTTTACTTAATAAAATAGTTTGGTATCTATAACCTCATGTTTTATATACATTGTGTTTATATTTTCAACATTTGGTTATTTTTATAACTTTCAACAACAGGGGGGAAATCAAGAAAATGAACTCTAATTGAAAGATAAATAGTCTGCAGGTGGTTGATGAATAATCCAGTCTTCTAACAACCTAGAAATCTTGTACCAAAAAAGTGTCATCCACTTTGTAAGAATAAGCATCCAATATTTAGTAATCAATTTTAAAAATACAATATTGAATTTACTCTGGTCAAAATATCAAGTATAAAATTTGGCAACCTAATTTTTTTCAATTGTGTGCACTTTTTCATTACAAAACATGCAGGTATGAATAAATCCCACCGCAGCCCACACCCCAACATCTTCACTAACTTTTCTAGAGTATTTTTTTCTGGATTTTTGTCCACTA
Source organism: Paroedura picta (assembly GCF_049243985.1). NCBI lineage: Eukaryota > Metazoa > Chordata > Lepidosauria > Squamata > Gekkonidae > Paroedura > Paroedura picta. The sequence goes on along the minus strand of NC_135369.1, from coordinate 78,658,505 downwards.
TGTCATTATTTCTTTAGGCACATGTGTGGGGAGGGAGAGACTATTTAGTCTTATGATTTTTGCGTGCTCGGGCTGACCTCAAGAACAAGGTGACTTTCAGGCTATCCATTGATTTCTGTGAATTGAGAAGGCAATGTAAATTAAGCATTGCCAGTCAATTAGTTCTTATCACAGTCCAGCAGTCTCTAGTAATGGACTAACATGCTGCTCTGCATAACAATGGGAGAGCAAACCTTTTACAGCCAGGTATCTGTCCTCCAATGCAAGATGCATCTTTTCCCAAGAACAGATGTAGCCAGTAATATGATTAATGCATTTGCACATGGTACAGGGCTGACGTTAGCAGCTGTCAGCAATTTCAGATGGCACAGGCACAGCCTCAGCACTTACCATACAAGCACCATACTAATATGAGAGGTACCTTCCAAAAACCATGCTGCTGTTTCCTTGATGCATTAAAAAATTTAAACCATTTTCAAGGTACCATTTTTTACCTAGTTCATTTTATGAAACTTATCAAGAGCATTGTTTTTAAAAAAATGTTTATTGCCTACAATATGTTAATTTAAGTTTTAATATTATTTCCTGTGATTTAATATCAATGTTTGCCACAAAACTGAATATTCATTATGGCCCCTTTGGTAGCTATTGCAGAACATCTAAACTACCCTAGTCATTAAAAGATCTGTCATCACCAGCACCCCTGGCTGTTATAAATCACTGGGAGTCACACCGTGGATATGAGTCCTAACCTCAGCATAAAACAGAAAATTACTGATATCAATTATCGCCAGCAATAATTTCCACCAGTAAATTGGGATTTTCCTGTGAGTTACCGTATTACTGTATGCTTGTCTTCATTGAGTCATTCATAAAGCCTCCCTGATTTATCTGAATAAATATAGAACACCATTAAAACACGGGATGGCTTGTAATGTTGCAATTCTTGCTGCTCAAAGCCTATATAAATATTGTTAATATTCCCTGCTTTTTTCAAATGACAAAAAATGTTTCACATAGTGTGCATTTAATTGTATCATTTTTAAAAGTTAAGTAAACAACACTTACAATGTTTACCATGAACAGCAAGAAGAAGCATGAACCAAGTTCACATTAGGAATCTCTCCAGTAGACATTTAATTCATCTTCAGGCAGAGATGTAGAATTGTTGCTATTTTAGCTCTTCCAGCAGTAGCTATCACTATGCAAATTGTGATGCACACGGTAATCATAAACCCTGTGTGCTGATAATCTCCTTTGCTCTTTTTTCTCTTGCTGGAAAGTGCCCATAAAAGCCCAGGCTGACATTTCTCATGAGGTAGATTGCAGGGATTTAGAGCTACCATTAGCGCTTTGGCACAACTGTAAGCTCTTTCCCCTCTGCTAATAGTTCTACCCATGGGAAGTAGCAACAATCAGCATGGGGATCCCTCACCTCTATTGTGCTGCTTGAAGGTGATTGGCACTTTAAGAATTGATCACCCACAAACATGCTCGTATGCTGACACTGTTACACTCTGCAGATGAAATAGATATGAAAAAGAAATGAACATCTGACAACATTCCTCAATTTTGAATTGAACACTGCTACTGAGACCTGCCATGCTTCAGCTTTCTTGTTTGGACACTGCAATGATAAACAGATGGTATATGATCTCTATGTGAAACATCTAATTAGGTTATGAAAATCCGCATTGTAGCAGCTGTTCTGGCCTACTGACCTTGGGGGAATCTAGACAAAATGGAAAGAAGAATGTGTTCCCTCTCTTCTCCTTTACAATAGGTTGCACAGCTTGAATACAGGTACAGAGCTTGTTCCCCCTTTTTTAAAATGGATAACCAGCTGGAATTGAAGGGGATGCTGGAAGCAAAAAAAGAAGAAAAAAAGGCAAGTATTGGCTTATCACCTCCCATAGTACTAATTTTGTCTGAGAACATAAAGGAAGCTTGAGTCGTGGTCCTGCCACCTTTCTTACCGAACTTAATCTCAACTGATACAGCAGACTGGATTAAATACCTCCTTCTGCATATAGGAGGACACTTGCACTCTTTCAAGAGGAGGCAACATTCACTCATACCTCATACACTGCACCCCATATACCCCATACATTGAATCCCAGGAGGCTTCTTACTAGGGATGGGCACAAACTGGTTCATGACCCAAAATTCATCACTGAGGTTCAGGGGAGTCGACTCCCCTAAACATTTCCTGGACCTTTTGTCCAATTTGGGGGTTCAGGCCATTTAAACCTAGCAGCTGAGCAGGATGGTCTGCCTGTCAGCTGCTAGGCTTGTGGCTGTAAGCCATTTAAACTGTTCACTTTTCTCCCCCTCCCTCCAAGCAGGAAGGAACAAAATAGATGCCTGCCAGTCATTTAACCTAACAGCTTGGTGGTCAGACCCATCAAACTGTTAGGTTTAAATGGTTTCCTGCCATTTCAACAGCTGTTTCATTTCCGCCTACTGTGAAGCAGGAGGAAGCAAAAGCCATCAGTGAAAGGGCTGGCAGCCAATTCAGTGGTCCTTTTTGCTTCCCCCTGCTTCTGAGTAGGGAGAAACAAAATGGGCTGGCCAGAACCAGCTGGTTCATTTTGAGGCTTTGGTTTGGAAGTCCAGTCCAGAAACCACTTGAATCCCAAACAGGAACTTTCCAGTTTATGCCCTACTTCTGACTACATTTTGTTAATTGCAGTGGACTACAGCAGAACACGCGAGACAGGAAAGATCCACTGTGCAAATGGAGTCCCTTGAATTCAACCCAGCTTTATTAAAACTGAAAAAAATTATGATCACAAAGGATTTTCTCTATAGGAATGTAAGTACAAGGAAACAGCTATTAACATAATTTGATATCACAACTACAGATGGCAACACTGATAACAAAAGATTAGACATCACAATAATAGCAAACATTTACTAAATCATCACTTTGTCTTATTATTCAGATACCCCATCAAACAATCTTTAAACAATAATTATTTAATGACCACCTAATCATATCCAGCTAGTGTGTATCATCGCCAAACGGCCAAATTAGGGTTCTTTTGCCCAGCTTCAACAAGTCACACTGAAATAAAAACTTTTAAAATATTTTTACTGCAGAAGAAATATAGACACAGGGGAGTTCGCAAGTCTATGCAGAGAACAATAGGGTTACATAATGTTAAATACACTTTCCTTGGAGGCGGAAAGAACTGATGCCTTGCAGGATGACCAATATGACTGGGGTCTCTACCTCCCCACTGGGGTCTCTACCTCCCCACTCCACCTGGGGTCTCTACCTCCCCACTCCATGACTGGGTCTCTACCTCCCCACTCCACCTCCCGGGAACACCCTACAGCCCTTAACGCCAGCCTTCCAGGAACTGCTGATAGGTCCAAAAAGCTGATTGTATGCTCCCCCCCACCTCCAATTGTTTACATAAATGGTCGTTACATACTCTTCTTACATTTCTTTAACCTTGAGAAGGACTATCTCAGCTATAAAATCATGTACACTCTGTCTTAATCTGGACCCCCCCCCCCCCCCGCCCGGAGCATGATGGATCAACTTCTACAGACTCTTGTGACTTACTTTTCCTCTCCATTTCATCTAGGAAATATAATTTGTAGATCAGACTCCAGTAGGAATTTCCCACTGCTTCTTTGAATATTACTACCTCAGAAAGACACATTAGATATGCATCGAGTGTGCAGAAAATTGTCTGATCTTCATCATCACTATGTAATAGACCCTCACACATTTAGCATTTTCTTTGGTTTATATCTAACATTTACAATTTTTGATAGCAGGCTGCCTGGATTTTTGATTATGAACTGTGGATTTTCAAGAACTACTTGAAGAAATGCTACTTGTCAACAATCTGATGTCTGAGCCCTAACAAAATTCAAAAGCTGATCAATAATTCTGTTCCAATTCAGAACATTTACACATATGAGGATAATTCCAACACAAAGCAGCCCCAGGACTCCCACCATTGATATGCATGCATGGTGGTGCTATTTGCATGAACTACAGGTTCCTCGTACATGGTAAAGAACAGTGTTTCCTAACCTGTGTCAGGACCAAAAAGTGGGCCGCAAAGAGTCTGAAAATGTGCTATGAGTCAGCCTCTCCCTACTGGCTGCTCTTGCCCTTTGTATCATTATTTCTTTTGTCATCCTTATTGTCAACATCTCACATGCTTACCTTCGGTCTGTGGATATTATATTCTGGGCCTCAACCACAGCCCTGGAGGATTAGCTCTGCCTGATTAATGTTCCGCAGGGCCCCTGCTGTCAGCTGGCAGAGCATTCCACCAGGATGGGGCCAGGGCTGAAAAAGCCCTGGTTGAGGCCAGTCTTGCTTCTTTGGGGCCAGGGACCTTGAGCAAATTTTGGTCCACTGACCATAGTGCTCTTCGGGTGGCATAATGGAAGCGGCAATCTTGCAGATACCTTGGTCCCAGGCCATTTAGGGCTTTAAAGGTCAGCACCAAACTCTGAAACTAGTTTGGTCCCCAATCTGGAGCCAATACAGTTGGGCAAGTATGGGTGTCATATGCACCCTTCACTGGGTCCCTGTAAGGTCCCACATTGCTGCATTTTGGATCAGCCCCAAGGGAGCGTTGTACAGAAAGTTACAGAATCTAACTTACAGGTAAGCATTGCATGGACCTCCATCTTGGCTAGATTCAGCTTCAGTTGACTCCGCTTGAGCAATCCACCACAGCCTCCAAGCAACTGGCCAGATTGTCTGTGGAGGGTTGACGGATGGCTGTCCATTAACAGAATTAGCTGGGTGTCATCTTTGCTTCAGGTGCCCAAAAACCTTGGTCTGGTCCTGGATGGGTAACCATACCAAACAAATTGGAAACCACTCGTATAGGATCATTTCAGCCAAATGGTGGCTACATTTGTTTTGCGCTGCTGCCAAAGCAGAAATTGTGACAATCATTGTGTGCTACCTCATGTCTGAATTGGCTCAGGCAGAACTACGTACTTTAGAATCTTTATCAAATTACAGCAGATAGCCTTTTGGGATTCTTTTTGTTAAAGAAAAGAACTGAGGAAAACTAAAAGTCAATCCTCTTTCTAGATTTTTATCTTGCCACTCACAAAGGCAATTTAAGCAGTGTCTGTGCCAAATTCCTGCCTCAGCATTCTTGTAGACAAGTAGATTTGTTATTCTCCCTGACAAATGACTCATTATCTGCTGGCAAATCAAGATCACTTGATATTTGGTGCTTTACTGAAGAATGAAGAAGGTAAAAGGCGGCAAGAAAACCAGGAAGCATTTTAATATCATCTCAAATGCTTAAAAGATAGCACTAGAAGCAAAAGCAACCTCATCAATCATTAGCCTACAGCTGAAATAATCAGCAGCATAGTACTGATGAAGAGTTTTTTTGCAAGGGGGGGGGAGTATAAAAGCAACAAAAATAATGCTGGCACATACATCACTAGTTTTTCTGGTGAGCCAGGTAAGTGCATCAGATAAAACCACACATAAATAGTAAGGGATTAGAAGTCAAATAAAAATATTATTGATTAACTCTATTGGGGAGGGGGGCTCTAAGAAAAAATTTTTTTGATTTTGGATCTGGGACTCAGGGGAGAGATATTCTGCTGGGCCGTTCCCAGTTCTGGATTCAAATCCATGCAGTTTTTCAGGTTCCAGAGTTTCAGGATCATTATTTTCAAGGAAAAAACAATTCAAGTGTCTGGGCAGCTATTTTTAAAGATAATAGCACCAAATCAGCACAGAACATAGATCTCCCTCTAATCTAAAGAACCACCATTCGTTTTTTACCTTTTCTCTCAAACCTCTGCATTTCCATCATTCCATGTTGTAGTCTGTTGTTTCTTTCAATCCACGAATGAAGGGAAAAGGAGCAAACTAGAACAGCAATTTAGCTGTTACTATTCAGCTATTATTATTCAGATGGGTTGCGGGTGCAAAAATTTACTGCTGTTTTCAATCAAATGACACCAAACATGTAGGCGAATTACTGTTTCTTGTCCACTAAACACCACCCAACTTTCAAACAAACTGCACCCAGGGGACCCAATTCTTTCGGCCCCTTAATTTCTCTGCCCTTAATTTCTCTACCCCTTCCATAATTTTGTCCTTCATTATGCTCTCTTCCATTTATCATCTGCCTTCATTTTTCTCTCTCCTCATTGTCTAATTTTCCTCTGTCCTCCCCTCCCCTTTATTTTCAAGTGTTTGCCTCAACAGGTTCTCATTCGAATCCTCCTTGACACCTCAGAACCACTTAATAATAGTATAACAGCAAATCTCTATTAATATTATAAACAGAACCCGGGGTGGGGGTGGTCAAGTCAATATTTCCCTGCTTCCTTTACATATATGGTAATGGAACAGAGCAAAGTTTAAATCCAAAATCAACAACATTTTAAAGGAGCCACTGGACTCAACCTTTGTTCTGTTGCTTCAGACCAATGCAGTTATCCACCAGAATCTATCTTAAAGGTTGTTTATTTATTTATTTATTGTATTTATATACCGCCCTCCCCGAAGGCTCAGGGCGGTTGTTGTTGTTAGGTGTGAAGTCGTGTCCGACCCATTCCAACCCCATGGACAATGATCATCCAGAACTTCCAGTCCTCTACCATTCCCCGGAGTCCATTTAAGTTCCTACCGACTGCTTCAGTGGTTCCATCCAGCCACCTCATTCTCTGTCATCCCCTTCTTCTTTTGCCCTCAATTGCTCCCAGCATAATGCTAATGGAATGTTACCATCTTAATGGTAATGGAATGTTAATCTTTGGGGTTATAAATGTGAGAAAGAAGTTAGTTCTTTTCTTTCTTTTAATAACATTTTAAGCAGTGTTAAAGTAATGGGTTATCATTTTAAAAGTAGGACATCTAATATTACTTTGCTTATGTAAGCATTAAGGTTCACATTTTATGATAGATATTATGATAAATTATGAAATTGCTCTTGCAATTTCTATTTTATAATGTTACTAGAAACCAAGCCCGCTATAAGCTGAAGATAACGGGTGCTAGCGGGGCTGGGGAGGCGCGTGGCACAGCGGGGTCAAGGACGGACCCAAGGGCGGGTGGCGGGTGGAACGGCAGGGTGGGCGTTGGCGGCGATCCCCCCAGGCCGTGTCGTACTTGGCCTAGCAAGGATAGGGAGGAACTGGCTGCGGGCGGGTTGGAGGGAGGAGGGAGCTGCTGGGGTCAGAGCGCGTCCTCGGGCGTGGGTGGGCGAGCTTCGGCCGGCGGGTGGGCGGGGTGGGCATCGCTGGTGTTCCAGGACAGATCACCAGCGGCGGCTCCTGGCAACGTGCGCCACAGCGTAACCAGCAGAGCGGTTTTACGGGGCGGGCAGCAGCGTCTTGCAGTGGCGGGTGACGCCAGAGGCTGCTCCCAGCCTCGTGTGGTGGTGGCAAGGGGTTCCTCAGTGAGGCGCGGCGGGAGGCGGCGGCGCGACTGCTGGGGGTGGCTGGTGTAGCAGGCAGGCGGCGACCTGCTCCATTGACGGTGAGCGAGAGAATGACGAGCAGCAGGCAGGCGCGAGCAATCAATGAGGGGTAGATCAGGAGGCGCGCAGCGCATCCCGATTCACCAGGCTTGCGGCAAGGGACGAATTGCAAGCCGCACTATGTGCTGCTCGCAATTGGTCCCTTGCCACCGGACTGACAATCGGAGGTCTCCGATTGTCAGTCCGCCAGAAGGGGCCTATGGGCACCCTTCATCATCATGGACAGGGCCCGCCGCCGGGGCCCTATGATCTTGTTAAGGTATTATTGTTATATTGTTATTACTGTTACTGTTACCTGTTACCATATGTTAATTGTATCTTTTCCTGTTTTCTGTAAACCGCCCTGAGCCCTCGGGGAGGGCGGTATATAAATATAATAAAAATAAATAAATAAATAATGAAATAATGAAATCTTTAAAATAAAGGTCAGCAAAGTCAGTCCAAGTTTTCACACTACTTGTAGTTCAGTTTTACTTTTGTTCTGGGATAAACAAGGATAAACTGAAACAGATTTCTTACTGATTTATATTCTGAAGATGTATTGCAATCTTAAGTTTTTCAGGCCACTTCATCAGATGCTAGAAGTGTGTCCTATACTGGTAGACATATATGTATATGATAAGTATAAAATTACAGTCAGTCAGTCAGTCAGTAACCTTTTATTGGCATAAAATGTATAAGACATATAAAAATAGGGTTTAAAATTTCAACAAAATAATAAAATGGGGTTACATAACCAAACAGATCTTAAAATGATTAAATAAACTATAAAAGATAAAATACAAGGTAGGCAGCATATTATAAAAGCATCTTAGTTAAAACTCTGGCAACTAAAATGGTTATCTCTGGGTCTTTGTCAGAGAGCAGAAATTGCAAGGTCATAGATTTACTTACAGAAGGCTTGTTTCCCAGCAAAGCAACAAAGCTGTCATCCCGACACTGCTCATATAAGGGGCAATCTAACAAAATGTGTGAGACAGAGTCAGGGCAACCAGAACCACACGGACAGAGTCTCGCATGGTATGGGATAAGGTGGAATCTTCCCTCTAAGACCTTTGAGGGGAAAGCATTCATTCGTGCCAGGAGAAAAGCTCTTCTCAGGGGTGGGACATCAAGGAGATGCAAATATGTAGGCATAATATTTCTCTGCATAGTGATGCCAAAGAATGTTGGTGATCAGACTCGAGGCTGGGTAGGTATGAGTTCCTGCTGCTCATGATCTAATATTCTCTGTTTAATAATCCGGAAGATACATTTTTCTTCCAGAGGTAGTAGGGAGTTCAGATTGATGCCAATGGAGACTAATTTTTGTTCAATAGCCTGGAACCATTGAAATTTAAGAGGGTCACTTTTTAGACAAGTTAAAAGGCTGCCAGTTTCTATTCTAAAAAACAGTCTGACCCAGAATTTAAAAGTAGCTATCCAGGCCCTTGTCTCTACCCTAATTTGGCCAAATTCTGCGCAAATGGCATGGTAGGAGACACAGTTGGGAACCCCTGCAATTTGCCTATAGAAAGCAGATTGAACACCCTCAATAGATTTATTAAAGGCAGGAACCCATAAGGGGCATCCAAACAGGAGCTGGGACATTACTTTGGCATTAAAAATTTTAATTGCTGCAGGGATAAATTGGTTACCTTTCGCAGAGAAAAAGAACTGTTTTATCAAGGAAGATGAGGATTTGGCCAGATTGATAGTCAGATTGATGGCAGTGGGAGCTCCATTTCTGGTTATACTGGAAGGTAACACCTAGATACTTAAATGTTTTGACTTGTTCTATTGAAGTGCCTCCAATAGACCAAGTCATTGCATGCCAGCTCTTAGAGAAAACCAAAACTTTTGTTTTACCATAGTTAATTACTAACTTATTATCTTGGCAATATTGGTAAAAGGTGGATAAGTATCGTTGTAAGCCAACCCTTGTATATGAGAGTATTGTAGTATCGTCGGCATACAACAACAAAGGAATATGCTGGGAACCAAGTTTTGGGGGATGACCATTAATAGGTTCCAGTTTTAACGCTAAATCATTAATGAATAAATTAAACAACAAGGGGGCCAGAATACAGCCTTGCTTAACTCCAATGGTCTTTGAGATCTTAGAGGTTAAGTCTCCCTTTGAAGAGTACCGGACTTGGCAGGAGGTGGACACAAAGTTTTTGGATGAGAAACACAAGTCTCGGTTCCATACCCATTGATCGCAATTTATTCCAGAGCATATCCCTATCTATCTTATCAAAGGCACTTTTAAGGTCTATAAAAGCTGCGTATAGCCTCTTACCATTTTGGGACGTATATTTCTCGGCCAGGCATGAGAGAGTTAAACAATGATCTATAGTAGAGTTACCCTGCAAGAAACCAATCTGTTCAGGACCTATAATTCTTTGAGAGCGAGCCCAATCAGTTAGGCGCCGTTCGAGATGTTTTGCATAAATCTTACCTATAATTGATAATAAACTAATAGGTCTAAAATTATTAGGGTCATTATGGTCACCATTTTTAAACATGGGAACAATGATTGAATTCAACCAAGAACTTGGAACAATCCCATGTAAGTCAATTAAGGTAAATAAGTTGGCCAAGGGAGGAGCCCACCATTTAGGGTTGTTTTTTAGAAGTTCAGCTGAAAAAGCATCCTGGCCTGGGGCTTTGCCTAACTTAAGGTTCAGAATTAGTTCCTCTACTTCGTCAGGCAAAACTGGGGACCATCTAGGGACATTAGTTAGGATGGAGTCATTCAGCAGATTTTCTGGAGCTGCTGGGACATTAAATAGAGCAGAAAAATGATCAACCCAAACTTGGGGGGCAATAATAAGTTCTAAATTATCAGTCTTTAAACACATAGCTGCAGAGAGAAATACTGAGATGCTGTGGCAACTGAATAGATGGGAAGGACACTTTTGAGTAGTTTGTATAGAAAGAGGAAAACTGCGCCTGCTTATTTTACAGAGTTATGATGGCTCCTAGACCGTTTACGCACTGGAGGTTTCATGCCAGGCTGCAGGCTGGAGTTTTAGTCCTGGCAGGTTGCCCCACCTCTTCCTGCACCCACACAGGAGAGCATTTGGCCCAGTGCACCTCATCTGCCCCTAATTTGTGTTCCAGCACGGAAGCTGGAGCAGTGAAGTTCCCAGTGCGTAAACAGTCCTATAGATACTAAGGGACTGCCCCTGAATGTTGCATCTGCAATATTCAACAGTAGTTTGAATACTGAGTTCTTCCACCTGCCAAAAGATTTGCAGAAATATTTGAGGAAGCAACATCAATAATAATCAGTCCTTCTATGTGAATTGTAGGCAAAACTAATTTATTATAAATGTACCCCATCTGTCTGTCCAAGGGGTTCCCAAAGCAGCTTTCAGTAGTCTCCTGTTCACCATTTTATAACACAACAGTCCCAAATATTCTAGCTGCACCCCATGGGAGAAGAGTTAATGACAGATCTTGTGGTGACACAGACCCACCCATTTATATTATTTATATTATGAAGTCCAAATGGAACTGTAGCAACTAATACGGTCTGATTCTCACCTACACACCTTAACGTCTGTGCAGGAAGAATGAATCATGTCATATTTTCCCACAAGACCCTTTACATTCTACAGAGATTAACACAATTAAATTAGTTACAGTGGCATGTGTGTTTTGACCACCCAGATTACCACTTTTGATACATAAATCCACCCTCTAGTTTTCATAAACAAAATTACAACCGTAAAATAGAAACAACCTTATGCTGTTCCTGCTTCTCCCAGAGGAACAGCAAAAAAATTCCTCTAAAAAGTAATAATGTTTTTCACCACAATTTAGAAACTGTGCTTTATATCATTTGCAGATGATCAATGAGTGCCAGCACAGTATAGCAGTTAGAGCTCCAGACTAGGATGTAGGAAATGCAGGTTCCAACCCTGTCTGCCATGAACTCTTGCCGGATCACCTTGAGCCAGTCATATTCTTCTAGCCTAACTTACCCTGCAGGATTGTTGTAGGGTACACCAAAAAGAAGAAATTGACTAACCAAAACAGCATTGGTCAGTTTCTTCTTTTTGGAGTATCCATGGACCAACTTGCCTTCTAAGTTTCGGATTATTATTGGGATCAAGTGGAAGGGAGGAGAATGATGTATGCCACTCTGGGTCTCCACTGGGAATAAAAGAGGCATACAAATGACATAACTATAATTTTTTGTAGATTATTTCTGTGCTACTGTTCTAATAGGTATAATGTTACATAGATAAGGCATAAAATGGGCTTTGAGTGACATATTCAGGTACTCAAGCATGTTAACTATATCCAGCAGATTGTACAATTTCTAAGAAAAGCTGGACCTCTGGTTTAAAAAAAAAACGTGATTTCATATATTCATTGAGAACACATAAATTCAGACATGTAATTTGTGGGTAAAGGACTGATAACTGGTAGGTATATTCTATTCAGGAATAGGACAAATATTAAAATTGGAAATAATAATACAAACACATGGAAAAACAAACAAGAACATTTGAGCGCATGTTTCATAAATGCTAGGCAATATATCCTCCTGCTTTCAACTCTTCTTTAATAATTTGATTTATTCAAAACCATATGTAATTCACACTCCCAGTGCATAAAAATATGGGCCTGTAAACCAAACCTGCCAAATAAATTTGGTATAATATGTTTAGCCCAGATGCAGACATTTATACTATATTAATTGGACCACATCATAAATAAGATACTAAACAGCTGGCTAAAAGGAGAAAATTCAACTGTATTTTTTTAGTATCATGAAGCATTTGTTACAGACACGGGTATTTAAAGCAGTCTATACCTGAGTGATGAATACTCTGTCTTTTAGAATCACTTGTTTCTTCTATTAAATTGGAAAAACCGTAGAATAATTCACTAGAGATATCATGACTTCTTGAGAGAGATATAACTTCCAATATTTTTTTTTTGGGGGGGGGGGGAAGAATTATGACATTTAAACCAGTAATATCTCTTTCTTGGTGCAATAAGAGCACTTGCTGTATTAATGTGGAAACGTCACATGCACTCTGTTACATGACCACACCATTCAACTTAATATTCCTTAATTGAAGCTGAGGTCTGAACATATGATGCCTTCATATTTTACGATTGAGACAGAGAATACTGCCACAGTTATTATAAAAGTCAATGGGAAAATGATAATTATCTATATTATTATTATTTAAATTTAATTCTCACCACTCCCAAAACCGGTTTGTGGCGGGGTACAGGTTGTCCATACTAAAAACCCCAATAAAAACCCCATCAAAACAATAAAAGGACATAAAAATTATACAACTGGATCATAGAATCATAGAATCATAGAATCATAGAGTTGGAAGGGGCCATAAAGGCCATCTAGTCCAACCCCCTGCTCAACGCAGGATTAGCCCTAAGCATCCTAAAGCATCCAAGAAAAGTGTGTATCCAACCTTTGCTTGAAGACTGCCAGTGAGGGGGAGCTCACCACCTCCTTAGGCAGCCTATTCCACTGCTGAACTACTCTGACTGTGAAATTTTTTTTCCTGATATCTAGCCTATATCGTTGTACTTGAAGTTTAAACCCATTACTGCGTGTCCTCTCCTCTGCAGCCAACAGAAACAGCATCCTGCCCTCCTCCAAGTGACAACCTTCCAAATACTTAAAGAGGGCTATCATGTCCCCTCTCAACCTCCTTTTCTCCAGGCTGATACATTCCCAATTCCCTCAACCTATCTTCATAGGGCTTGGTCCCTTGGCCCCAGATCATCTTCATCGCTCTCCTCTGTAGCCTTTCAATTTTAACGACGTCCTTCTTGAAGTGAGGCCTCCAGAACTGCACACAGTACTCCAGGTGTGGTCTGACCTGTGCCATATACAATGGGACTATGACATCTTGTGATTTTGATGTGATGCCTCTGTTGATACAGCCCAAAATGGCATTTGCCTTTTTTACCGCTGCATCACACTGCCTGCTCATGTTTAGTTTACAATCCACAAGTACCCCAAGGTCTCGTTCACACACAGTGTTACCTAGAAGCGTATCCCCATCCAGTAGGCATGCTTTTCATTTTTCTGACCCAGATGCAGAACTTTACACTTATCTTTATTAAATTGCATCTTGTTCTCATTTGCCCATTTTTTCCATTGTGTTCAGATCTCGTTGAACTCTGTCTCTATCTTCCGGAGTATTTGCCAGTCCTCCCAATTTGGTGTCATCTGCAAACTTGATGAGTAATCCCTCCACCCCCTCATCTAGATCATTAATAAATATGTTAAAAAGTACCGGGCCAAACCCCGAGCCCTCAGGTACCCCGCTACTCACCTCTCTCCAGTCTAATGAAACACCATTGACAACAACTCTTTGAGTGCGGTTCTCTAACCAATTCCCTATCCACCTAACTATTTGAACATGCAGATTGTAGTCCTTCAACTTATCCATCAGAACATCATGGGGAACCTTGTCAAAAGCTTTACTAAAATCCAAGTAAATGACATCAACCGAATTTCCCCGATCCAGCAAACCTGTTACTTGGTCAAAAAAGGAAACTAGGTTAGTCTGGCAGGACCTGTTGGAGACAAATCCATGCTGACTTCCTTGGATCACCAAATTGTCCTCCAGATGTTTGCAGATCGCTCCCTTTAATATCTGCTCCATTATCTTCCCCACAACAGAGGTCAGACTCACTGGTCTGTAGTTTCCCAGGTCATCCTTCCTCCCTTTTTTGAAGATCGGAATAACATTTGCTCTCTTCCAGTCCTCCGGGACATCTCCAGTCCTTAAAGAGGTTCCGAAGATGATGGACAAGGGCTGTGCAAGTTCTCTGGAAAGTTCTTTGAGTACTCTCGGGTGCATTTCATCCGGACCAGGGGATTTGAACTCATCCAGTGCAGCTAAATGCCTCTCGACAACCTCTCTATCCATGTTAACCTGCCACCCAGACACTGTCCTTTGGCTATGGCCATCTATAGATGTGCCTAAACACTTTGACCTGTGGGAAAAAAACAGATGTAAAATAGGCACTAAGCCTTTCTGCTTTCTCTGCATCTTCCGTTAGAGTTTGTCCATCCGCACCCAACAGTGGGCCTATTGCCTCCTTTACTTTACGTTTGCTCCTCATATAACTGAAAAATCTTTTCTTGTTACAATGGGCTTCCCTGGCCAATCTTAGCTCACTCTCAGCTTTGGCCTTTCTTCACTACACTACAGAACTACAGCGCTAGCATGATGGCCATTAAATGGTAAAAATGTGTATGGAAATGTACACAATAAAAATATTCTGTAGCTAAGTGCCACTAATTTCTTCAGTAGGCTTTTCCTCACCCTTCTTTCTCTATCACACCTTTTCAAAAAGCCCTTCACCTATAGTTCTGATTCCTAAAGTCCTGTTTACAGATTTTTATATGTTTAGCTCTTATTCATTCATTTAGTCAAGCCTGGAAGCACAGCATTTCTTTGGTGTAAGGTATTTTGATTAGTAGGCATAGAGACAGGTTGCAAATGAAGCGGTGGAGTGTAGTAACAGCTGCCAATGCCAAAGCTTTTAATGTCTCCACAAAAAACAGGGAAAGGAGTACTATTTCTCTATGTAGTTCCTAACAGGAAGAATCTTTTGCAGATCTCAATCTCAAGAAAAAGTCTGCAGATTTCCCTGATGTGACTTGTTACTTTACTGATTGGCTAAGCTTTTTGATGATATCTCTCCCACATATATTAGCAAAGTATTTTAAGAGAACAGATTCATGGGTACCTGGCCTATTATGACACAAGATACCCTATGATTTTGATAATTTACCAAGATAGTAATATGAAAATGTTTGTGACATAAGTATCTCCACTAAAGAATACACAGATTGCCCATTTGTTTCAATCATTTAAACACTAAACTCTCCTAAAAGGTACATGTGTGGGCTGATTTCCATTACATCACATATAATATCCTCATTCCAAAGGAAGAATTAGGAACAAGACCAAACATTTTAATAGTGCTAATAAATTAGAAAACTGTACTTTTTATTTGCATGCACTATCTTCATAGTCAGTTTTTTTAAGATGAATTGATTAATTCATAACTAAACTCATCATTGCAAGTTAATGAGCAATATGCACTTAAACATGTCATTGTCTATTACAAAAGAAGTGTCTTAGCTGCAATCATAGCTATGGCAACCACATAGCTTCTATTCTTAATATACTGGTCCTAAATCATTCCACATGTTTTAAAGGAGCTTGATTTCAAATGACACTCTCAGGGTCAGAAAGTAAGACTACCAATATCATTGTAGAGCCACATCCTTCTAATTACATGAATTTCTGAGTGATTTACATCTTATGACAAGCAACTGTAATACAAGTTCCTCCCAAATAAAGATTATACTGAAGAAGTGTTCCCTTACATTTTGCCTCGAGTTCAGTGTTATGCTGGGGAAATTCTGCTTCTACCTGGAATCACATACATCAGCATAGTAACAGTGTGGTTCCAAACAGAGTTGAACCTTTCTAGGCCCATTGAGGCCAATGTTATTAAAAAGTGTAGCACTGTGCTGTAAGACACAAATCCCTAGCCCCTTACATTCAGGCAAGATGGGATATTGGGTGCCTGGGACTCTGCAGTAATACAGGTTTTTTGTCATGCTTGAGGTGGTAATCAGAGAAAGATCAAAATGACTTATGTTAGATTTTGTTGTATCTGAAGGGGTCTATATATACACAGAGGTTGCCAAGTACCCCTTCAGGTTTCTTGTATCTCATAGTATGCTGCTTGGGATGGGCTCCTAATCGACACAGTTTATAGTAACCAAATGCCACTGAACATGTGATGGTCCTATGTTTGGAGGTAGCTACATTTAAATGTGATTCACAAATCAGAGCAGAATGCTATTACCACATTTGTTCTACAACTGAATTGGGCTATCTTCTCTCAGGTCATCTGGGATGAAAAAAGTCAGACAAGATTACTATCTTAATACCATGCTCTTCTTCCCCCAGGAAGAACCCGCATACCCAAAATGCATCAGGAAACAGATGGGCAGTAAATTATTTTCTGTACTTGATGGTTTCTGCCTTTTGTATCTTTCTGCTGAATTGTATACCTGGCATCCGAATTATGAGGCCAGAAAGCCATTACATTCATTCCTTATTCTGTATACAATATTTATTTGAGAAGCATCAGAAAGAGTCAAACTTCTTTGTGCGTTGGCTTCCTGTACAGTACTGACAAGCATTATTTCCCTCCTCCTTCAAAAAGAGCCTTCAAATACAGCCAGTGGAGGGATAGAATGTATATTGGTATGACTATTCCTTCCTCTGTATGTTACTCACTGGAATCCAGTTGTCATTCACGGTAATAGGCTCTGGGAAAATGCATTTCCTTTCTCACCTGTGTTTTTCAGTGTAACTTCTTTCTGCTGCTGCAACCAGTATTTTATGTTGACAGAAGCCAGAAGTGCTGGCATTAAACGATCAGGAGTCCTGTGTGCATCTGCTAGGAAAAAGGTTGCTTAGCAACAGGAAGGAGAATTTTTGCCCTCACCATTCTATGGTAGATTAGGAAAAATCGCACCACAGTATTCATACACCTTAAGTTTCAACAGTCACATTTTAAAATAAATAAATAAATAAATAAATAAATAAATAAATAAATAAATAAATAAATAAATAA
Source organism: Paroedura picta (assembly GCF_049243985.1). Taxonomy (NCBI): domain Eukaryota; kingdom Metazoa; phylum Chordata; class Lepidosauria; order Squamata; family Gekkonidae; genus Paroedura; species Paroedura picta. Next base: position 78,641,358 of record NC_135369.1, on the reverse strand, counting down.
ATAAGAGTTGAAACTACCTCAGATTTAGGGAAGAGAAATGCCAGAAGAGGTCAGTGAATGAAGCACACAAAGGGGAAAAGAGTCTTCTTTGATGTAGAAAAATTCTTTTGACAGCTCAATGAGTTTATTTGCTACACCCTATTCTTCTGCCATTTCAGCATATATTTCAGCTACCCCATGGGAACTAAAAGCTATTAGTGAATTATCATTTGGAGAAAAAAAATCACAAAGTAACATAAAATATTGAAGGTTTTCAAACTCACCAGTTAGTCTTAGCACATCTCTCTGGGAAAGGTCAGATGTGCAAAATGTGATTGAATTTCAGTGGCAACATTTTTCCAGAATGTTTCTTGGCACTGTGTCATAATAGAGACATATTGGAGACCTACATTTCACTAAACTGCATTATTAATAAGCCCACAGAATCACATCATATAAATAAATTGTAAATGACATTCAGTTGCCTGACCTGTTACTCTAAGAGTCCAAATGACAAAAAGCAGAGAGGGCGTTTGAAAAGTCTGTGTCATTAAAGAGATAATTTGCTGGATATTTGTGGGGAGAGGAAAGAACATGGGTATATTAGGTTTCCTCTTAGGTTACTGGTATTGGCTGGAATATGAATAATTATGATTAGTTCTATGAACACATTTGATATTCCTTAAACAGCACCTTTTATGCCACGTGACAACCAGAAAGCTTCAACAGCAGTCTGCAAATGACATGAACATCACCTGCTGGAAGGGGGGGGAATCAAACATCCCAGTGAGCTAGCAGAAACTTAGGCCGCATCTCCCTGCCTAGACATTTCAATGAGGAGCTTTATTTATTTAAAACAGGTATACCACATGTTCCCCCTTCAAGGATCGCTGCCTTGTTGTGGCAAGGGGGCTTGCGTAGTTCAGTGAAGCTATGAGCTATACCGTGCAGGGCCACCCAAGACGGACAGGTCATAGCTGAGAGCTCTGACAAAAGGTGATCCACTGGAGAAGGAAATGGCAAACCACTCCAGTATCTTTGCCATGAAAACTCTATGGACAGTTCCAAAAGGCAAAACGTTATGACGCCGGAAGATGAGCCCCTCAGGTCGGAAGGTGTCCAATATGCTACTGGGGATGAGCAGACGGCTAGTACGAGTAGCGCCAGAATGAATGAAGCGACTGGGCCAAAGCCGAAAGGACGCTCAGTTGTGGAAGTAACTGGTGGCGAAAAGACAGTCCGATGCTGTAAAGATTTTTATTCCATAGGAACCTGGAACGTCAGATCCATGAATCAAGGCAAGCTGGACGTGGTTAAACAAGAAATGACAAGACTGAACATCGACATTTTAGGAATCAGTGAACTAAAATGGACAGGAATGGGTGAATTTAATTCAGATGACCATCAGGTATACTACTGTGGACAAGAATCTCGCAGAAGAAATGGAGTAGCCTTCATAATCAATAAGAGAGTAGGAAAAGCAGTCTTGGGATACAATCCCCAAAATGACAGAATGATCTCAGTTCGAATCCAAGGCAAACCATTCAACATCTGAGGAAGCTTTACAAAGGAAGCTTTACAAAGGAAGCTTTACAAATAGCTAAGGAGAGAAGGGAAGTGAAAGGCAAGGGAGAAAGAGAAAGATACACCCAATTGAATGCAGAATTCCAGAGAAAAGCTAGAAGAGATAAGAATGCCTTCTTAAATGAACAGTGCAAACAAATAGAAGAAAACAATAGAATGGGGAGGACCAGAGATCTTTTCAAGAAAATTGGAGATATGAAGAGAACGTTTCATGCAAAGATGGGTATGATAAGGGACCAAAATGGTAGGGACCTCACAGAAGCAGAAGAGATTAAACAAAGGTGGCAAAATTATACAGAAGAGCTATACAAGAGCGAGCTTAACATTCCTGATGACCACAATGTGGTAGTTACTGACCTGGAGCCAGACATCCTGGAATGTGAAGTCAAATGGGCCTTAGGAAGTCTGAGCAACAATAAAGCTAGTGGTGGTGACAGCATTCCAGTTGAACTATTCAAAATCTTAAAGGACGATGCAGTAAAAGTGCTACACTCAATATGCCAGCAAATTTGGAAAACTCAACAATGGCCACAGGATTGGAAAAGGTCAGTTTACATTCCAATCCCAAAAAAGGGCAATGCCAAAGAATGTTCAAACTACCGCACCATTGCACTAATTTCTCATGCTAGCAAAGTTATGCTCAAAATCCTACAAGCTAGGCTCCAGCAATATGTGGACCGAGAACTTCCAGAAGTACAGGCAGGATTTCGAAGAGGCAGAGGAACTAGAGATCAAATTGCCAACATACACTGGATCATGGAGAAAGCTAGGGAGTACCAGAAGAACGTCTACTTCTGCTTCATTGACTATGCTAAAGCCTTTGATTGTGTGGAGCACAACAAATTGTGGCAAGTTCTTAAAGAGATGGGAATACCAGAGCATCTTATTTGTCTCTTGAGAAATTTATATGCAGGTCAAGAAGCAACAGTGAGAACCGAACATGGAATCACTAACTGGTTCAAAATTGAGAAAGGAGTTCGGCAAGGCTGTATACTGTCGCCTTGCCTATTTAACTTGTATGCAGAGCACATCATGAGAAATGCGGGATTAGAGGAGTCACAAATTGGAATCAAGATTGCAGGGAGAAATATCAACAACCTCAGATATGCAGATGATACCACTCTAATGGCAGAAAGTGAAGAGGAACTAAAGAGCCTGTTGATGCGGGTGAAGGAGGAGAGTGCAAAAGTTGGCTTGAAACTCAACATCAAGAAAACAAAGATCATGGCATCCGGCCCTCTCAATTCATGGCAAATAGATGGGGAAGAAATGGAGATAGTGACAGATTTTATTTTCCTGGGCTCCAAAATCACTGCAGATGGGGACTGCAGCAAAGAAATTAAAAGACGCTTGCTCCTGGGGAGGAAAGCTATGGCAAATCTAGACAGCATCCTAAAAAGCAGAGACATCACCCTGCCAACAAAAGTGCGTTTAGTCAAGGCTATGGTATTCCCAGTTGCAATGTATGGCTGCGAAAGTTGGACCATAAGGAAGGCCGAGCGTCAAAGAATTGAGGCTTTTGAACTCTGGTGCTGGAGAAGACTCTTGCGAGTCCCTTGGACTGCAAGGCGAACAAACCGGTCAGTCCTAGAGGAGATCAGCCCTGACTGCTCTTTAGAAGGCCAGATCCTGAAGATGAAACTCAAATACTTTGGCCACCTCATGAGAAGGAAGAACTCCCTGGAGAAGAGCCTAATGCTGGGAGCGATCGAGGGCAAAAGAAGAAGGGGGCGACAGAGAATGAGGTGGCTGGATGGAGTCACTGAAGCAGTAGGTGCTAACTTAAATGGACTCCGGGGAATGGTAGAGGACAGGAAGGCCTGGAGGATCATTGTCCATGGGGTCGCGATGGGTCGGACACGACTTCGCACATAACAACAATAACAACAACAATACCACATGTTATCTCCACAAACTCAAGATGACTAACAGTACAGCAAAAGATACATTTGGGTAGCCGTGTTGGTCTGAAGTAGCACAATAAAATCAGAGTCCAGTAGCGCCTTTAAGACCAATCAAGATTTATTCAAGGCGTGAGCTTTTGAGTGCTTGCACTTAAAAGTGCTCCTGGACTCTGATTTTGTAGTACAGCAAAAGCTTCAGACATAAAAATGCATGTTCAGCAAGCTAAACCAGTACAAAGTTAAACGCAGTAAAAGTCTATGCAGTTTAAAAGACAATTGCCCTCTGGAACAGAACAGACTCACATCATTTGTGTATTCACGAACAGCTCTACAAAATAATTTAGATAAAATGTGTGACTACAGAGCTACTAAAACTCGGATAAGGAAAGGCAAAAGGTGTTTTGTGGCATTAGGAATCAATCCTGCATTTTACCACTTGCAGCTTCGTCTGTATCTTGGGTAGGAAACCTTTTAAAACTGTCATACTTTGTGACTTCACTATCTGTGGCTGAGGAAGTGAGTAAGGGATTATACTTGGCTAAATGCACTGGGAGCAAGATGGGTTCTGGCAGCACATGGGGACTTATCTCAGTTACTTGAGCAGACAAAACGCCCTGCAAACCAAGTTAACCAAGTAAAATTGATAAAGAATGCTGCTGTTGGCACACGGGCTACTGGTTACCTACCCCGTTTTATACCTTACTAGTAGAAAACTTTCCTGCTCACTCCTTTGCTGATATACATGTACATCAATAAGTAGGCCTCCAAAGTCAATCCCCAGAGCAAGCACCTCATTTTAGAAATGTGCACCTTGAAAAAGATTGGTATTTTTTCAGAAGTGGATTTTAAGGTGTTGGGAAGAAAATCATTATTTCCAATTATTCAGGCTACAAATATCATTTTAGTATTCGGATCTACCCCTTCCCCCTTCCCTCTGAATTCTGATATTATTAAGCTCCATTATTCCCCATGTGGAATTTTTCTAGGTGGCTGGAAACAGTTTTCTAGCTTTAAACTGTTTTTAAAGCTAATGGAACCAAAATTTCAGGGGAGCTGGTGGTGCCTGTCCTCTGAAGAACCCCAAGCTTTGAGTACAATGGGTCTACTTCTATAGTTCCCTGAATAATCTCCCTACTCCAGGGACCCTCCATTATTTTCACAGGTGAGGGATATCGCTGTTTCTTCAGGGCAAATCAAATGGCAAAACAATATTGAGTATACTGCAACATCTAGCAGTAAAATGTCTCCCAAGCAAACAGAACCAACAAGCCCAGCAGAACCAATATAGAACCAGAGAATCCAACAGAGCCACAAGCACACACTACAGAAGTAATATCAAGTTGTCTTTGCCTGCTGCATTGGTATTAATAATATTTATTATTAAGGGGAATTATGGGGTTTTATTGCATTTTATTCTTTTAATCTTGTAAACCGCCATGGGCCCAGCCAAGATCGGCGGTATATAAATCCGGTAGGTAGGTAGGTAGGTAGGTAGGAAGACAGACAGACAGACAGACAGGCAGACAGGACACAGAAGCCCAGCAGAATGCAGAGCCAAGGTGGCAGCACAAGCCCAGCAGAAGTAATGGGAATCCACAGAAGCCCAGCAGAACTAGTGACAGGCAGATTTGTAAGACACTGAAAGATGAAAACATACACAATAACAACAGCTCCCCCTAATGTATGATCCCATCACTATCATAACTCAACATTATACAATGGAACTTGGGTGCAGCCAACACACTCACTACCAGATTGGCCCTCCATTCAGGTATGCTGCCAATAGGGAGAGAGCATTCTGCAAATGAGGGTCAATTAGTTAAATACACTATGCCAATGAGGGCCTATCAGGTTAAATTGCATGTAGACAGTGAGGAAAAACATCTACCCTGGAAAGGTTTCCTCATGAGTTAGTCATGGTCCCTGCCCTAGAATTGGTTACTCAAGAATAAGTCATGGCCCTCAGCCAGGATAGTTTAGCACCAATCAGCCCACAGCCCTGGTCAACTCTATGAGTCTAACTTCCTGCCAGTTTCAAAAGTTTGCTGGACTGAGAGCATGCCCTGCTGCCAGTAAATTGCCCTGGACTCCTGACCTCTTTCAATTTGGAGGGCACAGGGGGGGGGTCGAGCCACCTCCTGTGGCAACCTCTGCGTGCCTTCTGGAGTGAAGACTGTGGAAGGCACAGAAACAGCCCCCTACCAGCCCTCTAGGATATCAGGTAGCCAAGAAAAACCTCTGCCCTCGTAATGTTCACCTATGAGTTCAAACTGCACACTGCCAATCAGGTCAAATTGAACGCAAACAGCCAGAAAAAGATTCTACCCTTGGAATATATACTCATGAGTAAGTCATGGGCCTCTACCCATGGGTGGAAGAAGAGCTGCCCTGCTGCCAGTAAGTTGCCCTGGTCTCTTGGCCTCTTTCAACTTGGAGGACATGAGGGGAGCCATCTCCTGATACAGCCTCTATGTACCACCTGGAGGGGGGGGGGGGCTGTGGTGATGCGCCTCCAATCACTTGGCACATCACCTGTTCTCCAAGTATCAAAAATAATGGAGAGAGGTTCAGAGATGACATATGCAAGTTCTTCTAGCACCCTCGGGTACAATTCATCTGGCCCAGAAGACTTTGTTTAATTGAAAGAGACTAGGTGTTTATAGACTGCTCCCGCAGTGATCCTAGGCCACCATTCCCATCTCCCCAGTTGTGATACGTTTTTGAGCATTGTTTCCCTCACTAGAGAAGATTGAGGAGAAATAGGAGTTAAGCAGTTCAGTTCATCATGTTATAATTTCACTTTCTTGTCTTCGCAGTGGTCTTAAGGAGTCCCTACTCTTATTCTTACTTGAAATATAACTAAAGAACCCTTTTTTGCTATGTTTAGCACTTCTTGCTAGCCTAAGCTCATATTGAGCTTTAGCTTTTCTAACCCTGTCCCTACAATTACTGGATATTTGTTTATACTCATCCTTGGTAATAAGGCCTTCCTTCCATTTCCTAAACGACTCTGTTTTATTCCTCAAATCATTTGACAACTGCTTATAGAGCCACCTTGGCTTCCTTAGGCTCCTTCCATCTTTCCTTCTCAAGGGAATTGTTTGTGATTGAGCCTTCAGTATTTCACTTTTAAGAAACTCCCAGCCCTCTTGGACTCCCATCTCTTTAAGTCTTTCTGACCACGGGACTCTACCCAACATACCTTTAAGCCTGTTAAAATTTGCTTTCCTAAAGTCCAGTCTATATGTCCAACTATGTAAAGATTTTCTCCTTTCCACAATTGCATATTTCATAATCACATGGTCACTACTACCAAGTGTGTCCACTACTTCTACCTCATCTACCAGTTCTTCCCTATTGGTAAGAATCAAGTCTAAAATAGCAGACCCCTTGGTTCCCCTGTCTACTTTCTGGGAAATGAAGCTGTTGGCAAAACAAATTAAGAAATTAATGGAGTTTGTATTTTTAGCAGAGTTGTTCTTCCAACAGATATCTGGGTAATTGAAGTCATCCATGACCACTGTTTTCCCCCTTTCAGAATTGTGTAATTTGGTCTAGGAGTATCCCATCCGTGTCGTCTGACTGGCTTGGTGGTTTATAGCAGACTCACACAGTAATACCACTCTCATTTCCTACTCATTTAATATTTACCCAAATATACACAACTGAACTTTCATGCTCAGGTACCTGTATTTCTTCACGTATAAATATTCTTAACATAATGATAGTGATTATAGTATTTTTATCATTTGATGTCACCTTCCCTGAGCCTCACAGGAAGGGATGGTTAGAGAAATAAAAAATATTATTATCTCCCATCTCCTTATTTGAACCACCTTCTCCCACCACCATACTTCCCTCTTCCCCCAGGGACAGGAATCCTCAGCCCCTGATTGGCCTCCCTATTATTCATCACCCCCTCCGTCCTATCTCCTCTCTCCCCAAAAATTACAATTCAAACTATTTATAATCAAATTGTCCTCCCTCCACCAACAAATACAATAATAAATAATAACAACAATCTCTTAATTTTATTTAAAAGACTAAAGGCTATGACTCTCCCCAATCTGACCACTATAGCAGATAATCTCAGGGTCAATTTCTAATAGACATCCCTATAGAACCTCAATTTCAGTTGAGGCAGGTTGGCGCAAGTAAAATCAATATTCTTATATGTTTCCAGAGGCCAAACATTGGATCGAGGCATGGTAAATAGGCGCAGCATTGAAAGTATGGAGGCCAGGCTTGATCAATGGCTGAAGACTAATCAACATGGTGATGGACTAAAATGTCCATGGAGGTCTGCTGGGGAATGGGGCTGGATGGTAAACTGCTGATGCAGTAAACAGTCACAGCCAGCTGGGGGCCAATAAAGAACACAATCCAGTTAGTGCCCAAAACTTGCAGGGCAACTGGAACTGACGGTAAAGGCTGAAGCAGCTGTAGACTGCAAGTGGCAGAGGATGGATCCCAGACATGGTGAGCAGACGCTACTGCCTTGATTCTACGAGGACACAGTAGTAAAAGCGCCTAAGGAAATGCTGTGCCCTCTTTGGGCTCTTATTTCTGCCCTGCCCCTTCCCAGGACAAATAAGGCTGGGAAGGCTGTAGTAGATGTCAAAACTTGGTTTTGTTCCAGGGAAGGATATTTTTAGTGATGCCATTGCAACTGGGCAATTCCCTCCATAAGGAATATTTCCAACTGTCACCTTGCTGAATTTTAGAAAGCAAATAAATATTTACTTATTCTTATAAACTTCAGGGGAGATTTGATGCCAATACTATTTATAGCTGGATTTTTGTAGGTGTGGTTGTACTTCATTTTACATTTTCGTTCTGCTTTAAATACTGCATATCACATTGCCAACCAAGGACGGAAAAGAGATTTAGAAATGTCAGAAATAAACAATAAAATGGTACAGCTCCCTGTTTCCTCGACCACAAAGAACAATTCTCTAAATTTCTGCTTGCAATAATAAATCTTTATGTGAGTTCATAAAATCAGTGATCCAATTATTCCTCCCCCATGCCACCTATACTATTTCACTGACAGAGATCATTATTATGTTCAATGGAATGGATTCTATACCAACCAAGCAAACAAGATTTATATTATTGAATTTTCCCACCCATACATTCATGCTTCTGCTGTTGTCCTCAATCCCACACAGTAATGAAGTATGGAAAACCTCTTTGTACATTAATGACCCTCCCCCTCTGAAACTTAAGGTCAAATGTAATTCTGAAAATAAACTTAACACTTTCATTTGCATTTCTTCAAAACCCTTTGTTCAAAGAATGCACAAAATACATGTAATTTTGAACTTTTCAAGAAATCAAACAAGCATAATATACAGGAATCATAAACTTAACTACAAATGTATATACTACATGCATTCCATACAGTACTGCTTACCATCACTTTATTCTCATCTAATTTCTCATTATGTCTGGCAAAACCATTGTAAATATAATGGGGATTGTTGCAAAGTAAGTCAGTGTAATGAAATAATATTTTATTGAGGAAATTTGCTTGATGAACATTACTGCAAATGCATATTCTTGTGCTAATATTAGAGCTGTACTTGATGTCAGTATATAATATCTACAAATGACTTAAAGTATAGGTGACTTACAAACCTATATTTCAGAGAACATAGAATGTAAAACTATTATATATTTGCTATGCTTTATCTAGTGTTGGAATGAATAATTATAATGCCAGAACCTGAATAAACTGTTTCCTATAATCTGTCCAGTTTTGTACTATCTATACTGTCCAGTTTTGTACTATCTAAGAAATAACTAATAAACAAGTAAAACTTCATTATTCAGTCATCTTCGTAGCTGGGTGCTATTTTTCAGTTGCTGCCATGAGATTTACACCAGAAGGGAAACATCTTCTAACTATTCTAGACTTTTTTTTTGACAAACATACTTTCTATATCACTGCTCTGACCAGTGATATAGGATGTGGCAGGGAGAAACAAAACAAATCCAACACACATACATTCACCAACAGTCTATTAGCCCTATTGTTCACTTCTGTAAATAGGTTCTGCAAGTACAGCCTTTAACCCAGACACAGTAGTAACTGCCAGGCAACTTATCACCACTCAGCATTCAAAACTCACACAGGTAAGGATTGCCGGGGAGTCTTGGTGACCGGCAGAGGGCAAGTAGGACTTACTGGTAGCATAGGGAGGCTTAACCATCATTGCTGCAGTGACACTAGCAACATAGTGATGTCACTTCTTGTGTGTACTGGAAGTGATACCACTTTGTGAATGGCAAAGCAGGACACTGGTATTTGGGCAAAAACTCTATGGAAAACCGGCTTCTACTTTTTTTTTTAATCCAAATACCAGAGCATCCTGCATTGTCAGAAACATGATGGCATTACTTCTAGTACATACCCAAAGTGACAGTGCAAATGAAGTTGCAAGCACACCAGGATAAGTTCCCTGTGAAAGATAACCTGTTTTGTGAGTGGAAAGGAGTGAAGGAAACATAAAAGTTTGCCAGAAAGAGGAAATAGTGTGGGGAGGGGGATACAGGGGAAGGTGAGTTTCAATTTCCTTGTCCTTTCAGTTTCCTTGTCACACAACTGGGCACAACTCAGTGGCCAGCCCGGTGCAACTCGGCCATAGTTTTCTCAGGAAGAGGGAAGGAGGAAAAGCTCAAGGCAGGGAGACAGAGGTAGATTGGCTTGTGTATATAAGAGGGAGAAAGAAGTAGGAAAGGGGTAAAGGCTATTGGAAGTTTTAGGAAGTGAAAGAGAAAATAGTAAAGAAGGGGGAATTGATATGCCTCCTGTAAGTGTTTGCAAGTTCTCCATTTGTAGTGCCTAATTCAAACTTGGACACATACTCAAAGCATATATTGCTGTCAATTGCATTGTGTCAGTGGCCAGGCATTGAACTGTCACAGGTTTGGCCTTAGAACAAAAACTAGACATTATAGTTTGTTTGTTTGTTTCTTAGATTTATGGCTCGCCTCTTCCCAGAGGCCCGAGGCGTTACAAAATATAAAAACCCATTAAAACCATACAAAAAAACATATAAAAACACATCATACACAGTTCCTCACCTAGTAAAACAAGACGTGGTAAAAACTCAACTCATGTCTACATTTTCCCTCAGTAACCCCACTATATAGGGGGGGAGGATAGAGGGTGCCAGATGGACTTTGCCACTGCTGCTGTAAAGGGGGGGGGGCAGATCTTCCATGCAGCCCAGCCTCATCCCATGATCTGGCGGAAGAGCTCCATTTTGTAGGCCCTGCGGAACGCTGAGAGCTTCCGTAAGGCCCACACCTCCTCCAGGAGCTTATTCCATTAGGTCCGGGCCAGGCTCTTATCCCACTGAATATACAAAGTAGAACCATAGAGTAGGAAGTAACATCCAGTTTCTAAGTTTATGTGCTGGTCTTTTATTTTCTTTACACTATCTATCCTTAGTGTCAGCATGAAGGCTTTTATGTCAAAAGCTATTTTGGTCAGCATAGAAGGTGTTAAAATATTGTACATATTTAAAGGCCTATATTCTAACTAGAACATTAAGCTCTCCTACTGGTATCAGTACAATTTTTAAATGCTTAATCATATTCAATACCCATTTCCATTTCAGGACATTAGAAAATCTAAGATAAATGAAAATGACAAATACAATTATAATTTTATTAGATAGAAGATGCCCTTTAAAAGTCCACATTAGGCTTCTTTTGCTTATCTTAAACAAAAATTCATTCTTTTTATCTGCACTGTAGAACATCTACTAATTCACATTATCTTTTTCTATTTCTTAACATAATCTTTATGCATTGAGATGTATATAATGCTATGACTAATTTTCAAGTATTAAGACATTTGGGGCTTTTAAGACAATCGTGAAACAAGTGCAATGTAGTTATCTAAGAGTCATGCAGAATCTAATCTCCCCCAAGGTAGTATTTGTATTCCAGTGAAATTATATATCTTCCTAGCACTCCAGTGAGGAAAATCATATACCATACAGGAGCAAACATAGACTGGAATGCAAATACAAGTATATCAATGCTTATTGACTGCTATCCTTAAGATCATGCAGAACAAAATCAGAGGCCAGTAGCACCTTTAAGACCAACAAAAATTTATTTGTGAGCTTTCAAGTGCAAGCACTTTTCCTCAGACTATGAACTGACCATCATGACAGTGGGAATATATAAGCAAAAGTTAATCCTGTTAAATTAGTAAACTAAGTCACAACATCCAAATACAGCAATATTATTCTTTGCTAAAACAGCCAATTTGGATGTTGTGACACAGCTTACTAATTTAACAGGATCCCTTCAAGGATCGCTGCCTTATCGTGGCGAAGGGGCTTGCGTAGCTCAGTGAAGCTATGAGCTATGCCGTGCAGGGCCACCCAAGACGGACAGGTCATAGCTGAGAGCTCTGACAAAAGGTGATCCACTGGAAAAGGAAATGGCAAACCACTCCAGTATCTTTGCCATGAAAACTCTATGGACAGGTTCAAAAGACAAAACGATATGACGCCAGAAGATGAGCCCCTCAGGTGAGAAGGTGTCCAATATGCTACTGTGGATGAGCAGACGGCTAGTACGAGTAGCACCAGAATGAATGAAGCGACTGGGCCAAAGCCGAAAGGACGCTCAGTTGTGGAGGGAACTGGTGGAAAAAAGACAGTCTGATGCTGTAAAGACTTTTATTCCAAAGGAACCTGGAACATAAGATCCATGAATCAAGGCACGCTGGACGTGGTCAAACAAGAGATGACAAGACTGAACATCAACATTTTAAGAATTAGTGAACTAAAATGGGCAGGAATGGGTGAATTTAATTCAGATGACCATCAGGTATAGTACTGTGGGCAAGAATCTCTCAAAACAAATGGAGTATCCTTCATAATCAATAAAAGAGTAGAAAAAGCAGTATTGGGATACAATCCCCAAAATGGCAGAATGATCTCAATTCGAATCCAAGGAAAAGCTCTTCTATGTGATTCTTCCTGGCCACAAAGCTGCCAACAAATATATTTTCAAAAGGGTTCAGTATCACAGAAAGGTCATGTTAGTTTTACAGGGAGTTACTTCTAGAGTCTAATTTTCACAAATATTTTGATCCTAAAGGAACAAGTAGCATTTTACGGCAAACACATACATAAAATGTCATTGCTTGAAAGAGCAGAGGTTCTGAAGCCAGACTAGATTATGAACAGATATAAAAAGCAGATCTAAAAAACTGAAGAGATATTTTAAAAATCATCTATAAAACTTTTTTTACAGTTTTACACAATTATCTTGTATAACATACTTGAAATGATTGTTAACTCTTTATAAACTACTTTCAAAGACAGCCTGGTTAAATAAAAATAGTTTGCTTGGTACAGATAATTTAACATAACTTTTTATAAACAGAAATTCATTAAACCAGTGGTCCCCAACTGGGCCGTGAGAGCTTTGGCAGCGGGCCACAGCTCCCTCTCCCCACCCACCCCCCGAAGCGATAAGCTCGCCAGGCCGCAAGCAAATCGGCCGCCAAAGTGGCCAATTAGCTTGTGGCCCGGCAAGCTTCTTGCTGCGGGAGGGGGGGAGAGGGAAGCATGGCCGCCGGCATGGCAGCGGCGCAAATGTGCATGTGCGGACCTGCTATGCATGCGCGTTTCTGCCCACCGGGATGCAAATGCGCATGCGTGGCAGTTTTGTGCATGCATGCATGTGCGGACCTGCCGCGTGCACGTTTGCTGCCCCGCCAGGCACAAACGCACATGCGCGGCAGGTCCGCACGTGCGCATTTGCGTGGGCCCCGGGTCGCCCTCTGCCCCCACCCTTAGCAGCAGTCCACAACCGGAAAAAAGGTTGCAGACCACTGCATTAGACAATGAAACTAAAGTTAGTATGTCTATCTCCTAGCATAGTTTGTCTTCTTCAGTCTGTCACAAAATTCCAGTAGGCCTCACAGTTAAGACATTACTGCCAATCCCAAGTGTTCCAAATACACAAACAGATGTAATTAACAAGGACTACAAATGATCTTAACAACAAATAGGATTTAAAATGTAGTGTTGGCTTTCTCTAATTTGCTGTCACAGTTTTAAGCCTTCTATATCGCTGTATGCCCGAAAAAATATTAAACGTTTTGGTCACAGTTCAGATAAACTTGTGAATGGAGGACCATTATAGGCTTTTTAAAGGAAGAAACTCTGACAAGCTTCAAACAAAGCTTATAATACAGCCCAGCAAGTCGGGAAGGGGGGTATTATGTGCTGTTGCCCCCCCCCCCCCAGATGTAAGACAACTGCTCATGAATACACACATAGTTTTGGAAAGTGCCATCAGGTCACAGGGTTTTCAAGGCAAGAAACGTTTGTCACTGCAGGGCTCTGTGTAGCCGCCTTGGTCTTCCTTTGAGTTCTCCCATCCAAGAGCTAACCATGACTGACTCTGCTTAGCTTCCAAGATTTGACAAGTTCAGGCTAGCCTAGGAACTCTAGGTCAGAGCAAAATACAAACCTAAGACAGCTCAACTGAAAGAGGCATATGCCTCAATCCAAGAACATTATGAAAGCTGCAATTCACACTGATCTATCACTGTGCATAAAGGCCACCCCATGCATTTCAAGCTGTTCCATTTGTTGAATAAGGCAATTCATGAACTCAATGGCCAGACCTGATTTTTTTTTTTTTAAGATAATATATAATTAAAGATCCTTCATAATCCATTTCCAAAGCAGTCTGTTGAACATGGTTGTCATTTCGTAGGACTGTTAGTTTAATCCTTTGGTAAGTCTCTACACTTTTTTGTGCCTGTTCTTAGATTCTAGGACCGGTAACCTGTTTCCAGTCTACGAGTATAATTTTGACAGTAACAATACACTGAGTTTTTGAAGATAGAGCAGAATATAAATATCTAATCTAAATAAATAAATAAAATGAGGCAGCATATATTACTGGGAACTTTTGGAACATATATAAGTGAAAAGCCTCAATTGCTCGAGAGATTAAATCTAGAACTCCATGTGGACGCCAGATATCCATGCCAGACACTGTATTGTAGTGTTAATGTTCACCCAACAGAATACAAGAAACCATGTTTTAAATTAGATCCCTTTTTTAAAATGGAGGCTGGCATGTCATGATCTTCTCGATTTCAAGCTTCAACAAAGAACTCATCTTACGTGTTTTTTTATTAAATTTTAGTACTTGGGAAGCTTAACTGGAAAGTCATTAATTAATCCAATACTTATTACCATATTTATGATTTGATTTTTATATTGTGTTTTGTGCAGTTAATGCCCAGGCACCTATATCCCCTACAGAGTTATGGGCATTTTGTGAAATTTGACTCCCCCTCCCTTTACAATGTTGCCCTTGTGCTGCATTCTTTATTTTCACTTTAATATTATATGTTGTTATATCCTGCTTCCTATGACATCACTGCCTACTTATTTCAGTATGGTTTAATAATTTGGCTGACATTTAAACAGATGGGTAATTTTTGATTAGTTTGTATATTTGCCAACACTCACAAGGGGATAAACCAGTTCCCAAATTAAGCTCACACATAGCCACAGGAAATCTCAAAACAGGAATCAATATTGTATTGAAGCTAAATCCCTTCTTTTTTACTTCATAGTTGGAAAAATGTCAAATTCCTTTGACCATGTAGGCCTTATTAACACTTCACATGGATATTGACTGAACACACAATGTACAAGTTCAATTTTAAGGCACTTAGGACATCTATGAGAAATTATTTTGAAAGAAGGTTCACAGCTTCCTTGTAATGATGACTTTAAGTCAGCAATGCAGAAGTAAGTATGTGACACTATACCATTTTAGACTGCTAATCTTAACTACAGTTCAAAGAGAAATATCTCAATTTGGGGCAATTTGTGGTCCCTGCGAAACTCCCAATTTTTTTTAATGAAGCAGGTCATCTACATCCATTTCCATGTAGTTTCCAGACTAGCTAGAGACTGAAACTGTCTTATTTGTACTGATAAAAGGGACACAGTAAGCATAAACCTAATTATTCTCTAGGACCTCTTCATGGCTTTTGATGCCATTGATCATGGTATCCTTCAGTACCAGTTAGCTGAACTAAAGAAGAAGAAGAAGAAGAAGAAGAAGAAGAAGAAGAAGAAGAAGAAGAAGAAGAAGAAGAAGAAGAAGAAGAAGAAGAGTTGGTTCTTATATGGCGCTTTTCCCTACCCGAAGGTGGCTCAAAGCAGCTTACAGTCGCCTTCCCATTCCTCTCCCCACAACAGACACCCTGTGAGGTGGGTGAGGCTGAGAGAGCCCTGATATCACTGCCCGGTCAGAACAGTTTTATCAGTGCCGTGGCAAGCCCAAGGTCACCCATCTGGTTGCATGTGGGGGAGCGCAGAATCGAACCTGGCATGCCAGGTTAGAAGTCTGCACTCCTAACCACTAGACCAAACTGGCTCTGACCAGAGCATTTGATAGTTCTAATCCTAGATGGTATCGCTGGGGAACAGTATTTATACTGCTGGGACAAACAAGGTTCTATTTGGGCCCACAAGATTCTATATTAACATCCAGATGTAACCAATGTGAGAAGCTGTCCAGACTGCGGAAGAGTGCCATCAATGTGCAGATATACCTGGCTTTATACCTCATCATATCTAATCAATATCAAGAAGTGGGTTATTATACTAAAGTTCATCCATACCGAGGTTCTTTGTTATTTTAATTATTCAATTTTTTAATGGGCAGTTACCCAAAGAGTTTTTTTGGCAACTTACAACTTTAAAACCAATAAGATAAAAACAGATATAAAATATTAACATTAAAATAGTTGTGGACCTGGCAGGAACTAATGCAGTTCTGCAGATGGAGCTCTTCACAAAACCTTTGGTTGAGGCCAGGTTGAGGGGACTTAAATGGACTCCGGGGAATGGTAGAGGACAGGAAGGCCTGGAGGATCGTTGTCCATGGGGTCGCGATGGGTCAGTCACGACTACACACCTAACAACAAGCTTGAGGGGAACATCATGGGCCCTTCCTCCTAAACTGATTCCCATTATTCCCCATCTCAGTGCATCTTCTTTTCAGTTACTGGCACCTGAGGGATGGTGTTTGTAAGATATTTTGTGGTTTTTATATATGTACGTGAAATTCTGATGTTAGCTACTATGAGCCGACCGACCAGGAGCGGCAACCTACATCTAATGAAATAAACAAATAAAAATGAGACGTCCTGGGGCCAGGCACCTACAAGAGCCCAAGAGGATGTAAAGTTGTAAGAGTGGCAGTCCTGTAGGTATGGAGGTCCCAGACCATTAAGAGTTATAAGGGTTAGAACCTTGAATTGGATATGGAGACTAATTGGTAGCCAGTGCAGCTGCTACAGAATTGGAATAATATGAGCTGTTCATGATGTTCCAGTCAGCAATAGGCATGTGTGTAGAAAAAAATCCATACTTTCTGGATCCAGCCTGAATCAATTTGACTGAATCTGAAACACCTGAATCACCAATCAGTGTCCCAGATTCGGCTGAATTGATTTGGCCGAATCTTTTTTTTCTGGACACACACCAAGTGCTTACCCAGCTTTCCCTGCCAGAAGAAAGCCAAGTCTCCACGACAAGGCTGAAGGGGAGGCATTTAAAGGGCGTACAAAGCAGCCGATCATGACCTCCCCCTCCCCAAAGGATCTATAGCTGCATTTCAGCCTTTTCCAGTCATATGTCCTATCTTAAATAGATTCAACTTCAGCCAGGCAATGGGATAGTGACAAGAGCCCTGCTGTTGGCTGTTTATCCTGAAGGAGGGAAAGCTGAGTGTCATCAGCATATTGATGGCACCCTAATTCAAAACTCCTGAAGATCTCAGCAAGAGGGTGCATATATTTATTAAATAACATCAAAGAGATCTAGATGAGGGGGTGGAGGGACTACTCATTAAATTTGCAGATGACACCAAATTGGGAGGACTGGCAAATACTCCAGAAGATAGAGACAGAATTCAATGAGAGCTGAACACAATGGAAAAATGGGCAAATGAGAACAAGATGCAATTTAATAAAGATAAGTGTAAAGTTCTGCATCTGTGTCAGAAAAATGAAAAGCATGCCTACTGGATGGGGGATACGCTTCTAGGTAACACTGTGTGTGAATGAGACCTTGGGGTACTTGGGGATTGTAAGCTAAACGTGAGCAGCCAGTGTGATGCAGCGGTAAAAAAGGCAAATACCATTTTGGGCTGTATCAACGGGCATCACATCAAAATCACAAGATGTCATAGTCCCATTGTATACGGCACTGGTCAGACCACACCTGGAGTACTGTGTGCAGTTCAGGTGGCCTCACTTTAAGAAGGATGTGGATAAAATTGAAAGGGTGCAGAGGAGAGCAACGAGGATGATCTGGGGCCAAGGGACCAAGCCCTATGAAGATAGGTTGAGGGACTTGGGAATGTTCAGCCTGGAGAAAAGAAGGTTGAGAGGGGACATGATAGCCCTCTTTAAGTATTTGAAAGGCTGTCACTTGGAGGAGGGCAGGATGCTGTTTCCGTTGGTTGCAGAGGAAAGGACATGCAGTAATGGGATTAAACTACAAGTACAACGATATAGGCTAGATATCAGGAAAAAAATTTTCACAGTCAGAGTAGTTCAGCAGTGGAATAGGCTGCCTAAGGAGGTGGTGAGCTCCCCCTCACTAGCAGTCTTCAAGCAAAGGTTGGATGCAAACTTTTCTTGGATGCTTTAGGATGTTTGGGCTGATCCTGCGTTGAGTAGGGGGTTGGACTAGATGGCCTGTGTGTCCCCTTCTAACTCTATGATTCTATGATTCTAAACTCTGCGGAACCCCACAATTCAGGTCTCTTTAGAAAGATGTTCTCCTCCCTGATAGCAACGCCCTGAAAGCATCCCTGGAGAAATGGGGTGATCCAATTAAGGGAAGTCCTCCTTACCCCCAGAGAGTCAATGGTCAACTGTATTTAAGGTTGCTGATAGATCCAGAAGGATCAGCAACATTGGCATACCTTGATCCTGCTGTAAATGGAGATTACCCAGCAAAGCAATCAGGCCTGAAGCCTGACTGGAAAGGGTAGTGCTACTGATACAGCTTACCACAAACTGAGAAGTCAACTTCTCCTAAGCCCCCTCCCCCCCCACACACACACACACCCATTCATCGCAGTCCCAGTTCTAATCAGTCTCCCTTATGTCTGGGAAGTATAGAACTAACAAACCTCTCAATCTGACCCAGGACATCCTTGGGGAAAACAAATATGGAGTTAGGCTCTAAAGTAAAGGCTCTCACTATACATTGTAGCAGTGAATCCTGTAATTGTACATTGTGTGGTATTTCTTGGTCTGAACCTAATGCAATCCATTTTATTCTCTATTACAAATTTCTAAAAATATTCTTCATGGAGCTTGCTTTAGAGAAAAATTTCATCCTCTTTCCAACTTGTCATCACGCTTCTTGATATGAACCCAGTTCTACAGGTGACTTCTTGGCAGTGTTTAGTGGCACTGTTATTTATCAAGCCATAAGCACAGTTTTGAAATACAAAAAATATTTCCAGAAGAAATAATTTCAAAATGGGAATTTTCTCTGTGTTTCTGTCTACACAAACTATTTCTGGCTGCAGCCAAGACAGAATTACTCAGTGAACTTTAATTATGGATGTCAGGTTTCTGCAGCTTTGAAAACACTTTTTAAAGAAAAGAAAGGAAGAGGTTAATATAAATGGAGTTGATATAAATATGTCCAGTTCATAGAGGTCAATGAGGAGCCAATTAAAGTGTCTAACTGAAAATGAAAAGCATTAATAAATATATTGGTGTAGTTTAGTCACTCAATTATTATTAACGATTTCAGTCAAAGCAATATGGTCCAACTTATTTTTAGAATACCATTTCAATTAAGTATTTAACATCATATACTTTCATAGGAGAGCTGAGTTCTGATACTTCAGCATGACAAAATGAGAAATGAATGAATAAATCCAGTTATGGGGGGAGCAAGATCCAATTATATTACCATATCCAGTACTCAAGTTAGCTGCAAACTGAAACTGAAGTCTTTTCAAACTCAGATCTTCCCACTTGGAACCACATTTGAAAGAAAAATATTCATTTTCACTATGAAAACATGAAGATGAAATAAAGCTGCCCAGCCCAAAATGGCACCAATTCCAATCCAGCATTAATAAAAGTTTTGTAACCATTACTGAGTAGGGATGGGGATGGAAAGAAACTTTCTTACATCATAAGCACTTATTCCAGGTCACTAATTTGAGACAAAGGGTTGGTCAGTGTGCATGAAAAGGGCCCAAAGTTCTGAGACCATCCTGGCCGAGATTATGCCCATCAGTAAGACACTACTGAAAGTGAATTACTTGAGTGGGTAGGAAGCCATGGGCTCAAATGGAGCTTTAAGCCAAGGGAGATATAGCGGTGGAAGAAGGTTCAATAGTAGGGGGCAGCAAAGTACATGGGTCCAGGAAGGCCCTGCCCATGAGGTTCTCATGGGCATGGGCCTGGTCAATACATGCGCTACCCTTCAAACCTTTATCCCATCCCCAGAGAAGGAGAAATGAAACCTAGGGCAGAACCGACAATGATCCTCTCCAATGCCAAGTGCCAATCCCTCAAACTTGTGGGATTACGTTGCAATGCATGAGGCAGACCTGGCTTGTGTGACCAAGACATGGGTGAGGGAAGGCGAGACAGTTGCCTTGAAAGATCTTGCTTCACACAGGTTCTCGGTCCTGCACCAGCCTCGGTTCCATGGTAGGGGCAATCCTGCTCCAAAAGACATTATCCTTCAAGGCTCTCCCTGCACCATCGATTTTGGGGGTTGAATGTGTCAGCCTAATATGGGAGTTGGTTGGTAACAATTCTATATCTCGGTGGTGTACCGATCACCCACTGTCCCCTAGGATTCCCCGCTGGCCCTGCTGAAAGCTGCAGCCTCCTGGACATTGCCATATCCCAAGATTTTAATTTTGAGGGACTTCAATGTTCATGGGGATGTGCCATAACCAGGACTTGGGCTAGACCTAGTGGCAGTCACGGAAACACTAGAGTTCTTGCCATTTGTTGCTGGCCCCACCCATCAGGCTGGCAATACCCTTGATTTAATCTTTGGCACACTTGTAGAGGTAGACCTGGTGGCGAGTAACAGCATTCCATGGTCAAAGCACCATGTCCTCAAGGCTTGACTAAGGATGCCACCCCTTTCCTTTTTGGGTGACGGATGTATTTTATTCTTCCCACAGAAACTTATGGAATCCGAGAGATTCCTGAATGCTCTTCAGGACTTGATGCCCTCTGGCATCTCATTGGCTGCCATAGAGGAGGACTGGCAGTCTCACAAACTGGCAGCCATTGATGAGATTTCTCCTTGGTGCCCTCTCAGGCCTTGCTCCAAATAGGCTCCTAGGTTTACCCAGGAGATCTGGGAGAGGAAGAAGGAAGTGAGACAACTAGAGCGGGTGTGGAGGAATACTCGCAATGAGGCAGCAAGGACATCTCGTTCCATGCTTATGAAGGTGTATAAGAATACGGTGAAAGCGGCAAAATGGGACTTCTATGCTGCTGAAATCACATCTGCAGGCTCTCGCCCAGCACAATAGTTTAGGGTGATTAGGTCACTTACCACCATCAAGGAAGGGCGTCAAAATTTTAGACAATTGGAATTGAGCTGTGAGGCTTTTGTGAGCCATTTTGTGAACAAAGATCTGTCACTCCGCCGGGGCCTACCTGCCACGATTGATACAGTTTGTGAACTGGAAATTCCGTGGTCGTCACAGAGGATAGTGTTTGATGGCTTCAGATGGCTCTCATTGACAGAAGTGGACAAACTGCTGGGGTCAGTGAAGGCAACCACTTGTCCCGTAGATCCCTGTCCATCCTGGATGCTCATATCAGGACACAGGTAGATAAGAGGCCCATTGTGGGAAATGGTAAACCTCTCTCTCATGATGGGGGAGTTCCCACAAGGGCTTAAGAAGGCTGTGGTTCGCCATCTACCGAAAAAAACAGCACTGGAACTTCAGGACCCCACCAAGTATCATCCAGTTTCGCATCTTGCGTTCCTGGGAAAGGTAGTAGACTGGGCCACAGCATACCAGCACCTGGAATTTTTGGAGGAAACTTCGGCCCTGGATCCATACCAATCTGGCTTCTGTCCTGGCTACAGGATGGAGACCATGCAAGTCATGTTAGCAGATGAAATGTGGCACCAGCTGGATAGAGGCGGTTCAGCTATACTCATTCTTTTAATGTCAGCTCATATTTGATGTGGTTGACCACTAGTTGCCGGTACACCACCTTGCTGTGACTGGAGTGAGGGGGACTGCGCTGAAATGGCTGGTCTCCTTCCTCCAGAATCAGACCCAGAGTGCTGCAGTGGGAGAAGAGTTATCAGACCCCCTTGGTCCTTCCTTGTGGAGTGCCGCATGGAGGAATACTCTCTCACACACTCTACAACATCTATATGCACCCTCTGACCCAGCTGGTCCAGAGCTTTGGGCTGTGTTGTGTCCAGTATGCGGATGACACCTTCAGCTGGAGAGCCAGCTGGACTCTACCCCGGATACATCTGCCATATGGAAGATGCCATTTGGAAGCAGTGCCATTTGGAAGCAGTGATTGAATGTCTCAGGCAGAAACGTCTGAAACTCAACCTCTCCAAGACAGAGGTCCTGTGGCTGGGCAGGAAGGGGCAGGAACAGGCAGCATGCCTCCCATGCCTGGAGGGGGTTCAACTAACACCTGCTCCTTCACCCAGAAATTTGGGGGTGATCTCTGATGCCTCCCTTTCCATAGGGGCTCAGATCACTAACATAGTCTGAATGGCATTTTTCCATCTTCACCAAGTGCAGCAACTAGCACCCTAACTGTCTTCGGAGCACTTGGCCACAGTGATCCATGCAAGGATTTTCTCTTGGAGTATGGGATTGGAGTATGTGGACCTAAACCATGTCTATGGTAACCTCCCAGTGGAGTACTCCACTAAGGTGAGGACAAAGAGCTCTTCTCCCTGTTGATAACGGTCTTGTGGAAAGGACTGTTTCCTGCCTGCATCTTCCTCTGCCTTTTGAATCAAAGGGGATCTGATGAGAATGTTGTTTATAAATGGAAAAATAGAAATGCCCTGGATTCTCAGACTAGCAAGACTAGCAGTGTATTGAATACTCTCAGGATTATCTTGAAACTGAAGAGTCCAATATTGAAAATGATCCTTGTTGTAGGTGAAATGTAGAAACCTAACATTAGATTACCAGATTGGGATATGAAAATAAGCCTGTTTAAATCTATTGTTGCTAAAAAGTGTTCCTTTTTAATTGATGGAGCTTTCTTTTCTCGATCCTATGGCTCAACCACTTTAAGTCCAAAATGGCTCTCACATCCCCATTCTTCTTTGGAACTATGAAACTGAGTAAACCCCAGAAGACTTCTAGTCCTCTGGGACCGGGTTCTATCGCTCCAAAGTCCAATAGATCTTGGATAGCCTGGAGAAGGTCTTTCCCTGGGTACCTCAAGACTTGTATAAAACTGACGTGAAGAATGACATGCAGTTCCAGGTTGTAATCATTAGAGGCTATATTCAGTATCTACCAATCTACAGATGACTTCCAAAGTTCTGCAAAATATTTAAGCTATGCCTCAATGTTTGGTGGGACTGATGGGCTATGGTTCTCATGCAGAGAAGATGTTTTTTGGCTCCTCGAGTGACCCAGCTGGCTGATCTGGGCAAAAATGAGTTGGGTTTACTTGGACTTCCAGTGCCTTGGTAGATGTGAGAGGCAGAAAGCCAGAGTTTCACTTAAGTTCACAAAATGAATAGAAGTTTTTTCTTGAGCTTGCCTTCCTTCTTGCATGAAGATATAGAATTGTTCTTATTTTTATCCTCTAACAAGTATCTATCCATCTCATGCTCAAAAATATTGGCTACCCAAGCTTCAGGGGAAAGGTTTACTTCCCAGTTGTGAAGCTTGCATCCAGCTAAGAGACTTGATGCCATGGTCCTGGCTGACAACTGGATTGCATCCAATGATGTAACTGCAAAAGAGAGAGAGAGAGAGAGAGAGAGAGAGAGAGAGAGAGAGAGAGAGAGAGAGCGCTCACCAGAGTCCTCAGGGTGACAGAAGTGGCAAACGTCTTGCATAAGGTTTGGTCTATCCTTCCATCACACGGGTCCGAGGAAGGAGATCCACTTCTGCTGAAATGAGTTTAAATAAAAGCTACCAACTGGAGCCTCCACTACCAGAAGTTTAAAGAGCTCTGCTACCTTGGGCACCAAGGAGTAGAAGTACAAAGTGATATGATGAATGGCTTAGGTCCTCACTGCAGCTTTCTACTGTTTTAATCATCTTTTCAAAGACAGGTAAGAATGGAATTCTGTGAGGGGGGGCTGCAGAAAAGCTCTGGCCAAGCCAGCTGGGTTGGTCACATTGAGCTCTTCCACTTCCTTCCACTGTTAGAGATTTCTGAGATTCACAACAACAACAACAACAACAACCTTTATTGGCATAGAAATAAGACAAAGAATCCAGTCAATTAGTTCTTAAATTCACGCAGCTTAATTGCCATTTGTAAGAATTTAGCCACTTTATCAATTGTATCTGGATCCTGATTGGAGAGAAGGAACTGTACCTTACATTTATCAGAGTAGGCAATACAGTTAACTAGGAGTGGGTCTAGAGCTTTAGCCCGAATGGCATTGTATATGGGGCAATAAAAGAAAACGTGCTGTATGGTTTCTATAGAGCCTTGTTTACATGGGCAGTGTCTCTGTATGTAAGGAATCTTCTGAAATCTCCCCGCCATGACTGCTGATGGGAGAATGTTAAACCTGGCAAGCATAAAAGCCCTGCGTTGTTGGGGAATAACAAGATGGGAAAAATAGAATGCTAATTTATCAGATGCTGGAGAGATACCCAAGAAAAGTGGAGAGCACGTTTTTCTAGCTGCTTCATTCAGTGTTTGAAATTCAACATCTAGTATTCTGCGTTTTATAGTTTTATATATTGATGTTGCAGGTGCTAAGGCCAGTAAATCCAAAGAGATGCCAAGCATTTGGATTTTCCGCTCAATATAATTAAACCAGTTAGAAGTCTGTAGTTCTGAGAGCATTAAAAAGGTAAAGCTGGCGGAATCAGAATTAAAGACTAAACGCAGCCAAAACTTAATAGTAAGCAGCCAAGCCCTGGTCTCCAACAATCTTAGGTTTGTTTCCAAACAGAGAGCAGCATAAGGTACGCAATTTGGGATGCCCAGAATTCTTCGCAGAAAGGAGGATTGAATGCTTTCAACTGCATTGTTGAAAGCACTTATCCATAAAGGAATTCCATAGAGGAGCTGAGAACATGACTTAGCATTAAAAACTTTGAGAGCTGCTGGTACAAATTGGTTACCCTTGGTGTAAAAGAAGCGGGCGACAGCCTGAGCGCTGTTCCTTGCAGTGTTTATTATATACTTCCGGTGTACAGTCCAGCTCGCATTATAGTGAAAGTGTACACCCAGGTATTTAAAATGCCTAACTTGCTCAATGATGTTCCCTTGGATGTTCCAGCTAAAAGGTTTCCATGATTTTGCGAAGACTAGCACTTTAGACTTCTCATAATTCAGTGTGAGTCTATTAGATTCACAATATGTAAAGCATTGATGGAGGAGGCGCTTTAGTCCAACTCGTGAACAAGACATGATGACAGCATCATCAGCATAAAGTAAAAGTGGAGTATGTAAAGAGCCGAGTTTAGGGCAATGGCCATCTACAGTAAATAGCGATGGAGCTAAATCATTTAGGAAAAGGTTAAATAAAAAGGGTGCTAGTATACAGCCCTGTTTAACACCCTTATTGATTATGATTTTTGGTGATAGTTTCCCTTGGGGATTAAGTCTTACCTGACAGCTTGTATGT
The DNA here is from genome assembly GCF_049243985.1 of Paroedura picta. Taxonomy (NCBI): domain Eukaryota; kingdom Metazoa; phylum Chordata; class Lepidosauria; order Squamata; family Gekkonidae; genus Paroedura; species Paroedura picta. The sequence goes on along the minus strand of NC_135369.1, from coordinate 78,615,986 downwards.
GAATATAGTTTCCTTATTAGGAAAAGTAGCCTTTTATCTATATTCAGATCAGCCAACTTATTCCATAGCAAGTCTCTGGGGATGGAATCAAATGCTCCCTTAAGATCCAAAAAAGCAACAAAAAATTTGGCTCTGTTTTTACTGCTATATTTATTAACTAGGTGAGTCAGGGTGACACAGTGGTCTAGGGTGGACTTTCCTGCACAAAACCCAATTTGTTCAGGGCCAAGGATCTTATTTTCAGAGATCCATTTGAGGAGGTTGTTTAATAGCTGTTTGGCATAAAGTTTTCCTATGACAGAAAGGAGACTAATTGGTCTATAGTTTTCTGGTAGAGTAGAATCTCCCTTCTTAAAAATAGGGACTAAGATTGCATTTGTCCATGCTTTTGGCATAATGCCAGATTTGTTAATCATAGTGAATATGGCAGCCAAAGGTGGAGCCCACCAATTGGGGTGGGTCTTCAGTAATTCAGGAGGGATTACATCAGGGCCAGGTGCCTTCCCAGACCTTAATTGGCTTATTAGTACTAGAATTTCCTCAGGTGATACTGGTGGCCATTCTGGGGCATCTGTTACAAATGGTTCTGTGGTCTCTTTCATATTTGTCCTCTCTTCATAGAAAAGGTTCAGAAAGTATTTGTACCAGATTTCAGAAGGGATTGTTATTGTTAATGGAGGTTTACTGCCAAAAGCATTTGAAATTATTGCCCAAAACTGCCCAGTTTTGTTAGCTGTTGTGGCCCAGATTAATTGCTCCCATTGTTTTTCAGTAGAGTTCTGAATTTTTATTCTTACTGCATTTTTTAGTTGTTTTTTTAATTGAAAAAATTCAGGAGGTAGGGAAGATGCCATGGAGCAGCGATATTGGTGGTAAATAATACGTAATCTGGATTTTAAATCATGGCATTCCCTGTCGAACCAACTGCTGGGATGTTCATTATGAGATTTGGTCACAATTTTAGTTTTCTGAGAGAGTTGGTCACAGAGGTTGGAGACTAAACTGTCCAATAGTTGCACAGCTCCCATTGGGTCATCAACATTAATTAAGGTAGATCTTATCTTGCTAAACAGGTCTGATGCTAAAAGGTTGCCAGCTTTTTGATTAATGTTATGGGAGATTTCTGAGATTCATAGGATCTTGGGAAGAAGCTTAGGGAAAACTTCCAATGGGAAGAGATAAGTCTACATAGTACTTATTAACAGATATGATTAGTCTGATAGCTTTGCTATCTCCTTTGGAGAGGAAAAGTCAGAGAAATCTGACTCAGGTATGACCGTTTATGCACTGGAGGTTTCATGCCAGGCTGCAGGCTGGAGTTTTAGTCATAGCAGGTTGCCCCACCTCTTCCTGCACCCACATGGGGGAATACTTGGCCTGGGGCACCTCATCTGCCTCCAATTTGTGCTCCTGCATGAGAGCTGGGGCACTGAAGTTCCCAGTGCATAAACGGTCCAAATGAGCATCCACAACAGAAGTTCACTAGCCCTTAATGTGATTCCGATATGATTGGAGCACAGCAGAGTGCTCATAATATACACTTGAACTCCTGATAAGCCTTGTTAAGATATCCAGTCCTAATTTTGGATTGTTGCTGCTCTAATCTACGGATATGCAATAAAGCTCATATAAACCTGAAAAAACTCAAATAAATGTTAATGTGTGGTTTTGGGGGACTTATTCAAGCCAAATAGCAATCCCTCTTAGTTTAAATGGAACGAATCAGAGAAGCCTGAATTGATATGGACAATTTGGCTGATTTAGTCACCATTTAAACTGAATAGCCTGATTCGTCTCCTGATCTGCTGTTCTGTTTAAATGGCTATCAGCCATCTAAATGCTCCCTTTCACTTCTCCTGCTTCCATGACATTTCAGTGCTCTTTTCTGCTTCCCTTCCTTTGAAAAGGGAGAGACCAAAAGGGACCCTTGAAATGGCTGTTGGACATTTGAACTGAACAGTTTAAATGGACACCAGCCATTTAAACCCTACCTTTAATTGCCTCCAGAGCCACCAAACAGCTGATTCCGCAGAGGCTTCGCTCCACATTAGGATCAGCTCTCTAGAGTTCCAGTTTGCCATATTGGCCAAATTTGAAACGATTTACCAAATCAGTCATTCAGATTGAGTTTTACAAAAAAAGGAAATATCAAATCCCCAAAGTACCATTTTTCCCAGTGCACATCCCTATTCTTATCATCACAAAGATCTCTATTACATAAAACTTCCTGCTTTTATGATCAGGTTGCTTGCCTAGGTAAGAAAGAGACAACTGTTAGACATCTCTAAAAAGGTGATTTTTCAGGTATTATTGCAGGACTTACAGTTGGGATTTTCTTATCCCCAGGCCAAGCTGTCATTGATGATTTCAGCTTTCCTTCAGGAAAGAAAACTGTACAATATATCCAGTGTCAGAAAAGGAATGTAAAAGAGATAGTTTATGAAAAACACATGTCAATCATGGACCAGATATCCTCACAGCCACCAGTGATCTGTTTCAGTCATACATATGTTATTATTCAGGACATTCTTTCACGCATAAGAATTTTATTACATTTGTATTTATTTGCATTGTATTGTTGTTATAATCACCCTGTAAGTTATATGGAGCTCTTTGATTTACTTTAAACATCAGAACAGATTTAAATCTGTGTTTCTTACATCTAAATATAATGTATTTCAAAACAGAAAACAGACATCAGCACAGTTTTCAATATTTCAGACAGCTGGTCAGGGATACCGTTGAATGGACAGAAATTATCATGCTATTTTCAAATGGAGAATGAATCTGAAATCATGCCAGTTCAGTACATAATAAAGCTGTGGCAATTGAAGCTATTCAAGGACCCCTAACCATGTGACTGATTTCTTCCTTTTAGTTTCATTCAGTTACAAGCAACAAAAAAGAACAACAGGACTACTGTATATCACCACACCAAATACATACGTATAATGATATAACTACAACTATAATGATATAGCTATAGAAACAAGAACGGCTGTCATAAAGAAGATAGGCAGAGCTGTTTTCTGTTGCCCCAGAGGGTCGGACCAGAATCAATGGGTTGAAATTAATTCACAAAAACTTTTGGCTAAACATCCGGAAGAAGTTCCGGACAGAGCGGTTCCTCAGTGGAACAGGCTTCCTCAGGAGGTGGTGGGCTCTCCTTCTTTGGAAGTTTGTAAGCAGAGGCTAGATAGTCATCTGACAGAAATGCTGATTGCGAGTGGGTGGGCAGGAAGGGATGTGCCAGGGTTTGTCTTTTGTGGGCCTTCCTTACATACTCAGAGAATTGCTAATCACCACTGTTGGATGGTAGGTGAATTTCCTCCTGGTGAGGCCGGATTCTGGAGATTTTGGGGGGTGGGTCACTTGCACATGAAATTGGGGTCACTGTGAGTGGGCAGGTAGTTGTGAATTCCTGCATTGTGCAGGGGGTTGGACTAGATGACCCCGGAGACCCCTTCCAACTCTATGATTCTATAATAGTAACTATACATTTTAAAATTAAATTATCATAGCACCTGGGCTATGTCTCTTCACCACTGCTGAAACTTAGCCAGCCTTGATGTATATGGAGTGAGGAAACAGGCTTCTCTTCCTGTCTTCTTGCTTTCCCTCAGCATGCAGTACAGCAATTCTGATTAGAAAGTATGTTTGCCAAGGCTGCCAAATGAGACCAAGCTGGCAATGCAGAAAAGGGATCATGTCTCAGTGTTGGAGGATATGCTTATCGTGATCCCAGTTTCAATCCCCAGAATCTCCATCAAGGAGCTAGACCCTGGAGAGCCACTGCCAGTATAAGTAGACAATGCTGACTTTGATGAACCAGTGGTTTGATTCAGTATAAGCAGCTTCACATGTGTGTTCATGGGTAGGGCTAAAATCATCACCAACCCAGTGTGGCTAGCTTGTTCTTTTCCAGATCCTCCAGTGGCAGCTCCTCCAAGGTGTGCACTTTCAGTCAATGGCAAGCCTTTCTAAGCAATAGGCTTGCGTGCTTTTGTGGAACATGGGATGGCTGCCACTTTGGGGAATTAAGCCTGCAAGGGCAACAGGTGGCATGTCAAAGAATGAGTATCACCAGCTTAGTATATTTTTATCCCATCTTTCTGCCCCCACAAGAGTCACCAAGGTGCTAAATAATATTAAAACATACATAATAAAATCATGTTTCAAAACAATTTACCTCTCCCCCCGAAACATAATTAAAACAATTAGAAACAGAACTAAAATGTATATATATATATACATATATATACATATATATGGTGTGTGTTATGTGGAATCGGGGGAGGAGAACATCAGGAAAAAAGCTTGCTTTGATTTTTTTTAAATAACAAAGCCTTTCTTGTCCCTAAACAGAATATCAGCTAAAATGGGGAGGGGGGGTTATATTGTTGTTGTTGTTATGTGCGAAGTCGTGTCCGACCCATCGCGACCCCATGTACAATGATCCTCCAGGCCTTCCTGTCCTCTACCATTCCCCGGAGTCCATTTAAGTTTGCACCTACTGCTTCAGGACTCCATCCAGCCACCTCATTCTCAGTCATCCCCTTCTTCTTTTGCCCTCGATCGCTCCCAGCATTAGGCTCTTCTCCAGGGAGTCCTTCCTTCTCATGAGGTGGCCAAAGTATTTGAGTTTCATCTTCAGGATCTGGCCTTCTAAAGAGCAGTCAGGGCTGATCTCCTCTAGGACTGACCGGTTTGTTCACCTCACAGTCCAAGGGACTCGCAAGAGTCTTCTCCAGCACCAAAAGCCTCAATTCTTTGACGCTCGGCCTTCCTTATGGTCCAACTTTTGCAGCCATACATTGCAACTGGGAATACCATAGCCTTGACTAAACGCACTTTTGTTGGCAGGGTGATGTCTCTGCTTTTTAGGATGCTGTCTAGATTTGCCATAACTTTCCTCCCCAGGAGCAAGCATCTTTTAATTTCTATGCTGCAGTCCCCATCAGCAGTGATCTTGGAGCCCAGGAAAATAAAATCTGTCACTATCTCCATTTCTTCCCCATCTATTTGCCATGAATTGAGAGGGCCGGATGCCATGATCTTTGTTTTCTTGATGTTGAGTTTCAAGCCAACTTTTGCACTCTCCTCCTTCACCCGCAGCAACAGGCTCTTTAGTTCCTCTTCACTTTCTGCCATTAGAGTGGTATCATCTGCATATCTGAGGTTGCTGATATTTCTCCCTGCAATCTTGATCCCAATTTGTGACTCCTCTAATCCCGCATTTCTTATGATGTGCTCTGCATACAAGTTAAATAGGCAAGGCGACAGTATACAGCCTTGCTGAACTCCTTTCTCAATTTTGAACCAGTTAGTGATTCCATGTTCAGTTCTCACTGTTGCTTCTTGACCTGCATATACATTTCTCAAGAGACAAATAAGATGCTCTGGTATTTCCATCTCTTTAAGAACTTGCCACAATTTGTTGTGCTCCACACAATCAAAGGCTTTAGCATAGTCAATGAAGCAGAAGTAGACGTTCTTCTGGTACGCCCTAGCTTTCTCCATGGTTGGCAATTTGATCTCTAGTTCCTCTGCCTCTTCGAAATCCTGCCTGTACTTCTGGAAGTTCTCGGTCCACATATTGCTGGAGCCTCACTTGTAGGATTTTGAGCATAACTTTGCTAGCATGAGAAATTAGTGCAATGGTAGTTTGAACATTCTTTGGCATTGCCCTTCTTTGGGATTGGAATGTAAACTGACCTTTTCCAATCCTGTGGCCATTGTTGAGTTTTCCAAATTTGCTGGCATATTGAGTGTAGCACTTTTACTGCATCGTCCTTTAAGATTTTGAATAGTTCAACTGGAATGCTGTCACCACCACTAGCTTTATTGTTGCTCAGACTTCCTAAGGCCCATTTGACTTCACATTCCAGGATGTCTGGCTCCAGGTCAGTAACTACCCCATTGTGGTCATCAGGGATGTTAAGCTCGCTCTTGAATAGTTCTTCTGTATAATTTTGCCACCTTTGTTTAATCTCTTCTGCTTCTGTGAGGTCCCTACCATTTTGGTCCCTTATCATACTCATCTTTGCATGAAACGTTCTCTTCATATCTCCAATTTTCTTGAAAAGATCTCTGGTCCTCCCCCATTCTATTGTTTTCTTCTATTTGTTTGCGCTGTTCATTTAAGAAGGCATTCTTATCTCTTCTAGCTTTTCTCTGGAATTCTGCATTCAATTGGCTGTATCTTTCTCTTTCTCCCTTGCCTTTCACTTCCCTTCTCTCCTTAGCTATTTGTAAAGCTTCCTCAGACAGCCATTTTGATTTCTTGCATTTCTTTTTCTTTGGGATGGTTTTAGTTGCTACCTCTTGTACAATGTCGCGAACCTCTGTCCATAGTTCTTCAGGCACTCTGTCTATCAGATCTAATTCCTTAAATCTATTTGTCACCTCTACTGTGTATTCGTTGGGGATATGATTTATTTCATACCTGAGTGGCCTAGTGGTTTTCCCTACTTTCTTCAATTTAAGCCTAAATTTTGCAACAAGAAGCTCATGATCTGAACCACAATCAGCTCCTGGTCTTGTTTTTATTGACTGGATAGAACTTTTCCATCTTCGGCTGCAGAGCACATAGTCAATCTGATTTCTGTGTTGACCGTCTGGTGATGTCCATGTGTAGAGTCGTCTCTTGGGTTGTTGGAAAAGAGTGTTTGCTATGACCATTGTATTCTCTTGACAAAATTCTTCCAGCCTGTGCCCTGCTCCATTTTGTACTCCAAGGCCAAACTTGTCTGTTATCCCGGTTATCTTTTGGCTTCCTACTTTAGCATTCCAATTCCCCATGATGATAAGCACATCATTTTTTGGCGTTGATTCTAGAAGGTGTTGTAAGGCTTCATAGAACTGATCAACTTCATCCTCTTCAGCAGCAGTGGTTGGGGCATAGACCTGGATCACTGTGATGTTGAATGGTTTGCCTTGGATTTGAACTGAGATCATTCTGTCATTTTGGGGATTGTATCACAAGACCGCTTTTCCTACTCTCTTATTGATTATGAAGGCTACTCCATTTTTTCTGCGAGATTCTTGTCCACAGTAGTATACCTGATGATCATCTGAATTAAATTCACCCATTCCTGTCCATTTTAGTTCACTGATTCCTAAAATGTCGATGTTCAGTCTTGTCATTTCTTGTTTAACCACGTCCAGCTTGCCTTGATTCATGGATCTGACGTTCCAGGTTCCTATGGAATAAAAATCTTTACAGCATCGGACTGTCTTTTCACCACCAGTTACTTCCACAACTGAGCGTCCTTTCGGCTTTGGCCCAGTCGCTTCATTCATTCTGGCGCTACTCGTACTAGCCGTCTGCTCATCCCCAGTAGCATATTGGACACCTTCCGACCTGAGGGGCTCATCTTCCGGCATCATAACGTTTTTCCTTTTGGAACTGTCCATAGAGTTTTCATGGCAAAGATACTGGAGTGGTTTGGCATTTCCTTCTCCAGTGGATCACCTTTTGTCAGAGCTCTCAGCTATGACCTGTCCGTCTTGGGTGGCCCTGCATGGCATAGCTCAGAGCTTCACTGAACTACGCAAGCCCCCTTGCCACAACAAGGCAGCGATCCTTGAAGGGGGATACATTATATATATGGGCTAAGGTTGGAATGATATGGCCCCTACTACCCACCCCAGTCAACACTATGGCTGCAGTATTTTGTACCCATCAAAGTTTCAAAAACAACAAAAGAAACCCCGGCTTTTATTTGGGTTAGCTATCTAGGCAACTAAAACAGATTAAAGAATCTGTGCTCCGCTTAAAAATGCCAAGCAGATACTGATAAGGTATTTTATTGGTATTTTTTTCAGCTAAGCTCAACTCAACCAAATTTACAACCCTAGTCCAAACAAACAAGATCTGCTTGATATTTAACAGTGACATGTAAACCCATCTCACAAGCTGATATTTTTATACCTCACAATATGTGTTTTTTTCTTATTTTATCAAATGGATGCAACAGTACTTGGTTTATTATTCTTTTAGAATGGTAAGTTCCATCAAAGACACTGACACCGCAATGCTTCCCACTTGGCCTTTATTCATTCAAACAACCAATGAGTTTGAAACTTCTTGGCTCTCATTCAGTTCCCTTTTCAGGAGCATTTAGGTAACAGAATTTGCATTCCATTCTACCACTATTCTACTCACTATTCTATACAACATGTGTAAAGCAGGCCTTAATATTGCACCACTAAGAACTTAAGAAATATGAAAGTTCTTTTTAAGAACAAATAATATGCAAGAATTAATTTGGAAGGTTAGCAAAGCATAAAGGAGGACAAATTATATCAATATCAATTTTTCCAAAAAAGAAGAGAAGACAAGCAGTGTAACACAGTTGATAGAAAAGATCACAAAGTTTAAGCAGACTTTACAAATAAAATGCTTATGATGGCATTAAAGACCAGACTAACAACTTTAAAAAATGTCTGACTAAGGAAATAATATATAGGATTTTATAAGAAAAAAAAAAAAGAAAACTCAAAGCATGCTTGGAGGTCCAAGAAACCATACAAAGTTCATAACCAATAAAGGAACTTCCTAGAGTTATTATGCCCTCATTGCCTCCATATTCTGAATGCAGATGAGAACAGAGGGAAGACTCACAACACCTCTTTTCCCCCCTGAGTTCCCATCCTAGCATTCTTTAGTATGTAGTACTGTCAGCACAATAAATAATTACCTCTTTAGAGATAATAAAAATATGCACACAACAGAAAAAATAGCTGTAAAAGACAGGTTATGTAAATAGCTTTAGAAGAAGAGCCAGAGTTAAATAACCAATGGTCCCATTTCAAATGCAAGCCGCAGACCCAGGATGTCATAAAGATGCCTTATAAATTCTAATTCAACACAAACAGTCAATAGTCATCATGATAAGTGCTTGTTAATCAATATTACCCAGTCAATTTAATTTAGCTACCAGACATTTCTTCACCAACTGTCTTGTAAGACTTAATTCATTCATTTAGGAATATCTGGCATTGTTATAAATGTAGAGGCTTTTAACTGTCATTAACAGTGAATGGGATAAAGTAACACCTAGCCATGTGCTTCTTTAGATGATATTTAAAAACTTTAACAACACATCTTCCATGTTGCAGCAGCACTAAGACATACCATCACAAAAGGAGTCAGTTTGGATTAACCTTGGACAGAAGACACTAGAAACACCTTCCTTTCTGACCATACAGGAGATTCTAGACCAGGGGTAGTCAAACTACGGCCCTCCAGATGTCCATGGACTACAATTACTGGCAGGGGCTCATGGTAATTGTTGTCCATGGACATCTGGAGGGCCGCAGTTTGACTATATTTTACCAAGGCAGTTTGTGATGGAAAACCTCATTATTCTGAGCAGTACCACAGAAAGTAAGACCATACTGAATGTATATAGGTGGGCAGGGAGAAGAATTTTGCTGACTGATTGATTTCTACTCCATCATTCCCGAGAGGGCTTAGGATGGCTTACAACAAGTTAAAATACACAATAGTTAAATATCATTGTTTTAAAAACCTAAAATGTAGTTTAAAAAAAACCTCTATAGCCACCTCTTACATAAGATGGATTTCTACTGGGGGGGGTACATGAGATGTTGGAGTACATGAGATGTTACCTGCGGATGGACCTTTGAACAGTGTTGATTTGGAGGTCGCCCTAAGTCTTAAGGCACATAACAGATGCACAAAAAGCTGCATTTGTCATATTTAGTCATGGGTCCAAGAAAAACCATCAATACAGCAGGGCTTGTTCAAGACAGCACTTCTGTGGATGTATCTTGTATATCTGGACAAGGACTTAAGCAACCTAATAACAAATAACATTTTCAGCTCTGGCCTCAGCCTGGTGGAATATGCTGCCGGGTAGAAACTGTCTATAAATCAAATGAAATAATAATAATAATAATAATAATAATAATAATAATAATAATAATAATAATAATAATAATAATAATAATAATAATAATAATAATAATAATAAGAAGAAGAAGAAGAAGAAGAAGAAGAAGAAGAAGAATAGCAGCTCCTGTAGGCCTTACTGAGGAATGGAGAAGATAGAAGCACCAAAGCCTAACTGACCCATTCAACTGATTCTCCTGGCAACGTGCCACTTCAGAATATAACGAAGAGCTGCAGATTTGAAGTATCCCAACTTCCATCTCAGGGAATGAGATGCTACTCTTCTATATACAGGGAAACCCATATTGTGAAATGGTACAGTCCAAGCAGGGCTGCATCATGTTCTTTTTCTGAACCCATTGGTCAGCTCTGAGCATAATAACAGAAATTACTGGAACTGTGTAATATATCAGTACCTGACAAGGCGGAACCTCAGGACTAAATAATGACACAATACCATTATAATATCCCTGTCAGCATTTCAACAACTCCTCCATTGTTTTCTGTTCTTGTGCTCAGCATGAATAGCGGAGGTTTATGGCTTATGGTTTTATTTTTATTATCCAGCATAATCTCATTTTTGGCACCATCTATATAATCAGGATACTCACCGTGTGGTTAACTGCAGAAGTAACTGCCTTACTCAAATGGATGAGTTTAGTAAGGGTTATTTCCATCTAGGGATGCCACAAGAACCCTGTGATCATATCCAACTTCATGTTAAAACTGGCCTGTTTAACTGGAGAAATGTTTATCACACATCTGGCAGGGAAAAAAGGATTTGTCAACACTGTACATGCCAGAATTTAGCTTTTCATTGTACTTTTTCAAAGATTAGTTTTTCTACACTTGGAGAAAGGAGAGATAACAAAAAAGGTACTGAAACTGTTTATTGCCATGGTTTAATTTGTCTCTGTGGTGCAGCTTGCATTTATTCAATGCAATATAATTTTACTATGGCAACAGTTGCATTGTATCAGATCACACTCTCTGGTATGGAAATGCAATTCTCCCTCCCTTGTCCCCTCCAATCCTCTCTACTGCAATTGGATTTTATGGGAGCTTCCCTTTAAAATACCAGTTTTCCATATTTTTATTTCTGCAATAACAATGCATATGTGAATTCTCTTTTGGACGGAAATAATATTTCTCCCCATTTATATTTAATGTAGCAAACAATCTCCTTTGAAGGCTCAATTACAGGACTCAAGAAAACCTTCAGCACTTAAAGCGTTAATGAATGAAATGGATGACTGGACTGAAAATAAAAATCACTGTTTAAAAGAAAATGCTACACCAGGAGAATTAGGCACAACATCATCCTATAACCACTGAGAATTCTCAACTGTAAAATAAAGCCTTGTACTTCCAGCGTTTTCATTAGTTTTCCAGTTGTGCCAGACGCAGCATGAATTATAATGACCTAGAAAGGCAGTGGTTTGCTCCCTTTAAAGAGCACACACTGTATAGAAAGAGAAGCCTTTCAGCAGGGGGGAGGGGATACCGGGTAGGTTATTAGCTTGTGTATAAAGCTAGTTACTTGAGCACTTAAAAATTATATTTCCCTCATTTCTGAGTGTGACACAGATCATGCAAGATAATAAATGCCTCTAAAAATGAACCATACTAAACTTCAAATATTTGTTTTACAGATTGCAACAGAAATAAAATAAAGCAGAAATATGTTCCACATCTTTCCCAGGGAGAACGTTCTTCTTTGAGGCAGTTGGCACAATGTTTTTACTGACAGTTGTATTTAACACTAGGTTAGATTAGGAAGTAAATGCAAGTCAACCAAGTCCTAATGTCCATGCACAGACAAAACTAGTTGAAGTAAAATGTAGCACATATAGGTATAATTCAAAATATCAATGTCAGATATGTATGTATCATGGATGACTCTTGAGGGTGGCAAGCAATCAATGGGTGCCACTCCAAGAACACTTACTGCTGCCTCTTCTGCCACCCCACACATTGGAAGAAAATCATTGTATATCTTCATATCTGGCACAATCGAGTGGAAGGGTGGGTGCATGAATGTTCCAGTTGTAAGCTAGTACAATAGAGACTCTAAACATGCTGATCAAGACAGTGTCAAGAATATTAAGGCAGGGACCTGAAGGAAAAGGCTACTCCATGCTCTCTAAACAAAGTGGTTTTTTATCCTAGAAGTAATGTACATGTTTGAATTAAAATTTTCCCAACACTTCAGACAATTTCATATTAAAAAATAAATCATCCCCACTCCCCCCAATTTCCAATTCAGCAAGCAGAAGCCAGAGAAGCTAGTGGAGGAACAAAACTTTTCAGTTTAGTAGGCCTGCATACCCCACCTATATGTGAATAGGGATAACAGCAAAAAAAAATCCATGGTCTCTTAATAAATGAAGTTTGGTACTTTGCTCTTATTTGGTGAATTATTTACTATATATATATATTTTTTTTCAAGAACAGAAAATGTCATGAATACTTTTCAAAAAACAAGGAGATTTGAGACATCTTCTTACATAATAATACATTGTTGATGACAATAGTTAATAGAGTAGACTCATTTTTTCAGATCAGTGTTTCCAGATATAGGCCTAGGAAGTAACTTAGTAGTAGAGGATGGTTTGTACACAGTGGGTCCCAGTTGAGGCAATGGTGGTTCCATAAAAACAGATTTTTGGTAAGAGGGATGGGTTGAGATACTGAAAGAAAAAGCCAATAAGAGTACATAATGTTAAGCTAACTGGACTAACGGTCTGATCCTATATACACAGATTGCAAGTAATCTTGCAGTCCCAGAGAGTCCACAGATTCATTATACATGTGTCTAATTCTCAACATGACCACATCTGTGGATATATAAATTCAGAGATTGAAACCATGAAAAAGACTCCCTACAACTTTTCTCCCTACAAATCTGAAAAAGCCCCAGCTTTCCAGAAAAATCAAAATCAGAAAAAATAATATTTTTTTAAATACTAATGATGAAAGTAATCCAATCCAATTACATTCCAATCCCAAAGAAGGGCAATGCCAAAGAATGTTCAAACTACCGCACCATTGTACTCATTTCTCATGCTAGTTATGCTCAAAATCCTACAAGCTAGGCTCCAGCAATATGTGGACCATGAACTTCCAGAAGTACAGGCAGGATTCCGAAGAAGAGGAACTAGAGATCAAATTGCCAACATACGCTGGATCATGGAGAAGGCTAAGGAGTTCCAGAAAAACATCTACTTCTGCTTCATTGACTATGCTAAAGCCTTTGATTGTGTGGATCACAACAAATTGTGGCATGTTCTTAAAGAGATGGGAATACCAGAGCATCTTATTTGTCTCTTGAGAAACCTATATGCAGATCAAGAAGCAACAGTGAGAACTGGGCACGGAATAGAAGAAGAAGAAGAAGAAGAAGAAGAGTTGGTTCTTATATGCCGCTTTTCCCTACCCGAAGGAGGCTCAAAGCGGCTTACAGTCGCCTTCCCATTCCTCTCCCCACAACAGACACCCTGTGGGGTGGGTGAGGCTGAGAGAGCCCTGATATCACTGCCCGGTCAGAACAGTTTTATCAGTCCCTGGAGAAGAGCCTAATGCTGGGCGCGATTGAGGGCAACAGAAGAAGGGGATGATAGAGAATGAGGTGGCTGGATGGAGTCACTGAAGCAGTCGGTGCAAACTTAAATAGACTCTGAAGAATGGTAGAGGACAGGAAGGCCTGGAGGATCATTGTTCATAGGGTCGCGATGGGTCGGACACGACTTCGCACCTACCAACAACAACAATGATGAAAGCAGCAGACAGTCAAGGGAACATGGAATGAAGGGGGGAACGATGCAGGGGACAGGAGCTTAGTACTAGGACAACTTTCCTATGGGAGGATGGTGATGAGGGAAGGGGCATGCCCAAACACACAAAATGGCAGGCGCTGTGAAAACTGGCAGGAAGTTTTCATGTCTTGTCCCTCAACTATTTCTGTGTAAACAAGTCCTGGGGCAAACAGGGGGAAGAACAGGGAAAGGGCTTCCCATGTAGTCATGTGGAAAATAGGGGCAACTATCCCACAGCGAAGAACTAGGGGGCAGCACGGCATAACACCTCCCGTGCAGTAAACGTCCTCAACTCAGTGTTCAAAGGAACAATATTTGTATTCTTCAAAATTTATATTTCTAAGAGTTTTTGAATTAACTTCTCAGTGCATTGTACTCTTCATGCTCTTCCTTCTCTAGGACAGCTTTCTATCTATGGGAAATGCATGAGGCTGCAGGCACAGGCAGATTGCCCATTAAAGACACCAACAAGATTCCAGGTGGGCTAATGGCCTGGGGGCACCCCTACTCACAGGAATTACCCAGAACCAGACCCCCACCCACACCAGAACAACCTCAGCTCAAAACGAAGTATAGGGTAAGAAGGGCTGTTTTCAGAACTGTTCCTTTCCCCACCTGCTCCTGGTTGCAGGGTAAAAGTTAGAATCAGCAGAACATTTAGCTATGGAAGTTTTACACAGGGATCCATTATGGCAACAAGAGAATGGTGGGATATTGAAGGGATGCAAAATAATAGCACATGTAAGAAATTTAACTCTTATTTCTTTATTATTATAGATAATAATGTCCAACATGAATTTCACTGGACTGTACCAGAGTAGCACTGAAAGCAAATATTCAAAAGGTTTTATACACAGCTGAAAGTAAGTAAATTGCTATGAACAAGCCTCCTAACAACTTCTGAACAATATCAATTTTTCAAGCTGTACAAGTATTGAAATATATTCCTGAGAACCTTTACAGTCTTATCTGACTGAACAGGCTGGTAAGAGAGAATATTAAATGCAGTCATTTACAGACTTGGCATAGCCTTTATAGCACAGAAACTAAGGCAAAAACTTGACTCTTGAGGCAGTCATTTAATGCTTGTCATAAAAGGAACAGAATACCAACAGTAAAGGCACATCCACAATTTATTACTAAGACTATAGTAGGAATTAAAGGGAAAAACATTTATGTTTCATATTCAGACAGCATTCCTCATTTTACAAAATTTATACAGTTTTCTAAAATCAACTATCAACCAAGTAGAATATAATGTAGAACCTTTGATAGCTGTCAAGTGGCTCACAACTCTTAGGCCCATTCCGCACAAGGATCAATGGGGCGAATTGCTTTCGGAAAGAAAAGACGGAATTTTAAATAGTGGAATTCAGCGTAACGCATAGAATCATAGAATCATAGAATCATAGAATCATAGAGTTGGAAGGGGCCATACAGGCCATCTAGTCCAACCCCCTGCTCAACGCAGGATTAGCCCTAAGCATCCTAAAGCATCCAAGAAAAGTGTGTATCCAACCTTTGCTTGAAGACTTCCAGTGAGGGGGCGCTCACCACCTCCTTAGGCAGCCTATTCCACTGCTGAACTACTCTGACTGTGAAAAACTTTTTCCTGATATCTAGCCTATATCGTTGTACTTGAAGTTTAAACCCATTACTGCGTGTCCTCTCCTCTGCAGCCAGCAGAAACAGCATCCTGCTCTCCTCCAAGTGACAACCTTTCAAATACTTAAAGAGGGCTATCATGTCCCCTCTCAACCTCCTTTTCTCCAGGCTGAACATTCCCAAGTCCCTCAACCTATCTTCATAGGGCTTGGTCCCTTGGCCCCAGATCATCTTCGTCGCTCTCCTCTGTACCTGCCTTTGTAGTGGAATCCAGTTGCATTTCAATCGTTTCCCACAGGTTTCCGGTCTCAGCAAAAATCGCTAGAAAGGAAGCGATTTTTGCCGTGCTTTGTCCCGCCGCTGGCCGTCAATCAAGCGAGCAGCCAATGGGCGTTTGTTACCATGCTCCGGAAAAGCCCCTTTGCCTTTAAGAACAGGTTTTTTAAAAAAAGAAAAACACACATTGCAACGAATAAGCCTTGATTCCTTGATTCCTCCTAATGTAGAGACCCATCTAGCTGGCAGCTGGCGTGTGAGCTGCCGATTCATCGTTGCCATGCTCCCCCGAGTAAACCCCCCCCCGTGCACGGGCGCGATTTTTGGCCGAAAATAAAGGGAACTTGCAAACGGGGCTGTGTTGTGCTTGGTGACTTGAGGCGAGCTTTAAAGCAGCTCTGTGGAGGGACTGCAGACAGAGAAGCCTCGCTGGGTGAATGAAGGCTCGCTGGTTTGTTGCTCTCCACTTGCTCCAAGAAAAAAAAATGGCGATCGCTTCACCGGAAGTTCAGAGGAGAGAGCCAGGGGGAGGGACTTTGCTGAAACCGCAACAATGTAAACGCACAGGTCTTTTTCGCTAGTGTTGCAGACTGCTTGCAAGAGTGTAGCGCTTTCCAGAGGGTGAATCCATTTCCCTGGAAGCGCTACAACGAAGCGCTTTTAGCGGGACTATTTCAGGAGTGTGGCAGATTGTGTACGACGTCGTGCATAACTGCATATTAGTAGCAATTACAACTTGCCACACTCCTGCAACATTAAACTTGTGCGGAATGGACCTTATTGTTCACTTGGGCCTGGAAGTCAAAGGGAACTTTGACAAAGTAGCCCAATTCAGATATTTCACCAACCCATAGTTTGCTATACACATGATTCAGAGCCTTTGTCTTGGTTGGAGCGTTCTACCATGCAACAGGCATGTTTGGTGCTGCCTTTCTGCTTTTATTTTTCCATCCTTTCAGCAGTTAGTGTCATATACCTTTTTTTCCCCCCTCTATGCAACAGTTTTTTTCCAACTGTGCAACAGTAGAACTCTAGTTTACATTCCTCACTTGGCTGACAATATTACTAACAGACATCACATTGTAGACTTCTCTTTATGTAATGTGTTTTCTGATAAATGTCAGTATTACTCATAGCTTTTTTTCCAGATGGGGAGATAAATTGAATTCTAGTTCCTAGGCATATTAAGTGTTGGTGGTAGTGGAAGAAGAACAAGAAGATGAAGAAGATATTTTGAACAAAGTTATTTTTTCATGTCTATTAGCTGAAAAACTCCTTTCCATTATAACAGTTCTATCAGAAGGCTACTCAGATAATGAAGTAACACAATTGTAAGCATTTGATCTAGTGGTATCCCCAAAAATCTTGCGCTCTTTGCCTAGTTTCCTTGTACTAGGGTGAAAACTAGAGACAAGACTATGGAAATGTTTCTCCCTTCTTCTGGACTATTCAGTCTTTGTACAGTAACACCTTAAAGACCAAGATTTTGAGAGTATGAGATTCTGAGAGTCAAAACTGCCTTCATCAGCTCATTCCCCAGAAATCTTGTTAATCTCTAAGGTGCTATCAAACTTTAGTCTTGCTCTCCTAGTACAGACCAATACAGCTACCTTCTGAAACTATTTATACTGGATGAGGAGGGTGAATTACCACTCTTGATAAATTCTGCTTTTTGCACATCCCAACGATGTATGTGCTACCTTGTTCTAACACTGATCCAAAAAACCTATATCCAAATATCTAATTAGTAAACTGGCTGGCCCATGTATGTAATGAAAGCCATACCACTGGGCCACCGACAAAGTAGTGTTTTGTATTATTTAGGGGATCTTATAGGGATGCTAGGTGAGGACTGAAAATCCCTCAGAAGGGCAACATTGAGAACAGCTTAATGTCTCTTACCCTAATTTTTTTTTTTTTGGGGGGGGGGGGATCAGCCTGCTCAAGGCCTGGGAGTTAAAGCTACAGAATGGGGGCTGAATTGGACTTCTAGATTGCCCTTCTTCCTCTGATTCCTCACAGGTCCTTGGCTTGTCACAGTATCTGTTAGTAAACCGACTAATTTATGTGTAGGTGACTAAAAGCCACAAAACCAGACCACCCACAGAAAAAAAGGACAGTGTACCTACCCTGAAGATATTCCAAGTATGAAGAAAAGTTTGTTAATTAAACAACCATACCATCCATAGCATTATACTCCATTGAGGTTTCTTCCCCACCCCAAACCCCACCCACTCCTGGCTACACCCCCAAAGTCTCCAGGTATTTCCCAACCCAGAGCTGGCAATCCTTTGCCTGCCCACACAATTCTTGCATGTGCTTCTTTTGACTGTGGCCTGTATCTTCCGTTTATATCCCAGAAATTTAACACATTTATATATCTTAAAGATAAACAAAAGTGATATTGAGGTAATTGGTTGTGAGTACTGATTAGTATGTGTTGCCAGGTGTTCAGCATGATTGGAGTGCTACTTATTTGCATAACTTTCCAATTACCTAGGCACAGAGAGAGAAAACTGTACAGAGTAAAACCTATGATTGATCAAGTGGTTCTTCAGGAAGGAAGAGTGACTTCCTTATACATGCCATCTGCATGGTTTTACTACATAATGCACAGTTTTCTCCAAGCCAATCTCATTTTACTTACGGTGACGACATATATACAAGATTCCCACTCCAACTCTGTTTCAAAATCAGAAAACTATTAAGGTAAAATTATCATTGAACACAACCGTTACACTAGCAAGAATAAAATGAAGGAGAAAAAAGGACACTGGTACATATACTGAGGAAATTACTTCTCTCCTCATTTATTGTTAAATCTACTTTAGAGGGAAAACAGATAAATAACTACTGTACTATCCCCTCTGCAATAAAAAGTTCATTTATATAGAGATTTCTTAAAAACAGACAGAAAAGCATGGAATCGGCACCTTCTTACTAAATCTCTTAAGGCTTTCTTATTTATTTACATGCATGGCATCCATCACCATATTGCCTCAGCATAAAGTAGACAAATCTGTTGCCCTGCCTACCTCAGGGATAAAAATAAGATTGTACAGCTATTTTTTTTCTTTCTTATACTCCCTTGCCTTGCAGAAACAATATGTCTAATGGAAATGGGGAATGGGGGAGGGGGAGTTTTTTATACCTTACCAATAGCACATTCCAAAGGGCAGTCTAAGCCAGCCTCCATTCTCCCAACTGCTGAAACGGCATTCAGTGAAAGGCAAGTGGACCCAAAATCTCCAACTGAGCCCAGTTTGCCTTAGGAACCCTCTGCAACCACCTTAGCATTTTCTTCCTAGCATAATCTCATAGAAGTACATATTGGTGGCAAAGGGTCTAATACTTCAGGGGGGTGGGATAGCAGCAGAGAAGTCCCAGCACAGCAGGGATTAAAAGGAGTAGGTGTTACTCTGCTGCACAGCACAGACGTCTCCCACTAAAGGATCGAGGAAGCGACAAAAAATATAAAGGCTTCTTTTTTAAAAAGTGGAAGGTGAATTGAATAACAGAGGCCACAGGCTCTGGCAACAGACATGTAAGTCAACAATTAGGCATGCAAAAATATAATTTGAGGAGCAGGTTTCTAAAACCATCAAGATAAACAATAAACATTTAAATGTATATGGAGCAGGAATCTAGTCAGAGAAGCGATTGGGGCTTTAGATGACCAAGGAAGAAAGGGATTGATTAAAAAAAGATAGGGAGATGACAGAGCAGCTCAAGGTATTTTTGTTTCTGTGTTCTCAAGGAACTCACATGTGAGACTGTTGATCTACAAATTCATACATGTAACCTGTCTCTGAATTCAGGTTATAAGACACAGAGGACCAAAGCATGTTGAGGGGAAATAATCATGCCTTCTGAGGGGAAATAATCATGCCTTCTGCAAAGGGAAGCCTGGTCTTACATATTTTTTGGAGTTCTTTGAGAAAGTGAACAAACATGTAGATAACAGTGACCCAGTAGACATTACTTATTTTTATTACATTTATTATTTAAATTAATATACTGTCCCTCTTAAGAATGATCTGGCACAAAGCTGAAACTGCATGCAACATAGCACTACCTGCTCATCCTTTCCCCTAATTGCCACATGAGAAGACAGGAGGATTGTGCACAAGTTCTGGGTAGCTTGAAGGAAAGGGGTGTGCTCATTCAGCAAACCACACATCCATAGGTTCTACGCACACTGCTTGAAATCCATACAAAGTATAAACACACCTGAAATTAAAGCAAGGAAATCCTGTTCCCCTGTGGGATTTATGCCTATATGTATAAACAGGGAAAAGATGCAGGAGTTTACTAGTTAACAAAACCAATTCAATGGTGGTACATTAATTTCTTAGCCTGCTACTTTATACTCCTGCAAGTATTCAATTAAATGTAAGTTAATAATGAAATTATGAAACATTTAGAAGCTAGGTAGGACTTAGGGGCTAGTTTTTTGTTGTAGTAATGATATCCCACATATTGCGCTATATACTACAATACTTTTGTCATAGATTTAATTATATCTTCAAAAACTGTGAAGAGATTTTTCCTGCATTGTGCAGGGTGTTGGACTAGATGACCCTGGAGATCCCTTCCAACTTTATGATTCTACTAGCAAGAAAGCCCATTGTAACCAGGAATGCAATGGGCGCTAGGACCCAGGGGACACCGGGAGGTGCAGATCTCTCTCTGTGTCTCTTTCTCTCCCTCTCCCTGCGCTCGGTGTGCCTCGTGTTCTTAGAAGGAAGCAGGGCTGGTGTGCAGTTTGGGGCAGCTCTCTATGTCTGTCTCTCTCTCTCCCTCCATCACAGCAGGGGCGGCTCTCTCTGTGTCTCTCCGTGGCAGCAGGAACCATAGCAGGTAATTAGGGCTCGGGCTTAGGAGGGAAGCAGGGTCTGGTCAGCAGCTTGGAGCAACTCTCTCTGTGTCTCTCTCTCTGCCTCCCTCACAGCAGGAGCGATAGGAGGGAATGAGGGCTTATGTTCGGTCTGGCAGGGCTCTGTGTGTCTCTCTTTTTCTCTTGTGCATCTGAGAGGAACGTGGCTAGTGTCCAGGGATGGAGGGCAGCAGCTGTAGGTGCAGGGCCAATCAGCTCTATTCAGCCCTCCCTGGTCTACAACCTGTTTGGCCCTATTCCAACTCGGGCAGCCAGACACATTCCACCCCCCCCCCCCCGGCTGTTTCACAAATATATAGAGAAACCATGGATAAGGATGATTTGGATTAAGTTTTGTGGTAGCAATAATAAGAAAAGATGTCATACCAACTTTTTGGTAGCTCTTGGTTCCAAAGATATCTGCAGGGACTCAACCAGAGCCAGGACCTTTTTGACCCTGCTCCCAACTTAGTAGAACAAACAGTAAGTTTTTCTGGTATGAAATAGAAATGGCAGTGGGGGGGGGGAATGGAGAAGCGAAACTTGGTTTTTAAACTGCTTTAATGATGTATTAGTTTATAGATATAAACTGCCCTGAGCCTACTAGTGGGGAAGAGCAGTATAAAAATCAAATTATATACAAATAAAATAAAACCTAGAAGTTGAAAAATTAGGCTGTCTCCTAAATTTTGGAGCTGGCTTCTAAGAGTCAAATTAAAGTTATCAATACCCAAACCAACTTGGATCCCCTTGAGCCGGAGAAGCAAGGGATTGAACCTGGGACCGTCTAAAAGCTCTACACTGAGACACTATCACCAAGTCTAGAAAAATAAATATGAAACACATGGCTTAGCTATTCGTGGTGCATCTACTTCATCATGTTTATAACATCTGAAGTACAGTTTTCTGAATAGTGCAGGATGGTGGATGGAGAGATGCTAAAATTTAAAGCTCTTGGGCAAGGGCACGGAACTGCTTGTAAACCTGGTATTATCAGGAAATGCACTTTCAACCAGAGTCCTACAACATTTGACACAAGGTTTTTTAAATCACTTGTATGCTGTACTATTTACTGTATCAGCAGCAGATAACTGCAGTCAGCTACTGAACTTTGACTCATCTTTCATCCGGGGAGGGCGGTATATAAATCAAATAAATAATAAATAAAGTGTTGGCCCTCATACTACTATACATGATTAAGACTGCTGAACTCTGAAGATAAAAGGCAGGTAATTATCAAGTGTACTGCTGTACTGGTTTGTGTTGTTTTTTCTTTCACTGCATTAGCTGAGGCAGATACAGGGAAAATCTGAATAAATTTAAAAACCCTAAACTGAATCTGTAGGCAAACCTTATTGGCCTTAGAAGGTATGAAAGATGGAAGCTGATACTTTACTTGATCTGAATTCAAGTGCTACAGCAGTGCTGAATTGTTTTGCTCTATGCCCCAATAGTTCTGCAATGAAAAATTAGCTGTTCTACATAACAAATTGCCTTATATTCAGCTGTAGCAGGTAATAGCATTTCAAGGAGTACTAATGGGGAGGGGAATGATACAAACTTGGTAAGCCTTATATCACTTTCCTTTTCCTTAGGTCTCTAGAATCACATTTTACTGGGCTTATGCAGGGTACCATTTTTGCATTTTCTTTATTATTAATTTGCAAAACAGCAATCAAAGGTACTGGGTACCTAGTGCTTCAGTCAATTCTCTTTCTATATGTTGTAAGACAGATTTCCTTGGCAGATTGTTCCTCTTAATTGCCAAGAAGTAATAGTAAAACAGGACATATAGGACACCCAGCTTTTTCTTTTAGGTGTCAGGTTGCTAAGGGTTGGTTAGCATAGTTAGACCTTAGAAGCTTGCTTCCCAAGTAAAAAAAACAACTTGTTTATCCTCAGAGCTGAACAAACAGTTTTCTTGAACATCAGCTTGATAAAAATATACAGCACTTGTGTACAGGATAACAGTTTTGTTCTTATTCAGTGTTCTGATTGGGGGGGGGGTGGGATCTTGCCTCCTTCAGTGTTGCAACTCCTTTCATGGACTCTTTCCTTGAGATTGGCTGTTGTCGGGCTGCTGATCTTAACTCTCTCCACAACTATTCAGCCCTCCCTGGTCTACAGTCTTCTCAGTTCTCAGATGTCATCCACCTCCTGAGGAATTCTCTGCTGCAGTTACCTAGACTTCAGCTCTGTATCTTTTCAGACCTTTTCTCTCTCGCTCTTGCTCTCTCTACTCAAGAGGTCCAGGATGGGAAAGACTGAGACTTCTGAGAAGAAGCTCCTCCTTGGAGGCAGGCAAGGTGGCAGCCATTATTGTGACAGGGATTCCAAGAAAGGGTATCTGTAATCATCCCTATGTTAGGAGATTTCTAAGGAGCATGTCTCTGATTAATCCACCTCAGGCTCATTGCTTTCCCTCCTGGAACCTAAACACAACACTTAAAGCCCTTTTTCCTGTTCCTTTTGAGCTGATAGCTACATGCCAGGATCACTGTATGGGTAGTCCATAAACACCTAGTTCTTTTAAATGAAACTAAGTCCTCTGCGCCAGATGAATCGCATCCAAGGGTACTGAAAGAACTTGTAAATATAATTTCTGAACATCTATCCATTATTTTGACAATTCTTGCAGAACAGGTAAAGTGCCAGAATATTGGAGTGGGCAAATGTCCCCATCATCAAGAAGGGGAAAAAGGTGGACCCAGGTAACTACCGACCCATCAACTTGACATCTATAGCTGGCAGAATTTTAGAACAAATCATCAAACAGTCCGTTCTTGAGCATCTACAGAGGATGGCTGTAATTACTAAGAGTCAGTATGTCTTTCTCAAGAACAAGTCATGTCAGACTAACCTTATTTCTTTTTTGGAAAAACGTACTACTTTCCTAGATCAGGGGAAAGCTTCTGATAAGGTTCTACATTAAATTCTTATTGACAAGTTGATATAATGTGGTATGGATCCCATTACTTTTTGGTAGATTGATAACTGGTTGATAAATCACACCCAAAGGCTGCTTGTTAATGGTTCATCTTTCTCTTGTAGAGGAGTGACAAGTGGAGTGCCTCAGAAATGTATCCTGGACCCTGTGTTGTTCAACATATTCATAAATGATTTAGATGAAGGAACAGAAGGGATGCTTATTACATTTTCAGATGACACTAAACTTGGAGGGGTGGCAGATACAGTAGAAGACAGAATCAGGATGCGGGATGATCTTGACAGGCTGGAAAACTGGGCCAAAATGAATAAAGTGAATTTCAATAGTGATAAATGTAAAATTCTGCATTTAGGTAGAAAAAATCAAATCCATCATTATAGGATGGAAGAGACTTGTCTTCGCAGTGATATGTGCAAAAAGGATCCAGGGGTCTTAGTAGTCCATACACTGAACATGAGACAGTTGTGTTCCTTGGTGGCTAACAAGGCAAATGGGATTTTGGGCTGTATCTAAAGAAGTATCATGTCCAGATCACATGAGTTGATTATACAGCTTTACTCTGCTCAAGTTAGACCTCACTTAGAATGCTGTGTTCAGTTTTGAGTACCACAAGTGAAGAAGGATGCAGATAAACTGGAGCGCATCCAGGGAAGGGCAAAGAAAATGCAGAAGGATTTGGAGACAAAGACATACGAGGAACAATTGAGAGTCTGTTTGGCCTGGAAAGAAGACGACTAAGAGATGATACAATAGTACTTCTGACAATTAGAACAGTTTCTGACAATTAGAACAGTTCCTCAGTGAAACAGGCTTCCTCAGGAGGTGGTAGGTTCTTCTTTTGAAGTTTTTAAGCAGAGGCAAGAGAGCCATCTGATAGAAATACTGATTCTGTGAACTTAGGCAGATTTTAAGTGGGTGGGCAGAAGGGATTGTGTCCATGCCTGGCTCTTGTTGCCCTTTCCTGCATGCCCAGAGAAATTACAATCTCTACTTTGTGATCAGAAAGTAAATTTCTTCTAGGCCAGACTGGCCTAGTTTTTAAGGGGGGGCATCATCTGAGCATGGAACTGGGGCCACTGTGAGTGGGCAGGTAGTTGCGAATTTCCTGCCCTGTGCAGGGGTTGGACTAGATTACCCTGGAGGTACCTTCCAACTCTATATTTCTATGCCCTATCAAAGAGCTCACTTTCGAGACCATATTTTTGGTGGGTATCACCTCGGTCAGGAGGACTTCAGAACTTACTACTCTCTCTCTGTATATAAAGTACTCTACCTCTGCCAAGGCAGCATTTGGGTGATGAGTCCTACAGCATACTAATGTATCTTTCCCTCCCTGGGGCATACTGCTTTTTATGTTCTAGAAGCTTCAGACTGTGCTACTTCGGACCCCTGAAGAATGGAAGATTTTTCTTACTTACCATTAATCTTCCTTCTCAGTGGTCATCAGGTAGGGCAGTCCTCATACAAGGGAGGATGTTTCTATTCTAGGTAGGCTTATGAGGTGGATCTAGTATACTATTACATCCCTAAAGTCTTTTCCCTTCTATTACATTAAGGTTCTCTCTTCCTGATGGACCCCTCTTAACCATTTTCACCCTGTGTGCTGTTATGTTGGTTCTGGCCAATTTGTTGGAGGTCTTTTTCTGTTGATACTTTGGAGTAGGGTTGGGCACTTCAGCATCCAAAGTGGCCATTCATACGTGAAGCAGCCAACGCTGCATGGCGGGGGGGGGGGGTATGGGGGTGTGTGCAGCGGTGTGCGCACGCACGCAGGCAAAGAGCTCTGTGTTTGCGTGAATGCGCAAACCAGTGTGCCACCACCTGCACCTCACCTCCCCCCTGCAACGTGGCACTGGCTGCTTCGGGCGCGAACGGCTGCTTCGGACGCCAAAGCACCCAACCCTACTTTGAAGTAGGAAATGAACTGCTTCAGAACTAGGCTGGAGCTTGAGAGAGAAGCCCCTCCTCTCAGGAATCACAAAGGATCAGCAACCCTGCCTGTCTCCATAGAAGTTCTTCCCAGATGTCAGATCACCAAGAAGGAAGATTCATAATAAGTAAGAAAAATCTTCCATTGTTTTGTTTGACCAAGCTAGATAAATGTATACATTGAAGGGGAGTTTAAAAATCTAACTTTTGATTGGCTCCTATGAAAGATTCCTAAAGGGGCCAATAGGATTGTTAGAATGACCATGCTGTGTGATTGGTTCCACTCTACCCAGGCTAAGGAACCAGTACAACAGCTCTGTTTTCCCTCCTCTAACTCCGATTGGATACTTCACAAAATCTGAATTTGCACAATTATTCAGCTTTCTAATATATATACAGACCTTAATTTCATTCTAATATATACTTTTATACTTGTATATTCTATATATAAATATATACATGTGTTTTTTAATTTCTTCACAGTATACAATGCTGCCTGATATCAGATGTGTTTAAGATTATCCATGTGGTTCCAGAGAAACCCCGAAGAACTGAAGTAAGGGTATGCCAGTGTTACCATATTTTGAAAATAAAAAGAGAAAATATTCCCCAAACAAGTACTTCAAACAAGCTATCACTATGACAACTCTCATTTTAAATACCTCTACTACTTAAGCTGTTATAACCGCTACTAACTAGGAATATCCCTAATCTTCCAACTCCAAAAGATGATATTTTCATTAGTTTTTTTTTTTTAAAAAAGCTCAAAAAAGGACAGACACCAAAAAAGGAGGACATGTCCTCCAAAAAGAGGACATCTGGTAATTCTATGCAGAACAAAGCTAACAGGCACCACAAGCTCTTGGAAGCATGAAATTACATCCAGAACGATCTTGATGAATCAGATCACTGAGCCAAGTAAGGAGATTTTCAATCCACTCAAATATAAATATATATGTCAAGATGGGTACAAGTGCCTAGTTTATAAGCTTACCAGAGAAAGGTCTAAAGAATTCATTTGATCACAAAAAATGGCTTTCACATCCTAACCTGAGTACATAATTTGGAGTATTCAAATGAAAACAGCAAGATTAAAGGAGTTTGTTGACTACATGACCTGTGAGAAACAGTGAAAGGAGCTTTTCATAGTGTTTTCTCCCCTCACTCTTGAGAATAGACTGAGGAGGAGATAACAGAGTTTAAACAATGATATAATTATTAAAACACAATCTAATTCAACTATTTTTGAAGGCCAAACTAAATATTAGGATTGCAGACTTCTCTTTAAAGGGAAAAGGGATGAAGTTGCAACATTTATCATACTTCGATAAATGTCTTAGCTGAAAGTGCTAAAAGGAATATCTGGATGCATAATTTAGTACTGGATTTATCAAAACTATCAATTAACATTAATCTTGTTCAGCTACTGTAAAACACATTAATCCTTATAAAGTTCAATACAATGTTATAACACAGGAATACAAAGGTATCCAATAGTGGCAAACAGCACAACTTGTCTTTGTTTTCAGTATAACAATTACCTGAAAATATGTCAGAAAAGTAGGGCAGGATGCTTGCAGCCACTTTTGAAAATGTTCTAACTAAAAGGCTCTAACTAAAAGGCTCTAACTAAAAATATGTATTAAATGAAATGACACGGCTTTGTTAAAACATGCATTAGCACACATGTATAATTATCACAGCAGTATGAAAACAATCGATGGCTACATTTATTCATGTATCCACTTGGGAAGGGTTTGGTAAGTGACAAAAATCTAGATTGACTTGAGAGTAGAGCTCCTTATTACTTGTGAAAACAACATATTTTGATATGGCATATGATAAGTACTAGATGTTTGCCATAGTATATTGCAGCTCTATTGAAAACTGTTATCCACTGGGTTTGCATAAAACATTTATCATTTTTCTCATCTCAGCAGCAAAAATATAGGCTCTTCTCCCATGGAGGTTTCTGCAATGGAGAGGGGCTGCCAGGCTAAGCAAGCACCCTATTTTCCCCTTTAAAATTGTCACGAATAATAGAATGCTTTGTTCTGCTTGCAGTGTTTGTGATTTCAATATTCCTGCAACCAACATGATTATCTCTTTCAAGGCAAGCCTAAAGTAGTAATTGAGCATATTGTGAGAACCTGTACTCAGCTGTATAACCAGATGAGAAGGGGAATTTAGGAGCAGTTGCCAAAATCCTTGGTAAACTCCTGAGAAGATTCTTGACCTAAGAGATAACCTGATTCCAGAAGGCAGAAAGCTACAGTAAGGGTATACTGTTGCGTTGCCTATTTAACTTGCATGCGGAGAACATCATGAGAAAGGCGGGGTTAGATGAGTCACAAATTGGGATTAAGATTGCAGGGAGAAATATCAACAACCTCAGATATGCAGATGATACCACTCTAATGGCAGAAAGTGAAGAGGAACTAAAGAGCCTGTTGATGCGGGTGAAGGAGGAGAGTGCAAAAGTTGGCTTGAAACTCAACATCAAGAAAACAAAGATCATGGCATCCGGCCCTCTCAATTCCTGGCAAATAGATGGGGAAGAAATGGAGATAGTGACAGATTTTATTTTCCTGGGATCCAAGATCACTGCAGATGGGGACTGCAGCAAAGAAATTAAAAGACGCTTGCTCCTGGGGAGGAAAGCTATGGCAAATCTAGACAGCATCCTAAAAAGCAGAGACATCACCCTGCCAACAAAAGTGCGTCTAGTCAAGGCTATGGTCTTTCCAGTTGCAATGTATGGTTGTGAAATTGGACCATAAGGAAGGCCAAGCATCAAAGAATTGAGGCTCTTGAACTCTGGTGCTGGAGAAGACTCTTGCGAGTCCCTTGGATTGCAAGGCGAATGAACCGGTCAGTCCTAGTGATCAGCCCTGTCTGCTCTTTAGAAGGCCAGATCTTGAAGATGAAACTCAAATACTTTGGCCACCTCATGAGAAGGAAGGACTCCTTGGAGAACAGCCTAACGCTAGGAGCAACTGAGGGCAAAAGAAGAAGGGGGTGACAGAGAATGAGGTGGCTGGATGGAGTCACTGAAGCAGTTAGTGCGAGCTTAAATGGACTCTGGGGAATGGTAGAAGACAGGAAGGCCTGGAGGATCATTGTCCATGGGGTCGCGATGGGTCGGACATGACTTCGCACCTAACAACAACAAGGTATTCAATATATTAAATTAAGAAGTTGGCTTCTTTGTTTTCTTCTTGTTGATTTAAAGAGACTGTACTGCATAGGCAATTCTTTTATTAATTTAATATATCTTTATACATCTTTACAAGCTCTGGTTTCCTTGTGTGCATCCAGCTTCAAGGACCCACAGGTCTGAGAGTTGGTCAGGGGTTCCAAAGAGGGAGCCAGAAACAAAAACCCAGGGGGACCCAACTACAGTCTCTAAAATCGGCATTTTAGCCAGTTCCCCCGTCCTGTGGTAGACTTCTAACATCCCTAATACTGGACATTTCAGGGGACATTTTGTGCTAAAGAGAGAGGGGGGAGGCGAGGAATGTGTGCTATATTAATAGAAATCCCTTCAGTATTCAAATCTTCCACTGGATCCAAAACATAGATAACAGGAAATTCAGGAAATTTATCCATCAATCCAGAGAGCATGGAATAGGACGTTTACGCTTCACAAATTAAGAACGGACCTATCCATTTTACTTTTGTGGTTTACTTGGAACCCTAACTGATGTTTAGAATTTACATTATAAATTTAATTATCTGTTAAAACCAGGAAAAGATTGGCACAAATAAACTTTGCGACATGAAAGGCAATTGCTTGGAAGTGCCTCAAGGCTTTCGGCTGGGCAATACCTGTTTTACAGCATTCTAAAATGCATCCCCTGCCTGCCTGCATTGCAACTCTGGAGTTCTGTGCAATTGACTATGGCTAGCTGGTCTGGCCCTTGACATGGCTTTCTCAGCATTCTTTACAAACACAGCTCCTCCTGCTGTACATTAATGTGATTCTTAACACTTTTTATAGGCTGTTAATAAATGGTAAATTAAACAAGCATTAAAGCTTCTGAGAGCAGGTTTTAGGGTGTCGTAAAAACTGTATGCTAGACTCTTGTGATACTTCACTCCCAGCTCTTCCTACTGAATCAAGTTTTCTCAATGGTAACTTTTGGCACTCTACTTTTATAGCACAGAAAACTGTGATCACACATATCCTGCACCAAGTTTAATAAATTAGTATTAACAGCTTTAATCCCACCCACAGCCTAGCAGGCAACCAGTGCATGGTGGTTGGTAATATGCTCTCAAGGATAAATTACTGCTTAATAAGCAGCTAAAAATGTTCTGTTATTTTATACTACTAACATATGGTGGTAGGCTCATGATGAATGGTATCTAATAATTCATGGGGTTTGAGAAAAATGCTTCTAAAAAACAGAAATGGAACAAGAACCCCTATATTCAAATTACAATTTCATCACAGCTGTGGGCATTCACAAATGCTTGGGAAGATGTTTGCCTTTTTTGAGGGTGTGTCATTGTATTACAAATGTTTTGTGCATGTTCATTCTCACACTGCTTTCACAAGGCTGTCCTTGACCCCTCTCCCCCATCTGCAATCGGCCCAATCCATTTAATGGGGGCAGGGAATCAATTTACAGAAGTGGTGCTGTCCTTGGTTGTCTCAAGCGTACTGTGGATTGGAGTGGAGAGGGAAAGCTGAGTGGTTTGCCTCTCTAGTATACCAACCTTGCCCAGCATGCCTTCCTGATTCTCAAAGCCATGTGGTTTGTGTTAATCCAGTTGGATCAAAATACCCCAAAACAATCCAGCACTACCACCTAAGAACTGTAGTCTGATTAAGTAAATCTTGACCACTTACCAGTATGATGAACATCACTGACTGATCAATACCACCCACTGCACAGGCATATGAACAGCGCAAACATGGAACATGTATCAGATGATGTACCTAGCATGAGCTGGTAACAATGTACAACTTCCCCATCATAACTCTGGAACATCTATGAGTCAAACAAACCAGGAAATTGTGAGAACACACCAATGTGATTACCCTGTATGATCATGTCAGGGGCATGACTTGAAATAAAACAGGCATTGTTATCAAGGTAAGTTCTATTTTCAAATGCTTTGGTTGCAAAATATTATTATCTCTGAATATTTGCCACTGAACAGGGAGTAAACTGCCTTGTATACTTTGTGTGAATAGTCTGGAAGAAAGATTATATAGCTTTTGTTTATCATTTCCAAACTGGACATGACTAAAGAAATTCCCATCATAATTTTCACTCCACATAGCGTTGCGTTTTTCGATCCACATTTATATTGAAGATGTACACTGGACATGTATACTTAAAGCATATACTTACTCTCTTGTGTACTGATTCATTCCAACTATGTCCATATGTCAAACCTGATGCGAAGGAAGATACAAAGCTCAGGATTTGTGGACAGTCGACTGGCACAGCAATGAGACCTCCAACGACATGGTGCAGCAGAGTTTTTATGTACGCATATTTTAGACCAGGGGTAGTCAAACTGCGGCCCTCCAGATGTCCATGGACTACAATTCCCATGAGCCCCTGCCAGTTTGACTACCCCTGTTTTAGACACACTGTATACCCACCAAAATTACCTGAATATCACGGCATTTACTATTTCCCACTTGGATGAATATGACTCTGGAGGCACATGTCCATCACACATTTACAATATCTTCTATTCAATAAAATAAGAATATCAAAACTGGCATGATGGGAGAGATTAATTTCAAGCAACAGAGTTGGATAAATTAATATAGGTTGGACTTCAGGGATCCTTCAAAATTTAATTAATAGTCTCCTACAGAGGTAATTCATTCAAACTTTATTAAACATTACTCAGCTCTACCCATATCTGCATTCAAAACTGTCTTTAAATATGCATATGTAGGTCTGTGAGTAGGTACTTACTATCATATCCTAGATGGAAGTAGGATGAAGTTTCCCCTCAAATATACCTAGGGTACGACACCAGGTATAAGGTCAAGAGCTACCTGCCCACAGTTAAGAGAAATAGCATAGACTCTCCACAGATCATTGTAAAGCCTCAGAAGCATTATGATTTTTTTTTAAATCAGGGCTCTAATTATTTTTAAAATCATAACCTTCTACAAAGACATGATCATTGTGAAATAAATACATCAAATATTTAAAAGTCATCAGTTTATAGATTTAAGAAATATGCATAACATTACGTAGGAAAAGATGTAAAAAATCAACAAGGATAATTTTGTAGACAGAAAAACCAAAAATGCTTTAGTGTGACCTGATGCAATCTTACCAAGTGGGATGCATAATTTTTCACTGTACATTGTATGAAAATTATGAAGCTATTAACTAACAGTACCTGAGCCAATTTTACTCTCCCCAGTGCTCTTTACAACCCAAGAGTCATTTTTATTATTTATCTTGTTTATTGTGTAAGCAATATACTCTGTGAAATGGCTAACAAAACCAAAAACAAGCTGTTTAAGATTCATTTGTTCCTACTGTCCAGTTCCTGAAACACTTGTTATAATCATATGTTGTTTTTAATGGACTTCTGCAGGTTTCTATTTAAAAAATGTGTTGACTTGTTTTCAGTTAATATATGTGAGAGAATCTAATAAAATGTTGTGTATCAGACGTGCATTGTGGAAATATTGCCATTTGTTAAAATCTTAATCTTAGTAAATCGTTAGGGATGTTGCCAAATTTCAGAATTATCTGTCTCAGAATATGGTTTGTCCTTCTTGTAATGCTTGGATACATAATCAGTTGAAAGGCATTTTATCCAAAAGTTCTTCAATATCCAAAATTTTAAATGCAGCCTTCCCTGACAAATGTACTTGCAATGTGGGAGGCACTAGGGACCCTCGTAATATAAACTTCAGGCACCCAAGAAATTACATGTTCCAAGACTCTAGACACCAGTATCCCAGGTACAAACCCTGAGGCAAATAATTTCTAGAGCACCTGGGTCAGGTAGTCTAGGTAGTGGTTCCCAACCTTTTTCAGGCCTGGGACCGGGGAGGGAGAGGGAGGACCGGGAACCAGAGGGGGAGAAGGAGAGCAGTGCTCGCTGGCGGACACAAACGCACAGGTGCGGAGCTGCCATGCCTGCGCGTTTGCGCCTGCGCCTCCCCCCCGCAGCGCGGTGCTCACTGGCGGGCGCACACACACAGGGGTGGAGGTGCTGCACCTCCCTCCCCCCCACCGTGGCCTGGTATCGGGGGTTGGAGAACACTGAGAGCACTAAGTATCTTAAGTCCCAGATGTCAAACAAGGAGGAAGGAACTGAGATCTTCAGAAAAGATAGTGAGACCACACCATCACATTTGCTGCCATGTTAAAAGGCAGGGAAGTAAGTGGGGCAGTTATTGGTGATCCACAGGGATAGGATTGGAAAGAGATATTCAGATTCTACACTCAGTGTTATTGGGAGTGCAACAGGGTCCAAATTTTGACTTGTTTATTTATTTATTTAAAAATTTTATACTGCCCTTCCATATGGCTCTGGGTGGTCTACATAAAATGTCATAGGGTAATTACATAGAACATTACAACAAATATAACAATCTTAACATTCCAGTTGTTATTTTAAATTTTAAAAAACCATACAGCCTGTCAAGCCCAGTTCTAAAACAAGCTGTGGGTAATTCACACACTTCTAAAATCCTATAGATGGAAACATTGGTGGTGTGACACGCCATCAAGTCATAGCCAGCTTTTGGCTACTCTATAGGGTTTCAAGGCAAGAGACGTTCGGAGTTGGTTTACCGTTTATTGCCTCTGCAGAGCAACTCTGAAATTTCTTAGTGGTCTCCTATGCAAATACTAACCAGGGCTGACTTTGATTAGCTTCTATGATCTAGCAAGGTCAAGCTACCCATCCAGGTCAGGGCCACAAATAAGCAAAAACTAACAGCAGTGTTTTGACCCAATGGTGAGCCTTTGTGGTAAATTGATTAAAGGTATGGGTATGTTCATTCTGGCGCCAGAATGAATGAAGCGACTGGGCCAAAGCCGAAAGGACGCTCAGTTGTGGAAGTAACTGGTGGCGAAAAGACAGGCACCCATAGGAACATCAGATCCATGAATCAAGGCAAGCTGGACGTGGTTAAACAAGAGATAACAAGACTGAACATCAACATTTTAGGAATCAGTGAACTCAAATTGACAGGAATGGGTGAATTTAATAAAAATGACCATCAGGTATACTACTGTGGACAAGAATCTCGCAGAAGAAATGGAGTAGCCTTCATAATCAATAAGAGAGTAGGAAAAGCAGTCTTGGGATACAATCCCCAAAATGACAGAATGATCTCAGCTCGAATCCAAAACAAACCATTCAACATCACAGTAATCCAGGTCCATGCCACAACCACTGCTGCTGAAGAGGATGAAGTTGACCAGTTCTATGAAGCCCTACGACACCTTCTAGAAGCAACACCAAAAAATGATGTGCTTATCATCATGGGGGATTGGAATGCTAAAGTAGGAAGCCAAAAGAGAACCGGGATAACAGGCAAGTTTGGCCTTGGAGTACAAAATGAAGCACAGCACAGGCTGGTAGAATTTTGTCAAGAGAATACAATGGTCATAGCAAACACTCTTTTCCAACAACCCAAGAGACGACTCTACACATGGACATCACCAGACGGTCAACGCAGAAATCAGACTGACTATGTGCTCTGCAGCCAAAGATGGAGACGTTCTATACAGTCAGTAAAAACAAGACCAGGAGCTGATTGTGGTTCAGATCATCAGCTTCTTGTTGCATAAGTTAGGCTTAAATTGAGGAAAATAGGGGAAAGCACTAGGCCACTCAGGTATGAACTAAATCATATCCCCGACGAATATACAGTAGAGGTGACAAATAGATTTAAGGAATTAGATCTGATAGACAGAGTGCCTGAAGAACTATGGGCGGAGGTTCACAACATTGTACAAGAGGTAGCAACTAAAACGATCCCAATGAAAAAGAAATGCAAGGTATCAAAATGGTCCCCAACCTCTGAGGAAACTTTACAAATAGTGAGGAGAGAAAGGAAGTGAAAGGCAAGGGAGAAAGAGAAAGATACACCCAATTGAATGCAGAATTCCAGAGAAAAGCTAGAAGAGATAAGAATGCCTTCTTAAAGGAACAGTGAAAACAAATAGAAGAAAACAATAGAATGGGTGGACCAGAGATTTTTTCAAGAAAATTGGAGATATGAAGAGAACGTTTCATGCAAAGATGGGTATGATAAGGGACCAATATGGTAGGGACCTCACAGAAGCAGAAGATATTTTTAAAAGGTGGCAAAATGATACAGAGGAACTATATAAGAGCGAGCTTAACATCCCTGATAACCACAGTGGGGTAGTTACTGACCTGGAGCCAGACATTCTGGAATGTGAAGTCAAATGGGCCTTAGGAAGTCTGAGCAACAATAAAGCTAGTGGTGGTGACAGCATTCCAGTTGAACTATTCAAAATCTTAAAAGACGATGCAGTAAAAGTGCTACATTCAATTTGCCAGCAAATTTGGAAAACTCAACAATGGCCACAGGATTGGAAAAGGTCAGTTTACATTCCAATCCCAAAGGAGGGCAATGCCAAAGAATGTTACTACCGCACCATTGCACTAATTTCTCATGCTAGCAAAATTATGCTGAAAATTTTACAAACTAGGCTCCAGCAACATGTGGACTGAAAACTTCCAGAAGTACAGGCAGGATTTCGAAGAGGTAGAGGAACTAGAGATCAAATGGCCAAGATACGCTAGATCATGGAGAAAGCTAGGGAGTCTACTTCTGCTTCATTGACTATGCTGAAACCTTTGATTGTGTGGAGCACAACAAATTGTAGCAGGTTCTTAAAGAGATGGGAATACCAGAGCATCTTATTTGTCTCCTGAGAAACCTATATGCAGGTCTTTTTCGCCACTGTTGCAGATTGTTTGCAAGAGTGTAGCGCTTTTCGGAGGGTGAATCCACTTTTCTGGGGTCCATTCCACACAACTTCAATGCAAGGCGTAGTGCATAACTGCAAATTAGTAGCGTTTACAATTTGGAAGCCTTTTGCAACATTGAAGTCATGCGGAATGGACCCGAGAATTGTCTTATTATATATTGGAAGCAGGGAGAAAATATCTGTAAATTTGTTGAGGTTTTTTTGGTTGCTGTTTTTTCCTGTCAAGCCACAGTCAACATGGCAGTTCTCTAGGATTTTTAAGGCAAACGACATTCAGAGATGCCATTCCCCGTTTCTACATATCACCCCTAGTATTCCTTGATGTTCTCTCATCTAAATACTAATCTGGGCCAACCATGCCTAATTTCCAGGATCTGAAGAGACTGAGCTAGGTTGAGCTATCCTGGGCAGGGCTGAGTTATATAAATTGCCCATAAACTATGACTTGTCAACAGAGTAAGCAAACAAAAAAACGAGCTTCGGAAAGATGGCGCTGTAGCAGACCATATCTTATGGTCTCTCAGACCAAACTGAGGGGCAGGGGCAGCAGCTCCTGTCAGACTTGAGCAAGGTGCGCAAACCTTGCTCGTGGTCGCCCCGGGAGCCGGGAACGGCACCCTGAGGGTCCTACAGATCCGTGGAGAATAATTTCTCCGGATCTCCGCAGTTTGTGTCAGAGGCCCAGACGGCAGCCAGACGACAGCCAGACGACAGCCAAAACTGAAAGTAAATCTCTAAGCTTGAGACGACCAGCTGTATGAAATTCTGCATCTCTCCTGCCGACTCTCTCCACCTCTCGACTGACAAAAGGAACGGAACGGAATCATTAGCATAAAGACTGTGAGTTCTCTGTCTGCTCTATTGCTTCAAAGCTAGGCATCAGCCCAACCCTCCCCCCCCCCTCGATCTAATCAATTTGCATGGAAATGCTCTTCACAGACGGGAGGGAAATTAGCGAAAGTCACTGGGCAGAACAGAGAGAAGGAAAAGCTTAAATCCTTACCGACAGAGAAAGCGGCAGGAATTGTTTACAATTCACGGAGATCGCTTGGTTGATAACTACCAGGCTTCTCAACTCTCACGAGACGCCTGTTTGGGATTTGCGGTGGACGTACGCAGCGGAGTTAACGAATATTGCAATGGAGGAAGGACCCATTTTAGACGTCTAACTTGCGCCTGTCTGAGTGGATTATAATTTGCCGATTCTGCTTTTTTCTTTTTTTTTTCTCTCTCCTGGTGGCTTTTTATTTTTTCTTTTTTTTGGGGGGGGGACATTTTCTATATACACTTCCATTGATATTTTTATAGCCCTGGCCCCCCCTCACCTTTTGTAACACTTTTTGGCTTTTGTTCTGAGACAAAGTTCCTGTTCATTTGTGGTTATTATTTCTACAACGGCTCTTTTTTTAAAAAAAAAAAAAAATTTCAACACCCCTCTACAAGTTATTTTTGGAGCTATAGCTGATTCTGGAAGGACATATCTTTCTACCCCCCCTTATCCCCCCCCCCTCTTTCCTCCTATGCTTTTTTGTTGTTTTGTTCTGTTATCTGCAGGATCTAAAGAGAGAGTCAGCCCCACCAACCAGGTTGGAAGAAATCACCGATCTAGGCCCATTATATTGGCATAAAAAATTAGTATTGCACAGATAATAGATTAACAGAGAGTGTGAATGTTCAGGTTGTCATTCTGTTAGAGTATTGGTTCAATGATTATTGTAAGGTAATAAAGCAAGCACCTAAAGTTGAAGAAGTAATAGCAACATATATTAATCTATAACCCTGTATTTAAAACTTTAATTACTGTACTGGCATTGTGAAAGCGGTCATAAAGTCAAACTATAGTGTTGGTTTTGAGCAAAAAAAAAAAAATTTTTTTTTGATGACAGATTAAGACCTCGCCCAAAGCAAATCAGATCCCCTAAATCAGAAGTCACTATAACCAATTTTTGGAAGAGGAAAAAGGAGATGGCTGAAGCAAGAAAGGAGGCAGAAGCAGAAAAAAAAAAGAAACAGATTGGGGGAACAGAAGCAGAAGAGAAGGAAAGTGATATTGAAAACCTAACCAATGCACAGATGTATCGCCTATTATGTAAGGCTAATTCAGAGATACTAGAAGCAGTTAAAAAGGTTGATAAGGAGGTGCAAGACATTAAGAAAGAACTTTCAGACAGAATTGATGGTCTGGAGAAAGTAGTTGGCAAAAACATAAACCAGCTGGCAATACACCAAACGAGAATCCAACGTGTGGAAGATAATCAGCAGGAGCGGGAAAAAGTAGCAGAAGACAAGTTTGAAGTCCTGGAAGTAGAATCTAAAGCCAGGAATGTGAAATTTAAAGGCGTATCGGAAGAATTTGGGAAAACAGACCTGAGGAAGGAAATTACCGAAAGCCTTGAAGAGTACCTGGAGGAGGAAGAAATCCGGATTGACAAAGTATATAGAGTATACTCAAAGGCTGCCGTACGCAAGAAACAACCAAGAGATATTCTTGTAAGTTTTGATAGCAAAGTAGTAAGAAATAACTTGTTCCAAAAGCATCGGGAGACGCCATTGAAATTGGCAGGCCAAGAAATACAAATCTTTCAAGATCTGCCAGCAGACACACTACGGAAAAGAGCACAATTTCATTTTTTGAGACAGATCCTAATTGCCAAAGAGATAAGATACTTTTGGAGAATCCCATTCGCCCTGGAAGTGATATTACCATCGGGAAGAAAAACTATCCGAACGCTCCAACAGGCTCAAGAGCTTGCTGACAACTTATCTCAAGGCACTTCAGGGGCAGGATCACCTAGGACCTCCCCAACAAGAGCGGAAACTACGCGTCGATTAGTTCAACTCTGTGACGATAGATCATCCTACCTAACACAAGCAACGGGAACACAAGCCACCCCTTCTCAAGCAGAACAAGGAGCAACCGCCCCAACACGGAAAAATGGAGAAGCTAAAGGTGCTATCCGTAAACGCTAATGGCTTGAATTCACCGGCCAAACGCACCAAATTTTTCAATCAACTGAAAAAATTGAGAGCAGATATCTACTGTATACAGGAAACACATGTGAGAAAAAAAAAATCTAAATATATTGTCAACAAGAAAACTAGGAAGAGAATTTGCAGCCTCTGCTACAGTGAAAAAAAGAGGGGTGATTACTTACATTGCGAACCCCAACATTAAGGTTGAGCAGAAAATCCAAGATAATGACGGCCGATTTTTGACACTTGAAATACAACTACCAGATGGTCAGAAATATACATTGACAAACATATATGCTCCCAACAATGCGAAGGACAAGTTTTTTGAAGAATTCTTTCAGAAGCACACAGAAACTATTACTGAACAGTGGATCATAATCGGAGACTTTAATGCAGTAATGAACCCATCGCTGGACAAATCACATAACCGACAGGGAGCATATCTTCCGAAATCGGCCAAACGCAATATCCATCTCAATTCATTAATAGATCTCTGGAGAGAACTCCACCCCAAAAGCAAACAGTATACCTTCTACTCTTCTCGACACTCCTCATACTCTAGAATAGACCAATGCTGGTGCTCAAAATCGTTATTACCAAAAGTGACAAATATGGAAATTCTCCCCAACACCTTTGCAGATCACAACCCAATATGGGCAGAATTTTCCTTCTGCAGAGCTGGTATGCGAAGATGGAGAATGAATGAATACATCCTAGAAGACAAAGAGAATTTGAATCTGTGCGAAGCTGACTTAAAAGAATTTTTCAAACTTAACGGCACAAAAGAGATTCCATTATCTACGGTCTGGGATACGAGTAAAGCGTATATAAGAGGAAGATTGATAAGCCTGAACACCGCCAAAAGGAAAAAGAAAGAAAAAGAGCTGAACGAAATTGTCTGGTCAATCAGACAATTAGAAATCCAGCACCAAGCCCATCTGTCTAAGAAGACAGCCAAACAAATAACGCTCTTAAGATTAAAAAGAGATGCATTGGAAACCGAAGATATGAGGAAAAAACTGGATTGGATAAAACAAAAGAATTTTGAACATGCTGACAAGCCTGGAAGATGGCTGGCATATAAACTAAAAAGAAATCATAACAAAAGTGTTATATCCAGCCTTAAATATGGAGACAACCACTTTCGTACAGATCAGGAAATACAACAATGTCTCTCAAACTTTTTCCAAAATCTATACCAAACAGACGAAGAAACCGTACCTGACAGCATGGAATATCTTGGAGGTACCCCATCCTTAACCTTTACAGATGAGCAACGAAAGATATTAAATCAGAGATTCTCAGCTCAGGAATTGGCCGAAGCGGTAACAGCTATGAAATCAAATAAGGCCCCAGGCCCAGATGGCCTCTCCGCAACTTATTATAAGAAATTAAATCATATATTACTACCAGTCCTGACACAGATGGTGAATGAGGTAGTGGACAATTCTGGAAAATCACTCCCCAAATCGTGGCAGCAAGCGTCGATAACACTCATACATAAAGAAGGTATGGACTCACTATCGCCAAATGCTTATAGACCAATATCACTACTTAATGTGGATTACAAAATTTTTGCAAAGGCTTTAGCAGAAAGACTGAAGAAATGCCTTAATGAAATCATCCACCCAGATCAAACAGGATTCATGCCCAAAAGGTACATGAAAAACAACGTCAGATTTGTCCTTAATGCAATGGAGGTGGTCCGCACTAAAGGAATTCAAGCGGCTTT
Organism: Paroedura picta; assembly: GCF_049243985.1. NCBI lineage: Eukaryota > Metazoa > Chordata > Lepidosauria > Squamata > Gekkonidae > Paroedura > Paroedura picta. Next base: position 78,575,943 of record NC_135369.1, on the reverse strand, counting down.
TGTGTTTTTGGACGCTGAAAAAGCTTTTGACAAGGTGCAATGGAAATTCCTACTGGCCACGCTTACCCAACTAAAATGTGGGGACAATTTTTGGAACCTAATCAAGCATGTATACTCAAAGCAAGAGGCAAGAATCTTGGTTAATGGAATGTTAACTAAAGACCCTATTCAAATTGGGAAGGGAACTAGACAAGGATGTCCGCTATCCCCCCTACTATTTAACCTGGTATTGGAGTCACTAGCTCGTAAAATTCGAGCAAACGCAAAGCTCTCGGGACTTACGATTGCGGGAGAAGAATTTAAACTTAAAAGCTGTGCTGATGATGTTGTTTGTGTATTAACTAATCCAAGCACCACTTTAGAATTGTTGTTTGAAGAGATAAACACTTTTGGGAAACACTCTGGATACAAGATAAATCTCTCTAAAACCAAGATTATGCTATTTGGCATATCAGACTTGAATATAGAGATAATCAAAAGGGCACTAAGGTGTGAGATCAACCCTAAAAAGGTCAAATATCTAGGAGTCCAAATTGGAAATCGCTCTGATACCTTGCTTGCTAACAACTACGGGGAGCTCTGGTCACAAATCCAACAGGACATTAAGAAGTGGAACAGCTTGAACCTTTCGTGGTCAGCAAGAATGGCCACAGTAAAAATGTCAATATTACCAAAATTTAACTTCCTCTTTCAAACTCTGCCAATAGATATTAATGACTCTGTGGTAAATAAATGGCAGTCTGAAATAAATAAGTTCATTTGGAACTATAAGAGGCCAAGAATTGCCTTTAGAATTCTACAAGATGACAAGAAGAGAGGGGGACAGGGCGTCCCAAATCTAAAATTATACCTACATGCGGCAACACTGACAGCAGTGGCAGACTGGATAATTGATCCAATGACAAGAGATTTGGTGTTGGAAAAGGTAGATAGTAAGCAAAGCTTCCATGAAATGCTCTGGCCCTCTTTGAAAACAAAAGGAAAGGAAAAACCTAAGGTCAGCTTTTGGACAAGATCCCTACTAAAGATCTGGAATAAATACAAAACAAGACTTTGCTCCTCATCATATTTACTGAAATCGCCAATAGAGGCGTATTTTTCCAGACAACAGCAAAGAAGAATAACATGCCCAATGTACAAGGACTTGTTAACGAGAACAGGTGAGCTCAAGAGTCTGCAAGAATTAAACAAAGAAGGATATGAGCTACGATGGATGGAGTATAACCAACTGAAAGCCAGACTAAAAACAGACTTTGAGATTCGAGTGGACAAAAACTCACCTCTTAGTGATTTTGAAAACATGTTATTGCTCAAAAAACCACACCTACAGGGCCAGATCTATAAACTTCTTTTGAAATACGAGACTGAGCCAGAACAAGTAAAGAATTGTATGATTAAATGGATGCAAAACCTGGGCTCCATAATTGGTATGGAGGAATGGGAGCGAGTTTGGATCAAAATTCCCAAACAAACCAACAGCCAAATTTTAAGGGAAAACTGGTATAAGATGTTTTATAGATGGTATATTACTCCAAAGGTCATTGCAAAAATCTCAGATAGGTTTGATAATAAATGTTGGAAATGTCATAAAGCAGTAGGTTCTTTTTATCACATGTGGTGGAATTGTGAGAAAGCAAAAAAGTATTGGGTTAAAATACATATGGTGTTACAGGAAATATTTAAAATGCGATACCCAATGAAGCCTGAATCTATGCTGCTAAGTTTCCACCCAAGTGCTTTACCTACTTCTTCTAGAATCCTCTTCTTCCATGCAACTACGGCGGCACGGTTGGTGTGGGCGAAGCACTGGAAGGCGACTGAGACTCCAACTATTTCTACATGGCTTGATAAATTAGCGGACTTAGCAAAAATGGCAAGACTCACCAACATGGTTAAGAAGAGATCTCCGGAAGAATATGATGAACAGTGGAGTGATTATTTGGACTTTCTTAAGAAAGACAGCAGTAACTGTTAGAGTAGGACCAATATGTAATGGGAACTGACTATATATCTCTTGAGATAATATCAGACTACATCAAGTATGATATACGTGTATTGATGACACTTATCAGCTGGTCGCTTCTTTGTTTTTTGCTTTTCTGTAAATGCTTTTTATAAGAACAAATAACAATAAAAACTGAAATAAAAAAAAAAAACAGAGTAAGCAAACAGAGTAAATTCGAAAGGGTAGCCGTGTTGGTCTGAAGTAGCAAAATAAAATCAAAGTCTAGTAGCACCTTTAAGACCAACAAAGATTTATTCAGGGCATGAGCTTTCTAGTGCAAGCACTCTTTGTCAGACTATGATCTCCTTACATGACAGGAAATATATAGCCCTTACATGACAGGGAATATATATCTCTGTCATGTAAGGTAGTGATCCCCAACCTGTGGGCTGCGGACCACATGTGGTCCTTCGACTAATTGGAGGTGGGCCGCGAAGGACGCCTTCTCTCCCCCCCCCGGGGCCCTTTACTTCACCCCCCCCCGGCCCTTTACAACACACTTTGGGTGTCATTGTCTCCCATCACTCCCAGATGGGACTATCTCGTTGCAGAGAAACAAGCTCAGGGTTCCCATTGATTTGTCATTGTCATGAGTTAAAATTTCCATGAAAATAAAATGTTCCTTATGTTCATTGTTGTAGTGTGTCTGTATCTTATTTTGAAGGGATGTTTAAACATTACCATAGCGACCAGAGAGCATTAGAGCAGTGGTTGAGAGTAGAGGAGTAATCTACCCCCCCCCCACCGGGCCTCAGTAAAATTGTCAAGCATTGAGTGGTCCCCGGTGATAAAAAGGTTGGAGACCACTGATGTAAGGAGATCATAGTCTGACGAAGAGTGGTTGCGCTCAAAAGCTCACACCCAGAATAAATATTTGTTGGTCTTAAAGGTGCAAACAGAGTAAGTGAAGAATCCTGAGGGAATCAGTCTTTACAGAGACACTATTCAGAAGCTTTATATATGCTACAAACTTCATATTATCGCTAGTGTCAGATAACAAGTCTTTTTCTATATGTACACCTTTTTTCCATATGTACATCTTTTTTCCATATACAAAGCTAATTCTGAAATACAGAATTCATTTTCTAATTAAAAGCCAAAATATTTGGCAATGAATAGAATGTTTTAATTGAATTTTTGTTTGCATCCAATTGTGCTGAAGAACAGCGTGCTCCAAATATGAAGCAGTCCCCTTCGGCATATTTTTTGCGAACATCTAATTTGCTCTCAAGCTGTCTCACAGTTTATAGACATCTTTAAAGAAAATATAGGTGAAGACTGGGGAGGTCCCCAGTTATTTGTGGTACATGCTAAGGCTTAGATGACAGGACCAATGAAGCAGTTTGAAAAATGAAAATGAATATTGATATAAAAGTACAATGCTGTATGGATTTAAATAATGGATAATATCACATCAGCAAAACAGCAAAAACAAAATGTACCCTCAACTTTCATATTCTATTTTATCTAATAGAAGTTACTATCCATATGTAACATATAAATCAAAGTGAGATTATGTTAAAGCTTGCTTTAAAAAAAAGACACAGCAAAATCTAGAATGCAAGTGGGAGAGGACAATCATCCATAGAGTGTGGGATGTTTCAAATATTGCTTTAAGCTTTGCTGTGTCCTTATCCTTAGAATACAGTACATGCATTCAGGAATGCAAAGATTAGAATAGGGGAGGGTAGACTTTATGTTTCTGGGAGCTACTTAACTTTTTCCCCAAAGCCTATCAGTCACAAAGTGTATGATGGAATCAGCTACAAAATGGCTCAGTAAACTGAGACAATCACAAGACAGCAGTTTGTACAAGAACTGCAGCATTTCAGATCATAGCAAGTCTGCAGTGTGCTAGTTAGGAAACCCTTCCTTTGCTGTTTCCCCCCAAACTACCACTATACTGTATACTGCTCCTAACTTTCCTTTCTGCCAGTGGAGCTCTACTGGTGGATGAGAATAGAGGTGTGGCTCTAGCCTTCATCCCTACAGCATCCCAACCTATTCTTCCATGCAGGTCCTATACCTCAATAATGAACTTCTGGAGGTTGGAAGGGACTGCAAGAATAGAGAAGATGGGAAATGAACATTCTGTGCACAGATGATAGGACACAGACCACTGTATCTGCTGCCTGAATTAACTTATATACTGATTCCACATCAGGAATTTGCCACTGGACAGCCTCTCATTGCTCCTGGGTTTTAGTGCTGCTTCCACATGACATAGGCAGCAACCCAGAGCTCTCCAGTGACTGGTGTAAGTTTTAATTAGATTGCTTCGCGATGAGGGAAATCATAAAATAACGATTTGCCACTTCTTGTTGCGTGTGCAATTGGGGAGCAAACAGGGGCAAACCTGCCTGGAGGAAGAAAAGTGAGGCAGCCTCGGTAGCATTTTGCCTGCCCTTGCACTCACCCTCCCCTCACCATTTCCTGCTTGAATTTTTTTTTTAATGGCCCAGTCCACATAGCCACAGGACCACAAAGCGACTTGCCCTCACTTCAAATAAAATGATTGTGTCAATGTGCATGGTAATATTGGGATCGAGCAGCTAAAACACATTCCTGTTTGTGTCTTCTGTTGGTGGGGTATGAATGGGGAAACGGGGTGTGTGTGATCCAGCAGCCCTCTCCCTATTAACTTGCTGTCCATGCTCTTTGTTTTAAATCTTTATCGTGGACACACAATCAGCAGGGTCCAGTTACATTGGCCAGCCTATCACAAATCTACCTGAACATAGAGACCATTATACAAAGAATCTTGAAAAGAGATCTAAGGAAACGTTTTATTGTTGTCATGATCCCAAAGCAACATGGAAGTAGAAGTTTTTTAAAATAAATGTTTTACTGTTGTGCCATGATCCCAAAGCAGCATGGAAGTACAAGTTGTTGTGGCATTTCCCCATAGAAACGCGAAAGTGTATTTTTAAAAATTAATTTAGGGATTCGGGGGGGGGGGGAGGAGGAAGTTTGAGTCCCTAAAACAACCACTGTGAAGAGATTGGTGGCTTGCGTTGATTGACAACTCAAGGAGGGGGAGGAAATGTTTGGGTTGTCCATGTTTCCTGCTTCTCAACCACCTCGTTGGGAGGCAGAAAGCCACAATTAGGCAACAGGATAACGCGGGAGGGGTCTCCCGTCAGGAAGTGTGCAAACACACGGCGTTCTGTTGCGCGTTAGCAAGGAGGAGGCAGTGTGTGTTTTACGCCTCCATGCAGAATCTGTCACACTATTCCAGGAGCAGGCAAGAACATTGATAAAGTAGCCAAAGCAATCAGTGAGCTTCCCTAAGGCTGTTGTTATTACCCGCTCTGGGCCACTTAAAAAAGGGCAGGTTTTATTATTGTTAAAAAAAAAAACAGGCCCATTCCTCTTAATGGATCCACCACCACCAAAAGTCAGGTGGGACCAAAACCCAAAATTTCATATCATGATTTTTCTATTACAATGGAACAACTCCCCAGGATAACCCGATGGGAACCAGAGACAAGTCCAGTGTGTGAATATTGTACACATGAGCTGTATCCATGTTTGTTTGTTTATTTAAATTTACAGTCTACCCCTCTTAAGCCTGCCATTTCAGGGTGGCATGCAGCATCATACACTAAAATACATAAATACATTTAAAATACAATTAAAACCACTAAAAAACTAACAGTAAATCTCCCACACTGAGTCTTGCTGCTAATTTCTCATAAGAGGGAGGATATGGATGGAGATCCTGAACAAGGCAGGGGAGGCCCTTATGCTGTTCCAATCTTCCAGGCATGCTGGCCTCAACCATATGTCTGGTGGTCCTGGCAGGTCCTGTGCTAGCTCCATCAGGGCCCTGATGTTCTCTGGGAGTTCATTCTACCAGGTGGGGAGCTGGGCCAAAAAGGTCCTGGCCCTGGTCAAGGCCAGTCACACTTCCTTGGGACTGGGGACCACCAGTCAGCTAGCATTCTCCAGGGGACATATTCAGACCGGGAACTAAGATGCATAAGTCCCAATGAATACTACTAAGTCTCAGCGTAGAAGCTGAAATCTCACAGGGAAAGAAGCTTGGGAGGTCTTAATACTGCTTCTGGGACCCCTTTGGTGAGCTCAGTTAAGAAGGCTGTTAAAGCAACAGGTGGTCTGAACATTTAAAAATGAATATATTAGTACAGTATTTAGTAATGTGGTAAGACAGTGTGATCATACATGAACTGCACTGAATTTCATTACTACACGAAAATATAACTTTGCCTAAGTAGTCTAGAAACTGAAATTATTGACTTTCCACAATCACATAATACCCAATCTCTACCTTTTAATTAGATATACTTTCTATTAAAAAAAAAAATCAGAAAGCAATTAAAGTTCAAGAATGTATCTGACAAATCCATCTTATTTTATTTGAAGTTTAGCATCACAAAAACATTTCTAATTAGTATCAAAGGTGACACCTACACACTCCTCTGCGGAGGTGAGCCAGAGTTCCTTGCAGATATCACTGCTGAATAAATATGAAAATTAAAGCTATCAGTCCATATATTCAGTGGCACAGTAAATGATAATGTAACTATTACTTCCATCTCTTTTCTCCCACCCATCCTATTTCTTTGTTCAGAATGTCAATATGAGCATAAAAGTTCCTTTAAAAAATACTTTTAGTAAATTGACAGTAGATGTGACCACTGAACACATTATACTTGAACTAGTGCACTGGTTGGTTCATTTTATTCAGGGAGGGGATAACTTCTCTACCTCAAAGCCATGGAGCTGCTACTAATTCTTACAATCACAGATTCTGGTTCTTGTAACCTCATTAAATAACACCTCTGTTCTCACAAGCTCCATATAGGATTGCTAGTGATGACCTGACAAAGAGTGGGAGATGGAGGAGGTGGGTACTTAGGCTGACTGTTGCTTCCTTGTGAGATAATTATTTCTGGTGCAATCCGGAAGGATCAGCATTGGGCTGAGGTAATGCTCTAGCACCTGACCAAAACATCTTTGGAAACCATAGAGTTTGGAGGCAAGTGCCACAGCATCGCCCAACAGAAAGCTAGTGCTTCCAAGATGCACTGAGCATTGGAAAAAGATGACAACTGCTTCCCTCCCCACTCCTTCCACAACTAGACAAGCCTGTTTGAAAACATAAAGCTACCTTTATACTGAGTCAGAACATTGGTCCATCTTAAGTCAGTATTGTTTGCTCACATCACCTACAACCTGTTTGTTATTGGAAATGCTGGGACTGAAACTGGAATCTTCATCATTGCCAAGTAGATGCTCTGCCACTGAGCCACAGCCCCTCTCCACCTAGTGACCAACTAAGCATTGGTGAGCAGAAGCCAATATTGTTGGGAGATTGTCCTAACTTCATTCAAACTCTTGATGCAAACCATCACCAGTGCTACACAAAACACCCAAATCAGCTAAGGAGAGAACAGCGCTCCAGTACTCTAGCTGTTAGTTTCATGCATATTTGTCTATCAAGTATATATGAATTATGCTCATCAATTGAATCAGAGTCCAGTAGCACCTTTAAGACCAACAAAGATTTATTCAAGGCATGCGCTTTCGAGTCAGACTATGATCTTCTTACATGACCATAGTCTGAGGAAGAGTGCTTGCACTCAAAAGCTCACGCCTTGATTAAATCTTTGTTGGTGTTAAAGGTGCTACTGGACTCTGATTTTATTGTGCTACTTCAGACCAACATGGCTACTCATTTGAGCTCATCAATTGAGCGAGGGCTCTGGGACTGAGGCAATGTCTAGTCTTCTTCTGTTGCTCTGTAGCTAAATCTAAGTTCTGTTGCAGAAAAAAAAGAGATCAGTGTTATAAATAGATATCTCAGCTAGCATGTTGCAGAGTAAGAAAAGCACTTACAACACTGTAATATATGATATGAGAAGGATAGAAACAGGCCTGTGCAAGATCAGTACATCTGTTACCCTGAGTCCCAAAACTCAGATGATTTCAAAAGCTTTCTTCTTCATGATAAAGTTTGCATATCTGTTTGATGATGAGATTTCTACTGGTATTAAAGTGCCCCCTGCTGGGTATGAATTTTAATTTCTGAAAATACATAAATTGTCATGGTTTGGTGCATGTAAATCCCAGCTTGTTTTTGATATATAATTGCATTAGTGGCAACTAAAATATTGCTAGCAGCCTAAAAGATTCCAAAAATGAAGATACTGAACCTCTTTTCAAGCATATACTATAAATAAATAAACAAATAGAGTGAAGATAAAGAATCATGGTGCTTCGTGATTTAAATACACAACATGTGCTTAACCTGTAGCATAACTAGATAATGAAAGCACCTCCACACTCACAGTGTTCCAGTAAAATATACAAAAGCAATCAAGGAATGTATTTATATCAGCAGAATTGACATACTGTGTAAAAATGTGTTCAGAGAAAAATACACAAAGAAAAGTTTATAAGTATAGAAGCAAAGAATCAGAAACACCAGTACTTCTGAGAAATATTCTGGGGTATAACTAGTAAATTCAAGATGAGTTAACATTCTAACACTGTGACTCAAAAGGATAGTGACCATTAAGATTGTTTCAACAAGAGCATTATCTCTGTTTGGTCCTCTTAGACCCTTTGTTCAAGGCCTGGAGGATCATTGTCCATGGGGTCACGATGGGTCGGTCACGACTTCGCACCTAACAACAACCTCCTTTAAAGTGCTAAATGGTCTGGGAACATCATACTTGTGGGATTGCCTTGCCCTGTATGTCCCCCAAAGGGCATTAGGATCAAATCTGCTTAGGATCCCTGGCCCCATGGCAATCAGATTGGCCTCAACCAAAACCAGGCCTTTTTGTCCCTAGCTCCATCCTGGTGGAATGCTCTTCCAAAGGAGGTCAGAGCCCTGCAAGACCTTATATAGTTCTGCAGGGCTTATAAGACAGTTGTTCCACCAGGCCTATGATTGAGGCCTATAATAGCTCTGAGTTGAGCTGGTCTCCCTGCCAAAGACCCAATACATCATCTGGAGTTGGTAAGACTCCTCTTCTCCCTGTCTTCTTTCCTCTCACAGAAAACCATAATAGGCAATTATGAATGTAATTGTTTGAAATATAGGGGGCGGGGAAGATGTCGGTGTGAAAGGTTCCAGCAGGCTCCCTTACCGGGCCCAGGCTGACCACAGCCGTGATCAGCAGAATCAGGAGAGGTATGCTAACTTCTCTACAGCTCTCCTCTGGTAGCCTCTCCAGAGGCATAAGAGGTGTTGAACAGATCCAGGGAGGTCCTTATCCTCCAGATCCGAAGTCTCCTGTAAAAGGGCTCCCAACACCAATGATGCCATTTAAAGGTCATAACCAGTTCTTGAATCTGATTCAGTCTCTGGAGCCAGTGTACCTGGGAGAACACAGGTTATGTATGTGCCCACCATGATGTCCTTGTAAGGACTCACTTAGCTGCCTTCTGGACCTGCTGGAGTTTCCGGAGCAGCTTCAAGGGTAGCCCTGCATACTTACAGTAATCTAGTCTGGAGGTGACTGTTATATGGATCACAGTGCCTAGGTCAACCATTGATAGATAGGACACTGTCGTGCTTGGTGGAGATAGTAGAAAACTAGGCATGAAATACATTCTGGGCCTCCATAGATAAGGAGGTATCCATAGTCACGCCCAGGCTCTTGAAAGTTCCTGATGGTGTTAACTGGGCACTGCCAAGGATCAGGAGTTATAGTGGCTCATCTAAGACATGCCAGCCCAGCCAGAGAACCTCTGCTGGATTCAACTTCAGCTGGTTAGGTCTACAGAATGCATATATAACTCCAGGTGTGGTCTGACCAATGTGGTATACAGCAAAACTATGACATAGTGCGATTTTGATGTGATGTGATGTGATGTCCTCTTTTGATACCGCTGCGTCACTGTTGCACATATTTAGCTTACAGTCCACAAGTACCATAAAGTGCCACTCAGCAGTGTATCTCCTATTCAATATATATCTCATTTTTGTGACCCAGAATAAATAAGATAAACATATTATATTAAGCAGCCAACTGCAAAATGAAACGTACTTAATCATTAGTGAAACATTTATTTAATTTGACCTAGTGTCTTAAAGTTTAAAGTAGGCATACTGTTTATATTCGCATATAAGCCGACCCACGTATAAACCGAGGCACCTAATCTTACCACAAAATCTGGGCAAACTTATTGACTCGCATATAAGCTGAGGCTTTCCCATCCGGAATTGCCATTCCTTTTGCCATTGAAGGCAAAAGGAAAAGATGATCAGAGTCCCTCAGTCAAACCCTTGATGTCCTACAAGCAGCCAGAGCAAGCTCAGCTTGCAGTACACATTTGCAAAAGGCAATACAATGACTGGCTGGCTGGAGCAGGCTTTTATTTCAATTACCATATATACCTGCATATAAGCCGAGGAGGGCTTATTCAGTGTGAATAAAGATGCTGAAAAACTAGGTTTATATGCGAGTATATAGGATAATTTCAAAGTGAGTTACTACAACTGCAGACTACTAGAAAAATATTTCCATAGTATGCGAAAGTTAGCTGTGATAAATTAGTACAGAAGGAAATACAGTTTTTGCATGCTAAGTTCCATATTTTGGAGAAACCTGTCATTTGCTAGTACCCCTCCCTTGGTCCATTTTACCTTTTGCAGCATCTCAATTGTCTCTGGTAATCTACCCCCATATTACTCTAGTCTTCTAATTCCCATCTCCATGGAACTTACCAGCCAGGTTTCTTGTTCAAGGAAGAGGTCATGTAAACAAATGAAGCAAGATGGGGAAATGCTGCTCTCCAACCGTCTCCAACCCTTAGGGCAGCACTATACTTGTCTCATCCAAGAAGGTGAAAGGAGAATAAAGCATAAAATGTGTAAGCATTCATTTGTATAAGAGAAAATATAACAGAGCTCACACTTCCATGCGAAGAAACCACAGTTCAATGACAATGTACATGCTCTGCATGTACGAGGTCCCATTTCACCCTTGGCATCTTCAGTTAAGAAGATTTCAATAAGACTCTAAAAGACTTCTGCCTCTGACCTTGGAGAGCAGTAGGCTCTGGAGCCACTGTTTGGACTTTGAATGAGGCTATTTCATATGTCCATTTGTGATTCTTTCATGCTAATTCAATGATTATGTTAAAATGTGGCCACTGGGAGGGAAGTCAGCATGATATAACCCAATCTCATTAGATCTTGGAAGCCAAGCAGGGTCAGTACTTGCAAGGCAGATCACCACAGGAGACTGCAGAGGAAAGCAATGGCAAACCACTTCTGCTCCTCACTTGCCTTGAAAGCCCCTTGCTGGGGTCAGCATAAATTCGCTGTGATGTGATGCCATTTTACACACACACAATATGGCCACCAACCAGGAAAAAAAAATACTTTTTTTCAAATAAAAGCTTATTCTCCAGTATCTTAATATTTCCAGTATGATACCTGTCAATGCAGGGGAATATCTGCCCAGGAGAACAGAATAAAGTCAAGATGCACTGCTCAGTTCTGAATTTCCTTTTGGCACATCTGTACACCGCCCGTGGCGCCACGGGCGCCACGGACTAAATAAAGCTGTAAGCCCTCCTGGGGCGGGATGTGTCCGGGATGAGGAAGGGTCCGAATTGGACCCTTCCTCATGACAGACAATCGGAGGGACCAATCGGCAGGCGCAAAGCGCCTGCCGATTGGTCCCTCTGATTCCCAGCAACTGCGAGCCGCGTGCAGTGCGGCTCGCAGTTGCTCCCGGCCTGACGCCCCAGGGAGCCCCTGGCAGCCGCGCTCCACTGCCGCCAACACTCCGCTCCCCCCCAACCAGCGCGCAGCCGCCGCAAGAGGAACCTGGAGGACCGCCGCCTTAAGCTCCTCCATCGGGACTGCGACATGCTTCAGGGAGCTTTGCTGCTGCGTCACATACACAGTGGCCAGGCTCCTGCGCCCATTCTGAAGCCACTGAGTCAGCCGCAAGCCCGGTGCAGCTGGGATCGCTTCCAGGCTGCCCAAAGTTCCCAGCGCTCTCTGTCCTCAGCTTTCCAAAAGCGCCTGCTGCGCTCCGGCCATGACTGGACTACAAGCCCCAGCATGCATTGCGTCCCCGTGCAGTGCATGCCAGAAACAGGAAGGGGTGGGGGGATGAGCAGCAGGGAGGAGGCGCCCAGCCATGTTGTCTGCAGCCCGGGACCCCGGCCCTAGGTTGCCTGCGCACCCCGTCGACCTTTTCCAGCTTTTGCGAAGCCGCCTGCTGAGAGTTTCCTGCAGCAGTCCCTGCCGCGACTCCTCCTCCTCCTCCTCTGTGAATGCCTCCTGCTCTATCAGCAGCAGCCCAACAGGTGAGCCCAGGCACACGACTGTGAGGGGGACGGGGGGAGAGGCTCCTAGGGCCCGCTGTATTTAGCGTAAAGCAGCAGGTAGCTGGGGGGGGGGTTGTTTTGTTTTGAAAAATGCATCATAAAAACAAAAAGCTCAGGTCTGATCAAGACAACCTAGATATCATTTTCCACTTTGGTACACTGGAACACCATGGCATGATTGTAGGGGACTACCATGGTCCTATCCCCATGAAATAAACCTAAAGTATTATTGCCAAAGTAATGGATGATGAAACTTACAAATTGTTGTCTGCTGTCAACTTTCTAGCAGAAAAAAATTCTGTGTATTACAAACAACCTCATTTCCAGATGGCAAATATTCTAAGCACTCAAGTGGAAAAGTTATTTTAAAGGGAAATGAATTAAAACTACCATAAAATAAGCTCTATATTTCTGTAAAGGAAAAAATAATGCAACCTGTTACAGTAGAGTCATGCATGAGTAATTCTATTGCTCAAAAATAAATTTCTAGCTTAAATTCTTGTGCAAGCAGAGCAGTCAGTACATACAACTTCAAAGGACAGAGAGTCAGGAGATCAGAGCTCTCTTTCTGATTCAAGCATGTTGACCTGGTACAGATCATTTCTACTATAAGCAATATGGTAAGTCCCCATCTATTTAGTTTCCTAAATCTTTCTCTTTTAGCTTATTTATTTAAAAACTTTGTATTCTACCTTTAAATCAGAAGTTATTGATAGCTGTCTAGGAAACTTTATGTTAAAACAATTCATCCACATATAACTGTTACAATATTAGCAATAAAAATTCACACAAAGTAATCCAGCATCCAACAACAACCGGGCAGAATGGGAAGTAAAAATGGCCACAATGTATTGGGTGACTCTCTGCAACGTCTCTAGCCCATTAATCAGAATAATAACTTCAAATGAAGATTTCTCAAATCACACTATAATTAAGGTGACCAGATTGTGCCACTTTTGGAGGGACATCTGGGGGTACCTGGCAAATTGTACTTATGTTGAAATTGAAGAATATATATTACTATTTTTGCGTTCTTTGCGTTCTATGAAACTTTTTGTTGCTCCATATAGACCAAATTTTTAATCAAGAACCACCCCGGTCAATGGTGTCCCGCTTTACCAATGTTAAAATCTGGTCACCTTAACTATAATCAGGTATCAAAACTTTAATTCAGGGACAGGAGTTTTGAAGTCAAAAGGAGCTCTATTACAAAACCTGATGATGGAATAAAACCTCGGCCATCTTTAAAAATGCTATGGGAAGCAGATCCTCTCATCTTAGTCAACTCATCCACAGACGCCTGTGAAACATCCTTCTGAGCTTCAGGGCAGTTGGGGGAATAGGCCTTATTCCTCTGGTCCGGAGTCACTATCTAGAGACAGATCCTGGAAATGATTTCTGAGTGTCAGAGGGGCAGAATATCTCATTTTTGATACCTCTGGGTAACCTTCTTCTATCAACTGTCCTCTTATATTGGGTTCTCCTCTAATTGGTGAGACACCTTTCCCACCTCTCCCAATTGCCCTCCAAAAAGTGCTCCATGAGTTCTTTCTAAGTACTCTTCACCCTCCTTTTTAGAATGAAGTGTGGATCGGCATTCTTCTAGCTTCTGTATCTTCTCCTCCAGGAGAGCTACTAACTTGCACTTGGTGCATGTGTATTTAAACTTCCTCTGAGGTAAAAATACAAACATGCCACAGACAGTGCAAATCACAGCCTCTGGTCCATCACCAGCTACACCGCTTCGATACATTGCAGGAAGAAGCAGACCCCTTCTGAAAACACTGGAACACTTACAGAGTCATTCAGCTTGATCCACAAGCCAATAGTGCATTATCTTTTGTACTTCGGCACACGCCTCTGGCAAGCAAGAGCCTTTTTTAGCACAAAGGCTCACCCAGCAGAGGCTGGAGCTAGCAGTCAGCCCCAGGCAAAATTGCCAACTAATGCAAATCAACTAATGTAATTAGCTGCAGTCCCCCACCACCCAGGCAAGGAAAGGACAAAAAACGACAACACTCAAACAGTCTCCACTCTCCTGCAACCTATATACCCTCACACACTGTAAGAAAGAAAGCAACACTCACCAGTAGCTTTTTCCTTCTCCCAGCCCAGCAGCTTGTGCTCCGTGCAATCTTCCCGAGAAGGCATGTTCCTGAAAGCACTTTTTAAAGGCGGTTGTACCTTAGAACCCATAAGCCCAGTCCTCACCAAACTTGGAGGTCAGGTAGAGAAAAGTAATCTGGAAATTCCCTGAGAATGTGGTGTCCTGGAAACTGTCTAGCACACTGGGAAGGAGGGTGTTCTACTGCATCAAAAACCTCATGAACCAAACCAGTTCATTTAATGTCTAGATGTTTGTGATGGTTCATGGTCCACAAACCAGGCAAGCCACAAAGCACAAACTGAACTGAATCACATTTTCCCATGTTCATCCCTTCTTTTTATTATATTCCCTTTACTATATTTTCTTTAATTTAAAATCTACAGCAAGATGCAAGCTTAACTCTTTGAAATCAGTAGAAAATTGATTTTCAGTGAAAAATCTTTAAAGCCATAATTTTTTATTTTAACAAGAAAATCCTAATATTAAATATGTCAGGTTGCCATAGTAAAAAATCAATTTTGAAATAATGATGTTTATAGGTTTCTGAGACAAAATACAACTCAAGGATTCTATAAGAAAAGATGACAGATATAAGCCCAAGACATTGTCATTTTAGACAACTGATATAACCTGAGGTTGTAGTGCTAGCTCTACCTACAAAATTAAAATATTTTGACCTTGACACCATAGTAGATGAAACCATAGGGTCTAGAGAGTAAGATTCAATAAACAGTGAAGACTAACCATGAAACAATTAGGATAGTAACAGTGAGGGAGATGTGAATTCGCAAAACCAGAACAAAGACAGTGCAGAAAGGCAAGCACAGAGATTGTACAGTGCAGGATTCCTCAGCACTATAAAGCACGATTCTGCCATGCCAGATTTCCTTTTCAACTATGATTCTTTGCCAATTTTCAAGCAAAAAAATTAGTAGATTCAAAAAGAAGACCCTTGCATTTGTAAGGCATTTGAGTTACAGGGATATCAAAAAGAGTGACTACAAGAACATTTAAAAAACCCTGCTGGATCTGACTAGCAGTCTATCTTGTTCAAATCATAAGAGAAGCCATGTTGGATAAAGCCAATGGTCTCTCCATTATAACACATTGTCACACAGTGACCAAAATCCAGGTGCCATCAGGGGGCCCACCAGCAGTGCCAGAACTTCAGAAGCCCTCCCACTGTTGGCCCTCAAGCAACGAAGAATACAGAGCACCCCTGCCCCAGACAGCGTGTTCCAGAGGCAGATTTTACTGGTAGACTGTATATTTTTGTCAGAAGATCCACCAGTTCACATTTTAGTTCTTTCAGAACACTTAGATGTATGCCATCTGGGCCTCGTGATTTGTCAGTTTTTAATTTGTCTGTCAGTGGTAGGACCTCTGCTCTTGTTACCTCAATCCAATTCAGGACTTTTGACACACATCCTGAAAACAGCTGTTCTAGTGTGGGCAAACAACTCCCATCTTCCGCAGTGAAGACAGAAGCAAAAAAGGCATTTATCTCCTCTGCCATTTCCCTATCATCCTTTAGTAATCCTTTTACCCCTTGGTCATCCAGTGGCTTCAGTGCCTCTCTGTCTGGTTTTCTGCTACTAATGTACTTAATTTTTATTATTAGTCTTTGCAATATTTTCCCCATAGTTCCTTTTTGCCTGGCTGATCACTTACTGGCATTTTATTTACAAAAGCCAGTGCTCCTTTTCATTTACGTCACTCAGACTTAAAGGAATACTTTTTACCTTTTACTGCTTCTATTACTTTGTCCACTAACCATCCAAGCCTTTTTTTTATACCTATCTGTATTAAACCAGAATTTGACCCTCCTTACTTTTCCTTTCAGTTTCTTCTTCAAACTTTCTCTCATTTGAAAGAAGTTACCCATTCTAAAATTAAAAGTTGTTGTGTTGGTCTTTTGGAGGAACTCTCTATTGAGAGAACTTTAAACTTTAAACCAGCTATGCCGGGAGGGGATGGGTTGCCCAAAGTGATTGACAGTCGTATACTGGCTGAAACGCAACAAGATTAAAGCACGTTGCTGATTCTGTGAAGGCAAAGGGGTAGCAGGTTAAAGTAGATGAGCGATAGGGTTGTGAGTGTCCTGCATAGTGCAGAGGGTTGGACTAGATGACCCATGAGGTCCCTTCCAACTCTATCTTTAACCGCTCCTAGCGGAGCGGATAAAATAAAAGAGTAAGGGCTCCGTCGGCGGGCCCTGTCCAGGATGAGGAAGGGTGCCGATAGGCCCCTTCCCCCGGACTGACAAATCATCCACCCACCTCCCACTTCGCTCGGACGCCGCAGCCCGCTGCCATTACCGTGCTTCCCCTCAACGCTGCAGGTCACCTCCTGCCCGCAGGGAAAGGAGGGCCCAGCCGCCGCACCAGTGCCGACGCAGCCACTGGCACCAACGTCACACCTACTCGACGGCCCCCACACACAAGAGCGGCCTGTACCGCCACCCGCCGCCGCGTCAAACGGAGCCGTTACCACCCACCCCGCATCTCGCCCGGATGCATGCAGCCGCAAGCGCCCAGCGGCGCTTCTCCCAGGAGCCGCAGCCCCGCCCCAGCCCGCAGTAAGCTCCCAGCCCGCGGCAACCCCCGGAGCGCCCTTTTACATCGCCGACCACACTTTGACCCGGTGCCATCGCCGGCGCCACCCGCCGCACCGCCAACCCCGCCACACACTCCAGCCTCCCCGCCGCACACTCCAGCAAGCACCTGCCTCCTGCCCTCCACACCGCCTGCCTCCACTGGCAGCCGCCATGCCGCAGGCCCAGCTCCAGAGATCCACGGCGCACGGGCCCCCAGCCACCACTCTCGCCGCCTCACTGGTCGCCCCGCGTCCACCCTTCAGTCCAGCCCCTGGCCCCAGAGAGCCACGCCACCGAACTCCCCAGGCCCGCTAGCGCCCGCTGCATTTCGGGGGCAGCAGGCTTATTTACTAATTATTCTGTGATTCTCTCTTCTCGTGTTTACAGCACCGAGTGAGGAATGCAAGATGCGTGAAAAGTTGGCTAAAAATAGCGAGACAGGTCTAAGGTGTGGAAGGTCTGTGAGGCGTGATAAACTATCGTGCTTTGCCATCCAGCGGGCATAACAGTATTTTGACCACTGTGTAGAAAAGCCCTCTATTTACATAAATGCTGAACTTAATAGCATTATAGTCACTGTTCCCAACTGGTGGTATCATGTTCGCATCTCTCAAAAGGTCTTGGATTAAGTCCAAGAGTCCCTTCCCCCGGGTAGGTTCTATGTCCATCTTCTCAATGGCACAGTCAACCAGAGTATCCGGTCTCATACAGTGGCCAATTAGTCACAGGACCCTAGAATCTATCTTAATATTAATTAATATAATAATATTAACTAATTTATACAGAAATTAACTAATCATGTTTGCTTAGTGAAACAATCATTCTTTCATTCAGATCTGGTACTGGAAAACTGGGTGGTCAAGTAAAAAAAAAGGACAGGAAATGAGAGAAGGCAAAAGCATTCTTTAATCCATCAGCTGGGCAGAAAAGGAGAATGGGAAACATCTATTTAGGGAATCCAGAAGGGAATAATATTTCAGGGATACAAGTGTCGTTTTCAAATTAACCATGGGTCGAGACGACTGAAGATGGCGCCGTGCTAGCCCGATCTATATCGGGCTTCCCAGCCAGGCAGAGGACCAGGAGCAGAAGCACCTGGCTGATCAAAAGCAAGATACGCGAATTTTGCTTGCGGATCGTCCCAGGAACTGGGAACGGCATCCTGAGGGTTCTACAGATCCGTGGAGACTAAGTTCTCCGGATCACCGCTTCCTGTGCTGGGAGTCATAATGGTGACCCTGTCGTAAATAATGTTTTAAGCCTTGAACGACCAGCGGATAAAAGCCTGCATTTTTCCCAGAGCATCTCTTTTTTTCCACCAGCTTAAAGAGAGCAGAAGTCTGAGGAACGCAAAAACTGTGAGTTCTTTGTTTGATCTTCGCTCCTTCAAAGCTAGGCATTCCATCCCCCTCCTTTCACCCGAACTAATTTACAAGATAATTTTTTCTTCGGACAGGAGGCAAGCCAGCTAAATACACTCACTAAAACGGATAACGAAAGAGTTTAAGAATTTGTTAATGAAAGCTCAGGGGAAGTTTCTGACAGAATACGGAGATTTTGCTAACTGATAACGTCTGAGCACCCGAACTCTCGTGAGACGAGATGCTGTTATTGCATACTGCGCACAGAAATGGAAAATCTAACAAACGCACAGATGTTTTATTTGTTAAACTAAAGCAACTTAGAGATACTGAAAGCAGTTAAAAAGATTGAAAATGAAATTCAAGATACCGGGAAAGAGCTCTCAGATAGAATCGACGGTTTGAAGAAAACAGCTGATGAAAACACAAATCAGCTGGCAACATACCAAAGTCTGGAAGTCAGACAACAGGAGTGGAAGAGAACATTGGAAGCAGAACCACAAGCTAGGAGCATTAAAATTAAAGACGTCCCAGAAGAACTTGGGAAAACAGATCTAAGGAAGGAAATCACAAAAAACCTGGAACACTACATACAGGAAGAAGAGATCTGGATTGTAAAGTATACAGAGCCTACTCAAAGGTGTCTGCACGCAAGAATCAACCAAGAGACTTTTTTGGTCCTGACAGAAAGGCGGCTAGAAATACTCTATACAGGAACCATCAGGTGACACCGCTGAGTTGGGTGGATCAAGAAATACAAATACTTTGAGACCCACAAGCAGATACATCATGGAAAAGAACACAATTTCATTTTCTGCGACCACCTGAAGAATGTGATGAACAGTGGAGCATTTACTTGGCTTCCTGTGGGAAAGACAGCAGCAGTAATTCTTAGGTCAGGGCCAATATATGAAGGGAACTGACTTTATATTACCTAAGACAATAATAGAATATACTCTCATAACAGATTATACTCTCATATGTATCAACAATTACTTTGCTAAGAAAGATGGTAATAATTTCTAGATTAGGACTAATATGTGATGGGAACTGAATATGAATGTTAAAAGAGGATGGCAAACTATACTTTCATATGTATCAATAATTATTTGGTTAGTTGATTGTCTCTTTTTCTTTATAACTTAAGCAATGGGAACTGAGATAAGAATGGATTGTGTTTTTATATAGATTAATGATTACTCTGCCAGCTGGCTGTTTCCTTTTTTTCTCTCTCTCTCTCTATTTTTCTGTAAACTTAAGAAAGACAGCAGTAACTGTTAGGTTAGGATTAATATGCAATGGGAACTGACTACATATTTCTTGAGATAATATCAGATTATACTATGTATGGTATACACGCATAGACGATGTGTATTAATAATTACTTATTAGCTGGTTGTTTTTCTTTTTCTCTCTTTTACTTTTCTGTAAATGCTTTATATAACAATAAACAAAATTAAAAAAAAACATGGGTCTTTTAACCCATGGATGAAAGATAATTGGAAGATTTGGGTAACTGTTATGTTCCTTTCAGCATGGTTCCCAGCATTCAGTGAAAGGTGTCCATCTTTGCTTTTGCACATGCTTCTAATGTGGTATGTTACACATGAAATAATCTCATGATTCAGGGAGACCACCTTTTAAGGATGGGGGGGAGCTCTGTGTTTTTCCACTGAAAAATCAGCACAATTCTTGTTAGAAATATGCTCCACACCCATCAACCAATGAGCAAATGCAGCTGGAATATGAATATAGGCATAAATAGAAATGTCTATTCTACAGAGAAGCAGAAAAGAAAACTATAGTGCATATTCAGCTATTTCATCTTCATAGAAAGGTAGATATTCAAGCAATTCCTCTGTCTACAAAACACAGGCTTCCTTGTATGTTGACAGGCAGGCCTACCAGAATGGAGAAATTTGAAATTATTCAACTAGAGGAAATAAATGTATAACCCTATAGGGCTTCCAGCCAAAACAAAGTGAAACGCTACCACATATTAGATAAAAAAAATCGAAATAACTTTTCCTTTCAGATGCAAGAGTTCATATTCTGATGCTCTACAACCAGCAGAATCATGCTTTGTAGTCAGACCTCTTCCCTCATCCCCAGCTCCCTGGACACTGACATTCAGTCAAGAGCTTTACTAAGTAAGCATCAGGTACAGGGAATTAATTTTATTTATATTACTGCCCACTCTTCAACAGTGCTGCCTAGTATTTCCATTTCAGTTTGCAGCACAGTACTGCCCTGCATTTTCATGTCTGCCAGTTTGGGGGTTGGGGGTTGGTGGAATCCAGAAGATATCTACTGATACTGATTTTCATCTCAGAAAATGAGTAATGTCACAGATTTTCAGAATGTTCATTTTTCAGTTACTTCCAGAAAAGCAGGTTGTCTTTGCACCTTTTCTTTCTCTCTCCATCTCTCCTCTCTTGCAGTATATATTGTGCTGTTTTTTCACAGCAAATTTAAGTCTAAACTAAATATTTTGTGCAGTGCTATTTAAGGTTACCTGCTCATGCCATTTTGTTCAACTAAGTTTAGATCTGAACAGTACCACTATATGCAGAACAGTTTATCTCTAAAATAGTAACATCTCTGAAAATTTACTTAGCTACACAGTAAATTTAGTCCCCTTCAACAAGGGACTTACTCCTGTATATACCTGATAAAGATTAATCTCTTAAGAAAGGTGCATTGGGTTAACCAGGACACTTGCTGCTTTTCAGTTTTCATTAGATTTTGCAGGTATGACATTGCATGCACAATGACCAAACAATGACCAAAACAGTGATCAAAAAGTGTCGCTAAGGCAGCCCGGAAATCCCTATAATATACTAGAAAGACTTGATGCAAAGCTTCAAGAAGTCCTGCTGGCACAAAGTATACTTTAATGTATTCTTTAAAGAGAGTATTGAAGAATACTCCAAAATTGACATGACAATCCCCCTTGAGGATACAAAGTAAATTCAAAGATCGAGGAAGCATCAAAGCTCTTCCCACTTACTGTGTGGGCCAGGCTGGTGATGCTGCCAGGGCACTAATGGGGGTTGCTGTATCCACTGCCACCAACCAAACCTAGCAGAAAGGAGCTGACAATTTATCTCCTTCCCTCCCTTAGTGCCTCAATGCATCTTAGGAAATACAATCCAAGATTAACATTATTGTTAGACACTGTGGGTCTACATTTCCCAGGGTACAAAAGTAGTTTCCAAGATGCTGGGGACAATTTCATAGGAAATTAAGTGATTCTCTACTCATGCTAGCCCTTGCCCGGGCAGACCACAAGTGGCAGTACCAACCCGCAACTCCAATTGGAATCGGGGGAGGAGAACATCAGGAAAAAAGCTTGCTTTGATTTTTTTAAAATAACAAAGCCTTTCTTGTCCCTAAACAGAATATCAGCTAAAATGGGGAGGGGGGGTTATATACAATCCTACTATTTTCCCTGCACAATGGAAAATACCTTCCCTTAAAAAAAATACTACTAATGAAATTTTATTATCCAAAAATGTAAAGAATAAAATTATTTGTTTTTATAAATCTTTGAATGAAAACAAATCTGTAAACCGCTCCGCGGTTATTAATAAAAGGCTAAGGGCAAGTTGGGAGGAGTTAGGGCAGGCGCTGTCCGGGATAAAAACTCGGAGGGGCGAATCAGGAGCTGCGAACAGGTTTGGCAATTTTCCCACTGGACATTTACATTCATTGTTTGCACTGTGAGAAGTGTATACTAAGAAGTAAAGATACAAGATTTCCACTATACTAGCCTGTCTGTCCATTTCGTTGCCTCTTGTCCCCATCAAGGACTTGACAGCCCTTATTTGTGTGCACTAAGAATCAAGTTCTCTGTCTTAGTGCCCCTTTAATGAGCAATTACTGGAGCAATATTCACTACGGACCTGTTGAAAATTACATTTGATGCTGTAATTTTTGTTTTAATCTTTCTGATGCCCTAAGTTGCAGTGAGATCCTCTGCCCCTACTGAGGACTCGGCAGCACTAATGTCTAACAGTACATGGTCTGTTAGTAAATTAAATGCTATAATTCAGATAACAAACACACATTTTTCTAAACCTATGAACCTGTAATGTTTTTTCTTTTTTCTCAAAAAAGATAACCTTAAAAATCCTCTTGATAAAGTCCTATTGCTTCAGGGGAGGAAGCCTTGTTACACACTGGGAAAACAGCCATGTTAATAATCATTAATTTAGTAAAGATTCCTTCTCAAGCGAAGCTAGGGACCGATTACAAAAATACAACTCTCATGACAAGTAACAGAACTGCTAATTCAGCACATCTCACAAATGTGTCTGTGCTTGCATTTACTCTTCACTGAGTAGTGTGAGGTTTAATACAGGATGCCAAAATGTCAAATGTGTAGCAGTGAGTAATTGTAGCAAGGACACCTAAGAAAAGCTGTTTCCCTTTTCATTAGAATTCACTGTCAGAAGGGTACAATAGATTATGCCTATGCCAGTAAAGCTTCTTAGCCAAATTTATAGGACATTACAGTTCTGCAGAAACTCATTCAAGGAGTATTTCACCAGCAGAAAGTGCACTGAAGGCAGCTGCCAGCAATTCAGCATACCAGTAAACAGTATTCTGACAAACAGCTACCGAGCTTCAGAAACAGCAGAAAGAATTCTCTGTGAGCTTCTCCTGATGGCTGCAATACCACACTGGCTTTTCACACAGCATGAAAATACACTGCTAGCCATATAATTTCAGTCATGTTTAACAGGATGTTTCAAACATAATGCTAACACCATAATTAAATGGGCAGGCCTATTATCATTGTGAACAAGCTGGATTACAAATAGGAGACAAAGAGAAACCCCTCAGCATCACCATTTATAAGCCAGTTCTATCCTCGTATCCATTAAGGAATACCTCTAAAATTAATTGAACTAATGAAGGAATTTCCCACCCACATACAGAAACAAATCTGGAGAGGAGCCTCAATCATAAGCCTGCAATGAAATGCCCAAAATTCAAACAGGGTCAATACTGATGAGACATTGTTTCAATTCTGGAATTTCAATATTATTGTGCTAATGTATTTTTAGGCAGAGTTCTCTATTTTGCCTAAAGAAATAAAAGTTACTTCAATTTTATTGCAAATGTGACAAAAATTATTTGTGAAATGGTATACCAGGAAACCCTGATGCAGCCTGCTTTCTTTGTCATGAGATTAGAGGGAGCTAGCTGGAACCCAATAGGTTAAGTCCAACCTGCCAGCTAATTCCATCTGTTCTGCAAGTCTCTTCTTGGGCACTACTTTTGAGTGTTGTGTACAAGGTCAGAGAAGAAGATACTTATGCGCAAACTCTGCTCATCGAGCCACTAGCTTGAGAAGTGAGAAGAGAGAATTGCCCACTGTTTTTGAATTGGCAGTATACTTCTCTGCACAGAATGGAAAGAATCTCCAGAGTCCTCCAAAGTGCCACTTTCCCCGCAGGCAAGGCAGTTCTCTTCCCAAATGAAAGAGTGCCTGGCTCTCCAGCCAAACTTCCAGGAGAATCTGAGGATGCGATTTCATAGCGACCCTGTCCACTAAGCAATTTCACTAAATCTTTATTTCTGTGCCTTCTGAGAAATCAATATTGGGTTAAGACTTCACAATCAGTTTACGAAATAATTACATACTTTGCAGCATTGATTTCATTGTTCAGAACTAAAGCAGGGGTAATTTGAAAGTCAAATTAGATCATTTGAGTATTTATATGAGTTTTCTTTCCAAAAGCTGGTGCAAATAATATAATATGCTGTGTGGCTATTGTGTTTCATATTTTCAGCACATCGTTAGATTTCCTCACTGTTCTGAAGTTTTTATTGTGTGCCAGAATGAGACATGTTTGAAATTCAAGTGAGACATATTTTCTACTTTCTAGAGATGCATCTTCTACTCTCTAGAGAAATCTATCCTTGATGAAATTGTCAAAATTCACTGTTACTACCTGTTATCAAAGAGTCTTCTACAGATAGGCACTGTCAGACAGTGGGAGCCAAGAGAAGAACTATTCAAGGACGAGTTCAGGTTTGGAACATTGCATAGGTGTATGTCCTGAAATTGCCTCAGTACCTTTTCATATGATTTGTAGCATGATTAAGTACCCTTCCTATGGAGAAATGGAGGCAGTGGTAGCAAGCATTGTATCCTCTTTAAGTTCAAACTTCCCTGCTGCTTGCTAGTTGAGATAGCATGATGAAAACATCATACCAGAATCTGGGTTCAAATCCCTGCTCTTTGTCAAAACTCACTGGATTTCTGGCAAAGTTACTACAGTGTTTAGCTACATAATGTGAGTTGCATAGAATACCATGAATAATATTTGTGTTTCCTTTTGGAAACTTTTATCAAAGAGGACATTGTTTTTTGTTTTTTGTTTTCTGTTTCCAGACAACCAGAATACTTTTAAAGGGACTAATTACTTCATGTCAGAGCCCTGGCATTTTTAGTCATCTGTTTAAAAAGGTAACTTGAGTTGGATCAGAATATTGTGATTTAATTACAGTAAGTGCAGCTGCCATTTTATCTGAGGTTGTCAATTGTGGCAGCGAGGGGCACCAGATCAGAAGTGGGACAGTGTGCAACCCATTGCCGCAGATGGAGTCTGTGCCCCGTGGGCCCCACGCACCTCACTGGCTGAGACTGGGAGGCGGGCCAAGGAGCTGGGACACATGACTCTCTAATTTGGGTATGCTCACCCTTGGCCTCTTCTGCCTCAGATCACCTTATTGCTTGCTCTGGAATAACTGTTGCCTGCTTCTGCAAACCACAAAATGGTCTGCCCCCCTCTATCTTTTACTTAGCTCTGTTGGCCTCCTGCATGGAGGACTTGGGCTTCCCTGGCAGTTTCTACAAGTGGCTGGGGTTGCAGGGAGCCTGCATCAGATGTGGATCAAGGCAGCCACTGGCTTCAGAAAACCTGCAAAGCTGGCTCCATCAGGTACACAGGTTTTGCTGGCAGCATTGGTCGGGGCAGGGCAGGGCGGGGTGTGGGGGGGGGGGAGATGGTCTCTTCAGATGTAAGATAATAGGTGGCCTGTATTTAAAGGGGCATTGGTCCTACACCTCTCTATTTGAGCGAAGAGGCCTGTTTAAAATTCTGTGATTAGGTTTAGCCTATCGTTGCCCTTATACATTTACTGGTAATCTCTGTTTATTTCTTTTTTTGGATGGGGTGAGGGCCTTCTTTGCTTACTGTACTTTTTGTATGTAGAGAACATATAGCTTTTACTGAGATTTCTGGGGACTTAGAAACTCTTATAATTGTGACAGCTTAGGTGAAATTCTAGAAGTGCTCAATTCCCCAATGGTGACTAAAGGGAAATTGCAAACTTTATAGTCATTTATAGGAAGAACAGAAGGAGCCTAACATTTTAATTATTCTCCTGTCCATTTATTTTCAGTGTCAAATTAATATGCTTGCAGCTCTTTCAGTATCGTGCCCTGAGGCATGTGTGGCATTGTGATGAACTTCAGAACTTTCAGTCTGATTGATTGAATAAATATTGGGCTAGATCCAACAATCCATGAATGCAAGGAGTGCAGAATTTTTCCACACTCCCCTCCCAGCATTCCCTTCTTATCTCTTAAAGGGAATTCCTAAGGTTGTGGGACCTATGTGAAGTAACTGACTTATGGGTTTAGGATATGTCATGAGAAGGGAGAAGGGGCAAAATTATCTCCTCTTCTGAAAGTGATGAAGTATGGAGGCAGTTTCACCACCTTCTTTTTCACTGCAGCCCCCACCCTGCATGGTTGTTGGTCTACATGACTATTGCATCTCTGTGAATTAATTTTTTCAGGAGTGAGGAGAAGCTGCTGGAGAGCTTGAAGTTGAAAGAGAAAATTAGAAGCAGCAGCTTTACAGAAACCAATTTTCTTGCAAAGAACCAAATTTTAAGACATCCCTTTAAAAGAAAGTGAGACTCTGTGCAACAGAGAGCTGAAATAGCACCATCCAGTCTCAAATATGCCATTCTTGAGCAAGGTGATAGAATAAGTTGTGGCTTGGCAACTTCAAGGATTTCTGAATGAATTGTTCTAATATGGTTTCCAGTCAGGTTATGAGACTGAAATGTCATGGTCTGACAAGTACTCTTTTGTGGTGGGTTTAGTCCTATATCAAAGGCAGGTTTTAGAGTGTGGTATCCCTTTGGGATTATTGGTCCCTCAGCCACTGAACTGCAGGGTCCAACAAAGTCCCATCTTGTCTCCCATGCTTTCTGACTTCTACATGAAGCTGCTGGGTGGAGATTTGGGTTGAGTTGCCAGAATTATGCGGAGAGGACACTCACCTCTGACTCATACTTCAGTAGGACTCCAAGGAGGGTATGAAAATCACGAATAGGTGCCTGGAGGTAGTTTTAGGATGGATATAGGCTAACAAGCTGATACTTAATCCCAACAAAATGGAACTACTGCTTGTGAGGTGGGGAGACGGTCTGACTTTGGAATTGAACTGTCTTTTGTTCCAGATGGGGTTGCACTCTCCCCAAAGAAGCAGGTTTGTGTCTTGGGGGTGCAGCTGATTTTGTGTGATGTTAGTATTTTTCAAATCCCTTTCCCACTGCTCTTCAGCTGAACTCTACAGTTAATAACCACTATGTATATTTCCTGCTGTCTCCAATTACAAAATCCCTTTGAATCAAGAGATGAGATTGAGTAGCATGGGTTGAAGTCTTTGAGTTATACTATAACAAAATCAGTTATCCTTGTAAGCCATGTACAGGGAATACAGACATTTTACATAAAGTATAACTGCTATTTTAACCTGATCTACAGGCACACTCCTTACAGCTTGCCCAAAAGCGTAGAAGAGGAGGAGGAGAAGGAGGAAGAGAAGGACTTCCCTTTCCTCTCCCCACAACAGACACCCTGTGAGGTGGGATGAGGCTGAGAGAGCCCTGATATCATTGCTCAGTCAGAACAATTTTATCAGTGCTGTGGCGAGCCCAAGGTCACCCAGCTGGCTGCATGTGGGGGAGTGCAGAATCAAACCTGGCTTGCCAGATTAGAAGTCCACACTCCTAACCACTACACCAACCTGGCTTTTATACCTATTAATCTATTTAATTTCTTCCCACAATCAGGCTTAGATAGTTTATAATGATAAAAACACAACTAAAACCAGTACTCTCCCCCCACCCTCTTAAATACCCTCCACGGGGCTAACAGGATGCAGGATGGTCAAGGGGACGGAGGAAAACTCATATAATTTCCAGACAGCCATAGCCTCAATCATAAGCCTGGTGCAAGAGTGCCATTTTGTAGGCCCTGAAGAATGACAGTTCCTTCAGGACCCAGATTTCAACTGGCAACTTATTCCACCAGGTCGCAGCCAGAACCAATGGGCCTGGGCTCTGGTAAAAAAAACAGATGAACATCTTTAATGCAGGGATTACCAACAAACTGGTGTTAGTAGAGTAGAGGACAATGCTCTCTGGAGATGGTCCCTCAGGTACAAAGGGCCCAGATTACATAGGACCTTAAAGTTCAGTAACATATCCTTGAACCTGATCTGGAACTCCACTGGTAGCCAATGCAGCTGCTTGAGAGCAGGTGAATATAAGCCCTTCATGTGTCCCTGTAAGGACCCACGCAACTGCATTCTGCACGAGCTGTAATCTCTGAATCAGGGCTAAGGGCAGCCCTGCACAGAGCTAGTTAGAGTAATCCAGCCTGGAGGTGACCATTGTATGAATCACTGTGGCCAGGTATCCTAGGCCCAGTAGTTCACCTAACAAGGATGGTAAAACACTTTTTTTGTGCCTTCATTTATAGGAAGGCACTGAAAGTCATCCACAAGCTCTTGACAGTGTGGGAAGCTGTTAAATGCATTCCATCAAGGCAGGGGAGGCACGCTTTCCTCTTTTGGTCCCTTCTTCCCCAGCCACAGGGCCTCTGTCTTCAGCGCCATCTTGCCACCTTCCAATCATCTGGTGAATTAATTTGGGGGTGTATCCAGTCAGATATCCATCAACAGATAAAGCTGGGTGTTATCATTGTACTGGTGGCACCCTAGCCCACAGCCCTGGACCAGCTGTGTAAGAGAGAGCATATAGATACTGAATAATAACGGGGAGAGAATCTTAGCCTGTGGAATGCCATAAGGGAGTGGACAGTGGCATTGCTCTTCCCTAATGGCTACCCTATGTCCCCGACCATGGAGAAAGGAGTTCAGCCACTGCAAGGTCATCCCCCATATCCCACATCAGCAAGGCCAAGAACTCAAAGCTCCTAATAAACTGTATCAAACACTGCTGTGAGATCTAGTAACACAAGAAGCGCTGATCCACCGTGGCCCAGCTGCTTTAGGAGGTGAGGGCGACCAATCTGTTTCCATCCCATGCCCATGCTGAATGAGTCCAATACCAATGCTTCCTCTAGGAATGCTTTAAAGTGTGGTTGATGTAGTTTTTACTGGATAGTTTTGAGGGCACTAGAAGGCAGGAGCTTACATTTATTTATTTTATTTCTTAAAATATTTCTACCTCACTTTTCATTGTGGGGGTTTACATATCCATGTGTGTGTGTAAGGGGGAGTTAAAACAACAGAGAAACCTGCAATTACAAAAATCAAGCAGCCACTACTGTCCACAGTCCTCTGAACCCTCTGAAACCCTTTTATTCACATCTCAAGAATGCTTTCTTGAAATAAAACTTATGAAAAACAGCCAACAGCAATGTCCTCCACACCTGTAGAAGTTAGCCATTCCAAAACATTGGATCTATTCTGAAAACATTTTTGTCCAAGCTGAAATAGAACACCCCAGGGGGCACTCCTTGCTGTACACTTGACATATGGCATATGCAAGCGAGAGATAAGGATTTTGGGGGTAGGAGCATAAAAATATTTTAAATCAAAATGGAAGTCTCTGGATCATTAAAGTTTGAGAACTGCTCTCCTATGGTGTTCAGAACCATTTGTTCTCAGATAATATAGTGTTCTGTAAAGAGCCAACAGTAGATAATAAATATTCTACTATATTACAAAGATAAATTATGGATGTGAGAGACTAATACTTTATGTCATGGGAGTTTAATATCTTCATGTAGGCTTGATGTCTTTATGTATTCTCTCTATCAGTCACAGTCAAATCAGTAATATCCATACTGTTTAGTAAAACAATTTTTAAAGTACCCTATATTTTATTCAAACTAAAAAAAACCCTAATATACAACTTAACTCCACTTACTTCTCATCCATCAATTGTTATGCAAACCACAAACAACTCTGGGTTATAATTTAAGATGATGGTAAAATTAATTAGTAGCACTGCAGTAATAGCAGTGCTAATTAAATCATTTAAAACCTTGCCTATAGCAATATTGCATGAATAATAGCATTGATACTAACAATGCATTCCTTGCATCTCATACCATAGATGTTTTTATATAGCTCATTCTAATTAAAACATGATATTTTATCAACATAAACCAACTAAATCAACTATTAACTTTTGAGCATCTGAATCCTTATACATTAAGGAACTCCGTGAGAAGAAACGGGAACTGAGACGACTAGAGCGAGTTTGGAGGAAGACTCATGACGAAGAATTGAGAGCATCTTATAGAACTCAGTTAACGACTATGAGAAGGCGGTGAAGTCAGTAAAACACAACTTTTACTCGACTGGCATCACATCTGCGCACTCACGCCCAGCACAACTATTTAGGGTAGTCCGATCTCTCACCGCCCTCGATGAAGGGCGCCAAAATAATAGCAAAATTGGACATTAGCTGTGAGGCATTTGCGAGTCACTTCGCAGACAAAATCTTGACTCTCCACCATGACCTCCCTCCAATTTTGGACACAGAAAGTGAACTAGAGGCTCCTTGGCCATCTTTGGAGAGAACAATGAGTTAGTTCAGACCACTCTCATTAGATTAAGTGGACAGGATGCTAGCAACAACAAGGCCAACCACTTGCCCTCTAGACCCGTGTCCCTGGACGTTATGCAGCTCTTAGCGACTCACTCCGGCAGGAACCTAGGCATGATCCTGGATGCTTCTCTTACAATGGAAGCCCAGGTCACAAAGGTAGCACAGCTGGCATTTTACCACCTCCGCCAAGCCAAACTACTAGCGCCCTACCTGGAACCAGAGCACCTAGCCACAGTGATCCATGTGATGGTCATCTCTAGACTGGACTTCTGCAACTCGCACTATGCAGGCCTAACATTATCCTTGATCCGGAAACTACAACTGATGCAGAACACCGCGGCCAGGATTCTCACTAAGACATCATGGAGATCTCATATCCGGCCGGTACTCCAAGATCTAGGTTGGCTCCTAGTTGAATTCCGGATTAAGCTTAAGGTTTTGGTAATCACGTTTAAGGCCATACACGGTCTGGGCCCAGTGTATCTGAGGGACCGCCTCCCTGCCTATACCCCGAGAAGAGCGCTACGCTCTGCCACTTCCAAAGAGGGACATCGTACCTCAACAAGGGCCAGGGCCTTTTCAGTCCTGGCCCCCACCTGGTGGAATGAGCTCCCCGAAGAGATCAGGGCCCTGCCAGAACTTCCACAATTCCGCAGGGCCTGCAAAAGGAAGCTCTTCCACCAGGCATTTGGTGAGGCCGACTGACCCATTTGTCTACAGGTCCCCCCTCCAGACTGAGGGACTGAATCTAGTGAGGGAATGTCAAAATTTTGTTTAACAAAGTTTTGTTAAAATACTGCTCTAATTGGTATGTTATTGTTATATATTGTTTTATTTATTTATTTATTTATTTATCATACTTATATACCGCCCTCCCCGGAGGCTCAGGGCGGTTTACATCATAACAGAGAACAATACATAAAACAGTCTGTAACATGTATAACTGATAACTAATAATTGTAACCAAAATAACAGCACAATATAACGGTATAACAATATAGTACTACAAACAGGTCCAGGGCTTATTGCTGGGATTCTGAGGGGGTGGTTTATTTATTGAATTCTGAGGGGGGGTGGGGGGGGAGCAGGGGCCCTTGGTCGCTGTTGATTACGTCTGGTCTCAGCCAAATGCCTGGTGGAGGAGCTCCTTTTTGCAGGCCCTGCGGAACTGTTTAAGCTCCGTCAGGGCCCTGATCTCTTCTGGGAGCTCGTTCCACCAGGTAGGGGCCAGAACAGAGAATGCTCTGGCCCTGGTCGAGACCAGACGGACTTCTTTAGGGCCAGGGATCCTTAGCTGGTTGGTGGTAGTAGAGCGCAGAGCTCTTTTGGGGGCATAGGCGGGGAGGCGGTCCCTCAGGTACACTGGGCCCTGACCGCGTATGGCCTTGACGGTAATAA
The DNA here is from genome assembly GCF_049243985.1 of Paroedura picta. Lineage (NCBI taxonomy): Eukaryota > Metazoa > Chordata > Lepidosauria > Squamata > Gekkonidae > Paroedura > Paroedura picta. Next base: position 78,544,255 of record NC_135369.1, on the reverse strand, counting down.
CCAGAACCTTTAGTCTGATCCGGAATTCAACTGGTAACCATTGCAGCTGGTGGAGAATAGGCCGGATATGAGACCTCCACGGTGTTGCTGTGAGGATCCTGGCTGCTGCATTTTGAACCAGTTGTAGTTTCCAGGTCAGGGCTGAGGGCAGGCCTGCGTAGAGCGAGTTACAAAAGTCCAGTCTAGAGGTGACGATTTTGAGAGTGTTCTATGTAAATGTTTCAAAATGTTTTATGTAAACCGCCCAGAGCCGTAGGGAAGGGCGGTATAAAAATCTAAATAAATGAAAATAAAATAAAATAAATTTAGACACACCTTTGGTAAACGTGCAACATTCTCTTCTTACTAAAAATTATTCCTTACCTGGAGAGAATTTATACTTGTAAATAACAATAAGTATTTAAACCATCTTATATACTGACAATTTAAATCTTTCTCCCAACACATACACACACTGTGACGGACAGTCAGGTCCCAAGTGCTAAAATAACACCAACAGTTAGTGAAGGGTTAAAAATCTTCACTAGGCAGAGAGCCCCAGAGTGTCAGTCTGCTCTTAGCGCAATGATTGGCCAGCAACAGTTGAGAGGAAACTGATATTCTAGGTCTGTGCTGAGAGAGATTCAGTTTATTCAGGTTCTGATTCAGATTTGGATGCTTGTTTAGAGGGCAATCTGACAGAGCTGACCATCCGCTTGGGGGAGAAACTCTAGTTACAGAGCAGAGTTTTCTACTGACAGTTAATCCACACAGTGTCTGGACAACTAGAGCAGATATTTCACAGTGGAAATTGGGGCAGTGTGTTATTAACTTCCAATTCAGGCCAAATTGTAAGGAGAATTCTTCTAAGGAAAGGAGGATCCCTACCCAGTTTGAAAGGAGAACTGTGTATTTCCTCAGACTTGAGGGGGGGGGAGTGCTTCAGATTCTTCAGTACACAGTGGGATTCTGGTTCTTCTAGGAAAGAAAATTAGAGGTACTAGGAAAGAATATCCACTGACTAGTAGCCAGGGGAGTTCAGGGGAAGTCAGCAGACAAAAAGATTTTTAAAAAACATACGTTTTAGATAAATACAATAACAAAAACTCTCAGATTAAAACAGGAACCAGAACAAATGGAATGAAATTAATTCAAAAGAAATTCCATCTAAACATCCGGAAGAAGTTCCTGACAGAGTGGTTTCTCAGTGGAACAGGCTTCCTCTGGATGTGGTGGGTTCTCCATCTTTGGAAATTTTTAAACAGAGGCTGGATAGCCATCTGACAGAGAAGATGATTCTGTGAAGGCTTAAGGTGTGGCAGATTATAGTGGATGAGCGATAGGGTTGTGAATGTCCTGCATAGTGCAGGGGGTCGGAGTAGATGACTCATGATGTCCCTTCCAACTCTATTATTCTGTGATTCTATGATTCTATGTTTAACAACAAAAGTTAAAAACAGCAAAAGAAAGTTGCAAAGACTACATGACTTTAATAGGAGCCATATTTGGTTTAAGAGTCAATGTGATATAGAGTAACGATCCCCAACCTGTGGGCCGTGGACCACATGTGGTCCTTCGACTAATTGGAGGTGGGCCGCGAAGGACGCCTTCTCCCCCCCCCCACAGCCTTTTACTTCATCCCCCCCCAGCCCTTTACAACACACTTTGGGTGTCATTGTCTCCCATCACTCCCAGATGGGACTATTTTGATGCAGAGAAACAAGCTCAGGGTTCCCATTGATTTGTCATTGTCATGAGTTAAAATTTCCATGAAAATAAAATGTTCCTTATGTTCATTGTTGTGGTGTGTCTGTATCTTATTTTGAAGGGATGTTTAAACATTACCATAGCGATCAGAGAGCGTTAGGGCAGTGGTTGAGAGTAGAGGAGTAAACTACCCCCCTCCACTGGGCCTCAGTAAAAGGCGTTGAGTGGTCCCCGGTGAGTGGTCCCCAGTGATAAAAAGGTTGGGGACCACTGATGTAGAGTATATGGCTAGGATCTGGGAGACCCAGGCTGAAATCTCCACTCTGCCAAGGAAGCTTGCTGCATGACTTGGGGTCAGTCATACACTGTGTCTAATCTACTTCACAGAGTTTTTGTGACAGAGAAGACAGAGCAACAAAGTGAGCTGCTTTGGTTCCCCATTAAGGAGAAAGGCAATAAATGAAGCAAATATATATAATTCATTGATTGTCTCGCCCATTCTGAAAATATGACATCTAACATTATGAGTCACTTCAGTATGACAAACTACTTCACAGCTGAATGGATAAAGGCTAATGTGAACTGGCCCACAGACACAGTATACTAACAGCCGCCATCACAATGATTTTTTTTTATGCCAAATAGGAAAAAAAGCCTTGACATACAGTATATGGATGTTTCTGCTCCCCCATATTATAATGCAGAAAAGATACCTCACTTCAACTAAGTGAAAAGCAGTCTCAAGTTGGCCTGGGAGTTGCTTGAATTGTTCCCCTATAGAGTTAATTGTACCACAGTTAATGCTGTCATCCATCAGTGTAGCTTACTTCATATATGCATTCTTGAAATCAAAGGTGCTGGTTCAAGAAGAGCTATTCACATTTGAAAACTGTAAGCTCTTTGTTTCCTTCAGTTTCTATGATTAATGCATTTGTTCTTTGTGATGACCAAACAATTTAACTGTGTGAAATCAATTTATGACTGTTTTAATTTAGCTGCTTTGCTTTATTTTCTTACATAAGAAGTCCAAGGCACAGTATAAAAGCTCAAAAGACAAACGAGAAAGCAAGAAAGATGTGTGCTTCATGTGAAAAATATTTATAATTATGCATGACTACCAATCTTGGGTAGTATGAAAAGCTACTTCTGTACTAATTTGCAAATAGGGAACCTAAAAGTATTTGCTCCCTGACTTTGGGACTCTCATTAAAGTACGAAAATCTGTGCATGATATGAAGGAAAACTGGGACTAAACTGATTCAGAATGGACTACAGTTGAACTAGTACTTTGAATGTACTACCACGAATATGTTTGTTGAGGGAAAAGATTATTGCAATGATAACAAAGGAAGGCAAAATGATCTGTGCAACCCCTGAGGATTCCTTTCCAAGTTATTTTCAACAATTTTTCAGGACTAAGCTTCCCTTGAACTAATAAATCAGCCACCTGTAGCCTATTACCCTAAATCCTATCATTTACCATTGTGTGGATTTAATCAAAACCATTTGTTTACTTGAGTTAAGCCACCAGTTGCTCTTTCGCTTGAACTCTTTCCTGGTAAAGCTTCATTTTGGAAAATGAAAATATATGTCTATCTATTGAAATGTATGGATGACTTCTTGCTTACTGAAAGATGGAATTAAGAGGCACCATAACAATAGCCTGGGAAAAGTTTCTAGGCCAAATAAATTCAGATAAGAAGAGACAGAAAATGCATTCTGAGTTCAAGGGCAGGCCTAAGGAAATAATCAAACCTGTGCAATATTTAATATTTTATAATACAAGGAAGACTTTGAGATAATTTTCTTCACAATTCAAGTAGATGATACTGCTTTTTGGCACATGTGTAAATATTATTCATCACATTTTATTTCATTCTTATGCCACAAAGCTCAATGTAGCATTCATTGAGTTTTCCCATTTTATCCTCACAATAGCTCTATAAGGTAGGTTAAGAGGAGAGACCATCCCAGGAATGAGTGGACCATGGATTGCAACAATGCAAATTCTGATATCCTTTAAATGAACAAACAGTAAAAATGCTATATAAAATAGAGGTTTTATATTTGATTGACATGTTTTTAATAAATGTTGTGAGGTGCCTTGGACACATTTTAAACAGGTAGCACAGATGATAAATTCAACATATCTATCCTGAACCCCATAAACATTCAAATTCTTTAAAAAAAATCTTTACAAATTATAATTAGAGAAAATTAATATTTATGATTTAGGGCCAGTTCCATTGCACAAACTGCAACATACGACTTCCATGTTAGTCATAGCTTTGAGAGGAAAAAAGACAGTTATATAGTAAATACGAATATACCTAGACCTGAAGAAGATATATGCCTTGTAAGATTCTGTGTATGGCTTAGGAGTGATCATATATTCTTCAAAGTTCAATACATTTACCTTATGGTACCGAATAACATATGGGAGCAATTTACATAAGCACTCCTCTAGAGATACATTATAGCCTAAACTCTTAAAACATCAGCTGAAATATCCACCTATTGATCATCAAAAGTGCATTTTACGTCCCTTTGTTTCACTAGAGAGAAGGAGGTAGCCTTTCTAGAATTGCTTGATTTTTAACATAAATGAATTGTATTTTAGGAACTTACGTCATATTGTTTTATTGTTTATTGTTTATATGATTGTTCAGCCACCCTGAGTTCTCAGGAATACAAAGCGAAACAAAATAAATAATAAAGGAAGTAACCCTTAATTATTGATAAAATGATTCCATGGGAACTTGAAGTGTTTTTATTTCCCTCTTTAGATTCTTAAAACTTGCTAAGCAAATGCTTAAACAAGCAAACAGAAATTCTTTCTTAGCTTATAAATACATCCTGTTATTCCATGTATTGATTCATAATTAGGTTAGAACACAGGACAAATAATGTGCTGATTATTAACATTATGGGTTGTTGTGTTTATGAGTGTCAGAAGTAAAATCAAAATATTTTCCTACAGACACAGTGAATGTAGGAATATACATTTGTTAAATATGCTAGTCAAAAGGAGGCTTCTGGGCAATAAAAAAGAAATTTTGTTTGCTATAATCTCAGTGCCCACCCACCATCATTGCTGCTGCTTCTCAATGGAAAAGGAAGCTATAAAGTAATGATGAAACATAAAGTCATTGTAGCTGTTTGTGGCTGCCAAATGACTTAGTTGAAGTAATTTCTCAAAGGACATGCATGCGTATTGAAGCTCTATAGAGAGGCAATGTATAGTTGTTGGGTGGTTTTAAGAGAAAAAGCTACCCACCACAAAGGGAAAAGGGGGACAGATGAAAGAGTATCAATGCAGAGAATAGGAAAATATTAAAGAAATGGCAGACACTAGGCCTTGTAGGCTTTGGCTAAGAGAGGGAAATATTTCACCATGACGGTGGGGGTCCTTTGTGGTCTCTTCCAGCTATTATTCTGATTACTCAGAAGGTACAGTGGCAGCTACAACAGAATTAGATGTCCTTAATCAATGATAGGAGGCGGGTAACAGAATGGATGAGGTCAATAAATTGAATCTCAATTCAGATAAAACTGAGCTGGTGATGGTACTGATAGTTGAACCAGGTCACCGCCTGCTCTGGATAGTTTTATTCCCTATGAAGGAGTACATTCACAGCTAAGGGGCACTGTTAGACATAAAACTGTTGTTGAACATTTAGATCTCAGTCACTGTATATCGTGGCTTTGAAAGCATTGGGGAGTGAAATCTGGTTCCATGTTTTCATCACCACCTGGTTAGATTACTGTAAAGTGCTCTATGTGGGTTATCCAAGAAGATAGATTGAGAAAGTCAACAAGTCTACAATTCAGCAGTAAGGCTGCTATCAGGCACAGATTACACACCGCGTCTTAAAGATCTTCTGATATTGCCTTTTCATTTCCAGTTCTAATATGTGCTATCCTAAACAAAGTTACACTTTTCTAAGACCAGTGAGATCAATGGCTTAGAAGGGTGTACCTCAGTTCAGGGTTACAATGAAACCTTTAAAATCCTCCATGATCTGTGACCAGGGTAGCTGAGGATTGGGAATTTTTGCATAATCCTGCCTAAACATTTTGTTCTTAATTGCAGACTCTGCTTCTTTCTTCCTGCCTTCAAAGGTAATATGGGTGACTAAGAAAGAAAGGGCATTTTCTGTAGTGGTGCTCTGACTCTGAAATACAATTCCCCTCTCTTTGCCTGGCCAGGCACTGTAACAGGGATATGATTAGAGTTCCTCATAGTTTCATCCAAGAATTGATAACTGTTTTATTACATTGTAAATTGCCACAGACATGAACGTAAACAGACAGCACATACATATTTTCATCAATAAATAAAACTGAACTACTACTTTGGACTCTAAATTGTTGTTTGGTTCCTGGAGTTATAATTTCAATTTATCTGACTGTGGCATTATATATCAGGAATAATGAGTAAGAGCCAACAAATTTGTGATAGCAGAATGCTATGCAGCACAAAATACAATAGCTCTGCTTCACTAAGCTGAAGCCCCAAAATGTATAGTTGTCACCGACATAGACACGTCTGCTAAACTGTACAGCACTACAGATATTTCTACCAAACACAATTCTAGTTTATGACTATAAACTCAATGTTTTTAATTAACCGTGCATAGAAAATAGTACATAGCCCACATTACTCATCAAAATTGGAAAGCGGCATCAATTATCTAAGCTCCTTTTGAACTTTGGCCAAAATTCTGTTATTTCCAGAATTTTGATATTTAAATCCCTGGATTTCAGGTCAGGTTAAAAAATGACACAAAGCTAGGAGATAAAGGAGGGAAGGAAAGAATAAGGGATTTAAAACGAGAAGAGACACAGCTGTCACAATTCACTAGAGGGAACATTTTCCAGGATTGCCGTCTCTATTTATTTTCAACAGAACTTTACAAAGCTTAATATAAAACTGGCTTCAAAGGATGAAACAAAGCAAAATATAGCACAGCACAAAATGAACAAAACCAAGTATAAGTAGGGGTCATCATCAAGGTTGAAGTAGTACGTAGGTTGCCTTCCCTTGTCTCCCAGAACTGAGGAGCATATGTTGCACAAGGCAGCCAGTTCTTCCCTCTTTTTGCCATGAATTTATTAGGCTTTATCTAATGCTAGTGTATTTTTAAGTGTGCAGAAAGCTTATAAGAGCTGTGCTCTGCACTGGCCTAGGCTTCAGGTATGCTACCTGTCCTTCTCAGGACAGCTTGTGAGGAACAAAGATAATTTGGGTAGTTAGCATGATAAATTCTGCTCCTTCACTTGATTAATCTGAACATTTGGCCTTATAGTAGTGGGAGCAGAGAGCTCTGACTTTCACCTAATAAGAATAACAGAACTGAAGAACTCTGGAAGACGGACGACTCCATTTTCCTAGCTAGAGGTCTGGGGAGAAGGAGCATTCCTACAACAGAAGCACAAGGGAAGATGCTTAGATGGTCTTCACACAATTACACAGAAATCACCCAATATAAGGGAAAGTGGAGCTTTATGTTTATAACAGGGGGGCAGGAGCTGAATACAAGTTGGAACAGTTTTGTAATGCTATGAAAAGCTCCTGTTGGTTTTTATAACCCAGTTTTGGGTTATAATGAAAATAGAATTTTGAAATTAAAATAGAATTTGGTATAGTATGAATAGTAATGAAAAGAGAGAGGGCTTCAGATAATTAATTAAGTCATTTGAAACTGTTGCTAAATGGAAATTTGATTGCATCTTTTACAATCATTAGTAGCTGACATTTAAAATAAAAATAAAGTATTGCTGAACACTGATAAGTGTGAACATTAAGGACAAGACAGAATAGAAGTGATGGTGATCTTACATAGACACCGGGACATCAAAGCTGCCTTGTTGCCACCATCAGGTTCCAAGTACCATTGCTAACAGTACTGAAAGAGTTGTATAGTGAAGGAATTACCTTAAAACAAACTGTTAACTCTTGAGCCAAGAAGGTCTTCACAAATACTGTGTAATGCACAGCTGGTATATACTATAGACGCAGCAGAGCAGTAGAGGACTCGGAGCAGAAGAGGGCTTGGCAGGGCTGGAGTGACCCATTATAATGGCCTGTCCAGTCCAGTTTTACACACCACTACAATGATTGGCACGTGCCGCTAGGGGGGGGGGGCAGGGGCTGGGTTGGTGGCCTCTTTAAATCTGCCCACCTGCCAGCACCCGGCCTTTTTCCTTCTCTGCAGTTTCATGCCGGATCAACCCTTACCACCCTTAATTCTGTTCTGTGTGTCTGTAGTTTTTGTTGCTTTACTCATATTTTATGCAAACCAGGTTAGGTCTCTATTCTGAACATCAGAGCTGGTGGATAGTTTGCATGGGGTGGATCCATACTGGGTGGGGAGGCTATGTGGATGCTGAGCCACAGAGCCATCACCGGAATGGGGAGGGCTGCCTGACTTGCATTTCTGGGTAGCAGAAAGGAACCCAGAAGTGGCTGACACCTGCAGGCTCCCCAACATACCTGCCATGTCCCAAGTGAACCTTTAAAGAAGAATGTTATGGGAAGCAACAATAAAAAGAATTTTTAGCACCCTAAAAAGCATACAAAACAATATGCAATGGAGCAAAAATTCCCAATCCTGGCTATAATGAGGTCGGTCATCAATGATTTTACAAAACAGAAAGAAATGTAAGGATTGCAAAGTTGATGTAACCTACTTGGTAATGGTTAAAAACTGTTGGAGATAATTACTTACATGAATGCAGCTGGTGGGCTGTCAAAATCTGAGCTATCTGGGTGGAAGTGATCCATTTGACAGCTGTCAAACTCTTAAGTACCCAGAAAGTCCGCTTGGCCTCGACCAGGGCCAGGGCCTTTTCGGCCTTGCCCCAACCTGGTGGAATGAGCTCCCGGGAGAGCTATGGGCCCTGACAGAACTATCAAGGTTTTCTATCACATGTTTGGTTGAGGCCAGGGAAAGGGTGCCCAGAATCACAACTTTGGGGTCCCACCCTATTATAGACTATGCTATGGGAGATCTTGGCACATGAAAACTGTGGTAGGCAAAGGTGGCTGGAGCAGTGGAGCTGTGGGCTTTCTCTTTGTTTTGTTCCGCCATCTTAATGCTCTTTATATTAGATTGCTTTAATTGTGGTTGGGGATGTTTTAATTGTTGATACATTGGATTGTGTTTTTATTGTTTTACTGTGAGCCACCTCGGGCTGGCAGTTGCTGGGAAAGGCAGGTCTTTTGAAGTCATTTTTAAAAAGTGACAACTGTCAAATAGATCAATCAGATCTAGATAGCTTAGATTTTCACAGCTGTCAAATGGATCTCTTCCATCTAGATAGTTCAGATTTTATTGTTGCTTTTCAAAAAACTCTAAAGGGCCTCTGTAACCAGCAACTGATCCTTATCAACATCTGATGAATTTACCGGTGAGTTAACCAATGCTACCCTCCTATGCCCCACCGCAGAGCTCTTCGCTCTGTGAATGAAAACATATGGGTGAGCCCTGGCTCACAACAGCCTCAACCCAGGCCCTGCCGGAGCTTTTTCAGTTCCACAGGGCCTGAAAGATGGAGCTCTTCTTCCAGGTCTTTGGGCAAGGCCAGGGTAATTAGACCTAGCCCCTCCCCTCCAGATTGGTTAGAACAGCTGCCACTTCCTGATTACCATGTTACCATCTATCCCCTGGGAAGTTGCGGAATGAGGGAGGGTAGTTTTTTCATTTTATTGGGGTTTTATTGTGGGTGTTTCAATGTCTGGAAGTGATGGAAAAGAGAGGGGTCCTGATCATAAAAGTGCTTGCAGGCCAAGGCTTGTCACACATGGTAGTGACTGGTGTCCAGAGAAGTAAGTACTCTAATTTCAGCTTAACTGTGTTGGGAGGATGGCAGGGGGCAACGGAGTGGAGGGTGCCTGCCCTAGCTCTGTTCCCAGCCCTGAGGAATAGGCTGCTGGGCTGTTTCTGGCATTGGGGGATGAGGACAATGGAGTGTGAAGTCAAATCCAGTGGGAGTGTCTGGGTGATGTCACTTCTGGCGGCATGTGACTTCCATGGCTGTGGCAGGGAGCTGATATCACTTCTGGGATTTCTTGAAACCTGAAGAGTTTCTCTATACTAAAAAGGCTGAGAAGGGCTGGTATAAACCTTCTCTTTGGTCTTTGGTAGTCAGTACTGCCAACTCTCAAGGTCTTTCACATCATTGCTACTTAACACGTTTAACTGGGAATGCCAGGGACCTTTTGCAGACAATACTCTACCACTGAGCCATCTCTGAGGTCAGAAGTCTGAAGAAGAGAAAAGGTAAACTACAGTAAGATTTATTCAACATAGCATAATTTAGGCCATTTTGAAGTTAAACAAATGTAAACACAGATACTCTGTTCTTTTTTTGTTTTGTTTTGCTTCTTCCCACCAACTATAAAGGATTTTGTTTGTTTCCTGGACTTCATATGTATTCTACTGTATAATGCTTTAAAAACAGAACGTTCTTCCCCCAAATCTGATTCTATTTCAGACATTCTTCTTATAGAAAGAATTTCTAGGCTGCTGCCTAGGGCCATTTGGGCCTTTAAGTTCTTAAAAGACACTAAAAACAACACAGTAACTTTAAGAAATCTACACCAAACTGTATTTCGACATGTAGGATTTATTTCCATGTAGAGGATATTATTCCAGAGATCTGCTTTCTGTTCTGTGTTTTGCAACTGGAACAGCCATCCTTTAATACAGTGGTCCGCAACCTTTTACAGGCTGCGGACCAGTGGCGGCGGGGATGGCAATTGCCCGGCTGCGCAGCCGCGCATGCGCGTTTTCAGCCGTGCGTGCGCATTTTCAGCCGTGCATGGTGCAAGCGCGCATGTGCGGCCCTGCTTCCCTCCCCCCCACAAAAAGAATCCTGCCGGGCCACAAGCTAATTGGTTTTGCTGCCGATTTGCTTGCGGTCTGGGAAGTTTCTCACTGTGGGGGGGGGCGGGGAGAGGGAGCTGCGCCCCGGTGCTAGGGCCTTTGTGGCCGGCACCGGGCCGCAGGCCAGTGGTTGGGTACCAACACTTTAATACATGCTATAGGCAGATTTGCCAATAATATAAAATTCAGGCAGATTTGCCAATAATATAAAATTCAGGCTTCTAATTTTATCTTAACTGTATAAAACTGAAGAAGTGTAAGTCAAGAGCTTCTAATTAAATTACAATTCATTTTGACAGAGTGACTAATATTTGCTTGTTCTATTTCTGTTATAATAAACAATGGTACCTCAAAATAATTGCTATGGTTAAAAGTTAATTCCAATAGCATGGAAAATCCTGTTTCACATCCACTATAAATCACTGATATAGTAGTTTTCTGGAACAAGCTAAACATGAAAACAGAACCCCACTTATCAGAGACTAAACAAATTCACTTTATGAAAAAATGCCTTTCCTTTGGAGACAGGCTTGCAGACTAGTCCTGTGGGAATAACTGTAGTGCTGTTTTTGGATTATTGCACCCATATTTTTCTACTTATAGTCTGCATGTTCATAATGTATTAATAAATGGCTTCCTGAAAACATTTTTCTTTTACAATCACTGTGTGATAGTTTTGTGTTTCTATTTCTAAAAAATTATTTTAAAACTAAGATCCAAACAATTATAGTGTAATAATTCACATGGAGTAAGAAAAATATTAATTTACATATTATATAGCTTGGATCTCACACAGAATGTCCACTGATTGAAGGGTTTTATGTCAGTGGAGAATGAGTCCCCCGCCTGCCCCCTCCTGTTGCAGCTCCAAGGAGACTGGGAAGCACCAAAAACAGCACACAGGGAAGGAAGGCTGGGCTGGCAGTTGCATGGCAGCAGGGCTAATCCCCACTTACGCATGATGTTGCCACCCTCCTGACTCCCTCCCAGTCCCAATCCACTGTAGGGCCTCTGATGGCCTATGGCAAGGGAACACTGATTTTTCAGCATTCCCTTTTTTGCCACAGCTACCATTGGACGCTTGGCCGGGGCAGGTTACAGAGACCAGGGGGGGGTATATGCCCCACTCGGCTCCACAGCATTACACAGCACCACAGGGTCGACTGGGGCTTTGTGTATCACACAATCCCACTTTCTTGTAAAATGAAACACACACACCCATCACTGCCCCTGAAGCAGTTTTCCCCAGGGGGATGCATTTCAGCTTGAAGCTGGGCTGTTGCCAAAATGAGTCCCCCACAGGGACGCAGAAAGCAGTGGGCCAGCGTGCACTGCTTTACTGCATCCCCCATGTGCTGCAATAAATGGCAAATCATTCTACTCCACCACAATGCTCCAGCAGTGGCCCAGCCCAGCTCTGGCAGCGGCCCGGCCAGTCTTAACCTCCCCAGTGTGGTGTAGTGGTTAAGAGTGGTGAACTGTAATCTGAAGAACCGGGTGTGATCGCTCACTCCTCCACATAAAGCCATCTGGATGACCTTGGATGACCAGTCACAGTTCTCTCAGACCTCTCAGGCCCACCTAACTCACAGGGTGTCTGTTGTGGGGAGAGGACAGGAACATGATTGTAAGCCACTCTGAAACTTCTTCAGGTAGAGAAAAGTGGGGTATAAAAACCAACTCTTGTTCTTCTATTTCTTCCCTCTTTCCCCAGCAAAAGATCCTCTCATTGCCTGGAATGTCTATGAATTTACATACAGGGGATTAGGGATTGAACTGCTCCTGCCTCCAGTCTGGAAAGTTAAACATACATCTATTTTCAAGAGAGTAGAAGAATGTGCTGATATAATCCAACTAGCTGTGGAAGAGCAGTCTCTTTTGTGATACAGGGACAGCCCCCTCAATCAAGTAATTAAGTGTAAACTGTTGAAGGCCAAAAGCACATATATTTAGAGCTCTGTTGATGTAATAGCAGATTCAACAGGATCAGTCATGATAAATTTAGGTTGCAGTGGACCATGAGTACCAACAGACATGCATACCTAACTCATTTTCTTCTAATGCTCCTTGTGGACACATCTATGGAAGTTAGAATGTGGGAATAAGGGGCATCTGTATGGCACAATTTATACAACTAGACCTTTTTTTCCCCATCTGTACATGAATGATACTGTCCCCAATTACATTACTACTTGTTTTTCAGGAAAGGTAACATTCCAGGGACAAAATACATTGTTCTATGTAGACGCCTAGCCAACTGTCCAACATCTAAAGGGCTAATTGAATGTAAACTATTAAGAGAAAATATATATTTAGAACTCATTTTCAATGACACATATGAACTCTTGACAACTGTGAGATAAAGCAAATTAGCAGCATTATTTATGTAGAATAGTACTTTTTAGAAAAGGAGTTATGGAACTGCCGCTTAACTGTGACTAAGTTAAAAGCCTCTAGATTTTTGTTGGATTTTGTTAAAATAAAACAAGTAATATGATCTCCTCAACACTGTATGGGATTGCTGGGGAAATGCATTCTTCAGTTAACCTACAGTATGGATTTGGGGAATATCCAAGATCAATTGAAAACACACACACAACTCCATGCCTCAAAAGCTCTAAGAGTCCTTTTTGTTTCCTGGAGCTTAGGCCAGAAAAAGTATAGATGTAAGCTAAATTGTACATTTTGATGACAAAATAAAATTTGTTCTTTTATAAATTGTTTTAAAAGAAAAATAGATTTGTGGGTAGCTGTGTTGGTCTGAAGTAGCAAAAAAAATTGAGTCCAATAGCACCTTTAAGACCAAAAAAGATTTATTCAGGGTGTGAGCTTTCACGTGCATGCATACTTCCTCAGACAAAATGGAACAAAGATCACGAAAGTACAGATATATAGAAAAGGTAAATCAGTGGCAAATTAGTAAACTGTGTCATAATATTCAAATTATGCAGTTTGGTAATTCTTTACTGAAACAGCTAATCAGTCCTTTTGAGTTCAGTTGTAGTTCACAGAAACATTGGAGAAATAAAAATGTCAAAGTTAGTAATTAATGGCAGACACCTTCCCAGTTGTGAAAAGAAATAATTAAAAGAGACTAGTTGCTTGCCCCACTCCTGCCAGTCTCCCAAGGCTGCCCCCATTCTCCGGAGGGTGAGAGCGGCCTCGGAGGCATAGTGGAGGCAGCCCCAGCCCAGCAACACATAGCGCTGTGTGTCACTGTGCTGGCCCCTCCTTGGAAGACCAGCAGTGGTGACACCAGAGCACTGAGCATGCCTCAGTGCTCTGGCACTGCTGCCGCAGTCCATCTATTAGCGCAGTCCCTGTGGGCAGGACTATGGACATCATGTCCATAGACTTCCGTTGAAGGGATCACACCAGTAGATGTTCCACATCAGAGGGGATTGTAAGGAATGTGGATACAAGTTTGAGTGTTCACTCAAAGCAATGGAATACTCTAGACTCAACAAGTCTAGAATATCTCACTACGTATGCTAATCTCATTCAACTCTTACATGCCTCAGTCAAGACCTACATAACTTGCTTTGACCTCATGGTACAAAAAGGGCAATTAAAGATACTCATCTTATAAGATCATCTCTATTGAAAACGTGGAGTAAATATCAAGGAAGAATTAGCCCTGGAACATCTACATTTTAAATCGCTGTGGTAGGCATATATGGATAAGGCACAACAATACAGACTGGGTCTACTGAGGTATGTAGATTTGGTATCTTCTGGAGGATGTCTTAAACAATATTCTCAGTTAGTACTAGTAAACAAAAATCTGGACTGATTAACACAGAGTCAAGTAGTCTCTAGAATGAAATAGGAGAATCTGATAAACAATTAAGAGCTTTTACCAAATTAGAAATGCAGATTAAACAAACCACATCTACTAGGTAATGATGAACAAGTGAAAAACTGCATGATTAAATGGATGCAAAATTTTGGACACAAAATTTTATTTGAAGAATAGGAGCAATTGTTGTATAAAATGCAAGGCGAACAAACCAGTCAGTCCTAAAGGAGATCAGCCCTGACTACTCTTTAGAAGGCCAGATCCTGAAGATAAATACTTTGGCCACCTCATGAGAAGGAAGGACTCCCTGGAGAAGAGCCTAATGCTGGGAGAGATTGAGGGCAAAAGAAGAAGGGGACAACAGAGAATGAGGTGGCTGGATGGAGTCCCTGAAGCAGTCAGTGCGAGCATAGAGGACAGGAAGGCCTGGAGGATCATTAGGGTCGCAATAGGTCAGACACGACTTCGCAACTAACAACAACAACAACTGAATCATTTCCAGAGAGCTGATATAAGATGTTCTACAGGTGGTATGTTCTCCCTAAAGGTGTTAGGTATGTTACAGAAATCAGGTGGTAAATGTTGGAGATGCCAAAGGACAATTGGTTTGTTTGACCACATGCTGTAGTCTTGTGAGGTAATTCAAAATTTTCAGGTAAAAATTCATAGTTTGATGCAGAGTATCATGAAATGTAGATTTCCAATTCATGCTAAATTTATGTAATGTTTTCTTCTACCAAATCTACTGAGAATTCCTCTTTCACAAAGCAGCAGCAGCCAGACTTATGGTAGCAGAGATGGAAACAACCACGGTTGCCAGGAATGGAGGCATGGACAAATAAACTATGACAATTTCCACCAATGGCAAAATTAACAAGTTTATTACACAGAGAATCACCAGAAATATTTCTAGAGTGCTGGAAGCGTTTTTTGCACTATCAAAAAAAAACAACTATTTGTTGTAATAAGTACTATTAGAAATTAGAAATACTGCTAAGCTATATGGCTAAATTGTAGCTTTTTCATTCTTATCTCTTTCCTTCAAAATGAATTTTAAAATTTCAAAAAATAAAATAAAATGATAATCATTTGATAATCTTTCTGAAATTAGCTGTTATTAATCAAGAGACATTTAGAGTCTACAATGTGTAAGAACTGAGAGCTTATTGAATGCTGTGAATTGTAAATATAGTCATACAAGCAGGGACATGCAAGGGCTTGTGGGTGGCATCTCCTTTTCCCCTGCATCCCCTCCTCCACTATTTCCTCTTTCCCCTTCATGGCAGTCCTCTCCTCTACCTCCTCCCTTCTTTTCTTCCACCAACCAACCAGTCTTCCCTGTCTTCCCTTTTCCATCCTTCCTGGCAGACTCTCTCTGGGAAAAGTCCAGTGTGTCATCACCAGGTGTGTTCTTGGCAAGTCTTCCTCCATCAGGAAACATGATCAGAAAGGTAACAAAGATCCTTTCCACAGTCTTTTTGGCTTCCAAGTTCACCTTTGCTCCCTCTCCATGGCTTTGCTTTACAAACCAAAAACTTGGAAGGTTCAACAATACCTAGCAACCTCCAAAATGGCAACTGAGAGTTCAGTAGTAGGAATTTTAACTCTCCTCTCTCTCTCTCTCTCTCTCTCTCTGCGTGTGTGTGTGTATAATTTCAAATTTTTCTGTCATCTTCGGACTTCTTTCAGGTTCATAGAGAAATTCTCCTTATCTGTCCTGAGCTCCATTTTGTTATCTATTAATCCATATTCTATGGCCCACTTTAGAATTAGAGATACGATAAACCCCTGATCCTACTCACATGAGAAATGGTATCTAATATTTTGCTATAACACTGTGGCCTGAAATGTTTCTGAGTTTTGTGATAACGTTATAAATATGGGGGAGGGGGTCTTGTGTGTAACAATAAAACTAAACTAAATTTGATTTGTAGTAAATGATATGATACAAGAGAGGCAAATAAGAATACAACAGGCACTAGTTGCGGGGCGGGGGTGGAAGAACTCAGTGGATGGCCTATACCTCCCCCAAGGACCTGGAAAGGCTGCAGGCTAGAAGCTCCTAGGAAGGGAACTCACTGGCAGGGGCAGCTCTCATGCGGCAGGGATCTGCAGCCACTGAACCTCAGAGGATAGTCAAGGGTGGGGGATGGAACGTGATTGGCTGGCCGCTGGACAGACAGGCGAGCTGGTTGGAGGAAGAGGCACTCAAGGGCGGGACAGCTGCCGTGAGTGGGTGTTAAGCGCTGAGTGGCACTTAAGCCATGAGACCAGCTCTTCCTTCAACCCCTTACCAGAAATATTAAGTGGAACAGATAACATAATGATCCAGGTCAACCTATAGCAAGGAATTTTGGGGGTGGTTTTGTTTTGTTTTTGTTTTTTTGAGCAAGCTTCTCCACTGAACAGATCCTTTTCCTGCAATGTCATCTCAATAAAAAGTATTGTCTGTGTTATTGAAGTTCCTGCATCAAATGTGAATTTCCGTAGCGAGCAAAGGAGATTGAACACCCCCACCCTCCACAAAGGAGTTTAGCTGCAGCACAAAAAACTATTGAACTTGAAAAGATAATGGACAAAGCCAGAAAAACAGAGTCTTTATACTATTGACTGCTTGTAAACCTATGAGCCACCCCTGAGAGTTTTTTAATGCTATCCTTGAACAGTTTCAATGGGATTGTAGATGGTATTTCTTGTTCACTGCAAAGTTAATACATGCCTTCCACAGAAAAAATCAGAAGGTCAGTATATAAAATATGGCATAGAAAATACAGAAAGAA
The DNA here is from genome assembly GCF_049243985.1 of Paroedura picta. NCBI lineage: Eukaryota > Metazoa > Chordata > Lepidosauria > Squamata > Gekkonidae > Paroedura > Paroedura picta. Next base: position 78,527,099 of record NC_135369.1, on the reverse strand, counting down.
TACAGAAATATTTTGTAAAATTCAAAAAGTATGTTTAAATCGGATTAGATCCTCTAATCCAGTGGTCCCCAACCTGCGGGCCGCGGCCTGGTGCCGGGCCGCGAAGGCTTTGGCGCCGGGCCACGGCTCCCTCTCCCCGCCCTCCCCCGCAGTAAAAAACTTCCCGGGCCGCAAGCTTGCGGCCCGGGAAGCTTCTTACTGCGAGGGGGGAGAGGGAATCAGGGTGCGCATGCGCACATGCGCCATGCGTGGCCGAAATCGTGCATGCGCGGCACTTTCGTGCATGCGCGGATGAAAGGCAAAAGAAGAAAGGCAAAGATTTGTACTAAAACAGCCAACAGTACTTTACTTAATGCAGCTATCTGCTTTAAACAGGAGCACCACTTGCAGTGGGGGGAGGGAAGATGAGGGAGGATGTTGGGCAGTGATGCCTCACAATGCACTTACTTGAGGGCCATGTGCTGCTGCCTGTGGCCACACACCCCATTGGCAGTGGAGCATAAGATGGGGTGGGCCCAGCGGACTTCTTTTTGTTCCATGCTATCAGTATTGTGAGATAGATCAAGATGAGTAGCCATGTTTGTCTGTAGCAGTAGAAAAGAACTAGTGTCTGAAGATAGATGCAAGAAGCAGCAAGCAGCGATTCATGAAAGGTCATGCCCTGCCACATATTTTGTTAGTACTATGAGAGTTTACTTGGACAGCTGCATCAGAAAGTATATTGAATGACTAGCCAGGTGTGCATTTTAGTGTGGTTATATACACATACCAGATATAATCAGATACCAGATATAAGTAGACTGTAAACTTAGGCAAACTTATAAGTATGATGATTCTGAAAATTTAGACAGTAGGAGTGCCACTGTTTTGCCAGCAGCTTTCTTGTACCCCCATCAATTGGCTTTTCCAGCCCCTACCACATCTCCATTAGCCCAGAAAGGTCCAGGCCTGGATCAGGCAACCTGTCGCAGACTAGCAGCTTCAGTGCAGTGGGGCACCCTGATCAATACAGGGCAGCCTGATAAGTATAGGGGAGGTGGAGTCATGCTCAGACAAACAATAGCTTCCCCATCTATTGTTATACGTTCCTAAAATACCAGTTTGATGAAGGAAATAACATGTGCCTATATCTCATTTGTTCTTCAGTAGCATGTTCATATAAAAAGCAAATTGTGAAACAGGTGGAGGTTTAAGGAATCAACATAAAGCCCCTCTGGAGTACCAGAGCTCAAAGTTGTTCTATGTGACGCAGTGAAGAATGTGTCCAAAATACATTTCTCGCCTTATCACAGTACACAACATTTAAAGGCATTCTTAAATTATGCTAGCTGTTTTGATTTGGAGGTGCTTTGAAGTGCATCAAGGAGTTCACAGGATCCTGGCACCATTGATTTTCCCAGGGAAGAGAGTCATAAAATGCACCAACAGATCAGTGATGAATTTCCACACTTGGATAGAAGTTTCCCGCCAGCAAAGGCAGAAAGGTTAACAGATGGCTAACATCCACTAGTTTTTGTTCAAATGCTGGAGGCTGGATTTCCCTGCAAGGAGCAGGTGGGGTCAGGATTTCCACACTCATCCAGGAGGGGTAGGGTCAGAGGTAACTCTTCCGTTGTTAAGTTTAGCTTGCTGTCATATTTTTCTGCTATTTTTATTTGTTCTGAAAGCCTACCGATACAATAGAATGTTTTTCCTGTCTTGTCCTATAGCAAAATCTATAGTAATAATGAATTTTCATGCTTAATAGAGAACACTGAGATTCAATTCCTTCCTGAGTGCCTTAAATCACTGACTCACATTTAGACACACAAGCACAGGGGAGAGCTAGAGTTATTAGGAAACTCTGCCCTTTGTACTTGCTCAGAGGCAGCCTCTACCAGGGTTCCACAAGTCATTGGTAGCGTGGGAGGGTGGATTCATGACCTGGAGTGGTGGCACAATGACGAGGAATACACTTTACATACATATGAATATGCAACACCTGCATAAGAACACATAGACACAGGGCAGGTTTATGGCACTGTCAACATCTGATCAGGAACAAACCATTTAATTATTCTGACTCTGACTCAACGTACCACTAGACTTCTCATTTAAAATTGCCACTTAGATTAGCAATCACCACCTCATCAGCTGTGGAAAAGAGCTGCAGCTGAACACACATGGCAGACTATTCCTCCAACCCCAGTGAAGTACTTAATGCCTCTTCCCACAACATATGTTTGTCAATGTGGATTTTATGTACTTGTTGCATTGAAATGTAAATGCAACCAGGTTGAAACTTTAATTGGTTCAACCAGATCTGCACTTTCTAAAATCTGTAAAACAGCATCAGCAGCCATCTCCTTAAACAACTTGGTAGAAGAAAAAAGTAAACATACCTTCTATAGACAGAATAAATATATCTCACACAGATATGTACTATTGCTTTTCAAATTGTGATTAATAAAAGATTATGGTCGCCGTTGTAGTTGTTATTTTAATGGGGATTTTATTGAGGTATTATTGTTTTAGAATTCTATGTGTAAACCACCGCGAGGCTATGGCAAGTGGCGGTATAGAAATCAAATACTAAATAAATAAAAATAAGGATATAAATTCATTTAAAGTTTTACTGAATTCATTGTACCTTTTTGTCATTTTGCATTTTCTCAATCAAAGGATTAAGTACAACTACGAGGACTACTATCATGCAGGGATCCACAAGTATTTGTGATGTTAAAAAAAGATCCTCATGCTCGTAAAGGCTGGAAACAACTGAGTTAGATGATGTGCCAAGCAGGAGGAAAAATCGCCAAACACAGATAATCCTGGAACGTACAGGTGTCTGGTACAATATACTTCAGATGCTGGTATATGACAACCCAGCATATAAATGTATCTGCAAGCAGATTATATTTGCCAGTTTTGGAAAGAAAAGCAATGCATAAAATGTAAGATCATCTTTCAAGAAAGCAACACAGTTTTTTCTTTAATCATCTCAAGTCATTTTTCAATATCAGGACTTTATACCATTGCCATTTTTTAATATGCCAGCAGTCTGAATTCTTTGTTTTTAATTTAGGCGGCAGTCATGTCAAATGGAAAGGCTACCATTCCTTGGCAGGGAATTTAATTATGGAAGTAGCAGTATGTTAGGGTTTGGCATGGCTTTCTTTCACGAAAGCAAAACCACATTAAGAGAAAGGCTAATTAACAGATTTGTCAGGCATCAAGTTAACACTTACTTTTGCGAAGGTCTGCAAAACATCTAGGCCAGGCGGTAGATGAGAATCATTGTGGATCTCCACCTTCAAATACATCTGCAATGCCCTCGTGAGATACCCAAGACCTTCTTTCATTTCTTCACTTAACTTTTCAAAATCTTAAGGGAGACAATGTACAGCAAGGCATTAACAATATTCTGCCAATGTCTTTGAACTCTCCAGTGGCAGCTTTGTAGTCTTTGTTTCTAATCCATGAGTACATGGGGACACAGCACTTTATTTTTGACAGTTGCCTCTCACCACCAAGTTGTCACTATCAAATCAGACAAATGGTATGTGACTGAAAGACAAAAGCTCATAACTAAAACAGATGTGCAAGGAGAGATAGTGTCAAACTGCAAAAAAACAACAGCCAGTTGAATACATTTAGTGAAAAGAACAATATTAATTTACTTTGGAAATATTAATCTAAATTAGATTTTATATTAGAATTGTATGTGATTCTAATTATGCTGTGATCCCCCCTGAGTCTGCCAAGAGAGGGTAAAATAAACATCTAAATAAAAAAATAAATATTTATCCTGCAAAATCTCTTCCTCATTGAGAGAGGAATGATATTGATTTCTTCCTTCAAACCAGTTCTCAGACAATACAAAGCAAAGCATGCATTTAACCTAGCAGCATAAAGTTCATAATCAGGATAGTACCTTGAAGAGCAGGGGCCCATATGATGCATCCACTTGTTAAGATGTGATCTGTTTTGTTTCTGACTTCCTTAACAACCTCCAAGTATGTGCTATCAAAACTCAGGGACTTCTAAATTTATAATTTTTCCACCAGCCCTAGAACTTAAGATCTTGTTGAGTCAATTCTTCTGACACCCTACCTGAAAACAATGGCTCTAGGACAGGTAACTGCCCAATATTTCTCACTACAAAAACTAAAGGAGTTTTCTCTGCAATCTTCCCATCTTCCTTTAGCAAGGAAGGGGCAACTGAAGGACTACGCATGCTCCTCACTTCCCCGTCCAGTCCTTCTCCTGTGCTTGGTGCAGCTTACTCATGTACTTGCACACTAACAGCTCCCACTGAAATTGTATACTATGCTGTCAAGAGATGGGAGGGTATTTTCTGTCCTTACTTCGAATTGTCTTTGGGAACAGGAGGAAAGAACATTAAGGAAATATACTCTTCTCAGGAGAAAAGAATAAATAAGTACTTACTTGCATTACTGCTTCCCCCCAAAATGACTCTTAACAAGCTCTTTCTTTTTCTGTTTTCACATTTTAAGAGAATAATATTATAAAGAACTATTTAGCTGAAAGGATCAGAATGCATATTGTAGAATTTATTAACTTGGTTAAGAGTAAGGAAGGTTACTTCTGTCATGGAAACCAGCAACTGTTTAAAAGTGCAAGCTAGTTGGGGGACATTGCACCTCAAGACAGATGCAAACAAGGATATTGTTCTCCATCAAGAACTTCAGGGAGACTTTAGAGATTCAAAGCCAGAATGCAATTATCTGAACTGGAATTTAGCCAGGATGCCAGAATTAACCATTGCTGTGGGGAGGGTGCCTCACAGGATTTTTCATGGCAATCAGATGCGTACCTTCCTACCTCAAACTAAAGCCAAAAGAAGTAAGAACGGAAATAAAATCACATAAATGAATTGTTTTAATTATCTGGTTTTTAGAAACTGAAGCTGTTCCATTCCCTTGTCTCAAAGATGAAACAAATGAAAAGTGTAACTACGAATAGGACATGTCGACCATTTTCACTTGTGATACTAAAAGCACCTTTGAGCTTCTTTGCTGCCATCTGTGCACATGTATAAATGTTTTTCAACAGGACAAAAACAGAACAAAAACAATTTTAAAATTACATGTACATTATTATCTATGAGAATGGTAATTAAGACACATAAACCTTTGTCTTGCTGAACTTATAAAGCATATCTATGAACTGGGTTTGGACTGGTGGGTTGGGAGGGACTAGATGAGATTATGCTGTTAATAGTCTATTTTATTCTGTTGTTATGGGTTTTATTGTAAACCACCTCAAGCCAGCGTGGCCAGGAGTGGCTGTTAATAAATTTACATATAACATAAATAGTACATAGGTGGATTCATGCTGCTGTAGCTTCCAGAAGCCTGCTCCACCTACAAAATAAAACAGACTTTATCTCTAGAAAGTAAAGTACTACCAGTGTATAATGCCAACTCTATTTGCCCCCACCAAAGTTCTTTGATATCTATTTTGTACCACCAGTTATTATATATATACTCCAGTTCTACTCAACCCCACTAATGCTTTACAGTTGTCCTCAGAAGGAAGCCAGCTGCACAATACAGGCCAAAAGAGCCAAGCATTTACAAAAATAATTTTGGCATCTACTTACTTGACTGAAGATCAGAAAAAGAGTAAAGTTCCTCAGATGGGCACGTTGATTGTCTTAGCTATTAATAACCCAAAAATAATAAGGGTAAGTATGAAATAAGAAATGATTATAAGAAATGTAAAATAAACTCAGCTAATCCCAACACTGTACCCATATGCAGAAAGTAAATTTGGTGTTGTTATTAGGTGCAAAGTCGTGTCCGACCCATCACGACCCCATGGACAATGATCCTCCAGGCCTTCAAGGATTGCGGCCCCCCTTTTCAAGAATCGCTGCCTTGTCGTGGCAAGAGGGCTTGCGTAGCTCAGTGAAGCTATGAGCTATGCCGTGCAGGGCCACCCAAGACAGACAGGTCATAGCAGAGACCTCTGACAAAAGGTGCTCCACTGGAGAAGGAAATGGCAAACCACTCCAGTTTCTTTGCCATGAAAACCCAATGGACAAGTTCAAAAGAAAGTAAATATACATTACCAAAGACATTCATTGTTGTTCAAATTTTTGAAGATACTGACCCTTTCCACGTGGGTAAGAATCATAGAGTTGCAAGGGACCTCCAGGGTCATCTAATACAACCCCTGTAGAATGCAGGAAATTTACAACTACAACTAACTCGGGGTTATCTTCCCTGAGTTCATTGCTCTTGGGAAGCAGATTTTTCCCCACCGACCCAAAACATCATGGTACATTCATGCATTTGTGCTGTTCCTGAAGTTTTCCTGTATTTTTGCAATCATTTCCAAAAATCCTTTACTGAAGAGTTTTAGGAAAGATCACAGTAAAGCTTGTATGACTTCAGTGCTGGTGGGAAAGTGTGGATTTTCCCATGCACATGGCAGCCATTCCCCCAGTGGCCGTTTTCTTGCCCTACCATTCAGGGATCTTTTTATATCAGTTTATGCAACTGGTTCTCTGAATTCCCAGTTTTCCTTTAAAAAAAAGTAAGTCCCTAGTCCTCTCCATTGCAGAGATTTCAGGGAAAGGCATACCTCTGCAATACAAGGGGCTAGAAACTTACTCTTTAATAAAAACTGGGGATTCAGAGAATCTGTTACACATATAACATGGTATCAATATTACGGTATTCAGCTGCTGTTTTTTTTTCCAAAAATGGGAAAAGCTCCAGTGCCCTCGGGGGAGGAAGGATGGCCATTGCAAGGAAACTACATGGAAGCCTGCTATGGGGAAGCTCCGTTGCTACTGCTGTATACTGAGAGTCACATCCGTAACAGAGAAACTTCCACTGTTAAGGTTTTAAAATACTGCAATCTACTTTATGTTCTTGATTTCATATCAGTTCTGCAAAATGTACTTCATACACTTTCTACTCCCTGGAAAGAAGGTATAATTTTTTTTAACACTAACCAACCAATCATTGTTACAAATGTTTTCTTCTTAAGATGCTGCATTTGTGAGATTTAAGAAATTACCTTCTGTGAACCAATCTTTTGTAAATATTTTAGCTGTGCGCGTTTCAGAACTACAGAGCAAACATAAAATTTTGGAAATGGTATCAGCCTAGGAACATATTGCACAAAACTGTAAAGGCAACCTTAGATGCACCATTTTGAGCCATTCCAATATTAAGAGCAAGTTCTGAAGAAGCTCACTCAATTTACTGCTAAATAATATACCAGCATAGACTGAACTTTATAAACTTACTGCTTTTTACATTTTATTTTGCTCTGTTTCACTCTCCGTTTGCACAGTTATCCCAGGGTTCAAGTATATATTTGGAATAATACATAAACATGTTCCCCAACTGTCTGTGTTGGCAGGAAAAAACAACCATCTTAGAGTGATAGAATGGCATAGAAGAGACTTTTTACTTCATTAGGTTAATGTCTAGTGAAGTTTCAGTGGCCAGTGGTTCTTCCAGCCTAAACCCCGCCCCCCAACAGTGACATCAAGCACAACTAGAACTCTTACAGCATAAGCCTTAATGTTCACACCTTTCTAAATCTATTGACTTCAATGGGTACAACTCGGTTTAGGATTACACTGCTAGTGATACTAGAAAAATCAACTACCATTTCAACCAGGTTAGGGAATCCATCACTGTAAAGGTCACAAACAGGAAATTTACTTACTAGCTTGAAAATAATCCTGCCAACAAGCCTCACTGAATCTGGGGGAAAGTTGGGATCAATATTCTTAATGCACTTGCATTCTCGTTTATGATCCTGCCATGCTTCTTTCTGCAATTTAATAAAAATTATTTATACAACATATATTAATGACATTTATTTAATAGCTCAGACAGGATAAGACAAACCAGAGTTAAAAGCTCTACAGAATCAGATGGTACTCTACTACACTTAAGAACTGTATTAAGAACTATGTTAAGACTGATTGGATTAAGTATAATTGGCACCCCTGGAAGTTTTGCCCTGAGGCACTGGGAGGGGTGAGGGGAGGAGGGAGGATCTGGGGTGGATTTTTTATTTACTTTTTATTTTTCTCACCAAGGACATGTGCTGTTTTAACGTTTTTAACTTACAGTATTTGCTGGCGTATAAGACTACTTTTCCCCCCTGAAAAACATGCCTCCAAGTGGGGGGGTCGTCTTATACGCCAGGTGCACTTCAGTTGGGATAGACATAGCTGCCCATAGTGGCCCATAGTACTGTAATATAATGTAACAAACTCTATATTTTGAGTGGAAATGTTGGGGGGTCGTCTTATACGCCCAGTCGTCTTATACGCCAGCAAATACGGTATGTGGGGTTTATTTTATTGTAACCCGCCATGAGACGATCTCAAGAGCAGCGGATAAGAAATCTAATAAAAAAATTTAAAATATGCCCTGCCCTTGTCAAGGTAGTACCTGTAACATTGCCCTTTGGCTACCTGCATCAGACTACATTAGCACTGGGTACTGCAACACTGATTCTAGCCCTATAAAATCAGTAATCCTCTGTTCCAAATATTTACATTCAGCATTAATGTTGACTACCCCTTGGCAGCCTTCTATGAAGCCTACAGACTTCTCTGGTTTGTTTGTTTTCTTATGTTGCACTAAAAATTCTGATTGAAGTTTTTAGATATGGAGTCACACAAAGAGACAAACAGGCATGTTTGACTATAACAACAACACAGAGTATACATCAAATTAAAAAAACCAACCCTATATGAATCCAATTTCTCTAATCCTAAAGAAACAGTCATGCCAGTAATCATTAGAACATCATCCTGAATAATGCAGCTGTACTGGTATGTTTTTCTCAACTAACAAAAAATGTTCTTTGAAGCTAGCATTTATCTGACACAATTCCAAAAATAAATACTAGAAAAGATGTTCAATATGCTAGAAAAGACATCAAAATGATCCACAGTTTTGCATTGCTAGTAACATCAGCAGAGAGTGATGAAATGTAAAATGCAACATCACACAAATAATGTGTCTCATTCTTCTGATCTTTGTGGTGCATTTCACACTAGAAAGGGATTGGCATCACATCTTTATCATCTTATGCCAGCTGGAATTCATTCGCAAGTAAATAATTATAGACTAGAAATGAGAAAAACATTCCTGTTTTAGAAACTAACAAGGTCATACATACTTAAAAGGGGGGGGGGACTATGTAGAAGTACATGTGCTATTCTACTGTACCTTACTTAGAAAGTTTCCCCCTTTTCCCAGGGGTTTAACTTGGCAGATATTTGACTTCAGATTAGCTAATGTCAGGGGAATAATGATTCTTCTAACTTGACTTGTCTGGGCTGGGGAACTACTCAGAAGTATATCAAGAATTGCTATTCAGGTATTTTCTCCCAAGGATACTGAGATGCAATAGGCAGAGCTTAGGAGACAAAAATTCCAGAAGCACAAATGCAGGTTTAAGGGAAATGGAGAAATTATTTACAAAACAATGAAGAAAGAACAGCTCTAAGCAGGATGTCCATTTTATATTTAGTTCCCTTGTAATGCACCTGTCCTATTATAGTAGACTGTATTAGTTAACTATGCGGAATTTAAGGGAAAAGACTTGGCTCACAAAAAGTTACTCAGAACATTAAAGCCCCCAGCAGTCAGTTTAAAACAAAATAGCTGAATACTGCAGACAAAAAGAAAAGTTTTTCACTACAGTTTTTGAAGAACAAAATACAGTTAAGTATTAGTTCTATGTTTGCATCATGAATGCAAAGTACTACTGAAATTCTAAGGCTAAAACTCATTTATACATAATGACCCAGAAATCATGGAATAATGTGGATAATTGCACTTTAAAAATACCTGGCATGGTCTTGTTCACTTCCCTCCCTCAGAGGCAAGATTTCCCTTTACTGACTGAGCTGCCCTAGTCATGTGTTTTCTTTTCTGCTGAAGAACTCTGGCTCTCCAACCCTGCCACAGTACGATATTTTGATTGTCAGCTCAGTCCAAAACTTTGAGGATAGGATTGGGAACCTCCTTAAACAACTTAAATGGCACTCAAGGCATTTTGAAATTCAAAAATAAAATATTTTACTTAACATAAAGCGGAAAGGTCAGGTGAAATCAGGAGTTGAAAATTTCTGAAATAATTCAGTATAGATATCTGAGGTAAAATCAGTACATGCACAGACTTTAGCTCTGATGTTTCAGGCTAAAGAGTTTCTTATGCTATTTACAGTTACTTAAAATCTTTGTGTTGAGAGGTTTTTATTCCAGTGTTTTCCCAAACACTCCAGTAAACTTTCTTTAGGGATTCTCTGACTCTTTTGCTTTCCAGAAGACTGGTACACTCTTTCCAGGGCCCAGCACTCTTTAAACAGCAATACCCATCATGAGTTAACTCCAGAGCTAACATCAGAGTTAACCCCCTGTTTGACTAGGTAGGGAATTTTTCCATTAATAAGAACAGTGGTTCTCAACTTGGGGGCCAGGAGGACCCCTTTGGGGGTCGAACAACCCTTCCCACAGGGGTCGTGGCAGGGCAAGAAGCTTGGCCAGGGTAGTGCCACCATTGTTGCAATTCCTCCTGCAGGCGCCTGCACTTGGCTGCCAGCCACTCCAGCAGTGCCTCCAGCGCGGCACAGTCTCCCACCAGGCGCTCCAGGTGGTGGTGCAGCTCGGCAGCCTGGTGCTCCAGGCAGTGGCGGTGCAGTTCCTACAGCTGTGACCTAGCCTCTCCAGGTGCACCTGCTCGCCATGCAGAGCATCCCACTCCACTGCTGCCTCCCCGCAGCCCCAGCTTAGCTCAGCAACTGCCAGTCACAGCTCGGCTACCTCCTCTTCTGCTGCGGGCTGCCACTCCTGCCCGCACTGCTAGCTCAGGTGCCAGGTGCCCATTCTCCTCTCCAGCGCCCGCTCCACATAGGCACACGGGCAACAGTTCAGCTCCCGCAGCTCTCTTTCCTCACCCCGCAGCTTGCCCTGCATGACTGCGCCTCCTCCTGCTTGACAAGAAGATCTATCCCCTTTCTTTGGTCCAAATGGGAGTCTTTGCCTAATTCGCAAATTTCCTTACAATTTATCCTCCAATTCTCCATCTCTCTTAAACTGTTCTCAGCTAAGGCAGAAATCAGACTCAACTCAGTCAACATAGAAATCTGATTCTTCTTCAGCATTCAGCATTCAAGTCATTCTCTGCTCAGCTGATGCTAACCAATCATATTAAGGCTTGCTGTTTCTGTGAAGAATTAACTCTTCACAGTCAAACTCTATGTTTTGCTGGTCTTCATTTATATAATAAAATAAATCTAAATCTAACCTTTACTCTGAAGAAGTAAGCAATAACTCATGAAAGCACACACCCTACCACAATTTATTTTAGTCTTTAAGGTGCTGCTGGATTCTTACTCTTTTGTAGTGTTTTATCCTGTTTGTACAGCACTTCTAAGTTTTTAAAATGTGCAGTCCATCACACATGGTGACAATTTATGCTACCCACAACTGATTGTATAGATATTAAGATAATTTAACAATTAATGAAAGTAGAGTAAATGCATAGCTAAAAAAGGTAAAATGTTTGCTTTATTAATTTACTAGCTTCAAAGCCCATTCCTAAGAACGGGCCCTGAAAGGGTCCCCTCCCCTGGCCCCTGGCCATGCAGCTTAAGGTTGCTTAAAGGCGGGTGGGGGCTGGGCAGCTCATTAGCAGGGCCGAGACAGAGCTCCTTAGCAGGCAGTCAGCAGGCACTTGTTAGCAAGCCCTCCCTTTGCCCAGGGCCCTCTCACCTGCTGCTGGCTCCAGGCACTGAGGCTTCTGAGAGCAAAGAGGCTAGAGTCCAGGGCCGGAGGGCGGGAGCCACAGGGGCAGGGCCAATCAGGACAAAGCTGGCTGCACCCTGATTGGCCCTATTCCAACTTGGACAGCCGGACATATCCCACCCCCTAGGCTGTTTCAGAAATATATAGAGGAACAACAATGGATAAGGATAGTTAACTTCAGAACAATAATTACCTGACACTGTATATTGCAGTATTTTGCAACTTTGCACTGAGAGCACCTCAGAAGTTGGTCTTTACTGTGAAGGAGGAAGAGAAAAAAATAAATATTTTCTACATTAGAGACAAATTACAGAGACAAATTATAGAGTAATGAATTCAAATCTCTACTTTTCAGGAATGGAGGAAGAGACCATAAAATGTGCCTTACATGCTTTGGAGCTTACCATATAACATTCTGGATTGTGGCTTTCAGTTCCACAAAACCCTGTTCTCACCAACTTCTAACAAAAGTCAATGAAAAAGCTTACTACTTTAATTTCAGTTTTTAGATGTGGAAACTGCCGGGCTGAAAATCACAGAGAAAGTTGTTGCCACAATGTGTGTGTGTGTGTGTAACGTCTTTGGCATGTTGTAAATTGTGGTAAATGAGGTGAGGGAAAGAGGAAATTAAAATGTAGGTGGTAAAATATGTCCTTGAATTTTCATAATGCCATTTTTGCAGGTTTGGTGACCATAAAGGTCTTTTAGAATATCTAACTGAAAAGAAGCTGACCTTGGGTGGATGATGAAGGAATTCTCACAAACAAGTGAAAAAGAAACCCAGTTTGGTGAGAATTAAATATGCTCTACCTGAGGTATCATCTCTCCATAAACGCCCCCCAAAGAGCTCTCTGATCTGCAAATACCAACATGATGGTTGTCCCTGGCCCCAGAGAAGTGTGCCTGGCCTCAACCACAGCCAGGGCCTTTTTGGCCTTGGCTCCAGTCTGGTGGAATGAGCTGCCAACAGACACCCATGGACTATACCTGGGAATCTATTTTGAAATTGTTTTGAACACTGTGATATTGTTTTGAACATTACATTACTTTCGCCAGCTTGAGACTTTTTTCTTCTACTATACAGTGCTCTTCCAGCAAGCATTTGGTTGAGGCCAAGGTTGCTCTCTTACCACCTGAAAGTTCCCCCCCCCCCCGCACCGCCTAACCTCCCACCAAGGCTTTTGCTTGAGCCTTTCCTCTCATCAAATTCAGGCCAATTATTTTATCTCTTGAACTGCTGTAACATCAGGCTCAAGGAGCTGTTTTAACTGATGAAGTGACTGTAGTAATATTTTAGTTTAATTTTAAGATTTTAAATGTTTCATTGCATAAGACTATTCCTCCTGTAGTAAGCTGCCATGATAATTTTTTGGAGAGGGGCAGCCTAGAAAATGAATGAATGAATGAATGAATGAATGAATGAATGAATGAATGACCATAATCCATAGTGGCTGAGTTGGGCAGATTAGCAGATGCTTCAACAGACTCCTATGCTGGCAGTTTTCTGGGTCTATTTTGTCTAAAAAAGTGAAGCAGGGTTTGCTAAATTATCTTTCTACCATTATATCTCCAGCTAAAATTGTGCCATCCATCAAAGAGAAATTTGATTATGCTACTTTCTAATTATGCACTGAAACCAATGGAAGAGCAGAACACCTACCTGTGAGACTATAAAGTGGTAATTAATGAAAGCACTGTCAAAATTTCAAGAGAAGCAGCACAGTTGGTACCACTTACAGAGGAGCAGCTAGGTATTATAGGGTTTTGAGCCCAGATGCCCATTGATTATACCTGTCCGGCCAACTATTCAAAGTGATGCACTTAAACAAAAGAAAACAATATCTTTCTTTTCTACTGTATTACTAGCTGAATAAAGCCTGATACCTCCCTCATACTGTGAAATGTACAAGAACTGGTTTTTTAGAAGTACAAACTGGGTGGAAGAGTCAAATGGAAGCTTTGTGCATATCTCCCTTCCTCCAAGGCTTTAATCCTTAGATTTATGGCATCTATTATTCCTACTGCAATAACATTTGTGAAAAGTAAACACCAGGTGTAATGAGGACTACTCTGCAGCTAAATGAATTGGAAATCTAAACTCATTTTGAAATATTCAACATACAAGATTTATGTATTTTGAGTAATTTAAAAACCACAAGGTGACAACAATTTGCATATTATAAGCATCTGTTTCTCTTGGATTTATGCCAGCCAAGCTCTATACAAAGTAATGGAATTTATTCAAGATAAATTCAAGTATTTTTGGTTTAACTGAATTGTCAGCTGGGCTGCCAAGATCAATGCTTGCTTATTAAGAATGTACTCAATTATTTAAAATTATTAGTAGTAGTAGTAGTAGTCCTAGTAGTAGTAGTAGTTGTTGTTGTTATTGTTATTATTATTTTATTTGTATCCTACCCCTCACCAGCATCTTGTGGCGGCTAACAATGTAATTAAAATACAACATAGAATCACATTAAATGCAATATAAATATCTAAAAATAGTAAAATACATCCAATTAAAAGACTGGACAACCAAATCTAACTCCTAATGGTCACTGACGTAAGTTCACCCTGTTGGTATATGAAGCAATTTCCATTGCTGTAACAAAAGGCATGGGAGTGTGTAGGGGGTGGATGCACTAGGTGTATATTGTGCAATGCACTTAGTATTTACTTTCAGGCATATAGTTATTGGGGGCATGGAGGGCAATGTCCCCATAGAATATATCAAATGACTGCTCTAATTCCCATTTTCATTTCACATGACTGTCTTTAAATGGATGGATGAAGATAAGCAAGACTACAGAGCCTACTCCGCTTCTGACATAACATTTTTCCCTTTGCTTCTTTTCCACTTAATATCAAGTCAGAGATAGCAGATATATGACGAGCCAATTTCATGTAGCAACTCAGCAACTCACAACCATCCCCTTCAATTACTTGCAATTTAGGTCTCAGTTGATATAATCCTAAACAGAGTTACAACTTTCTAAGATCACTGACTTCAAGGATGTAACTCTGCTCTACACAGTGTAACTGTGCTTAGGGCTGTACCAAGTTTGCCTTGATCTATAGAACTGGCATTCCAGGCAGTTACAAGCACTAGCAACACCTTTTCTAAGCCATAGTATGGAACTAAAATTAGAGGAAATTCTGAGCCTTCCATGCCCTCTCTCATCATGGTTAGAAGTGTGAGTTAATAAAGTTTTCTTTCCTTGGTTCTGCTCGCCCACTATGCTTCATTCATTAATCTATTTGACTGGACTAATGGTACCACAGCATAGGTTAAATCACTATAATTAAACTTATTGATGTGGAACACATTTTCTGATGTGCTCAGGGAAATAGAAATTGTCATGAACGTGAGTTCCATCTGTCCCATCCCACCCTCACCCACCCCAAGTGCACCAGAAGAGGCAAGGAGGCAGCCAACAGGGGCAGCAAAGGCCACAGTGGTGCCGGCAACAGCAGAGGTCCAAAAGAGCCCCTAAGTAGGCAGAAGCGGGGTGGGTGGCTGAGGCTTTGGACAACCACAGAAGACGACTGGTGGCAGCAGAAACGGCACAAGTAGCACTCAGCAGGGGGGCAAGCAGCACTCAGCACTGCCCAATGCCAGCTGCTGTGCCCATTCCCTCTCATGACCCTCCTGGTACAAGAGGGAAGGACGGAGAAGGGAGGGGGAAGTGGGAGAAGGAGTCTGCATGTGCATGTGTGCGTCTGAGAGAGAGAGAGAGACAGTGGGGAAGGAACAGGGAGGAGGTGGGCGAAGCCTTCAGGCAAAGAAGGCAAAGAAGAGGAGCCTTAGAGCACATATGTGTTTCCACATACCCTATGAGAATCTGATTGTTAGTAATAAACAGGGGGCTTTCAAAGTTCTTTTCCTGTTTTTATTTCAGCCATTCAGCCTACATGCTGTCCCATTGCTCCTTGAGATCCCACTTGCCTTGTGTTATCTGTATGCACAACCCCACCCAAAGGATGATTGTCAATGGTATTTCATCAGCATGAAGGAAGCAGCTGAGTGCCACAAAGCTCGGTACTGGGTCGGGTATTTTTCAACATTTTTATTAATGATCTGGATTAAATTTGTGGATGACATCTAATTGGGAGGAGAAGCAAACACCCCAGAAGATAGGGAGTTCAACAGATCTGAACATACTGGAAAAGTGGGCAAATAAGAACAAGATACAATTCAATAAGGAGAAGTGCAGAGTTCTACATCTGGGTCACAAAAATAAGAAGCCTGCATACGGGATGGGAGATACTATTATAGGTAGCAGGGAGTGTGAACGTGATCTTGGTGTAGAAGAAGAAGAATAGTTGGTTCTTGTATGCCATTTTCTCTACTAGAAGGAGTCTCAGAGTGGCTTCCAATCACCTTCCTTTTCCTCTCCCCACAACAGGCACCCTGTGAGGTAGGTGAGACTGAGAGAGCCCTGATATTACTGCTCTGTCAGAACAGCTTTATCAGTGCTGCCGCGAACGCAAGCTCACCCAGCTGATGGGGGAGCACAGAATCAAACCCAGTTCAACAGATTAGAAGTCCATGCTACTAATCACTACACAAAGCTGGCTTGCCAAGCTGGTATTTGTGGATTGTAAGCTAAATATGAGCAGACACTGTGATGCAGTCAAATGTAGCCTTGGGCTGTATCAACAGAGGTATCACATCAAAATCACAGGATGTCACAGTCTCACTGCATACTGCATTGGTTCAGACCCCACCTGGAGTACTGTGTGCAGTTCTGGAGCCCTCTCCTCATAAAGGACATGGACAAACTTGCGAGGGTTCAGAGGAGAGTGACAAGAATGATCCGAGGCTTGGGGACCAAGCCCTATAAGGAAAGGCTGAGGGACTTGGGAATGTTCAGCCTGGAAAAGAGGAGCTGTGAGGGAATGTTTGCTCCTTGGCCCCAAAGAGATACACCTGGCCTCGACCCAGGCCAGGACCTTTTCAGGACACCTGGCCCCAACCTAGTGGAATGAGCTCCCAGGAGAGCTGAGGGCCCAGATGACAAAGATGACAAAGTTCTGCAGGGCCTGCAAAACAGAGCTCTTCTGCCAGGTCTGTGGTTGAGGCCAGGCCAGTAAGAGTAATAGGCCCCCCTCAGGCTCCGCTATACAACCTTTATTGCACCCCTTGTTAGATGACTGTGGGAGGTAGGATGGACCTGGTCATCTTGGTACCTTGGGAGTTATACAGGTTAGGGGATTTTATAGGATTTTATGGAATTTATATTTTTATGTAACTCGCCTTGAATCTTTGGAGGAAGGCTGGCTATAAATAATCATAATCGTAATCGTAATCGTAATCGTAATCGTAATCGTAATCGTAATCGTAATCGTAATCGTAATCGTAATCGTAATCATAATCATAATCATAATAGAAAGGTTGTCACTTAGAGTAGGGCAAAGAAAGGTTCTTGTTGGCAGCAGAGAATAGAACCCGCAGTAATAAGTTTAAACTATGTATAGAACGATTTGAGGAGGGGGAAATTTCAGTCAGAATAGTTCAGCAATGGGATTGACTAAGACAGTGGTCCCCAACCCCCCGGTCTGGGGACCAGTACCGGTTCGTAGATCAGTCGGTACCAGGCCGCAACTCCTCCTCGTCCTCCTCCCCGGCTGCTGCCTTGGGGGCTGCCCTGCCACTCTGCCGCCAGCTCACCATTTGTGCCATGGCTGGGGCTCCCCCTTGGTGTGGCACTGTGCAGCTGCAGCTGGCAGCACCCCCCAGTGGGCGGCGGGAAGTCAGGAGTGCCGGCGGGAAAGTAAGTAGAGCAGGGGCTCCGGCGGCGGTGACGTCCCTTGGCAAAAGACTACCCCCTCCAGGGTCTCAGTAAAATTGTCAAGCGTTGACTGGTCCCTGGTGATAAAAAGATTGAGGACCACTGGACTAAGAAGATGGTGAGCTCCCCCTTACTGTCAGTCTTTAAGCAGTGGCTGGACAGATACTTATCACGGATGCTTTAAGCTGATCCTAGATTGAGCAGGGGGTGGGACTAAATGGCCTGTATGGCCCCTTCTGGCTCAATAATTCTGTGTTCATTCAGATCTACTCTAGCTGAAAAATATCTGTATTTTGTATTTTTTTGTATTTTTTTGATATGTTTCAGCTTCCTCCTCTCAGAACCAGGGCCACTGTCCTCAGCACATGCTTCTAACTGGTAGTCTTTTTTCACTGCCGCCATGGGCTGCTTCCCAGAACAGAACAGACATGGTGCAGTCCCTGTCATTATGTTTTGGGTTTTATTATTAAATATCCAGTTTGGCATGTGAGAAATGCAGAATATTTTAATTATTACTAATAAATTGATACTATTTCTGGGATTTTTTACAAACAAAACAAGGTACATTTGTGAGGGGGGGAAATAACAATACGCCCAATATATTACAATAACTCTCTACCTTAAATTGCTCAGTGGTTGACCACAGTCTTGCCATGCAGAAGGTCTCAGGTTTAATCCCTAGCATCTCCCATTAAAATGACCAGACAGTAAGTGATGTGAAAGACCTCAGTTTGAGAGACCAGCCAGTCTGAGTAGACAATACTGTGATAGATCAATGGTCTGTTTCAGTATAGGACAGCTACATCGGTTCATGGGTGAATTTTGTCATCAATATGCTAATGACATGCAACTAGGTCTCCTTTCCATTAAAAACCAGGGAGCAGATAGAACTCTGTGGCTGGATAGAACTGGATATTAACAAACTTAATCTAGATATATATGCCTCAGTAATATCCAGACTTGACTACTGTAATGTACTTGGCATGGGGCTGCCCCTGACGATAGCTGACAAGCTGCTGTTAATTCAATATATAGAAGTGAGGACCTATATTGAGACATGTTGTTGAGATCATACTTTATACTAACGCCTGAAGCATGGGCAATAAGAAGGAAGAGCTGGAACTTCTCATGCTGATGGAAAGGTATGATCTAGTAGGCATCACAGAAACTTGGTGGAATGATTCTCATGACTGGAATATAATGGTGGATGGATATGAACTGTTCAGAAAAAACAGAATAGATCGAAGAGGTGGAGGAGTGGCACTGTATGTGAGGAAAGGAAATTCTAGTGAAGGAGAGCATATCTACAATGGAAAGCATCTGGGTGAAAATAAGCGAGGGGAAAACAAACAGTGTGGTGGTTGGTGTCTGCTACCGACCGCCTGACCAACGAGAGGATGTGGATGCTACACTTTGTGAGCAGCTTGAGAAAATATCCAAGCGGCAGGACCTTGTCATCATGGGTGACTTCAATTTCCCAGATGTGTGCTGGGAAACAAACTCCGCGAAGCGTCCTCAGTCATGCAAGTTTCTGACCTGCCTGGCTGACAATTTCATTTATCAAATGGTAGATGAACCCACAAGAGGTTCAGCCATACTGGACTTTATACTGACCAACAGGCAAGAGTTGATGGACGAGGTGAAGGAGGTGGGGACCCTAGGGGGAAGTGACCATGTCCTCATAGAATTCCTTTTGAGATGGGGAGCCAAGGAAGCTTGTAGCCAGACGCGGATGTTGGATTTTCGTAGGGCAAACTTTAATAAACTCAGAGGCATGATGACTGTCATACCATGGATTTGTCTCCAACAGGTCCTGCCAGACCAACCTAGTTTCCTTTTTTGACCAAGTAACAGGTTTGCTGGATCGTGGAAATTCGGTTGATGTCATTTACTTGGATTTCAGTAAATCTTTTGACAAGGTTCCCCATGATGTTCTGATGGATAAGTTGAAGGACTGCAATCTGGATTTTCAGATAGTTAGATGGATAGGGAATTGGTTAGAGAGTTGTTTTCAATGGTGTTTTATCAGACTAGAGGGAGGTGACATATTTTAACATATTTAGTAATGATCTAGATGAGGGGGTGGAGGGACTACTCATCAAGTTTGCAGATGACACCAAATTGGGAGGACTGGCAAATACTCCGGAAGATAGAGACAGAGTTCAACGAGATCTGAACATAATGGAAAAATGGGCAAATGAGAACAAGATGCAATTTAATAAAGATAAGTGTAAAGTTCTACATCTGGGTCAGAAAAATGAAAAACATGCCTACTGGATGGGGGATACGCTTCTAGGTAACACTGTGTGTGAACGAGACCTTGGGGTACTTGTGGATTGTAAACTAAACATGAGCAGGCAGTGTGATGCAGCAGTAAAAAAGGCGAATGCCATTTTGGGCTGTATCAACAGGGGCATCACATCAAAATCACAAGATGTCATAGTCCCATTGTATACGGCAATGGTCAGACCACACCTGGAGTACTGTGTACAGTACTCACTTCAAGAAGGACGTAGATAAAATTGAAAGGGTACAGAGGAGAGCAACGAAGATGATCTGGGGCCAAGGGACCAAGCCCTATGAAGATAGGTTGAGGGACTTGGGAATGTTCACCCTGGAGAAAAGGAGGTTGAGATGGGACATGATAGCCCTTTTTAAGTATTTGAAAGGTTGTCACTTGGAGGAGGGCAGGATGCTGTTTCTGTTGGCTGCAGAGGAGAGGACATGCAGTAATAGGTTTAAACTTCAAGTACAATGATATAGGCTAGATATCAGGGAAAAGAATTTTCACAGTCAGAGTAGTTCAGCAGTGGAACAGGCTGCCTAAGGAGGTGGTGAACTCCCCCTCACTGGCAGTCTTCAAGCAAAGGTTGGATGCACACTTTTCTTGGATGCTTTAGGATGCTTTGGGCTGATCCTGCGTTGAGCAGGGGGTTGGACTGGATGGCCTGTATGGCCCCTTCCAACTCTATGATTCTATGATTCTATGATCATAACAAGATTAGACCAACCCTGTTTACCACTCCTCGAATACATAGTTGTGAAGCCAAAGGGTTTAGATCTACCACAGCACCGCTGCTATTATGCTAGTTCTTGCCCCCTTGGTCCTCAGATAATACAAAGAAGTCTAACAAGAGGTCATAAATGCAGCAATAAAATAGGCTGCCAGCATCTTATGACACTTTTGGACTTTCCTAAACCATCAAAGCATGAGCAAATTTTGACTCCAATGGCACCTTTAAGACCAACAAAAATGTATCCAAGGTGTGAACTGTCATGTGCATGCACACTTCCTCAGACAATGCATACACATGAAAGCTCATGCCTTGAATAAACCTTTGTTGGTGTTAAAGGTGCCACTGGACTCAAATTTTGTTCTACTACTTCAGACCAACAGGGCTACCCACCTGAATCTATCAAAGCCTGAGTCACTCTTTCTGTGATGCATTACAGGTATTTCCTTCACCGTGCAAGGAGGAATGTGACTGCAAACCTCCACTTTATTTCTGGTTCACTATAAGCTAGTAGGGTCAGTCTAAGTGAGCCTCCCCAAAAAGCTTTGCATATCAGGAATAAGCCAAATGCTGGCTCTATGTGAAGTCAGTCTCACCCAAGAGACTTTCTAGCTGTCACAAGAGTTATGCCACTAATCTGAACAAAGAAAGGGCTGGGCAGTATGCTATTTCTCCCACCCTAGCACAATGAGAACAAAGGAATATGACAACACTGGGCAGGGTCCTTACAACGACCCTATATTGTTTTATCTTACTGTCTCTTCCCAGTTAAGTCATCCTTCTAGCAGTTTCCTCCTGCCTTTAATTACATCAAATTCCTAGTAAGAGAGGTTCTGCCACAGCTGGACACACCTCCTAGCCAATATACAAATATGGCCAACATCTCAAGACCACCCAAAGCATTTCATCAGTTCCAGAGGTCTCCCCAAAGCCCATTAAGGCTTTTTTGTCAAAATCCGGTTTGCCCATTAATGAACCCTCTGTTTCTTTGACATAGCTCAATTAATCCTGTCAGACATTGACATACTGCTTCTGTGCTCTGCCAGAAACCCCCAAGGTATAACAGTTGCTATAAAAAGTGGACAGAGAGAAGTCAGTCCTTTTCTCATGTTCAAAACCCAGCTTGCAGGACAAACTGTTTCTCCTTCTGGAATTTTTTCTATACATTCAACAGTAACTATACTTGACTCAAAATTAACCTCCTTTCACACCCAATCACCTCTTTTTCTTTCTCTGTATGGCTGCGTTTAGCTTACATTGAGTGTCTGTTGATAAGGACCTTTTTATTTGCTTTAATAACAAGAGCATGACTTGCTTTTTTCTGAAAGATGGGAAATCAGAACTACTATACAGGTTATTATAATGATATAGCGATATGTCATTTGTCAATTCTTGCCATCTTTTTCATTTTTATTTATTTATTTATTTATTTTACATTTATATACCACCCTCCCCTGAGGCTCAGGGCTGTATAAAAGCCTTTTGGTATGTGTTGGGGATAATGGGAGGACTGAGGCAAGGAAACTTTCCAAAACAATTGTATTCATCCAGGTTCAGGAAAGATTGCAGGCAACTAGATGAAAATTTTTTTAAAAATCAACCATTAAGGGATGATATATGGATGATCCAAAAACAACCGGCTCTGGTGATTTTGGATGCCATATCAGAGAAAAACTTCCATGTGGAAGTAGCATAACACATGCCGGATCCAAGTGTGATCACTGTCAGGAGGAGCTGTGCATGAATTACTATTCCTACCCCACCTATTAGTGCAGAAATTCGTTTTCTCACTGTGCAAATGAAAGATGCAACCACATGTGAAAATGACCATTGAATCCATACCGTGAAAGGTCCTTCTCTCCTGGGGTATAAGAGGACATCTTGCTGGGTGAGATTCCACCGTCGGATCAAGGGAGGCAGGAACTTAACAGTTCTTCTTCCGGTCCCTAGGTGGCACTCACCCGGCCCCTTCAGTTCTGCCACTGCCATAGCTGTTCGCATCTCAGGCATTCACAACCACAACTTATAATCTAGGAACCTCCTAACAGAAGAAGAACTAGAGACACATAATCATCAACAATAAGGAAAAAACACATGATGACATGTAGATAACTCTGATCTGGGTCAACTTCCAGATGCCCTACGGCCAATTACCTTTTTTTTTTTTTTTTTTACTTGATGATGGAAGGGAGGGATCAAGATGTCCTCTTATACCCCAGGAGAGAAGGACCTTTCACAGTATGTATTCAATGGTCATTCTCCTCCTGGGGCGAGGACATCTTGCTGGGACCTCCCATAGCAGTCCGTAATTCAGGGTGGGCCATCGTCATCTGTATTAATTATGTTTTGCAGCACTCTTCGCCCAAACGCTGCTTCCGCTGAGCTGTAAGCGTTTATCTTGCAATGGCGAATGAATGTTGAGGCCTACGTTGCTGCTCTGCAAATTTCGTGAATCGATGCTCTGCCAAACAAGGCCGCTGACGTTGCCGTACTCCTTACTCAATGAGCTGTAATACCAGGTGGCGCTGTCAACTTCTGAGCCAAGTATGCTTCAGCAATGGCTGTTCTGAGATCACCGCCGATAGCCCTGCTGGACAGCTTCAAGCCCTGGTTTGGGGCTGCAATAGCCACAAATAACTAATCAGACCTTCTCAGCTTCTTTGTTCTTATAATATAAGCCTTTAAGAGCGCCGCACATCCAGAGTGTGCCAAGCTATCTCCTTCGGATGGACCAGTTTGGGGCCAAGAGATGGAAGGACCAAATCTTGGTTAAAATGAAAGTTGGACAGCACCTTCCGTTTTAAGGCTGGATCCGTTCTTAATACCACTTTATCATTGTGAAAGATGCAGAGTTCTTTCCCGACCGATAGAGCTGCCAGTACTGATATCCTTCTGGCTGAAGTCACTGCTGTAAGGAAGATTGTCTTCATCCTCAGATGTTTCAATGAAATGTCTATTATCGGCTCCAAGGGGTGTCTCGTCATTCCCGTTAAAAACTTTATTCAGATTCCAAGTGGGGAATCTATGGGCAATTGGGCCCTGGATCTGGGTGGCCCCTTTGAGGAAACGGATAATATGAGGATGCTTAGAATTGGCTTGCCTTTAAAATTTGGTAGGACAGACACCAAGGCTGTCACCTGTCGCCGAAGGGTAGCCACCTTAAACTTTGTGCCAGACCATCTTGAAGGACCGTAAGACATTTCGTAGCCTTGGATACAGGTGGCCCACCTTCTTCCGCCAGCACCCACAAACGAATGCCTTCCACGAGGCATTGTAGATCCTGTTGATCTACTGGCGCCTGGACGCCATTATCGTCTCAACCCCTTCTGTACTGTAGCCTTCCGTCATCAGGTGGCCCCGCTCAACCTCCAGGCGGTCAGGTGGAGCCATTCCGGCTCTGGATGCCAAACAGGACCTTGTTGGAGCAAGTCCGGTTGCACCGGACTCTGCAGCGGGTCCCGCACTGACATGCACACCAGGGTTGAAAACCACGGTCGCCGAGGTCATCTTGGAGGTATTACTATCAGCTCTGCCCTGAGTTCTTTCACTCTCACGAGCAGGCATGTGATCACCGGGAACGGTGGGAAAGGCGTATCGCAGGCCCGTTGGCCACTGGGCCAACAATGCGTCCGTCTTCTCTGCTGAAGGATGAAAGACTCGGGAAGGAACCTGGGCAGCCGACTGTTGTCCGCTGTTGCAAACAGGTCCAGCTTTGGCTGACCGAAGATTGATGTCATCCATGCGAAGATTTCCGGCTTCAGACGTCATTCCGCAGAGGACACCGTCGCTCTGCTCAGTCAGTCTGCTTAGACATTTTATTTTTTCCTTTATGCATTCTGCCCTTATCGATAACAGGTTGGCTTCCACCCAACACAAGGTCTTCATGGCTTCCCTGTGAAGGTTTGGGGACCTGGATCTGCCTTGGTTGTTTAGGTAGGCCTTCGTTGCCATGTTGTCCGTTCTCACCAACACGAGTGTTTTTTATTCGGAATTGGAAGTGTTGTATAGAGCCCTGAAAACCGCCTTTATTTCCAGGACATTTATTGGGTCGATTCCTCTGAGGGCCATCTTCCCTGGGCTGAATGGCTCTCCAGCGTGGCCCCCAACTCCTCAAACTGGCATCTGTAAACAGTTGTTTTTCCCACCTGGGACCGAATAGCTGACCTTTTGACAGATTGTCCTTCTTGGCCCACCAGTACCGGCTGGTTTTTACGGTTTGTGGTACCTTAATTTCTTGTCCAGTTTTATCGAAATCTGGCGTTGGAATGGACGCAACAAGCTCTGTAGCTGGCGAGAATGCAGTCTTCCCCATTCCACGGTGCACAAGTTCGACACCAAGCCGCCCATCTTACTCGCTAGTGTCATTTGGGACGACGTTCTCCCTTTTATTATCTGATTTGCCAACTCCCTGGTTTTTGCACCTTCTTCTCTGTCATGAAGAGTCTGGATGCCATCGTATCTATCAGTACTCCCAGATGCTGAAGGGACTGAGACGGGATTAATGAGCTCTTCTGAAGGTTCACGATGAACCCGAAGTCTTGAAGAATTTGCAGCGCGATTGCGGTGTGGCTGTTGGCTTGTTGGAGGGACTGAGCCCTCAGTAACCGGTCGTCCAAATGTGGCTGCAGGTGAATTCCCTGCTTCCGTAAATAGGCTACCGGGGCGATTAGCCGCTTCGAGAATACTCTGTGCGCCGTTGAGAGTCCAAACGGTAAAGCTCTGTACTGATAGTGGTGCTGGCCCACGCAGAACCTGAGGAACTTCTTGTGTGCGTCCCGGATCAGAATGTGCAGGTACGCCTCCGTGAGGTCTTACTTTCCTTTTTGTATCGCTTCCAAAATGGATTTGAGGGTTTCCATCCTGAAATGGCGAAGCTTGATGAAGCGATTCAGGAACTTTAGATCTAACACTGCTCGCCAGTCCCCGTTGGATATGGGTACTGTGAAGAATATCGAGTACACTCCCGTCCTTTCTACTTCTTGAGGCACGGGTTCTATTTGGGTAGGGCGACTGAATGAAGTGATTTTTGTTGGCAACTTGAGGAATTCTATGGCGTAACCCTGATCTATTATTTCCAACAACCAGCGGTCTGCTTGGTATCTTGTCCATTGATTTAAGAACAGGGCTAATCTTCTTCCCACCGGAATAGTGGAGTCACGCCTTGTGAGGTTTTCCGTCCCTTCCTGCTTTGGAGGAGAGTTTCCTCTCTGGAATCTGTTTGGGTAGCCACCCCTGAAGTTCTGTCTGGCATTGGATCAGCTAGATCTCCTGTCCTGTCTCTCTTTGTTGTATGAGCCTAAGGAGCAAAAGGAGTTACCTGTAGGCTGGGAGAACCTTCTATCCTTTCTCCGCAAGGTGCTTGGTATTACGAGCTTTTTATCACGTGTCTCCACCAGGACCTTGTCCAGGGACTCTCCAAAGAGTCTCTGTCCATGAAAAGGGATAAGCAGTAATGATTGATTTCACTTCCGTGTCTGCCTGCCAGCTCTCAGCCACAGTGTCCTTCTCGCTGCCGCCACTGTGGCCATGGCTCTGGCGTTGAAGATAGATGCGTCCAAGGTGGCATCTGCTGAAAAACAAGCCGCTTTTCGTACTTTAGTCATTTCTTCTGCCACTCTCTTATCTGGTTCCGGCAACAGCTGAATCAGCTTCTTGACCCACATGATAGTGGCTCTGGATACAATCGAAGCTATTGAAGATGCTCTTAGAGACATTGCTAAGGTTTCATGAGTTTCGCGTAAGGCAAAGTCCACCTTCCTATGCATTATATCTCTTACAGATCCCTGGCCATCTTCTGAGAGAAGACCATAGGATTGCAGCCCTACTACCAGGGCATCCACAATAGGAGTCCTTAGTATCTCCTCTGCATAATCAGGCATGGTATACCTCTTTATAGCATACGCTGGTAACTGTCTGTTTGCCATGGGCTTTTCCCCTTCCGCCCTGAATTTTTTCTCAAAAAAAAATACGGGCAGTGGAAGTTTCTAGGAACGTCTTCCTCTGGGGGAAAATTCTTTATTACCATAAGGCCTTCTAGGGTCTTGATCCGCTGGATCCTCTGGCCCCTGTTTCCATTTTAAGTCCAATGTGTTAAGACATTTAGACAACAAATATTGATAGACTTCTGGTTTGAAGAATCTTTGGATACCTCAGGTAATTCCATAATTTCAATCATTTCTTCATCAGGTAAAAAAAACCCCATCTTCCTTTACTGAGGAATTATCTGCTGTAGATGGGGATCCTCCCTGTCAGGACCCCAATGGGGTCTTTTGCGCGCTGCTTTTGTGGGCCAGGAGGGACTTGGTTCAACTGAGTCCCCATATTCCTCCCTCTCTGAGTCAGGGGAGGCCTGCCTGTGGCATCTGTGCCCTCCAGGCCCTCTTTCCCTTTTTACTAACTGGGTTTGGACTACCTCTGAAATACAGGCAATTAATACTTTTGATAATAAATGTTGCACACTGGGCCTTACTGTACTCCTGGATCTGCTCTTCTCTCCTTCCTCCTCGACCCCGGTCTCCTCGCAAGTAAGCGTGGACCAGGCCGCCGCCGCGGAGCCGCCCGCCCGATCTTCTTTAAAATGGCTGCCGCGCGTCTTCTCCCTGCTTCTTTCCCGCGCGTCGGACTTCTTGCGCCGTTTTGCCGCTTGGCAGCCTGGCTCCTCGTTGGCTGGTTTAGGGACGGCCTTCGGCACGCCCTCCAGCTTCCTCGGCTCCTGCTCCGTGGGTTCCATCGGTGCCTCTAACTCCCCTTCCGATAAGAGGTCGCCTGCCATCGTGTTTGAGCGGAGCCGGCAATGGAGCTTCACTGGGAAGTTTTTGCCTTTAACAGCCTTTTCCCAGAGTAGAAATACCAACAGGGTGGGGGGGATTTTTTTTTTTTCAAGATGAGAGACAAACACACAAACGGAGACTGTCGAGGAGGTAGCCACACACGAGGAAAGGGTAGGAAAGGAATAGGAATGAATGAAAGTAAAGGTAGGATTTGAGGTGAAAATCTACGCAGATCTTCCAGCTCCCTGCTCTCCCTCCGAGGCAGAAACCGAACTGAAGGGGCCGGGTGAGTGCCACCTAGGGACCGGAAGAAGAACTGTTAAGTTCCTGCCTCCCTTGATCCGACGGTGGAATCTAACCCAGCAAGATGTCCTCGCCCCAGGAGGAGAACTTGTGTTTTGCCACTAAATATTTCAACATATCAAATGAACAATAACTATTTAAATTAAAAGAAATGAAGCTATGTCATAAGCAAATGTTTATAGAAAGGAACATATAGGGTTTCTTCCAATATCTATGTTTTGTTTCTCAGTATCTCCTGCATTGGTGTGTGTTTGTGTATGCATGTGTGTATATAAATCTATAAAGGAGTTAAGAGTCATTGTTATCTGTCAAGATGAGAGATTGTCAATAACTCTCCTAATCAGTTGGTCCAATCACATCATATCAGCAAGTGCAATTCCATTTCAAATATTGCGGGTGCTGCTAAAGAGACTTCAAAAGGGATACACTCACTGAAGTGAGGTACGAAGTGGTACGAAATGCCAAATTCATATGGATTGTTTCTGACTGATCTTAAAATGGATTTCCCATCGACGCTTAGTTAAAATGAAGCCAAGAGACATTTAATCATCCCCATATAGTTTCTGCAGTGGGTCGTGAAATAAGATGCTTTTAGTTCAATACGCATCAAGTGAAGCTTATTTACTGTATTTTACAATGTTTTTCTTTTCTCTTAGCAAGGGCAAGGTTTTGCTGAACAGTCAAGACTGAAAAACCAACTACAGCTTTTGCTATCCTGTGTCACCCCAGGGGGAAAAGGTGTGAATCAATAGACATGGTTTGCTAATGAAATGCCATTATGGTAAGAACATAAGAAGAGCTTTGCTGGATGATATGACTTTAAAAGTGAGAAGCTTATTTTGATTTGTAAAGCCCTAAATGGCCTTAGACCAGCATATTTTATGGACTGACTCTTTTCATAGGGGCATCCTGATCAACATCAGAACCATTGTGTTTCTCCACTATTTGAACCACAGTGAGTGGCTACATGAGACAGTGCTTTTCTACATTCTTTACACCAAGATTATAAAACTCATCCTCACAGAATACCTGTTTAGCCTAACTGAAGTTTGGTTTCCAGCAGTAAGTAAAGACCTGGATGCTGTGGGCTGATCCTGCGTTGAGCAGGGGGTTGGACTAGATGGCCTGTGAGGCCCCTTCCAACTCAATGATTCTATGATTCTACCTGCTTGTTTGAATAGGCAAGCTGATTAGCATTCAGAACTATCATTGCCTGTTATCTTTACCACAGACTCTTAAATAAAGTTGAAATGGGCAGCGCTCTCCGGGTCTCGAGTCTGCTGTACAGGTCTTGAGTCGGCTGTCCGGGTCTATCCGGCCCTAGGACAGCACAAGCAGTGGGCCAAACTGGAAGCGCCCAACAAATCTGGCTGCCTCTGGATTGGGACGGCCCCTAGAGCGCCCACCAGGCAGCGGGCCAATCCGGAAGCACCCAGCAAAGCTGGGTGCCTCCAGATTGGGACGGCCCTTATGGCGCCTGCCTTCCCCAGGAGCGTGGCCCCACTCACACAGTCTCGCTGCCACATGGCTCCTAGCCACCAAGGGCTGCGCTTCCCCAACTCGCCTCCTTCCAGCTGCCCTCCGCTGAAGCACCCGGTCCCAAGAACCATGCCCTCCGCCTGCCTGCCACAGGCCCACCCGCACCACAAATGACTTGTGCCCGGGGGTGCCGCGTGGCTCTGCGCGCGCACACCACCGCACCACCACCTTACCGCCACGCCACCCTCTGGCCGCCCACTGCCGAGCCAGTCGCTCCCCACGTCCCTGGCCGCAAGTGCGATGCTCCGCTGGCCCACCCTGGCCGTCGAGGGCACGTTCCTACTGCCGCCATTGGCCACCCATTACTCTCTGCCCCGTGAAGATGCTGCCATCAAGCCCTCCACACGCGCGCCGCCAGGCCAACTGCTCCTGACATCCCTGGCTGCCAGCGTGTCACTCTACAGCCATGCCCTGGCCCCTGAGTATGAGTTCTTGCAGCCACCATTGGCCACACGCCACTCTCTCCTCCTCCCAAGACATCCCCAGCAAGCCCTCCGTGCACCTACCGCCGCTCGCCCTGCTTCCAACCAGCCTCCCCGCAATCGGCCTGCTCGCCGCCAATGCTACCGGCGCCTCCGGTAGGTCCCCCCCCTTTGCCCGCTCTCCCCCCTTTGCCCGCTCTCCCTGATGCTGCCTGCTAGTGCCCATTGCATTCCTGAATACAATGGGCTTTTCAGCTAGTATATAATAACTTCTGTTGCTGTATTTTTGCATATATGTATATACTAGGAAGAAAGCCCATTGCAACCAGGAATGCAATGAGCACTAGGACCCAGGGGACACTGGGAGGTGCAGATCTCTCTGTGTGTCTCTTTCTCTCCCTCTCACTGCGTGCAATATGAGAGAATAAGGACTCGTGTTCGCTCTGGCAGGGCTCTCTGTGTCCCTCTCTGTCTCTGGCACATCTGAGAGGAACGTGGCTAGTGTCCAGGGAGGGACAGCAGGAGCTGTAGGGGCAGAGCCCTATTCCAACTCGGACAGCTGGACACATTCCACCTCCTAGGCTGTTTCACAAGTATATAGAGGAACCATGGATAAGGATATATATATTATCTACTTCATTTGAAGATCTTTTTTAAGCTCAAATGCTAAATTGTTAACATTTACATTTTAAATATAAACACAAATTGAAATTTATGTAACTTCTCAGGTGGTTCAAGTATACCCATGAAAAGCGTGCATACTCAAAAAATCATTGTTGAATTTAAACTTTTTGGAAATCTTTTCTCATGCCACGTGAATGGCCCCAATTACAGTTGATGTAACTACACAAGGTATAATTGGGGGGGGTATTTTAATAGGATGTGTTTGATATTCAAAAAGTTTTCTTATCCATTTCAGATTACTCTCTTTTTATACTCATGAAAAGAGTAGATGAATAACATTTGATTTGGTTACTGTTTGATTGCTGTATAATTTAATGCTCAGAAGCAGTAGGGTTGAAGCATGTTGAAAGGGCAAAATATTTCTGCTGTTGGAGAAGAGAATCTATATTAGAGTTCAGAAATACATTAATCTGCTTTATGTATAATCTTCATAAATACTACTGTCAGGTCTCCTGCTGGGTTGCGCATGGCTAATTTGTAAGGGAAAGCAGCAGCATCCATTTTATTTTGAACTGACTGATAATTACCTCTCTATCAGCCAGTCATTGGTTATGAAGATTATTTTGTAAGCAAGGAAGCTGGAATTTGCCCCAAAGAAATCAATATAAATAACTAAAAGTCTAACAAATATATATGACAAATATATAAAGCAATTTTTTCCTTCTTTCTACTTGACATTCCCAAGGTATTATCGAATTTAGAATTTAGTAAAGTAGAGTTAGCTCCCACATTCCCATCTAGGACCAGAAGGTGGGTATATGGGGGAATGCCTGAAAGAGTTTAACTGCTGTTTTGCCACAGACCTTTTCTGCACCAGGAATATACCCTGCCTCACTGTTTATCCGGTGGTGGAAAATTCCTGGTTCCACATGATGTCATGGCTGGGTAGGGGCCACCTGAGGCCTAGCCAGACTCAGGCCCTCATTCCCTTTTTTGCCCCGGGTGCCGAAAGAGCCTGTGTTGGGCCAGGGCCACGTGGAAGGGAAAAGTTGGGCTTTTCCCTTCCTGGCCTGGCTCCTGCCCACCTGTGGCCATGACTATGGCATCCCGGAAGGGATAAAAAATGTCCCAGGCAGCTTTCTCACGCTATGCAGCAGAGCTGCCTGAGGCTTTTTTAAAAAATTATTTTTAAGAACGGGGTATTGTAACCCAATACCCCGTTCTTAAAAATTAAAATTGGCCCCCACCACCCTGCAGCATGGCAGAACGCTGCCCTGGATACCTTGTCCTGACCCAGGAAGATGCAAGGCAACCTGCCCCAGGCAACAGGCCCAGTGACCGCCTGGCATGGTGCCGCCAGTGCGGAATAGGTCACAGAATAGTTTTTGTGTTTTTGCAGAACAAGGGTTCTGCAAGTTCTCCGGAAAGTTCTTTGAGCACTCTCGGGTGCATTTCATCCGGCCCAGGGGATTTGAACTCATCCAGGGCAGCTAAATGCCTCTCAACAACCTCTCTGTCCATGTCAACCTGCCACCCAGACACTATCTCTTGGCTACTGCCATCTCTAGATGTGCCTAAACCCTTTGACCTGTGGGAAAAAACAGATGTAAAGTAGGCACTGAGTCTTTCTGCTTTCTCTGCATCCTCCGTTAGAGTTTGTCCATCCACACCCAAGAGTGGGCCTATTGCCTCCTTTACTTTACGTTTGCTCCTCACATAACTGAAAAACCTTTTCTTGTTACAGTGGGCTTCCCTGGCCAATCTTAGCTCACTCTCAGCTTTGGCCTTTCTGATGATATTCTGGTAATTACCTTTAAGGCCACATACAGTCAGGGCCCGGTGTACCTGAGGGACTGCCTGCCTTCCTATGCCCCTCAAATAGCTTTACATTTCACCAACAACAACTGGCTAATGATCCCTGGTCTCGACCAGGGCCAGATCCTTCTCTGTCCTGGCCCACACCTGGTGGAATGAGCGCCCGGAGGAGATCAGGGACCTGACAGAGCTAAAACAGTTTCGCAAGGCCTGCAAAAGGGAGCTCTTCCATCAGGCATTTGGTTGAGACCAGATGACCAGCAACATCTACAGCTCCCTATTCCCTCCCTCCCAGAAATCCACCCATTTGTTCTGCTCTGGACCTGTTTGCATTTTTATACTTTGTTACAGTTTTTATTATTATTATTATTATTATTATTATTATTATTATTATTATTATTATTATTATTATTATTATTATTATTAAAAACTAAGTTCTATGTACTGTTTTCTGCATTTTATGGAAACCGCACTGAGCATCAGGGGAGGGTGGTATATAAATACAATAAATAAATAAATATAAACATTTTTGTACAAAACAGACAAGAGCTTATGTGTAGTTACACATTAGTCACACATTATCTGAGAAGTATACATGATTCCCTCGCTGTATTTCTCCCTGTGAGGTGGCCTGAGATGTAAAATTACTTTCTTACATTAAGGTTCCACCTTTGTAGTTTCGCATTTATCCTTTTCCATTTGAGTATTATTTTAAAAGTAGACCATTTAGGGACTTTTAAAAGGAGTATAAAATTCTTGCCTCAAACCAGAATTGCTCTCTGGAGTCCCATTAAGAAACCCTCTTGTGATCTGAATCTGCAGGCTCTCAAGGGAAATTAAATTGATTAAAAGAAAGTAGGGGGGGCGTTACTGCACAGAGGAACAGAACAGTTTCTTCTTTCCCTCCAAAAATGATCACTGCCCTTGCAACAGTGAGGTTTCTAAGTGAAGCATTATAACAGCACATCATCCATTTTAATGAAAAGTAACAAAACCAATACCTCTTGTAAAAACTGTAATCTGCCAGGCAGGGCAAAGAAAAGCTACCAGGATTCTAAAGTTAATTAAAGTTAATTATTAGATTTTTATACTGCCATACGGCTCAGGGTGGTTTACATATAACGTCACGGGGGGGGGGGGGTACATGGAACTATCTAACATGTAACACCGCCCAAAATTACATCAACAGTAATCCAACATCAACAGTAATCCAACAGTAATCCAACAACAATATAATGGGAACGATAACTTAAATAGGGCCCCAGAGAGGTGAGGTTCGTTCAGGGCATGGATGTCTGAGGGAGTATCTATGGATGTTGTGTTTGGTCAGTCTCCGGCAAATGCTTGGTGGAGGAGCTCCCTTTTGCAAGCCCTACGAAATTGTGGGAGTTCAGGCAGGGCCCTGATCTCTTCAGGGAGCTTGTTCCACCAGGTGGGGGCCAGAATAGAAAGAGCATTCTGTCCACTTCAGCTAATGAGAGTCATCTGAAGTAACTCAGTGTTCTCTCCAAAGATGGCCAAGGGGCCTCTAGTTCACTTTCTGTGTCCAAAGTTGTAGGAAGGTCATGGTGGATAGTCGAGATTTTGTTTGCGAAGTGACTCACAAATGCCTCACAGCTAATATCCAATTGACTATTGTCTTGGTGCCCCTCATCAAGGGTGGGGCATGAATGCGCAGATGTGATGCATGTCAAGTAAAAGTTGTGTTTCAATGACTTCACTGCCATCTCATAGGCTTTCATCTGCATTTTATAAGATGCTCCCGATTCTTTGTCACAAGTCTTCCTCCAAATTCACTTTAGTCGTCTCAGTTCCCGTTTCTTCCGACGCAGCTCCTCAGTAAACCAGGGGGCCTGCTTGAGTTGGGGGCAGAGGTCTGGGAGCTATTTCATCAATGGTGGCCAGTATCCTGTCATACCAGTCACTGACAAGTCCATCTAGAGAAGTTATGACAGGCATTGGGTCCCGCAGAGCATTCAGTAATTCAATTGGATCCATAAGTCTCAGTGAGTGAGCAGAAATCTGCTTGGTGTCCAACTGAGGAAGAGGTGGCAAACTTAACCAGGTCTTTAGAGCACAGTGGTCCAACCATGGCACGGCCATAGTCATGACCAGATCCACATTCAACCCTGTACCGAAAATGAAATGAAAATGAAAATGAAAATGAAATAGAAATACATACATACATACATACATACATACATACATACATACATACATACATACATACATACTATAACTGGACACTAAGATTAGAATCACAGAAGTTTCAATGGACACTTTTCCTTCTGTGCAACTATTCAAACCTCTGAAAAGCAATCCTTTATGGAACAACTTTTTTCTTTTTCCATGTACATATGTGGCTCCTTACATCGCCCTGCTCAGGACAGATTCTGACCAAACTGATGGGAGATTTGTGCCCTGGTTACCTAATAACTATCAGCTGTTGTTGCAAGTTTCAGTGCTCCATTTAGGTTAAGCTAGCTCCTACAGTTTGATTCTCAATTGTCCACAGCTTGTGCAACAAAAACAAATGTCACAATTCCCATCTCTTAAAAGGTAGAAAATATAGTAAAGTATTACATATTACAACAGACCAGACACTGTCTTAGGGGCAGGAATTCTGCATTAATTACAATTTGTGGCCAGAACAAATTGATATCCATTTATCGAAGTCTGAAAGCAATAGACAACTGACAGGCTATTTCATGCCTCAAAGAATTTATAGGCAAAGGGGCACTGGAATATATTTAGCACAAGTGACTCTGTATTTGGAAAATGAAATGTATAGTTTTTCAGAGTCTGTTACATCTGAAGCAGATTATAAATCAACAGATTATAAATCATTGCCTGAAAAACCTGACTTAGAAATTTATAAATTGCTGCTCACCTGTGGTGACTAAGGAAAACACAATCCTTGCAGCAATTATGAGCAGCCATATAAAGCTCTCTTAATGAAAACACACCACCAGTCAGTTTTATAATTAAAAACTAGGAATGCATGACTAAATATTAAATAAACCCACTATCAGCAAACACATTTACATGAGCAGACAATGCACATTGGCAGTTATAGTTTGTGAGGTGGAGAGGAGGTTAAAAATAGAAGTAGAATTGAAAAAAAATAATTAGGCTGCTAGAAAGTTGTTTCACATGGGAAAGCCTTGAAGCCCTTATTTAGACAAAATTACTTGCCTTGAGAATACTAGATAAGAACCTATATATTGAAATATTCCTAAATTAGCCAACTTTATCCAGAATCACAAAATGAATTATATACCATAGCCACTTCATGAACCTTTTGAGTAGCCTCTACTGTAACACACTTTCCTCAAAAGCAACTTCTTACTGCTTGAATGACAGCCACTCACTAAAGTAGGAGAAATTAACAACATGCATCAGCAGGAAGTGGGAAAGTCCTGAAGCAAAAAACCCAGGATATACCATTTCAGAATTCAGATGTATTACTAGGTTACTAGGCACTGTAGATTAATCATCAGAAAGGCCAAAGCTGAGAGTTAGCTAAGATTGGCCAGGGAAGCCCACTGTAACAAGAATTTTTTTTCCCAGTTATGTGAGGAGCAAACGTAAAGGCAATAGGCCCACTGTTGGGGGCAGATGGACAAACTCTAACGGAGGATGCAGTGAAAGCAGAAAGGCTCAGTGCCTATTTTACATCTGTTTTTTCCCACAGGTCAAAGAGTTTAGGCACATCTAGAGATGGCAGTAGAAAAGGGATAGTGTCTGGGTGGCAGGTTGACATGGACAGAGAGGTTGTCGAGAGGCATTTAGCTATACTGGATAAGTTCAAATCCCCTGGGCCGGATGAAATGCACCCGAGAGTGCTCAAAGATCTTTCCAGAGAACTTGCACAGCCCTTGTCCATCATCTTCGGGACCTCTTTACGGACTGGAGATGTTCCGGAGGACTGGAAGAGAGCAAATGTTATTCCGATCTTAAAAAAAGGGAAGAAGGATGACCCGGGAAACTACAGACCAGTGAGTCTGACCTCTGTTTTGGGGAAGATAATGCAGCAGATATTAAAGGGAGCGATCTGCAAACATCTGGAGGACAATTTGGTGATCCAAGGAAGTCAGCATGGATTTGTCTCCAACAGGTCCTGTCAGACCAACCTGGTTTCCTTTTTTGACCAAGTAACAGCTTTGCTGGATCGTGGAAATTCGGTTGATGTCATTTACTTGGATTTTAGTAAAGCTTTTGATAAGGTTCCCCATGATGCTCTGATGGATAAATTGAAGGACTGCAATCTGGATTTTCAGATAGTTAGATGGATAGGGAATTGGTTAGAGAGTTGTTTTCAATGGTGTTTTATCAGACTAGAGGGAGGTGAGTAGCAGGGTACCTCAGGGCTCGGTCCAGTACTTTTTAACATATTTATTAATGATCTAGATGAGGGGGTGGAAGGACTACTCATCAAGTTTGCAGACGACACCAAATTGGGAGGACTGGTAAATACTCCGGAAGATAGAGACAGAGTTCAATGAGATCTGAACACAATGGGAAAATGGCCAAATGAGAACAAGATGCAATTTAATAAAGATAAGTGTAAAGTTCTGCATCTGGGTAAAAAAAATGAAAAGCATGCCTACTGGATGGGGGATACGCTTCTAGGTAACACTGTGTGTGAACGAGACCTTGGAGTACTTGTGGATTGTAAACTAAACATGAGCAGGCAGTGTGATGCAGCAGTAAAAAAGGAAATGCCATTTTGGGCTGTATCGACAGGGGCATCACATCAAAATCACAAGATGTTATACTCCCATTGTATACGGCACTGGTCAGACCACACCTGGAGTAGTGTGTGCAGTTCTGGAGGCCTCACTTCAAGAAGGACGTAGATAAAATTGAAAGGGTACAGAGGAGAGCAATGAGGATGATCTGGGGCCAAGGGACCAAGCCCTATGAAGATAGGTTGAGGGACTTGGGAATGGTCAGCCTGGAGAAAAGGAGGTTGAGAGGGGACATGATAGCCCTCTTTAAGTATTTGAAAGGTTGTCACTTGGAGGAGGGCAGGATGCTGTTTCTGTTGGCTGCAGAGAAAAGGACGTGCAGTAATGGGTTTAAACTACAAGTACAACGATATAGGCTAGATATCAGGAAAAAAAATTTCACAGTCAGAGTAGTTCAGCAGTGGAATAGGCTGTCCAAAGAGGTGGTGAGCTCCCCCTAGCTGGCAGTCTTCAAGCAAAGGTTGGATACACACTTTTCTTGGATGCTTTAGGATGCTTTGGGCTGATCCTGCGTTGAGCAGGGGGTTGGACTAGATGGCCTGTATGGCCCCTTCCAACTCTATGATTCTGTGATTCTGTGATATGTACTAGTCAAAAACTAATACACCAGGGAGAAAGGTTCAAGTAAAGGTAAAGGTAAAGGTATCCCCTGTGCAAGCACCGAGTCATGTCTGACCCTTGGGGTGACGCCCTCTAGCGTTTTCATGGCAGACTCAATACGGGGTGGTTTGCCAGTGCCTTCCCCAGTCATGACCGTTTACCCCCCAGCAAGCTGGGTACTCATTTTACCAACCTCGGAAGGATGGAAGGCTGAGTCAACCTTGAGCCGGCTGCTGGGATTGAACTCCCAGCCTCATGGGCAAAGTTTTCAGACAGCTGCCTTACCACTCTGCGCCACAAGAGGCTCGGTCAGGTTCAAGTCTAGTCTACCATATAATGTACTAGTTTTCTAGTTATAATAAATTATTAATTATTAATGTAGGGAATTATTTGGAAACAAGAAGAAGCCTCTGAACTGCAGTCTGAAGTAACACTGACCCTTTTACCACCTAATTCATCTCCATGTTTTAGGGTTGCCAGACCCTGCCTGGCCACCAGTGAGAGGAGGGGGGGGCAGAGTTGAGTTACCAGTTAAATGTTGGGAAACTCCTGAAGATTTGGGATAGAGCCTAGGGAGGACAGCGATCTCAGTAGGGTGCAATGCCATAGAAACCACCCTCCAAAGCATCCTTTTCCCCAGGGAAACTGCTCTCTGTAATCTGGAGTTAGTGGTAATTCTGGTGGATCCCCAGGTCCCGCCTGGAGGCTGGCATTATTACAGTATAGATGTAAAGACAAGAAACTTGACAATATCTATGGGGTAGTGGCAAAATCTCCTCCCTTTACTTGGTGTTCCCAGAGTCAGCTGCAAGAAACAGATTTTGCATCCTTTCAACACAGTTCCAGGTTGCACCCTATAAACCCAAACAAAGGATGCTACTATTTGCATAGCCCTGTTCTGTGATTCATTGCTTTGTTACTCTCCAGTGGGACAGAATATTGGGAAATAGCTTGGGCAAGAATTATACTACATATTAGCCAGTTTGGTGTAGTGGTTAGGAGTGCAGACTTCTAATCTGGCATGCCGGGTTCGATTCTGCACTCCCCCACATGCAGCCAGCTGGGTGACCTTGGGCTTGCCACAGCGCTGATAAAACTGTTCTGACCGAGCAGTGATATCAGGGCTCTCTCAGCCTCACCCACCTCACAGGGTGACTGTTGTGGGGAGAGGAAAGGGGACTGTAAGCCACTTTGAGCCTCCTTCGGGTAGAGAAAAGCGGCATATAAGAACCAACTCTTCTTCCAAACTCTGGTAACTTTATAATCAATCTGAAGCTCCCCTGTCAATTGTTTTACAATAATAAATCCAACGTCAATAGGAGATATGGGGAGATCAAAAATGTTAAGAGGATTTTTTAAAAAGAAAAACAAATAGCTTGTTTTACTACAAATCTTTCAAAACTAGTTGTAAATTATCCTGCATTTATCATCTGAAAGGGATCCAGTGGGTGAACTAGCCTCCTTCCCAAACATGGCTAAAATATCCTCAGGTGATACGTATTAAATTTTATCATCCCAACCACTTTGGCCAATGTAACTTCCATGAGGCATACTTATGTTAACATTTTTAATATTAAATTTAAATCTAGCTTCCTATAGTTTACAAATACAATCTGTGGGGTTGGAGTAGGTGTGACACTGATCAGGGAAGTTAGCAATCTTTTCCCTCTTTATTCCAACACCTTAAAAAAATCTAAAGACCATCAAAATATTAATATTTTCTCAAAAGCCAACCTGGCCTGTTAACTTCTGAAAGCAAAACCATGCATTAATGTATTCTTACATTAATTGTAACTTACAGTATTTGTTTTTTCTATTACACCATGGATGTCAAAGCAAAGAAAACTATATGTTGAATTAATATTTTAATTTAAGACACATGACCTTCTTAACATGTAAAACAAGAGAATAGCATAGGAACAAATATTTACAATAATTGAATCATATGATTGCCAAGGAAATAAAGGCTTTCATAGGAATGAACAAGCTATCTATATTTATTCAATATTCAAATTAGCCAATATCAATCATCTGACAACCTGCTACCTTCCTCAGCAAGAATCTGTTCTACTATATATTTCTGATAAGGCCTGGGAGGAGGAGCTGGTTTCATAGCTTAAATGCCACTCAGTTCTTAACACCCACTCAGGGTGGCTGTCCCGCCCGAGTGCCTCCTCCTCCAACCGGCTTGCCTGTCTGTCCAGCAGCCAGCCAATCGCCTTCCATCCCCCACCCCTAACCACCCCCTCTTCCTTCCACTTCCCTCTGATGCTTGGAGGCTACAGATCCCTGCTGTGTGAGAGCTGTCCCTGTCAGTGAGTTCCCTGCTGCCTGCAACCTTTCCAAATCCGGGGGGGGGGGAAGAGGCACCCGCAGAGGGAGAGGCACCTGCAGGCCACCCCAATCTAGCACCCATTGTATTCCTGAATGCAATGGGCTTTGCCCCTAGTCTTCACTATAAACTCATTTTGTCTTTAGCAAGAGACAGGCTGACTCCGACTTTGCCCTTTATGGTTTGTAATTGCCCTCCTTTTTCACGTTGACCTGCCCTTTCCATAAGAACTTGCAAAGGATGATGCAAAATTTCAACATTAGTCCTGGCTGTGTAGTCTTGATTAGCACCACAAAAATCTAATGAGGGAAAGTAACAGGACTGACAATCCTCTTTTAATGGACAGCCTTGCCCTAACATGCTAGCTTTGGTCTCTGACCATCCTCACAGTTGATCAGCACTTGTTCTAGTTGCTAGGCAGTCATTTGTAGCTAGCCTGTCACCAAATTTACAGATGTGTATAACCACATCAATACAAAATCCAATTTGGGCACTGTATAATAACATTCTGTACGATTCATTTTATCAGAAGCATTTCAGGCCAAACTAAGTCGTTATATGCTCAGACAAGGAGAAAAATACAATTAGAGCTGAATTTTTAAGTATTTTTATTAGGAATAGCCTATTTATTAAGCATGCTGCTAGAGAACACTTGAATGTAGTGGTTTACCAATAAAGTTGCATAGATTATTAAATACTAGACGAATGAGTGAAAGCAGCTCCAGCATACCAGTGCCATTCTCAAGTGGAATCTGCTCTGGATGACAGTGTAAATGGTGAATGTGAATTTTGAACCTGTTTGGCAGGAATGCTGTAAATTGCTCAGTCATCATACCCTTATATTTATTTTAGCATTTTTATAATATAGATATCCTAGATTTTCCTTGGTTCTCTCCAATCTATTTTCAGACCTGACTTTTAGGGATTTAACTTAAAACGATTCCTCTGTGAAAGCCCTGCAAACTAGACACTATAAAATGAAAGGCAGGGAGCCTTTTTTATTATTATAGTTATATATCACCCTCCCCTGAGTCTCCGGGTGGTTTACATAAAACAGGGAAACAGTACAGATAACTCAGTAATTATAAACAGTAACAATACAGTCATAAGAACAGTACGATATAATAGAACAGAAGAACACGGGTGAGAACATCAATTCAACTTTACTGTAACATACTTACAGTAACATTTTAAAATCATTTAAAGAATGCCCAGTCTTTTTCCAGCAGCCCATAAGTCGTGCTTCAAAAATATGTTTTTTTATCCAGGAAGTATGTTCTATAATTCATACTTTCAATGGACATCTTGAAACACTTATATAAAGAAGTCTACATCTAACAGCATATATTATTATTTTTTTAACCACAACCACAAACTCAATCTTGCTACCTGGAACTAATAGGCACCCCAGAGAGTCATTTCTAAACCCTTGCTCTTAAGATGGCACTGAATTCCTTTCACTCCTAAACATGTTTACTCTGAAGATCCACTGACCAGCAGAACCTATTTCCTAGTATAAGTATTAATACAATGGCCCCTTGAAATAACACCATTCATAATTTATAACTCAAAATGAGGGCAATCCATTTATCAAAGATTCTGATTAAAGATATAGGAGAAGAGTAAAGGAGAAACCCTCTATTTACTGACTAATGGAAAAAATATTGCCATGCTATGTGTGTGGTGATTGGGCTTTAATATAACAGACTATATTGATCTGCACCTGACTATATAAAAGAAACAATCTTTGAATCTAAAGGTAACCTTGTTCTTCAGATAGAATGGAGCTATTACAGCATGCTTTAATATATCTATCAGTCCAAGATGTAACATACTCTGGATGTGCACGTGTACTTATGCCTGCAGAGGAAAAATGGCTAGAACCCATCCATGTTGGTCGCCAGAATCCAAGCTACAGGAAGCTGTCATACTTGGGCCTATAAGCAAATATTCTTCTTCATATAAGCAGCTCCTCCAAGCACAAATTGTAGTATCCTCCAGTTTTCTGAAAACTGATATAAAGGATATTTATACTCTATGTAGATTATAAATCAGTACAATGCATAAAGATAACCCATCTCAGATGTAAAGAGACTGAGTAATGTAGTGCTTTCAAAGCAAGGACAAGACTAGAATCACAACACAAACAAGAACAAAATTAATTGACAGCAGGAGAAGCATGGCTCAGAATGTCAAGAGAGGGAGAGGAGCCATTTTGATGAGGACTGTCAGAATCACAGACTGAAGAATCATTATTGAAGCCATAGGAATATGATTGGGCTATTAAGATGAAGAATAAATGAATGAATAAATAAATGCTACAAAATTGTCATGAAATGCTCAAGGACCATGAGAAATATGATAGTTAATAGGATGTGCTTGTTTTTCATGACATAACCTTGATCATTTTGCAACCTTGAAATTACAAAAATCGGATCTTTCAGTAACCTCTGTTTATGCGCCCATGTAGTTCATTTTCCTATATTAGTATTTTTTTCATATATACATCTTTATATACATTTTGTCTTCTGACTAATGCCAGTTTTACTACATTTTCTCACATCTCTAAAATACCAAACACAACAATTCCTTTAATAGTATGTCATTCTTAACAGATTGCAGCAATGAGGGAGATTTAGAAACAGGGTCCTTAACCAAATAACGGGTAATCCTTTTTTATGTGTACCAGGGCATAGCTGAATCTAACTAGTTTCCAAGAAGATCTGGAGAATTTGCAATTTAAACTGACTGGTGAAAATTGGGAATTCCAGACTCCACGGAGCAATATGTTGTGCTCCGAAGGCTTCCCCCTCTAACTATGAACAGTAAATTCTGTTTTACAGCTGAGCTGGGGAAATTTAACAGGTCAGGGAGATGTACTGAGCAATGCTTGCTGAATACTCTGGCTAAATCCGGACCATTAGTTTTCAAAATGCCTGCCCTAACCTGCATGGCCCAGGCTAGCCCCATCTCATCACTTCTCAGAAGTTAAACAGGGCTGGTCCTGGCTAGCA
This sequence comes from Paroedura picta, assembly GCF_049243985.1. NCBI lineage: Eukaryota > Metazoa > Chordata > Lepidosauria > Squamata > Gekkonidae > Paroedura > Paroedura picta. Next base: position 78,484,325 of record NC_135369.1, on the reverse strand, counting down.
TTTGGATAGAGACCACCAAGGAATTCCAGGGTCACTAGGTAGAGGAAGGCAATGGCAAACCACTCCTGGGCAGAATCATCAAACTTTTTCAACCCTGAATAAGCAGGTTTCTGGAAGTGTCATAGTACAGTTGATTGTTGTCTGACATTGAAGACTCATAATCCAGAAAAACACCAAAAACTATAGAAAATGCCTCAGACACTACTGAGCAATAAAGAATATGGAGCAAACTTGATAAAAAACCATTGATATAAGGCTCTTTAGGATACTGAGAGAACTATATTCCAATTATGCATGTACATGAACAAGAAATCCGGACCACTTTGGGCATGAAAGAACCCACTTTGGACCATTAAAAGGCCCTCAGAAGCAACTGCTTCAGATCCATGGCACCATTGACTTTAATGAGAAATTTAAGGTTTGTGGCCTGAGGGGGTGGGGGTTTAAGTTAGATGCACCAAACTTTCAGCCACCAAGTCACACTGCTGACTCATGTGCAATGTATGGTCTACTAAGACTCCTAGATCCTTTTTGCACATACTACTGTGAAGACAAGTCTCCCCATCCTATATTGGTGTACATTGTTTTTCCTATCTAAATGCAGAACTTTACATTTGTCCTTACTGAATTTCATTTTATTCAGTGTAGCCTACTTCTCGAGCCTATCAAGATCTTCCTGTATTCTGATTCTGTCTTCTGTTGTGTTTGCTACCCCTCCCAGTTTAGTATCGACTGCAAATTTAATAAGTACCCCCTCTAATCCCTCATCCAAATAATTTATAAATATGTTGAACAACACAGGCCCCAGGACAGATCCCTGGGGCACTCCACTTGTCCCTCTTCTCCATGAGAATGCTGAACCATTAACAAGTATCTATTGGGTATGGTCTGTCAACCAGTTAGCAATCTACATGACAGAATTAGGATCCATACCACATTTTACAAACTTGTTAACAAGAATATCATGTGGAATTTTATCAAAAGCTTTACTGAAATCCATATAAATTATGTCCACAGCATTCCCCAGATCCAGCAAGGTAGCCACTTTCTCGAAAAAAGACATAAGATTGGTATGAAATGACTTGTTCTTGGAGAATCCATGCTGAGCTCAAGGTTGGGGTTTGATGATGATTTTTTCCAAACTTTTGCCAGCTACAGATGTCAAGGTGATGGGTAGTTACCTGGATCCTCCTTTTTCCCTATCTTGAAGATGGAAACAACATTCGCCCGCCTCCAATCATTCAACACCTCACCTGTTCTCCAATGAGATGACATCTGCAAGTTCTTTTAGTACCCTTGGATGCAATTCATCTGGCCCAGAAGACGTTGTTTCATTTAAAGAAACTAGGTGTTTGTGGACTGCCTCTACAGTGATCCTAGGCCACCATTTCCATCCCCCCTGTTGTGAGACATTTTTGCCACATTGAGCACTATTTCCCTCACAAGAGAAGACTGAGGAGAAATAGGAGTTAAGCAGTTCAGTCCTCTCTTCATCCTTATCCTTATCCATGGTTCCCTTATATATTTCTGAAATGGATCTCTGGGTGGAGCGTGTCCAGCCCCAGGAAAACTGTCCAACTCGATTCTGGCTCAATCAGGGTGTGGCCAGCGAATCCCTCCTTGGCCCGCTTGCCTGGCTGCAGGTAGCTGCACCATCGAGCCCGCGCCAGGTGCCACCATGCGACGCCCATTCAGAATCAGCGACCCTGTTGCCCGCCCCCCCAAATGCTGAGACCCCTCACTGCCCTGTCCCCCAAGCCAGTGGTCCCGGTCCGGGGACCGGTGCCGGTCCGCAGATCAGTTGGTACCGGTCCACGACTCGTCCTCCTTTCTGGCTGCTGCCTCGGGGGCTGCCCTGCCACTCTGCCGCCGGCTTACCTTTGGTGCTCTCCGTCAGCCGCCATGGCTGGGGCTCACCCTTGGCATTTCACTGCACAGCTGCTGCTGGAAGAGCCCCCCAGCAGACGGCGGGAAAGCAAGTGGAGCAGGGACTCAGGCGGCGACGTCCCTCGGAAAAAAGACTACCCCCCGTTCAGGCCTCAGTAAAATTGTCAAGCGTTGACCGGTCCCCGGTGATAAAAAGGTTGGGGACCACTGCCCCAAGCCACTCCACTACTGGACAATGAGCTACGCCACCTGCCTGCTGCCGCCACTGCCACCCCACAATGTGTAGATCTGTTTTCCCCCTCTTTAAAAATTTTGTAATTTGATCTAGGAGTATCTCATTCAAGTCCTCTGACTGGCTTGGTGGTCTATAGCAGACCCCCACAATAATAGAATTCTCATTTCCTACTCCTTTTATATTTACCCAAATACACTCAACTGAACTTTCATGCTCAGTTACCTGTATTTCTTTACAACCCTGGATCTCTCATGTCTCTTCTAGTTAAGCCCTAAGAACATGAACAGTGTGCCAACAAAATCTCCAGTTAATCCCTATGTTTTAGAACCATATGTGCAAGGTAGGGATAATGCTGGCCTTCTTTGCAGAGCAGTTGTAACAATTTCTGTGAAAATATATGGTGTACATCAAACATTTAAAATGCACTACAAAAACAAGTAGTCTGTTTGAGGTGAGAACATGAAATGAGAAACAGAGGCTTGTCACTCAAAGAATCCTGTCAATCAGCATAACAAAAGGAGAGGCTTTTCTATTCCAGATACACCCTAGTCTGGTATTTTTCCCCTCATGCCAATTACACAGTGAAGCATGCCAGGGAGAACATGTCACAAACTCTTACTTGTATCCCTGTCTAGGCCAGGGTTATGAGAACTCTGGCTTGGGAAATTGTAATAGTTACATAACAATTTGTATCAGTGGGTGGTGCTGTTTCACAACTGAGTGTTTAGCTTGGTTCTATATTCATTCTATTTCTATAGCAGGGTTTCTTGATAGCCCTGAAAGGGTTCCCCGAATGGTTTGGGAGGGGAGAAGCCCCAGGTAGGTGTGTACACTGCTATGCTTCCAACCAGGTTGGTGTAGTGGCTAGGAGTGCGGACTTCTAATCTGGCATGCCGGGTTCAATTCTGCACTCCCCCACATGCAGCCAGCTTGGTGACCTTGGACTCACCACAGCACTGATAAAACTATTCTGACCAAGCAGTGATATCAGGGCTCTCTCAGCCTCACCCACCTCACAGAACCAACTCTTCTTCTTCTTCATATTCTGCACTATCACATACCTTCTGTAGTTTCTTGAAGCCTGAAGAACGTTTAGAGGGTTCTCAATGGTAAAAAAAGATGAGAAAGGCTGTTCTATAGAAATGTCCTTATTAACTATTTAATGCTCTGTGCTGGAGACCAGTTGGAAACCTTTTATTAAAATTTTGTCCTTAAACAAGTTACAAAATTTCTGCAATTTTGACAGCAATGCCTGAAGTGGGAGGGTGCTCTATAGGGATGTACACACACATAACCACACATGAAGCTGCCTTATATTGAATCAGCCCATCAAAGTCAATATTGTCTATTCTAAATGGCAGAGGCTCTCTGGGGTCTCAGACAGAGGTCTTTCGTGATCCTTAATGGGGATGCCTGGGATTGAACCTGGGACCTTCTGTATGCAAAGCAGAAGCTCTTTCAGTGAACCACAGCCCCTCCCCTAAACTTGATGCCCTAGAGTCTGTCCTCTGAAGCTTCCAGGGAATCTCTTTGGTCTAAAGATTGAGAGAACTCCTGGCCTCTTTTTCCTCCTTGCCCTCTCAAATGCTGTTTCAAGAAGCTAGGAGGATATTGAAAGGATAAAAGATGACCATGAAGTACCAGTTTCTTATTTATCTTTTTAAATCAGCTCTCCCTTTAGTAACATTTTAACTATCTGTTTCGACAAATGACTAAAGGAATCATCAGTTCCAGTCTTAATCATGTTTTTAAAAAGGCTTGTTAAGAGATTGGGGGGGGGAGATATCCTGTCCATTTAATGTGTGGGAAAAGGCAAAATCATGGGTTGTAGGTAAATAACATACCATTAAGCTCCTATTAAAGAGCCAAGACTAGGGTTGCCAGATCCAGGGTGGGAAACCTCTGGAGATTTGGTAGTGGGGAGGGGAGGGACCTCAGTAGAGTACTATGCCATAGAGTCTACCCTCCAAAATATCAATTTTCTCTTGGACTGGCATTTTCTGTAGACTGCAGATGAGCTGTAATTCTAGGAGATCCCCAAGACACATTTTTTCTCCAGGCAGTTGGCAACCCTATGGCCCCAGTATAAGTGATAAGTGACTTTGGATCTAAGACACCCTTTTGATCAGAGAAATTTTAACACATAATTCTCATTCCTTGCATGATTTTAAAAAGTATAAGAATAGCTTTTCTTTTCATATTTGTGTACGCATTGTAAGCTTCTGCAACAAGCTGTAAAAAAACTAACACATCTTTACTGCATTCATGTACTGCCATCTCCTGGCTATTATAAGAAACAAAGTGTAATGTTAGATTCAAATGAATAGCCATGTTGGTCTGAAGTAGCACAATAAAATCAGAGTCGTTATCTAAACAGTTCCACCTATAAAGGACAAGCCAGATGCAATCTGACACAGCCCAGCTAATTTCCCCAAAGCCACATAGTGCCTGAAGGAATGCCATTTTTAAAATTTGCAGAAGGCTAGGGTTGCCAATTCTGGGTTTGGAACTGGAGATTTTATTTGAGGGGGGCTGGGGATAGAGGAATTTGAGGAAAGACAAGACCTCAGTGTGGTAGTGCCACAGAATCCATCCTTCTTCCAGATCTCCAGGGCCATCCTGAGAAATGGCAACCCTAGCAGGAACCCAAGTTCACTTTGGAACTGCACTGAGATGAAATGGCCCCAAGAGGAGTTATTTCCCTCTTTTCATAATTGCAGTGCAGATAATACTGCAAAGCTTTAATAAAACTCTTTAAAGTTTCATGTGTAGTTTGGCAATACGTCTTTTGACTTCCATATACTTAGAAAGGTGTTACTCCACTTAGGATAGTGATGAATACTTGGGCTACTAATAAAATCCTAATTTTAGGATTGATTCACGCTTGATTTTTGTACTAAGGTACATATGCATGTAAAAGATTCCCTAGCAGCTCATTAAAGCATCTCTGCTATCTTGCCTAGGAAAATGTCCACCTGAGAGAATGTGGAAAGCTGGTTGGTGGGCTGGATTTACCACTGATTTAATTTGCTGTATAAATCACTGTTGTACCCTGAATTGCTCACTTGTTTGGTATAAGAATAAAAAGCAATAGATACCATCTTGGAAAACAAGGTTTGGTGCCATGGAAACAACAGTAGGCAACGGAAATTTTAAAAAGCAAGTACAGTTGAAAGAGGAATGGAGACAGAGTTTTCTCAGCACAGCAGGAGTCAAGCTATGAGCAACTCATAGAGACAGTTACAAGATGACAAGAACTCCCACTGAAATTTCATACTGCTCTGTATACTATTAATCTGCCTCAGGAATACTCCTTCTCCTCAACCAGCAGTCTCCTTATGTCACATCATTCCATTTCAGGGACTGGATTCTTTTCTGAACATATAACTGCCCTGCTTGCTATGTTGCACCTTATATTCTACATTATTTTCTGCCACGGGGTTATTGCACCAGAGCCCTCAAAAAAGGAGCTACTACGTCTAGTCAAGCGCTGCTAGTAGAGAAAGGTGTCATCAATATGCTGATGACAGCTAGCTCTGTATTTCTGTGACTAGGCTTCCAGAAGCAGCTGTCTGAGCACCATGCAACTGTGTGTCTGCCATTGTCAAATCACAGAGGACAAGCTGCATCTGAATCCAGCCAAGATTAATACGATACTGGTTCACAAGGTATGTAATACTATACTGCCTACCCATTTATTGTAGGGGTCCTGTTGAATCTTGCTGCAGTTTTATTTGCAATGTCCTCTTCCAACTTTTATTTTAACACAACCATTAGCTCTTAGCCTAGAATCAACTTAATTAGTTCTACTGATGCATGATACAGTAAGCTTAAAACCAGACTACTATATCACCTTAGATCCATGGGTTAGAAGGTAGCTAGGACAGTGGTAGTTAATCAGCTCTTTATTGTGACCCCAGCATGATAGTATAAGAGTCAAAACTGAACCAAAAAACCCACAATGAACTCCAACTTATATACACAAGCCACACAATAGTTCTTCTTGCCATTGCACAATATTGGTCAGTTTCACTTTAAACTGACTGAATCTGACAGATGGGATCCAACCAGGCATTGGTCAATTACAAGCTTGGTTTTCAGCAGGTCTACAGACACAACACTCTACATGGAACAGCCCTTGAAGACAACTCAGAAATTTCAACTGGTTTAAAATGCAGCAGCTGGATTATATGCAACGAGCCTCATTCTGCACATTTTGCACCTGTTTTAAGATCATTATATTAGCTGCCTTGAAAGTTCAATTTAAGATGCTAGCTCTTACCTTTAAAGCCCTGCGTGGCCCACATACTTAAAGTACCAAGTACCCACATACTTTCTAGAACATGTCCATGAAGAAGTTCATAAGTTATAACCCAAACTAGAAAAGGTAGGGAAAATTGGCATGGCCACCTTGATGACATCATTAAAAGGATAAAGCTGCTAATTAGAACAATTTACCACATAAAAAGAGCCTCTTGTGGCGCAGAGTGGTAAGGCAGCTGTCTGAAAGCTTTGCCCATGAGGCTGGGAGTTCAATCCCAGCAGCCGGCTCAAGGTTGACTCAGCCTTCCATCCTTCCGAGGTCGGTAAAATGAGTACCCAGCTTGCTGGTTGGTAAACGGTAATGACTGGGGAAGGCACTGGCAAACCACCCCGTATTGAGTCTGCCATGAAAACGCTGGAGGGCGTCACTCCAAGGGTCAGACATGACTCGGTGCTTGCACAGGGGATACCTTTACTTTACCACATAAAAGCATTAGAAAAACATAAAAGAAGTTCTGCCACCATATCTTATAACAACATGTGTGTTTTTTTTGGCTCTTTACCTTTTGTTAGAACAGCTACTGCCTAGTCTTCTGTTTTCTGAGTCCTTCCCCCCCCCCCCCATCGAAGGGCCTTCCTCAGTGTGGTAAGGTGGAACTACTTTGGCCAGGGGTCCTCAGTGTGGTACCCAGGAACCCACCAAGTGTTTTTAGAAAGTGGGTGGGGCCAGGTAGGCCTTTTACTCAGCAAGGTTTTGACTGGCAATTGGAAAAAGGATTGGCTATACAGATTTTTTTTTTTTAGATGTTACTCTGGCCACAGCTGCCATCACAGAACAAGAATCTTCAGTGTGACTGAAGTAAAGCACTAATTTTGTGGTTGGTTTCACCTCCTGTGGCATCCATCATGCAGTGTCAGAATCCTAGGGATGCCTGGCCTTTGAAAACTGGCCAGCAGAATTTATAGTTATTTTGTAAGGTTTTAAAATGGTTAGCCTTTAAATATCAATGTTAGTCCATTTGAGAACTTTGTTTAAAAGGAAGGTTCAACATGTGTTAAAATAATCCACAGTGGATATTATCACCAGAGTCTTTGGCTGATTCACAAGTACATGTTCACTACTTCACGAGTGAATAGTCCCTTGAAACTTTTCCACGTGGCAGTCAGGTTCACACATTGAAGGATATAAACGCTCATCAACAAATCATCATGTGTTGCCCAATTAAGTGATGAGAGCCAGTCACATTATCTCGTGATGGTCCACGTCTATATTTTAGCACATGGTCCACACACAAGACAGGCAGTGGTGATCCTAATGGTTAGGGGGAAGGAGGAAAGCTCTGCCCGTGTGAGTGGGGCAGATTTCCAGTCCCTTTCAGCAATACCGCCTTTCACGACACATTTGAGACTATCAGGGTCGGACCACCCGAGGGAAGCAACTGCACCTTAAATACCCCACATCTGGAACTGGTGCAAAAGCTCTCTCTCGAGTGCTACTTGAGAGGAGGAACACAGCAGCTGCAAGCTCACACCTCTTCCTGGCCGCGCTAAGGTCATCTGCAGCATGCCTTCCGTTTGAAAGGCAATCCCTGCCGGTGCCTTGCTTGCAGCAGCCCAGGCTAAGGGCCAGAAAGCCGAGGCGCCGCTCCCCGCTAGCAAGAGGGTGGGAGGGTCCGACGGTACCTGCGCAGGCAGTGCTCGCACACGCCTCCCAGGCGCTTCTTGGTGACGGTGTAGGCGAAGGGTTCCGCGCGGTAGAGCAACTCGCCGGGCTTCGCGCGTTTGGAGAGGCGCAGGCCGTTGCCTTTGCCGGGACTGGCGAACTTCTCCATGCCGGCTTGGATGAGCTGAAGGCTAAGCAGCGACGCTGCGGCCCCAAACCCGCTTCCCGCCTCTAGCACCACGTGATAGCGCTCTGGTTGCCGAGGGAGCCATTTTTACTGAGGGCAAAGAGAGCCGGCCATTAAGGAGCTGCCGGGGACGTTATCTTGCACCGGTCTCCTGTAGGAAGTACAGCGGCCTTTTAGCGCTTTCTCAAGCGGCTCAGGAGGGCAAAGAAAAAAAGAAGCTTCCCTTTCCGCTTGTTAGGCTGAAACACTTCCAGAACCATGAGAAGAAACAAACGAGATGTCCCCAAATAGACGAGGCTTTTGCGTCTTCTATAGCGGCGTGCCACATTATGTCGAACCGCAGTGAAATCTATAGGATTGGCTTCTCGATTGTAGGTTATAAGGCAATGCTTTTAGCGGAGAGTTAGTCAATGCAATAAAACGCGGCAGAAGGAAGTGTTGCGACTCACATACCTATTATCATGAGGACCACCGTTCACGCGTGACCATGCACTATATTGATGCAGGCAGGGGTCTTTCAAGCACAGTATTGTCCCATCTCTCTGCGGGTTTCCCTCCACCCAATGCCTTGAGCCTTCTAACTGCCCTTGCCAGGGATTGAACTGGAGACCGGCATACAAATTGGTAGTGCTGTGCTTCTGATCTAGGCCCTCACACCTGAAACATTCACCTTCGGAACTGCATTCAACTTCAATCCATTTTGAGGTGGTATGTTACCACCAACAGTTGTCAGTATCATACTAAGTTGAGGAATTCAATCTTTAATTCTAGCCACTAATCATAATTTGTTCTTAGAGTATGCTCCTACTAAATATCAATATGCATTTTATAAATGTTAATGAACTGAATTAATCTACTTGGACCTTGCTCTTACAATAGACTGGTTGTAGAAGACAGCCTAGATGGGCTGCCTTTAAACTACATCAGAAACACAATGAACTCCCTTGATCTTCATGGCATGAAATTCAATTTACTCTGTAATTTGAGGTCCATTTGTACATACCACCATTCATTTCCTGATTCATGTAAGTCAGTGTTCCGTAGGGCCAGCAAAACAGAGCTCTTCTGCCAGGTCTATGGTTGAGGCTGGGCGGCCAGGTTTATTGGGACCCCTCCTATAGAAGCAGTGGTGACAAATTCCATCTGCACCCTCTTCCTCCCTCCCTCCCCCTCTAATATGATATTGGGGTATTGTTAGAGCTGGGGCAAGTTTATCATTGTGTCTTATGTTTTTTTTTTGTATGGGATCTGATTTTATGTCTGTTTTAAGGGAATTTGGGGGGGTTATTCACATGATTGTAACCTGCCACGAGCCTTTGGGGAGCAATACATTGAAAAATAAAATAAATAAAATCTGTTTATTTGCATGTAGCCATAAACCATAACAAAATGAATTAAAATTAACACATTTCAAAGCATAATATAAAGCATAATATTAAATAAACAGTACAAATTAGAATATACCTACTAATCAATTAAAAATATATTGATTGTATACAACAAGCTAGAGTCTCTAGATATTTCCTCTTTAGCATCTCTTTGGCCTGTATTTACTTAGCTGCAAGGGCAGTAACATTCTGTTGGTAACAAAAGAATCAGTATTTGGTAACAAGTCAGTTTTTCCTTATCCAATTGATCATTTTTTAAAATCAGATTGATTATGTAACCCACAACAAGCCAGTTAGCCAAGAGTGGAGGGGGAAAAATAAAATTAATAAAATACATTTAAACCATTTAGTAAATTAGCAAGAAATGTTTCCCATGGTTCAGTGTACAATGGACAGCATAAAACAGTGTGGGAGGCCCTTTACAATTGAGGCTCCACAAATACAAAGGCGCTGATCTTTTGGAGTTTTCTGGAAGCATCTGGTCAATAAAGCTGATGGCATTGTTTGGAGGCCCAGGGAAGTATAAGCTGCTTTGAGACTATGGGCTGAAACTTGAGGTAAACTTGATCCATTTGAGTTTGAACCAAGTTGAGCTTTTAAAATGAAGAACAGTTGGTTCTTATATGCCGCTTTTCTCTATCCGAAGAAGTCTCAAAGCGGCTTATAATTGCCTTCCATTTCCTCTCTCCACAACAGACACTCTGTGAGGTGGGTGACTCAGAGAGCCCTGATATCACTGCTGTCAGAGCAGTTTTCTCAGTGCTGTGGTGAGCCCAAGGTCACCCAGCATATAGGGGAGCACAGATTCAAACCAGGCTCGCCAGATTAGAAGTCTGCACTCCTAACCACTACACTAAACTGGATTAATTATCTGTCAATCACAGTATCAGATGTACATTCATTCTGAGTTGATTGTTGGCTACTGAATTATCTAAGAGGTCATCTGGGATGGAATAATGTGATGGAATATTATTTAGAAACCTAAAGCAAGTTGGATCTTATCTAATTCTTGTATGTGGCTATAAAAGGTTTTATACATCAACAGAATCCAAACTATTAATGTGGGTAAGGATTGGACTTTTTTTTTTCCTTTACTCTTTTTAGACAAAACATATCCTAGGTGAGGCACAGATTGTCCTAAATATGAGGAATTACACAGAAGGGGATAGATTAACTGCTATAGAAAGTAGCAGGAAAGTACAATAGTACTATTAGTGCCTAATCCGAGGCATAATTAATCAGTATTAATCTCAATTCAGTGGAATCTTGTCCATGTTTCAACTGAAGTAAACCACCCATACTGTGATTATTTAAAAACTATAGTTCTTTAAATCAGCAAGTTTGGTACCCCAAAGATCAAGTCTTTAAAAATAAACCTTTGAATCCGTTGGGGGAAAAGAGGCCTTAAAAATGTATCTTCTTTGTAGCTGTACTCTTAGATTGATAAAGAATTCATTGACACAGAATCCATTGCACTTTTATGTTTAATTTAAAAAGTTAACATGAATATATACACAAAAGAAATAATTAGGAAGAGGTTTCGAGACAATGCTCTTTCAATTGACACAGTAGTTCAAACCATGCTCAGAGAACACTATCACCATGATGCATTCAGTGGTGTTGGACCCTATAGAACTGGAAACAGTGTGACTTTATAGAAGGGACTTTCACTGCTTTCTTCAATCCCTGTCCCTCCTGAACAACTACTCCTTAGTGTTGAAGGAGCCTCACCTATGAGAGCTGTGGAACGGGACAGCAGCCAGAAATGGCAGGGGAGGAGGAGAGATCAAGAGTCATTCTTCCAACCCTCACATGCTTCATACACTCACACTTGCTGCGCTGCCTCCCACACTCTATGAACTCAAAGCTTTGGAATGGTTTTTCAATGGTATACAGAACAGAAGTGTTCACTGCTATTTTGACAGCATCTTATTTAAACAGGGGTTGCACACACAGGAAGCCCATAGAGCAGGGGTAGTCAACCTGTGGTCCTCCATATGTTCATAGACTACAATTCCCATGAGCCCTTGCCAGCATTTGCTGGCAGGGGCTCATGGGAATTGTAGTCTATGAACATATGGAGGACCACAGGTTTGACTACCCCTGCCATAGAGTACCTTACCATTCTTAGATTTACTATCTGAGAAAAGATGTAGGGCTTGCTGCGTTTGACCTATTCTCCAACTGCAGATCACATGTAACACGAAGGCTAAAAACAAGAGTCCTCCTCTTCCCCCTCCCTTGTGATAACCTAGGATTTTTTTCATATCATAGAAAATGTCCAACTTCAAAAAAACAGTATTAAGCATAAAGTCCTTGCTTGCATCGGAAGGGTCTGTTTTTCAAGAGGTCACACATCTGCACTGAAGTTATCTTTGCCAGTAAAGAAATTTCATTTTTTTTCCTGCATCTTAAAAGTCACAAAGATTCTTTCCAAATGATCTGGGCTTCATTTCAAAAAAATATGGCACTACTATCTTCTAAGGAATCATCATAAAGCCAGCTTTGCTCAAATTCATTAGATTGTTCCATAGCTTCAAAAAGGGATTTGTACTCTTCTGGGTATAAACTGCCTGTTGTGATGTCTTCTGGTATCTCTAACTGTCTCAGCAGCGTCTTCCCACTCCCAGAACTCCATAAACTGAAAGACATTGGGGTGTGGGGAGAGAATCCGTTACACTTGAATAGTTAAGAATGCTACTACTCAAAGAGCATCCAGCAGCAGTTAAAACAACCACTATATATTTTCTTGTTGCAAGCAATAAAAACAGGTATCAGAAAAGTCTGGAAGACCATCACCACCATCAGAATAAAGTGTGTAGGCCAGATGACACAGAGTGCCTCTTTCCTTATGTGATGATAAGCAAACATCCAACATGCCCACTCAACCTCCACCTAAATCAAGGAAGCACACAAAATATCTAAAGATTCCAAATGAAACCGGGGAAACTGAATGCATGATTTGTATATTCATATATCCTAGGTCAGAGGTTCAGAAGTGGGGCAGATGAACAGGGAAGGAAAGCACACTCTGTATCATGCTAAGGAAGCTAGGTTGCTTTCTATTGTCCATCTACCTGGCTAGCCCCAGATAAATGTCACATGAAACCAAAAAGGTTAAAATAAGAATGTAATCATGCTTTGTCTCTTTTTAAGACATGTCTTCAATCCTGGCTACATAACAAACCTTGCTGTTAATTCTACAATACAGTCTCACTCGTCTGAAAACTGTGGTATTTTAATTCTTCCACTGATTTCAATTTAATGTTCTACAGCAAGTTTACAGGATGCTTTAGAAAGCACATTTATGCTTCTGAAGCAGCGACCTCCCATGTTTCTTACCTGAAAATGGACTTTTAAAACTAGGTTTTGATAAGGCATGATTATTACTGATCTTTATTTTTTTTAATCCCACTGGGTAGACCCTTATGTCTGGAATGAAAGAACTGCACAATTAGTCCCATATAACTAGATTTGGTGGTAGGTGTGCTTCATATGAAACAAATGGAAAATCAATTTTTATATGGTATACTATCCAAAGAAAACAAGATGAGAACTGGATGCCCATGCCTTTGGATGTGCCTACGGAATTTCCTGAATCCTAGCCACTAAATACACATATTCAGCCACACAGCTGATTGATGTACCCAACTGTAGCTTTACTGCCAGTACTATACTTTGAAGCAGGGGTAGTCAACCTGTGGTATAATATTCTGCGTTTGCTGTCATGGGCTCATGGGAATTGTAGTCCATGAACATCTGGAGGACCACAGGTTGACTACCCCTGCTTTAAAGTGTATGCATTTAGTTTCAAAATACATGTTTACATTTACACAATGTTCTACTAAATCATCTTCTACCATTTTGTCAACTGATGAATCTGACTCTTACTTACTTTAATTTGTCTACTAATTTTGTTCGGCATTTTGAAAGACACTGTTTCACCATCATAATAAATATATGTGAATTAGTGGCTGTCAAGCTGTCTGTAAATAAATTCTTCCGTGGTGTCATTCTTACTAAGCATAGGTGGTCATTCTGCAGCAGCTGTGTATAAAATAAAAATTGTCTTTTATTAAAATTGCATTTTGTATATATTTCAGCCAATATTCCTGGTCCAGAAGTTGAACCTGCAGAACTGAGGGGAAAAATAATTACCTTCCAAGTTTGTTTATTTTTTATTTATTCATTCAATTTATATAACACCCCTCACTGTAACGTCTCATTGAAAAGTTCATTAGTCTACATGACAACACAATATACAGAATGAATTCACTGACAACACATATTATTCTCGATTCTTTTGGACTATGAAGATTATTGTATATCTCATATATAATGTGTGTAACTACACGAAGTTCTGCAACATGGAGTTATTATATACAAAGAGCATTCTGTGGACCGTCCATAGATGAGACTCAGTTATTCTAATTAAGTCAGTGTTTTAAGTTTACACTTTGTCCACTGCCTCTTACTAGCTGGTTAAACCGAGTGAGATGTGATAGATAGTCTGTAGTCTTCAAAGAGGCCACTTTAACACTGCTTGATGAGCACAAAATGACACATCTGTGTATTTCTAGCAGTCCCAGTGAATTGTGTTAACAATCTAAACTTTATCCTACCATTTCACTTAAGCTGGTGGAAGGCTCCTTATGTTCGGTTTGTGCCTTAGTTTTTACGAGTGTTCTTCGTTAAGATGCAGATAACTATTCTAGATAATGACTCCAAAATTGATTTCTGTAACTCTCTTTACGTGGAAATGCCCTTGTCTCTGATCCGGAAATTCCAGTGGAGCAAAATGCAGCTGCTGGGGTCCTCACAAGAACACCTTGGAGGGCCCATATCCAGCCTGTGCTGAGGCAGCTGCATTGGTTGCTAGTTATGGCCCAGAACAGGTTCAATGTCTTAGTTTTGACCTTTAAGGCCCTTCACGGTCTGGGACCCATGTATCTGAGGGACTGCTTGTCACTCTACGCCAGGGGTCCTCAAACTTTTAAAACAGGGGGCCAGTTCACTGTCCCTCGGACTGTTGGAGGGCCGGACTATAGTTTTTTTAAAAAACCTGAACAATTCCTATGTATACTGCACATATCTTATTTTGAAGTAAAAACAAAAAACAAAACGGGAACAAATACAATATTTAAAATGAAGAACAAGTAAAGTTAAATCAACAAACTTGCCTGTTTTTCAATGGGAACTATGGGCCTGCTTTTGGCTATTGAGATGGTCAATATCCAGTTCCATATTTGTCACTGCTAGTCGTAACAAGTGATGCAAGTGTGCATCAGTTAGTCTAGATCTGGTTGGAGATTTCAGATGTTTCATACTGGAAAAAGTCCATTCATAGACATAAGTGCTGCCAAAGGTGGTTCCCATTTTGAGTGCATGGTTCCTGAGATTTAATGTGAGTTCAGCCATACAAGAACACAACTGAATAGCAATCAGAATATAAATGCAGTTTGGTGTAGTGGTTAGGAGTGCGGACTTCTAATCCGGCATGCCAGGTTCGATTCTGCGCTCCCCCACATGCAACCAGCTGGGTGACCTTGGGCTTGCCACAGCACTGATAAAACTGTTCTGACTGAGCAGTGATATCAAGGCTCTCTCTGGCTCACTCACCTCACAGGGGGTCTGTTGTGGGGAGAGGAAAGGGAAGGTGACTGTAAGCCACTCTGAGCCTCCTTTGGGTAGAGAAAAGCGGCATATAAGAACCAGCTCTTCTTCTCCTTCAGTAATCTCAGGGCTCTCTCAGCCTCCCCTCCCTCACAGGGTGTCTGTTGTAGGGAAGGGGATTGTAAGCCACTTCAGACTCCTTCAGGTAGAGAAAAGCGGCATATAAAAGCCAAATCTTCTTCTTCTTCTACTGTCAATTAAATTGGGTTTCCTACTCCTTCCCTGTCTGCAGAGCTGGATTAAGTTCCCATGCAACAACACTGAGCACTGACAATTTGCATTATCATTGTGAGGCCACCCACCTAGAAACCACCCCAACCAACTAACCAACTTCAAAAAAAGGCTCTCCTAATGTTAAAAAAAATCCTAATTGTTTTAACGTGATGGGGGGGGAGACCGGGTCTCTCTTCAGAGGAAGGCGGCAAAAAGAGCTTGGCAAAAAAGATCCGACAGGAAGGGGGGGGGTAAAGATTAAAATCCTTGCAAGAGCAGAGTTTTTCTAGGGCAGCCTTGCAAACCTCATTTTCCCGTTGGCGCTCTAAGCTCAAGCCAATTTACCAACTTAAGAAAAAAGGCTCTCCTAACGTAAAAAAAATCCTAGCTTGTTTTTAACCTCGATCAGGCAGCCGCTGGCTTTGCACAGGCACACTCGTTATCCCTCCAATCACGCCAGAGACTGAGAGGAAGAATGAAGAGACGGAGAAAGGTGGGAAGTCAGAGAGTGCAGCTCAAATTTCACACATGCGCACTGCAGGGAGTCGGCTGCTAAGTGACAGGCAGCTGGAGGGAAAAACACTCGGCGAGCCGGATAAAAACTGTCCGCTGGCCGGATTTGGCCCGCGGGCCGTAGTTTGAGGACCACTGCTCTACGCCCACCACAGGGTCTTGCACTCTGTGGGTTCCAACTTGATTATTTTTGGCCCCAGAGAGGTACGCCTGGCCTTGACCAGAGCCAGGACCTTTTTGGTCCTGGCCTCTACCTGGTAAAATGAGCTCCCAGAGGAGCTGTGGGCCCTGGGAGAGCTTTAGGCTTCCACACAGCCTGCAAAACGGAGCTCTTCTGCCAGGTCTATGGTTGAGTAGAAGATCAGTTGGGGCTCCCCCTGGAAGATATGTTCCCACGCCAGTCTTTTGGCTTGGTTAGGTGTCACACCCCTCTCCAGCCAGCCTGGCTATTAGTGGGGGCTGTTACATAACATGTTATTTATTCTGCCACTTGCTTTTTATATCTTTCTCATTTTATGGGGTTTTAATGGGGGTTTTAACTGGGGATTGTACTGTTTGTCTGGGAGTGGTGGGTAATAAATCCAATAATAAATCTAATAAATAATACTACTACTAATAATAATAATAATACTGCATTTACACCAGAGAATCCAAGAGGAATAAGCTTACCACACTCTTTGGTATGGAGAGTCCACCATTTCTTGAATTAGTTAAAAATGAAGACCAAGGTTCCTGGAAGAAAGCAAACCAAACCAGAACATATCAATTAAAAAAAGACATTGAGACCATCAACATGACTGAGGCCAGGATCATGAGACATGAGGAGACAACTGAAATTCAGTCTATTTATTCTGTCAGCACTCTCTACCTATATGGCTCTATTTTCTGCACAAGTAGGATGTCCACTATTTACCGCATATGTTCTTTTCCTGGAACTCAAGATAATGTAAATATGGAATTCAAGTGGCCTCCCAACTAGTCACTGACGAATTCAAACCTTCTGCAAGGTTGCTGCATCATACCTTGAGTTCAAACACTGTAAACCAATGCAAACTATGTAGTCTATGTAAACAGTTTAAATTAATTTAGTACAGAGATGCTGAATACATAAATTACAGTTGATATTTTGAAATACAAAAATCCTCAACCACTCAGCCCCATGTTCACTTGGATATAAGGCTGAAATTTTAAGCATGATAGCTTTGAACTGTTTCCTATTGAATTCAGAAGGACTGACATTGGAATCAACAAGCTGCCAGGCTGCAAGTGGACAATATCTAAAGGTTGTCACTTAGAGGAGAGCAAGGAAAGCAGCAGAGGACAGGACCTGCAGTGATACGTGTAGATATTGGCTAGATATCGGGGGGGGGGGGGATTCAGAATAGTTCAGTAGTGGGATTGACTATCTAAGAAGGTGGTGTGCTCCCCCTCAGTGTCAGTCGTCAAGCAGTGGCTGGAAAGAAAACCTGGATGCTTTAGGCTGATCTTGAATTGAGCAGGGGGTTGGGACTAAATGGCCCTTCCAACTCTATTTATTATTTGATTTATATATCTCCACTATCAGCCCAGCCGGCTCATGGCCGTTTACAATAAAAGTATAAAAAACATTTTAAAGCCCCAATGTATACAAAAACCAATAAAACATATACGATCTAAAATTTCAACTGACAGCAATTTGATGGCGGCAATCCCTTCCTTACTCCACTCCAACCATAATGCCTCAACTCTTCCGTTTCCTGTTCCCGTTTCCTAATGGTGTTTGTCTAGGGGGGGCCTAGGAAAAAGGGGGTGAGGAACTTGATCTAATTTCCCTGGTCTCAGCCTGGCCTCAACTGTATGCCTGGCAGAAGAGCTCTGTCTTACAGGCCCTGCAGAATCCAGAGAGTTCCATCAGGGCCCTCAGCTCTTCTGGGAGCTCATTCCACCAAGTAGAGGCCAGGACCAAAAAGGCCCTGATCTGGGTTAAAGCCAGATGCATTTCCCAGGATAACCAGCAGATTCATACCCATAGAAGGGAGGGCCCCACAAGGGGGATAAGGAGATAAACGGTCCTGCAGATAGGTAGGACCCAGGCCCCGTATAGTCTTAATTCTGCACACTCCTACCCAAAAGTATTAAACTATAATAATCAAATTTGCAACACAATCCAAAATAGTAACTAAAATGGCATATTTCCAAAATATATTCTGAATTCCAATACGATATACAATTCAGGAAATTTGGAAATTCCGATATTTTTCAGGTCCAATATATATGGACTAAAAAAAAACATTTTTTTTAGCACATCCCTAGTGGTAGGAGACAACTTCAGGAAAAAGGCTTGGTCTCTATGCTTTCCTTGGTTGACTGCCAAGGTAATGGAGTTGACTCTCCATGACACAGGATGCTGGAACTAGGTGGACCACCAAATTGATCAGCAGGACTCGTCCTTTGGCAACCTTCCTCATTCAGTAGCACTTTGTATTTCCATACCATAGGAATGGGAGGGGTTTGATTAACTGACTTCTTGTGCTCACTCATGTAAGCATGCCCCAAGAGATATATTATCTGATTTAATTTGTTATATTTCTAGCCTGCCATTCCCTGGAAGCAATTTCTTTTGGCCAGTAAGGTGGTTTTTTTGGGCACCAATGTGTATGACAGCAAATTACCAAGTCATTTAATATAGGACCATACATTTGTAATATAAATCAGATTTAATAAATATTTACCATATGCAGAAGCTGAACATCACAGGCTACTTGCCAAAGTACACTTAGGGGTTGATAAATTCTTGTATCTCCAGGTTTTGTAACAAGAGTCTGACAAAAACAATTACAGTTTACGCAAAAGTAACACATTGTCTGAACAAACATAGTTACCTACATTAACAGATTTTATAATGAAACAAAAGCTTGATTAAAGCAGAAAGTTGCAAACTCACAGCACAAATATAGTTTAGACTGCCTTATATACCAACTATACCAAAACTAATTACATGTTACCACAGAAATACAATTGGCATGAACTTACTCTTTCCAATTCAATTCTGGTATTTCTCTACTACTGTTCATTTTCTTACAGAAACAACTGCTGTTGCAAAGCGACAACTTTTTAAAATGTACACTTTATTAATCTGCTTAATAAAAGTAAACCCTGCAAACGAAAGAGATGCTGTATTCCACAACATCTGGAAAGAATCTTTCTTTCTGTGTGAGATAGACTAGTATAAAGCAAACAATAAAACATATTGATTAGAATAATATTTAATGAAACTGGCTGCTGAAGAAACTATGTACAAATCAAACAATTTAAAGTGCGATTATACACTTTCCCACTTCACATGTATTATACTCTTTCCCACTTCCCCACATCCAAGCCCATCTAGAATAAGGCTCCCAGGCAGACTCAACAGCTTCTCTTATAAATTTGACTCTGATAAGCAAAATATAGGTCGCAGGAATCTTGAAACTGCTGCTTGTAGTCTGAATATTATGTCAAAAGGGTATCTATTGGTAATAATAGGTACAAAAATTTCTCAACAGAAATAAATGCAGATCTGGATTCAAAATTAAAGCTAATCCCCTCAAATCAGTACCATCCCAACATACCATATATTAAAAATAACTTTTACTAATAAGTTAACAACTATAGTTCTTTAAACAAGACTATTTAGGAGCTTTAGTATGTAAGTTACCTTGTACTCTTTTTCACTGATAAATAGATTCAATTCTATTCTTCCATATTTATATATAGAATTATGTTCATATAAAGCATAAACCAATTTCCACAGAAGGTTCCTTTCCCTTTTCTGCGGGACAATTCCAACCACTCTTAGAGGGATATCTGTTTTGAAAATGCACAAAAAGATAAAAAATTACTATATATCCCATATTATCTCAGAAATCCTAATACTGTAAATGACTTTGCTATTGCATTTGTTTTTAAAGCAAGAGATAATGATTTCTAAGACAGCTTCCATTCCAATAATAATGACTTCAGAACACACCTCAACTTTCTTGCCACTGAGATTCTCAACCAAGAATCTGCTCTGTATACTGCAACCAGTAGAATTATATTGGCAAGCAACATAGATCAGGTCTTTTCCCGCACTTGTGGAAACAAGTTTAATCCCATTAGAGAGAAATTCTAAGTAGGTCTACTCAGAGACCTATTCAGGTCTCTTCAGTGGAGCTTATACTTCCTATAAAATATTTGTCATATTAAACAAGTAGCATTTTAATTATTTAATTAATTTCTTATATTTCAGAAGTCTTCTGCCAAAGGGTTTTTCGTGAACTAAAAGGATGCTTTAACTGGTATCATTTCAATAATTGCTATTTCACTGTTTTACTGTTCTAATGAAGAGGTTCTCAAGCTTTTAAAAACAGAATCTTACTAGAGTTTTTGGGACCCACTTGTGAAATAACTTTTTAAATTTATTTTTATATTAATATTCCACTGTTCCCAGCACAGCTGGCTCACAGATTTTTAAAACCCCCTCCCACTCTCCCCTTCTACCCCCCTTTCCTCTTCCAGAACTGGCCCCTAGCTTACTCACCCCCTGCCACCTCACCACCCACTCAGGAAAGATAATATGGCATTTCAGAGCAGGGACTAGATCTTCCTTCTCTTCCTACCCCTCAACCAGGTGGCAGTCCATCTTATTTTTGTATTTATAAATGTAACATTATTGATTTACCCATGTACTTTATTATTTTTGTCCCCAATGTGGCCTATAATTACCCCTTTAATTTTTATTATCGCAGCAATCCTGTGAAGTAGGTTAAGCTGATAGTATGTGACTAGCCCTATACCACCCACCAAGCTTCAATGGCACAGTAACAATTTGAGGCTTGGTCTTCCGGATTTTAGTCTGACAATGTCACCACTACACCACTTCACATATTAAGCAAAAAGAAAATCAAATTTACTCTACAGTTTTCTTTCAGCTCTCCTCTCTCCCAGACTCATAGTCAATGTGACAGTCATGACAGGCTTTGGGCCCAGAGTTTGAGAACCACAGTTCTAATGCATGAACATACATCTAATCTAAACCTGTTTTGAGTCATACAAAAGCGGAATGATCTGATACAAATAAAACAATTAAAATAAAATTGCTCTCAACTGTTCACCCAAAATGTATAAACATAAGAAGTACATGCTATTGTAACCAACTCATGATGACCCCATACACAGGGACATCCAGGCAAGAGATGAGCAGAGGTGGTTTGCCATTTGCATAAACATACAAATTATGATTTACCTGCTGTCCAAGGAACAGGCAGGATGCCCAAATTCTCAAGAAGTTGCTCAGAATACATAACAGGAGGCCTCATCGATCCCAAATGAA
The DNA here is from genome assembly GCF_049243985.1 of Paroedura picta. Taxonomy (NCBI): domain Eukaryota; kingdom Metazoa; phylum Chordata; class Lepidosauria; order Squamata; family Gekkonidae; genus Paroedura; species Paroedura picta. The sequence goes on along the minus strand of NC_135369.1, from coordinate 78,462,971 downwards.
TAGGATCCAGTCTGAAGAAATCACAATGCATCACTTCCAGTTGTCCATCTAATTTCTTCTTTAAAGACTAAAAGTGATCAATTAGAAGGTTATAGAAATATCTGAACTATATTACACTGACCATTATACTACATTACACCAACCAATCCTATATTGCTTATTTTGACCAAAAGCATCTCCCCAGAGAAATCTTTCCAGCCTTTCTATGAAGATATTTTAAGCAGAGATACTAGAACCTTATTTATCTACAAATGATCATAAATTCCACTGCTCATTTAAATAATTAAAAAGTACCTCTAGATCAGGAAGAAAGCCATTATTGCTCTCCAGTGCTATCACCTGGGCACCAGCATTGAGTAATGTCCGAGTCAAGATTCCAGGGCCTAAAAAAGAAAAGCATTTAATACTTTACTTCGAAGTTAGCTTACTAATAGTAGAGTGTCGTACAATTCTACTTCAATCAGTTTTTAAATGAAATTAAGCTGTGTGTAACTTACTATACATAACTACATTACAGAAGACCACTAACAGCATTATACCATAAGTATAAAAAAATCAAAAAAGCCCAACCCACTTTCTAAAAACACTGGGGAATTGCCACAGCACCCATGAGCACCACACTGAGAACACCGCACATAAACAGCCTCCAAATAATGATTTAACTTTCTTCACCCCATAAAATTCCCTTTACCCAAATCTGTGTACATTGGACAACACTGTCCAAAGCTCAGCAACTCTGACGAAGTGTGCATGCACACAAAGACATCTTTGGTCTTAAAGGTGCCAGTGGACTCCACCTTTATCTTAACCACTAACTACCATTAACACAACAGAGTCCCATAGCACCTTTAAGACCAAGATTTATTCAAGGTGTGAGCTTTTGAGTGCATGCATTCTTCCTCAGACTCAACTACCATCATAACAGTGGAAATATAAAACAAAAGTTAATTCTGTTAAATTAGTCAACTGTGTCACAACATCCAGATTCAGCCATATGATAATTCTTTGCTAAAACATCCATTAACCTTTTAGTATCACTCAACATCCCCTTACTGCCTCGCCTTCCTGGGTCTTTAACTGCCCTTTGTGTGTCGTTTTACAAGCTTATATTCAATGTTCTTTTTAAATCGTTCACTGCCTCGAGGGCCCCCCGCTTGGGAAGAAACGCAGCATAACCTACGTTAAGTAAACAATAAAGCACAGCCACCGCAAATGTCTGTCCCCACACACACATCCAATCACCAGCAGCAGCAAGGGGCAGCAGCCCAGCGCTTAAAGCCGAGGGAAGAAGCGACTCCCTCCCTCACCTGGCTCGCATTCCAGCAGGACTGCCGGGCGCCTGCCGGTGGGCTCCAGCCCTGAGCTGCTCCCCAGCCGAGAGGCGACAGTACGCGCCAGCCTGGGGCAAGCAATGAACCGCCGCACTGGGGGGGGTGCCCGAGAGTTCTGCAGGATGACCCGGGCTGCTTCGCGAGCCTCCGGCACTCGCAGAGGAAAGCCAGCTTCGGCCGGGCAACGACGCCTCTCGCTTTGGCCCGCCAGGCCTCGCACCGCTCGCCGTAGGACCGTCGGAAGAGCTGCGCACAGCCCAGGCGCCGCCACTCCCGCCGTCGTGCTCAGCATCCTTCCAACGGCGCACGCCAATCCTCGCGACCTACACGTGCGTGTAGGAGGGGTGACCTTGATGGGAGCACGCACCCGGAGTATTTTACCGAGAGGACCTTGGCATGAACTTCCGCTTCCGTTGAGCTTGGGCTGGGTGGTTGTTCTAGCCCTTTCCTGGATGTCTATGGTAGCAAGCCTCTTCGGTCGGTCCTCTCTAGGCGCTTGTACTCCTTGGTGCTCACCTATTGCTATTGCTGCTGCTCCTCCTCTCCGGAGTCCGCAGCCAGGTCACAGGTAGCTCTGCCTATATAGCCTCTCCTCGTTCCTCGCGTTGTCAGCGTTGGAGGTTTGCAGGGATCTTCGCGAGTCGGTCGTGGGATGAGGTAGGGGAAAAGAGGCTACCAAGCCAGGCTCCTGAGAGCTACCTGCGCGGTCCTCTCTCTCTTCGGAGTCGCCTTAATTGCTTATGGAGCCTTCGCGGGGTTAGGCAGGAAGATGACTGCTGCGCAGGAATGATCGGTTGGGGGATCTGGATGGGAAATGAAGGGATCACCTGTGTGGAGAACGGACTAATTGAATGAGTGAAAGCAGGAAAGCAAGAAAGGTTTCCCTCTCCATCATAGGTTTGTATAGGTTGGGATGGAAAGTAGGATTTGACCTAGGAAAGGTGCTACCTGTTTTGCTCTGCAGCTCTCCTTACCCCCTTGGCTATGTGGATACCTGCACTTCCAGCCAACTGCTTTTCAATCAGATACCCCCATTTTAGCTAACATGACATTGAAGCCGTATGAGTTTGGGGCCTTGTCAATCCTAAACACCCCTTAGCACAGTACTACTATGCTTGCATTTTATTTTTTCGCCAAGCAAAATCAGGCTGGTGTTGGTAGGGCCATTACATTTTAGTCTCCAGAGAGTACTGTGCAGTAAGTTAACTTGCTCAGCAAGCTTCAGGGCTCAGCAAGGTTGTGAATCCAGGTCTCCTGTATCCAGCACCGGCCACAGCACTAAGCTAGTTCTAATTCTGAGGTTTATAGAGAACAAAGGTTGAGTTCAGTGGCACCTTTAAGCCCAACAAACTTTTATTTGTGTTTTATTGAAATTTTGCTTATGTTATGTATGTTATATATTATATATAGACTGCTCATGAGTACACTTTAGGTCCTTCAGTGTTTTGTCTCCAATGTGGAGCCACTTCAAAATTACACAGAACACTTGAGCATCTGTCTCCTAGACTGACGGTTTGTCTGTAGAAGCTGGCGATGTACAATAATCATATGTGAATAGGATATGTAGCAGCTAGGCTCGAGTCCAGTAGCACGTTAGAGAACAAGATTTTTGGAGGATATGCTTTCAGGATTCAAAACTCCCTTCATCAAAGAGCTTTGACACTTGAAAGCTCATACTCCCAAAACCTTGTTGGTCTTTAAAGTGAGAAGTACAAATAGCTCTTTGCACCTTGTTTTGTACTTAATTGCTTTCAACTCTGTTCAGGATCTTATACTTGTGTTGGGGCTCAAATCATTTGACATATCCACCTTTACCAGGCCAGCTTTGTTGCAAGGGTGTTAAATAAAACCGGAAAGGTCAGTGAGGTGTGGTAACTCTATAGTTAGAGCACTGAAGTACATTCCTGAAAGTTGTATCATTCTTCATAGTTGTTTGCAAACTGCCCATATTTCTGTGTCATATATTAACATAATTTAAATTGTTCAAACATGAAAACCGGTGAACCCAGAGCTGAGGAAATAAATATACAAATGAATATCATAGTTCTTGTATGTGTGTAGTCAACCTGTGCAAATGGTCTCATGAGCTGTCTACCTATACTTTTTTGTCCTGTTTTTCTCTTAAAGAGTTGGGGCAGTGGTTTTTTTCTCCTTTTGTCTTAAACCTTGCAAATAGATTAGGCTGAGAGAGAATGGTTGATCCAAGAGCACTCAGAAAGCTTAATGCCTAAGTGTGGAATTGAAAAGGTGTCTCCCAAATCCTTATCTAAAAATACAGTCCAAACCTGAATTATACCCTTCTAAGAGCCTCTTGTGGCGCAGAGTGGTGAGGCAGTAGACATACAGTCTGAAAGCTCTGCCCATGAGGCTGCCCATGAGGCTGGGAGTTCAGTCCCAGCCGCTGGCTCAAGGTTGACTCAGCCTTTCATCCTTCTGAGGTCGGTAAAATGAGTACCCAGCTTGCTGGGGGGTAAACGGTAATGACTGGGGAAGGCACTGGCAAACCACCCCGTATTGAGTCTGCCATGAAAACGCTGGAGGGCGTCACCCCAAAGATCAGACATGACTCAGGGCTTGCACAGGGGATACCTTTATCTTAAAATAAGATAAGATGCTTGTAAACCAATAAGCATAGAAAACTAATTATATTGCAATTCTTCAGCCACCAGCTTACATGAAATAATGTTTCTCATGAGCAAATGGTTGTCTTCTTATTCTCTGTTTCTTATGTTTTTTAGTATAATTTTTTCCTTTTGTGAAAGTTACTGTGAATAATGTATTTATATACATGTTTAAAACATAATATTTCAAATGAGAGTCCCTAACTAGTTAAATAACTTGTTCAGCTTCCCGAGGGTATTAGTAGTCAGAGGTTGCTTGTGTATTACATAGACAATCTTGTACGTTTCACAGATAATAAGTCCTAGACCTGAAGTCTAAATAAATAAATAAATGTTTGTCTTCTATTGGGAACCCACAAAATGACAGATGAATTGTCTTTATTGTTCTGCCTCTGCTTTTCCCCATGTGTTTGATGATGTTTTGAATTCCTCACTTCCCTCAAAATTTTCAAAAGAATGATCACTGTTCCTTTGCCTGAATAAAGTAGTACTGCTGGGAGCAGACTGAGATTCAGAGATAAGGTAACTAAGGATGAAAGCTCTAGAAGACCTTGAGCTTGAAACAGCAATGCCCTCCTTTTTGTAACTCATGGCAAACAACTGGAAAACCTTGGATGTTTTTTTTTCTTCTCAAGACAGTTTGTGATATGGTGTGTTGGTATATCTGGAGTTACTTTCTGGGTCCAAGCCACCAAATCTGTCTTACTTCCTTATGTTGATAGACTTATGCATTCTCATGTTTAGAGTATATATTACTGATGTGGTTGTGCTAATGGAAGCATTTAATTTGGATGCTTGTTGTCTGTGGAAACTGGGGTCAATTAACCTATTTACCTTGTACTCCAAAAATTTAAATTTTTAAAAATCCTCTGTGTGTATTGCAGCCATGATCCTACTAATATATATAACATAAAACACTTTAGAATTCAACTGAGTGTTTTTATTAATATACTTCAAAATGTAAAACAAAGTTCTTTATTCTGCCGAACAGCTCATATTAATTTTATTATCTCAAAACTAGAATCCAATTTACAGTTACGGAACACAGTGGTTCTCAACCTTCCTAATGCCGCAACCCTTTAATACTGTTCTGACCCCAACCATAAAATTATGCAAGTGTTCTTTCACAGAAATTAAACTGAAACTGACCGATGGCATGAAGTTTCATTGTTCATGATTGTATATAAATTGTTTTTATTCCAGGGTTTCTCAGTTCAGTCTCTTATCTCACCATGCCAATCTCGCTCTTTTCCGCTACTCCAGATAGACTAACGCTCTATCTCAATCTACCCCACAAGGCTGTTGCATGGATGGCACCCCCCTGGCCAAGCTGCTTGCCCTGCCGCGAGCCTGTGAAATGGTCATTTGACCCCCAAAGGGGTCCCGACCCCCAGGTTGAGAACCACTGCTTTAACAGTTCAAAGTCAGAATATATATCTGATATTGCAAATTATTAGCAGTACAATTCTAAGGCCAGTTACATGCTTCTAAACACATTGACTTCATTGATTTCTGATTAAGATTGTATTGTATTCAGAAGCTTTATGCCAATTTCTATGGAATATCCTATGTTGAAAAACTCAAGGTTATGTTCTGCATGTTAGCTTATTAGATTACTGTCCTGTTCCTTCTACATTGCTTGCACATTAATTTTCTTTTTCCCTTTATAGAGAGAAGAGGAGGAAGCAACTGGCTAGAAATCTTTGTTTATTTAATGCGGAATGAGCAGACAAGTTGGTATGTTGCAGAATGAGCAGATACCAGGCAACTATGTGTGAGCTCTTTGGCGCCTAAACAATATCATCTCCTTGGCTCTGTAACCCTCTTGAAAAGCAGTTTTGAGAGCTAAGAAAATGGTAAGTGTGTTTTTTCCCAATTTCAGGTGGGGAAGGCAGAAAACTATGATCAAAATTCTTAGTGTTGCTTGAACATTCAGCTCCTTAGTTTTATGAAATATTGGGTGATGTCCAAAGTAGCACAAGTGGGATTCTGCTCATGCCTTCCCCTTCCTGTTGCAGGCTCTTGTTACCAATGAAAAGTTTACCCATGGTTAGAGAACTCTCTTTAATATGGTATATCCAAGTTCTTTTTGCTTGATTGTGCTGAAGATGCAATGAAAGCAAGATAATTTAACAACTTTCAAAACAGGAAATGCTGTCTTTTATTACTCTTAAATTAGGCATTGGGTGCAAATAACATAATCGGTTTGAGATACACATTTTTACATTCATGGTTAATTGCTTAAATCTGAATTATATGCATAACTAAATATTTGTAATAGGCAGAAGGGCAGGGTCATTACTGCCAGTTAGGCATTAGATTGAAGTCTATATGTGTTCAGATAAACCAATGAACATTTAAAACATCAAAATAAATGCTTGTCTACAAGGGAAGTATTTTATGCTTGTTTGTTACAGAAATTATTTGTTTACAGAAACTTTGTCATAGCTTTCAGGAGCTTATTTTTTAGCTTTCAGTGTAATTATCATGGATCAGCAACAGTGGGAACCTGCAGGATTCACAGGGGGATCCCATGCTCCCCCCTCCCCCACTTGGTTCACTTATCCTCAACTGTACTACTTCCACAGTCCTAGCTGATGTGGTAGCAGTAGCTCAGGCTGTTGTTCCTTCCCTCTCAGCAAGCTCACAGGAAAGCAAGCTTGTTTTTCCCCTCCTTCCACCACTCTGCCTTTTCCTTGCCACACTTCCCAGTCATCTGTTCTCCTGAGGTGGTGGGCATTAGTGACTCCTGCCCTCTTCCTCCAATCTGGTTTAATCAGTGGCATTCCCCCCTCCACACATGGCAAGTAGGGTGGATGCTGCACAGTGCAACAAAAAAATGGGGGGGACACAAATCTGTGCTAGAATCATAGAGTTGGAAGGGGCTGCACAGACCATCTAGTCCAGGGGTAGTCAACTTGTGGTCCTCCAGATGTCTATGGACATCTGGAGGACCGCAGGTTGACTACCCTATGTCTAGTCCACACTCACCCCCTGCTCAATGCAGAATCAGCCTAAAGCATCCATGATAAGTATCTGTCCAGCCGCTGCTTGAAAACTGCCAGTGAGGGGTAATTAAAACGCTAGAACAAAGGGGGAAAAGTAAAATGTACAAAACATCTTAACACAGCCCGCGGCGCCGCAGGCACCACGGACTAAATAAAGCTGTAAGGGCTGTGTGGGAGGAGTTAGGGCGGGCTCGGTCCGGGATGAGGAAGGGTGCCGATTGGCCCCTTCCTCTGGACAGACCATCGGCCGAGCCAATCGATTGGCTCGGCTGATTCCCACCCTACTCACAAGGAAGCAACTGCGAGCTGCGCAAAGCGCGGCTCGCAGTTGCTTCCTTGCCGGCGGCCTGACACGTCGGAGGCGCAAAGCGCCTCCGACGCGTCAGGCCACCGGCCAGGGAGCCCCCGGCAGCCTCCCCAGGCCCCGGGGAAGGCACTCCGCGGCTCGCAGAGCCACAGAGCGCCTTCCCCGGGGCCTGGGGAGCTTTTTCCCGCAACGGGGGAGGGGGGGAGAAAACAGCTCCCCAGACCCCTAGCGCCCCGGCATCGGACTACACACCACCTACATTAAGAAAATGGCCGCCAGCCAGAAGACGCCGCGAGGGAGCCCACCCGCTCAACCGTAAGCCACCTTTTACTCTGCCCCAGTCTGCTAGCGCCCATTGTATTTCGGATACAATGGGCTTTTTTACTAGTAGTATATAATTTAACAATATGTTCAGAAGTGCTAAAATATCATTTACTCACACTGAGATGTTCCCCTGTGGATGCTGATTCTTTTCCAGTTGTACCTGAGCACTCCATTGGAGCTTTGAGACCCAAGAAGATGCATGAGCAAAGGAAATATTTTTACATCTTGATAAGTTACCATTGGTGAGGGAGCATCTTAGTATGAGCAAGGCTTATTCTGTGATTGGTCAGTTTTATGTATGTTTTTGTTACTTAATGGCGTGCCGAAACATGTTTCATATTGGTTCTTGTATATGAAGACAATATATACTACTACCTTTATTTAGCTTTGGTACACTCTTATCCATAATCAGATAATCTGCTTGAGTTTTGCATGAGTGGTTTTATAACTATTAAGTATATTTTAATTTAATTAATTTTTAATTTAGTTCCTGTCTATTTAATTATTGTTGTACACCGCTTTGTGATGGCTTGCAGGGAGGGCAGTACAGAAATTGAAAAAAAATGAAACAAATGATAAAGTTTAAGGAATATGAATTTCTCAGTTCTAAATGGCAGATGCCTGAGAACAAGGAACCCCTTATTTGCTGCAGTTGCATATGCCATTTCAACTTTGCTGATAACCAAAAGAGATTTATCAGAAACCATCCATTTAAATCTTTGTGACAAGTTAGGTTGAGCAGCGCATTTAGCAAGATGCTACTTGCTTGGCAGGAAGTATCACTTTTCTGTCATCAGCTGCAATGTTAGGATAAACATATTTAAGAATATGATGTGGAAGGAGGAACATAAGTTGTTGACCTCCAGTAAGGTGGGTGGTATAAAAACTAACAGGTGTAAACTGGATGATACTTTTCATAATGTTATCTAACTTTCCCTTTAATCCTCTGAAATTTCAGAATTTTATACCACAGCTTCTAAATGAAGTTATCTGATTATTTTATTTATACTGTGCTTCCTCAATTGAATGCTCAAGCTTGCAAATATAAGTTGCATATATTATAATTAATCACTACAAAATAATTACATCAAACTTTGTTGTTGTTGTTATGTGCGAAGTCGCGTCCGACCCATCGCAACCCCATGGACAATGATCCTCCAGGCCTTCCTGTCCTCTACCATTCCCCGGAGTCCATTTACGTTTGCACCTACTGCTTCGGTGACTCCATCCAGCCACCTCATTCTCTGTCGTCCCCTTCTTCTTTTGCCCTCGATCGCTCCAAGCATTAGGCTCTTCTCCAGGGAGTCCTTCCTTCTCATGAGGTGGCCAAAGTATTTGAGTTTCATCTTCAGGATCTGGCCTTCTAAAGAGCAGTCAGGGTTGATCTCCTCTAGGACTGACCGGTTTGTTCGCCTTGCAGTCCAAGGGACTCGCAAGAGTCTTCTATAGCACCAGAGTTCAAAAGCCTCAATTCTTTGACGCTCGGCCTTCCTTATGGTCCAACTTTCACATCAAACTTTAGAATCATGATAATTTGATGGAAAAAAACCAGTAACAGGCATACTGTTTTCTTCAGTAGAAAATGGGATGTGTTTTCTTCAAGTTTCTTGTTAGCCTTGTAGTGGTCTTGTCCTTCATTTATGCTCTTTTACAGATTTTTTTTGTTCACTGTATGCCAATCTCATCATAAAATGAACGCTTTAATAAATTTACGAGTATTTTCTTGAAATTTGATTCCCATTATACTGATACAGCAACTTAAACTCTATTATACTTCCTTAACTCAGACATATTTTATCAGTTTAACTGTTCTTGTCAGATCCCTTACTTACAACATCCACAGTATTAGAAATCCTTTTGCACTTCCAATAAGGGTCTCACACCATTCCTGCGGCTACTCTGTGTGTATTTTACATGCCATCAAGTCACTTCCAGTTTATAGTGACTCTATGAATTAACAACCTCCTAAGCATCCTATCGAACAGTCCTACCTAGGTCTTGCAAACTGGGGACCATGGCTTCCTTAACGGAGTCATTTCATGGTGGACCTTCCTTTTCTCTTGCTGCCTTCAACGTTTCTTAGCATAATTGTGTTTTCCAGTTACTCTTGTCTTCTGAAATAACTCTCCCTGGCAGACCACAATTCTGTAATCTGCCTGTCGGTATAATCTTCCAACTGTCATGGGAGTATTTTGTATTTCATGGCACTGCATTTAACAGAACAGTTAGTTTGCCTCATTCTTTACTCTGAAGTAACAAGTTCAGCGGGTAAAGTAATGGAAGTCTTTTCATGTTAGCATCAGAAACTGTACCCCCAGTAAGAATTAAACTGTTTCTTTACAGAAAGAGGTATGTTTCATCATCTTAACCACAGATGCTCACTAGTTTAAGTGCGGTCCTATATGATTATCTCTTTGCTAGGCAGTCATTTAAGTATTTCCCCTTCATTTTTCTCCATTGTGGAAAAAGATTGGAAAGCTTTTGCCCATTTATCATGGATATTGTGATGCATGTTTTCAGAGTACATCTCAGATGGGTAATTTACATAAGTGTTATGTTAGGGCTCATAAAACAATTTCCCTAATTATGTGAAACCCTTTCTTTGCCTCAGCATTTTGTTGTTAAATACCAGGTTTTCAATTTGTGGGAGGGTAGTAGCAATCTAGGTAATCTGTAGCTTTAACATAATGTGCATCTGCATATTTCTGAGCCTTTGAGAAGAGCTTTTACTTGAATTAACTACTTCACTTTTCAAGAGAGGAACCCTCTCATGCTTGCAAAAGATGGTGATTGTATTTCACAACTGTGAAATGCTATCTCTCTGGAATTACATTGCCAGAACTAGAGAAACAGTTCAATTTACTCTGACCTCCCTTGACATATAAAGTGCAACTATTTGACTCACTGGACTTCTTCCTGGTGGCTCTTCATTTTGGGTTAGATTCAAAGGTATAATTTTGGGAGTGGAAGGCACTTCCACTTAGGCAAAATGGGAAGGGCTACAGTTGCCACTAATTTCCTTTGTTCATCTGCCTCAGCCTCACAAGGCAATTTCATGGCAATTTCAAGGGAGCAGGTTTTTCAGCAGACTTAGTGGTAGCTTTGCCAACCTCCAGGTGAGGCCTGGACATCTCCAGATGACATAGATCAGGCCCTCTGGATAAAAAATGTTTTGGAGGTGGACTCTGTGGCATTACCCCCCACTGAGGTGCCTTCTCTCCCCATACCCTGCCCTCCCAAAGTTCCGCCCCTAAATCTTCAACCCTTTCCCAACTTGAAACTGGCAAAGCTGCTCTGGGACTGCAGTTGTTGGGGTAAGTGGGAGGCAGGAAAAGTAAAACTCCACTTGTGGTTCTCAGAGTTTTCTGTTTGCCTGAAAGATTTATCTTAAATGATTACAAGCAGCATTACTTTGAGAATTGTGCATTTTAGACTATAGTTCATTCAATTGAGAACAAAACTTGAAGGTTTTTTTTTAAAAATAGACAAATTGAATGAGATTCCCATTTTAATCTGCAATCTTCTGGGCTGAAAGGTAGGTGTCTGTGCAAGCTCTAAATTGCCCAGTGATACTGAAGTACTCCTTTCATGGTAGGTACAATGCAAACAAGTAAATAGTTAAAGCAGCTTTTTAGTAGATTTTTTCTGTTTAGGTTTTTAAAATATCTGCAATCTCAATGTCAAGAGTGCAAGAGAAGTAAAGTTTTTTGATAAGGGGTAGTTTTGCTATTATATAGTGCTGCTGTTTGTTTTGAGTTTAATTTAGATGTTAAATACCTGACAGTATTGGAGTACTTTCTAACAATAGCTACTTTCCCCTGATTCTGTTTGTGATCACATTCCAGTGAATGTTACCTGTCTGAAGAGTGCATATAATCACCTTGTTATGTTGCAAAGTGCCATCTTTGCTCTTGCTCTCCTCTCAAGAATACTTCTAGAACGGTGTGTAGCTTCATGGCAGTTGATGACCACTAACATTTTATAAAAATAACATTTGGCTAGATATCTAAGCTAGTTGATTTAATTATTTGAATTGATTGTAAGTTCTCAAGAACTTTTGTAAATAGTAATATATTTTGTGATTACCATTTGGGAGAAATGGGATGTCGATAAAGAACATCCCATTTTTGCAGAACTCATTTCTGAGTCCTTTTGGGGACACTGGAGTGTACTGTTGCTGTGATCTTGCTACGGAAGCTATGAAAGAATTATGCATCCAGCACCATTTCTTCTTCATCAGAGGAATAGTGATCATGCAACAATGACTTGTTTGCCATCAGTTCTTAATCTTTCCCATCAAGATATTGAGAGAGAAAATAATTCCATTAAACCAAAATGAGATCAGTCATTTACACTTATTTGTTCCAGCCTTTCTTCTACTGATTTGTATTCTGAACAGGCATATTTGATTCTCATTTAACTTTTGTTCCTCTTGAGTTGCTGTTTTGCATCTGCTTACATAGCAAGTATTTCATTTAACTTGATTGTTGTAGCAAGGATGATGTTTACCACAAAAATGAAAAGCTGAAAATGAGACTAATCTCTTTCCACCCAAGAACTCAAGAGAATGTGTAAACCAAATAGTTTGCATAACTGGTGTGTCACAATTACCTTGTGGTAACTTGACCATGTCAAAAATAATGCAAGTTATAAATCTGAGGAAAAAGAAGGCAACAGAATTAGTATGTGCAAAAGGTATAAACACAATTATGTATTTGCATATGTCTCCATGTGAGAATAACTTTTACTGCATTGTAGCCAAAAGCAGTTGCAAAACAAGTTAGAAGCACTGACAAAAATCAATAATTTCTCATACACACAATTTAACTATTCAGTAAAATACAGAATGGGGAAGGCACTGGCAAACCACCCCGTATTGAGTCTGCCATGAAAACGCTGGAGGGCGTCACCCCAAGAGTCAGACATGACCCGGTGCTTGCACAGGGGATACCTTTACCTTTTTAAAATACAGAAATCATTAAGATAGTTTCAGAGGGTATAGCCATGTTGGTCTGCAGTAGAACAATTAGATTCAAGTCCAGTAGCATCTTAAAAAACAAAAAGATGGTGGGGTGGGGAGGGTAAACCTTGAAGAGTCAAAGCTCCATCATTCCATTGAACAAAGCAAGCTTTGACACTGAAACACTTAAACCTCGAAAATTCTGTAATAATCATATTCCTGTATCCATAATGGTCAAGCACATTGCTTATATGAGACCTGCATTTGCACACATACTTTGATGTGATAGTGTAGCCTGATAAGATCTTATTAATGCTTTAAATTTTTTATTACATTTCTAACCTGCCGTTCCCTGGAGGCTTTTATCAGACAGCTGATAACCAGTTATACCCTGCGATGACTGACTGCTACATTCAGAGGTATAAAAATACAAAACCTTCCTCTTGGAGAATCCTACAAGGTGTAATATAGGCACTTTATACACCGGGACAGACTTGTGTGGTTTCCCTGTTATTGCTGTACAACACGATGACAATGGGATTCTACATGGCAGGTTTCTCTGCCCCTGTTCTCCAGCAGCAGCCATCCATCGCCCTCCCCGGGGGCTTTTTCTCAGAAATGATGGCACTGACAGCCATTTCCCCACGTTCTTGCTCAGCCCAGTTTCCCACATTGCCAAGTTGGGCCTGATAACCCTACCATGTGTAGGAAGTTATTTTGAAAAACAAAAACTTAGGAAGCAAATATGTAATTAGTAATTATGATGCAACATGGTCATATTGAATTATTTGTTCAAGTTTTATAGTGAAATGGTACATTCATGTGCAAGCAGTTTGGTTCTCAGTTGTCGTTAGCCTTTATTAAAATGCTGATAGAAGATCAGAAGGGGGGATATGGGTTTTGTGAAATTTTAATAGGAGGTGAACACTGGTTCTGGTCAAATAAATTCTTAACCAGGGACTCTGGAACACAAAGTGACACTTTCATGGTTTCATAACATTTTTGTTAACCAATTTGAGGATTTTTAAAGATAGTCTAATAAATATGACATAAATAGTAAAATGACTAGGAAAGAGTATCTGGAGTGCAGCTCTGTAGACCAATTCTCTAACAAATATTTAATTACTTTCTCAGTTATAGAATCTTGGGTCAGCTGATAGAGGGACAACAGTTCAATGGGTTAAATCCTTACTTCCATAAACAGAAGCAATTTGTCAAAATGGATTTTCCTGTCTTTTCCCCAGCAGCCCTCTGTGTGACCCAAAAAGCCTCGGGGGGGGGGGGGGGGTAGGGAATCCTTGTTAATCAAATCCAGCATGACACACAGGGCTGCTTTGAAAAAGAGAATTGCCCTCTTCCTTCTATATGAGCAGAGCAAGCATGAGACTCATTATATAATTATTTTGATTTTTACAAATTTTCTCCTTTTTCAGTAGGACAATCTGGCTTAAAGTATTCATTTTGGTCACGAGAACACAATGTTTTGTGTTCTAAAAAGCTCTGTTCCACGTTTAACATATTCAGCCATATTGCTGAAGCTGCATTATGGCTAAGATCATGAGACCACAAAACGTGTCTGCAAAAGATTGTCTATCTAAATGTGACTCGTGACGTCCTATTAAAAAGCTAAAATTGGTGTTAATGCACATTTCCTTGAAATGCTTGCTTTGCTGTATAAAAAAGCACTCAAAATAATAGTGGCCTGATAATGCATTTTAGATTTGTGTAGAATTTGTCTTTTAAAAAACCCTAAAAGTTCAACAAACTGCCAGTGCAAACATGGAACTATAGTGGCAAGAGAACAGTGCCCAATTAAATAAACAAATATCACTGGAGCCATTTTAGTAGTATTACAGATAGCATTTATTGCTTGTGTTAGCAAGGCCAGCCTCTCCCTCTCTCTCTCTCTCTCTCTCTCTCTCTCTCTCTCTCTCTCTCTCTCTCCACTTCCGTGTTGCCAAATAGCCTTTTCAGGCCTGTCTTCTTAATCCAGATATAAACTTCAATAAATCTCAGTGTTCATCCACAGATGCAGAAGTATTTGTACTTTCCGAATAGACATAAAAGTACACATACAATAGGTTATTACATGTTAAGAACAGGCAAGTGTAGCTCAGGACCACTAATTACTTGACCAGTAGAAGTATATAGGTTTCCCTACTGTCTTTTGCATTTCTTGCCTTTGGCTCCCTGCAAATGTGATATTTCAGCAGAGGTTGAAAACCAGTACTGTATGGTGGTTAGCCTGCTGCACATAGAGTGGGGAAACCTGGATTCCAATTCCGACTCAAGTATTACATTCTGTGGAAGACTTTGGACTACTCATTCTCATAACATTGTTTTAGGAAGATAAGAAGGAAGAAAGGAGAACCCTGTACGCCACCCTGAGTGTCTTAAAGAATAAAAAATGTGATCTCTGGATTGGGAGATGGGCCACTGCACTCCTTTGCCCCGCTTCCCCAATTTACCGGCGTATAAGACGACCCCCCCCAACATTTCCACTCAAAATACAGTACTATGGGCCACTATGGGCAGCTATGTCTATCCCAACTGAAGTGCACCCGGCGTATAAGACGACCCCCCCCCCGCACTTGGAGGCATGTTTTTCAGGGGGGGAAAGTAGTCTTATACGCCAGCAAATACTGTAATAATATTCTACTGTTAAATGTGCAGTGTTACCAAACAGAACCTATGCTAACCAAGGTTTCTCTGATATCCAATAGCTGAAATTTGGTTTAAGTTTGGGGTTTTTTATACCCTGCTTTTCTCTGTCCCTTGGGGAAGGCACTGGCAAACCACCCCGTATTGAGTCTGCCAAGAAAACGCTAGAGGGCGTCACCCCAAGGGTCAGACATGACTCGGTGCTTGCACAGGGGATACCTTTACCTTTACCTTTTCTCTGTCCCTAAGGAGTTTCAGAGTGGCTTCCTCTCCCCACAGAAGACACCCTGTAAGGTTGATGGGGCTGAGAGAGTTCTGAGAGAACTGTGAGCCATTGTCACCCAGTAGTCTTCATGTGGAGGAATGATTAGAGTCTGCCACTCTTACACCATACTGGTTTCCCATGCTAGCTTGCAAACCCTGGTTCGGAGGGCACCTGGAGCTCTCAGTATAATACTGGCTTTTTAACTAAGATATTTTGTATATTTTTGTTTATACTATATTTAAGGGCCTGTTGGCATTCGCATGCGTGTCTTAATTGAGTCTGGCTAATAAAATAATAGGATTGAGTTTCTATTATAATTATTTCATTTTATTTAAATTTTTTAGAGCTGAGAATCATTTCAACAAAGTGGATATAAATGAATAGGAACGTTCTAATGGATGACAGGGAATCTCCTACCAATGACCTGCAGTTAAACGTGCAAGACCAGCTTTGTGCCGACACTCATTCAGAAAAGATAAACACTTGCTTGACTTCTCCACCAGATGAAAATGAGAACCCACTTAATGGCCGCAGGCACGAGGACCTGAAAAGCAGGGACAAAGTGATGGGAGTAATTGAGCAAGACAGCATCAATAATAATGAAGGGGAGGACAGTGGTATCTGTGCATCCTTCAGTCAAGAATCCTTAAGTGAAAACAAGAGTCCAAGAAAAACAAGAGACTGCATCAAGAAAGGTATAACTGCTTCCTAAACAAAAAATTTGCATGATTGAAGGAAGGATATTGGTTATATTCCTTGAATTCGTCTTACATTTGTTTTCTGACTTGGGAGCACATACATATGAGTTATTAAGTGCAATATCTGTATTCCTTGCTTTGGAAAGAGCTCGAAGGATCATAGGTTCCAGTTCAATAATGCTTATGCTGACTATGAAAATGTTAACATGACTCTTATCTTTCTTTTCCTACTGCTTAAGATGTGCATAATGTACTGCTGTACTGATTGCTTCTAGCTGGACTGTGTAGCCAAAATAGGATTTTCTAGCTAGGAACTAAGGGACAACGTGAAGATGTTAATGGACAGGAATGAGTGGCTCTGCGTATAGCCAATTTAAAAAGAAAATATTCTAATGGACTTAGAAAAATGTAACTTTGCTTGTGAGGACAGGAATGATGAGCATTGTTGGAGTTACAATCTATGGCCCGCTTGACTCTCTTGTCCTCCTTTCTCTGAAAATGTTGAGAATACTGAGAAAGAAAAGCAGTCTGCTTCTTGGCAAATAGCAAGAGGGGGCAGATAGGAAAAGATGAGAATTAGCTGTTGCCTCTGTTGGAAGAAAGGAGCCAGCAGAAATAAACGTATGACTAAGGAATCATGATCATATTCAAGATACTGATCATTAGAAGAAAAAGCACAGATTGGACACTGGTACATTCAACATTGTAAATCCCTTTTTATAAAAATAGAATTGCAGTTACAAATTCAGTAAAATACCTTTTGTTACTTTTAAGGTAGATGCTGCAAATGAGTAAATTTGGATTTGAAGCTTTAAAAATCTGTTTCCTTAACTGGTTTTCTGCATATGTGTATGTTTATACAATTTATATTATCTCACCATATTTGAATATTGAATGCAGCTTAGCTTGAGGCTTATGCTGTCAGGAAGAATGTTCAAGATTTCAACTATTTGTAGCCTCCTTTTGTGGCTGTCAGAAAAGTTTAAGAATTGGTTTTTATACCCCGCTTTTTATTACTCAAAGGAAACTCAAAGCTGCTTACAATCGCCTTCTGCTCCTCTCCCCACAACAGGCATGCAGTGAGGTAGGTGGGGCTGAAAGAGCTCTGAGAGAAACTGCCTGAGAACAGCTCTAACAGGACTGTGACTAGCCCAAGGTTACCTATATGGCTGCCTGTGAAGGAGTGGGAAATCAAGATTAGAAGCTCTCCAGATCAGAAGCTGCCACTCTTAACCACTACACCCAGCCATGACTGAAGCAGAACTGCTTCTATACATCATCCCCCTCGGTCCTCCTAAACAACGTTATCTTACATCTGTTTCTGAAAGCCATATGTACAGAAGCCTCCCTAGCGCACTCTCTGAGTGTAACACAATGATCTCAAAATAGGAGTAATCTCAATCTTAAATTCAGTTTCATTTCATTATTCCTCAGCCATTTTCTCTGAGCTCTTCTCCTTCAGCATCTTCTCCTTCAGTGGGGCCAAAGTCATCCAGATGGTTAGGTCACGCTTCTGCTCGCTCAGGTAGGGCAAATTGAAAAGCAAATTAAATTGCTGAGCCTCCTCGAGTGACCATTGAGTGACCTCTCCAGTCTAGTTTGCTCCACTGCTCAGGTAGGACGCTCAGAGCCCTGCTCTTTGGCAACACTGAAGGACTACAAACTAGAACCGAGATTCAGAATGGATTTCTCTCATGGCAACACCATTGCCTCTTTACTGCCTGATTTTCTTACTGAAAATACACTTTCGTGCTCCAGTGGAGCCAGTCATGGCCAAGAACATGCCTGAAGGAGTAGCCGGCAACCAGTGCTGCTGAGCTGCAGAAACAAAGACCCAGTGGAGAAGCTCCTGAGGAATGGAGTAGAGCTCCAGTCTCCCAATCCTCCACGGAGCTTGCGGAGCCCGCCCTCATTCTAAAGCTACCCAGAAGACTAAGAGGGTGGAAAAGACCAGCTCCGGCAAGAAGGGTCGAGCTGCGCCCCAAGATGCCACCTCCCCTTCTACTGCAGCCATGGAGCAGCCAGTAAAGCAGAAAAAGGGCACAGAGGAGTCCCTTCTCATGGGTGGCACAGAGTGCTCCGGAGCTCCAGAGTGCCAGCTGCAGCCTGATTCGGGCCCCAGCTGCCCCCATAAAGTCCGCACCCAGGAGAGGCACATGCCGGAGCGTCGTGGGAATCGTGAAGGTCCAGCGCACCCCATTGGTGAGCCCCCATTGCTTGGAAGCAACTCTGGCCTTCCCCCCCCCCTTGGCCCACTCCCAAGTGTGTGACCGGCTTGTCCCAGAGCTCTAGGACCACACAGAGAGCCCCTGGACCAGACCCAGCTGGGCCGGTAGGGACATGATGGCAGCGCCCATGCGGCCAATATGATCATGGACCCTGGCTGGAGACCTGAGACCCAGAGAGGTGGGATACCTGGCGGCCTACCTGCCCCACATGCAGGCCACCTGGCACAATACCCAGCTACCTCTTGTTACCACCAGCGCATAGGCCCCTGGGACGATGAGGACAACCAGGAAGAAGAGTTCTTCCTCAAGTTCCTTCGGTGGATAAGACTCATGGCCCTGAGGACCAGACCTGCCTACCCTACTAGGAAATATCTGGAGACACACAATCCCCTGGACTCCTATTCCTCCCACAATGTGGTTTTCAGACAAAGGAGGCGTAGGGCATCTCTGGAAAGGCAGGAGAGGGCGCCAGAAGTCTCCAAAGCTTTGGAGGATGAGGAGTCATGCTCCAGGTGCAGTGGGGATGCCACTGTACTCCCCAGACCTGACTCTAACATGGGCCAGAGGTCCAGACACCACTCCTCTGAGTCTGAAGAGGATCATCCTTCAATTGTCTCCCACTCAGACCCCCCCTATCAGAAAGAGAGGAAGTCAAGCTTTCCGGAGAGGAGCAAGCAACCAAGGAGACTTCCACCAGATTATTTTTGCCTGAATATCTGCCACACATTCTTCCAAAGGTAATCTCCACTCTCAGTTACAAGATAGAGATCCCAGGCAAACCACGCTCGGTAGCTTCAGCTAATCTTGATGCTCAGGTGTTCAAGAAACCCATCCCCACACAAACACCACATCTCTTCCCAGACCAGTTTGATGAGGTCATCAAGGCAGAATGTGCTGTCCCAGGGGCAGTAAGATCACTAACTTCCATTGCCCAAAAGCTCTGTATTCTAATAGAGGAGGCCATAGAAGATCTCAAGATTCTACTCAATGATGCGCCTGTAATGGATCTCCACTCAGAGGTGGTGCTCCCCAAGGAGCACCATCTGCTTGACTATGCAGTGGGTGGCCAGCTCCGTTTTTTCAGGGAGGTCTGGAGCTGGACAACTTTGGACCAATGGGTCCTCTCCATGGTCTCCGAGGGTTACCGCATAGAACTCACCTCCCAACTTACCCAGGAGTTTCAAGTCTTCTCCAATTCCCAAGTTGCTTCACCGCAGGCGCCTTCTGGCCGAGGCCATTCACCATTTAATACACATCGCGGCAGTAAAGGAAGTCCCTCCAGACCAGCACTTCACTGGCGTGTACTCAATGCTTTTCATCGTGCCCAAAAATCTGGAGATTGGCAGGCAGTCTTAAACCTCAGGGGCCTCAACAAGTGGGTGAAGAAGCGGCACTTTGTTGGAATCCCTGTGGCACATACTACAAATACTGCAAACCGCAGATTTGCTGACTTCTCTCAATTTCAAGGAAGCATACCTGCATATCTCTATACACAAGGCCTCCAGGCAAGTCCTTCAGTTCTCATACAAAGGATGCCACTGTCAATACATGGCTCTCTTTCAGTTTCTCTTTGGCTCCCCGAGTTTTTACCAAGTTCATGGTGGCTCTGGTGGCTTGACTCAGACTCTCTGGAATCCATGTCTACCCATAATTAGATGGAGCAACAGCACACTGGGTCACCCAGCACACGGTTTCCATACTCCAGGAGCATGGATTTCTGTTAGACAAAAGTCAGTTGACTCCCACATCGGACTTGACCCACCTTGGAGCCAGAATTTGTACCCATTTGGGCTGGGTTTTTCTCCCAATAGAAAAACAGCAGAAGATCCCTGGTGTGGCAACTGAGCACTCAGCACTCTTCAGACATAATGCACCTCGCTGCCATCCACAACCTGATGATCTCAATGATAGGCATGATTCCCTGGGTACAGTTCCACACGCAACCACTTCAGTGGCTGTTTCTGCCATACCAGCACGATATTGCTCGCAGTTGACACAGACTGACCTGCATCCCAGCACGGATAGCCATGGCTCTACTTTGGTGTCCACATCTGGGCAGGGGAATCCCATTCACGCAGCCCCTCAGATCATCATCACAACCAACGCCAGCCACCGTGATTGGGGAGCCCACTGCTTGGGAGCATCCAAATAGGACAAATGGGGCTCCCCAGGAAGGAGAATGAAACAGTTGGCCCTCACCTAAGGGTTTCTTTTCTTCAGTGGGGCAAAATCATCCACTGCCCACCCTAGCGGAATAAGTTGTCAGGGCTCAAACGGCGACATATAGATAGATAGAAAACTGGAGTACTGAATGTGACCATAGTTTTTGCAGCAGGGCTTGACCGAGACTGGAGAGATCACTCAATGGTCACTCGAGGAGTCTGAGCAATTTAATTTGCATTTCAGTTTGCCCTACCTGAGCGAGTAGAAGCGTGACCTAACCAGCTAGATGACTTCACCCCACTGAAGAGAAGAAACCCTCAGGTGAGGGCCACTGCTTCATTCTAGAGTTGTATTTAAATAAGTTATTTAAATTAGCATTTTGTTTATTCCCAACTTCAAAGCTGTGGACTATCTCAAAAGTCTTATGTATCCATTGAAAAGTAGGGTGCTAATGCTCAACCCTGTGGAACCCCACAGATTGTTCCATATTATAGATTCATTATCTCTGTTCACTAAAAGAAACCTAAGGCAAACAGTCGACTTAATACAATCAAGAACAATAGTAATCTCTCCTTATGTATTCCTTCTTTTCTTATTCCTTTATTTATCAGGACGTCTACCAGAACAGCCTCCTGGTAAGGTCCGTTTTCAATGGAAAACAACTTTCCTCAGTGGGAAGTCCTAGACAACAATACAAATAAATCTTACAATATATTGCATAGATAATCTGCACTGCAAATTGCACATAGTATAATGTTAAAGCACATACCTCAAATAGCAAATTTTCAAATATAATGTATTTCTATCCAATAGCTTATTTTAAACCTGTAGAAACAACATAAACTCCAAATCAATTTTTACATAAAGACTTGTATGTGAACCAAGCAAATCTAATGATGTTACCATTATCAGGATGCCATTCTGGTAGAAGTCCCAACGAATAAAGGAATCAAAAAAGAAAAGAAAGAATACATAAGGAGAGATTACTCTTGTTTTTTTATTGCATTAAGTTGATTGTATTGCCTTAGGATTTCTTTTGCTTAGGTTTCTTTTGCTGAACAGTATTCACTTTGATTATCTCTGACAATTTCTGATCACAGATTTTTAAGGGTCTAAAGCAGGGGTAGTCAAACTGCGGCCCTCTAATGCTGGCAGGGGCTTCTGGGAATTGTAGTCCATGGACATCTGGAGGGGCGCAGTTTGACTACCCCTGGTCTAAAGCATTTTATTACCATCCTTTAATCAATGCTTCATTTTCAAGGTGCTTTAACAAAACAAGGCTGTCCTTATCAAAGGCAACTAAAATCTCGAGCAGAACTGTAAAGGATTCCCTTTAATGTCACTCAGCGGTACCAAGCCGCCTATCCATAGGGAAAAAAAATACCAGAAAGTATTTAAAACGCTTCTTTTCATATAATGGAGTACTGGCAGGTAGTTTGGATAGGGCACCTGCCAGTGAGCTAAATGGATGGGTGGTACAAGAGTGGGATATCTAATCCATCTCTGGAACCCAACATTATGTACATTTAAGGCTGGAAACAGATTGTGCAGAAGTATGTTTCAAGAGAGAGCTGGGGCGAATATCTGCCATTTCCATTCTCCAGTGCAGGGTTGATGGACTGCATGCACAGCTTGTGTTACTTGAGACAGAATAATTGTGTCAGAATCATACAGCCAAGTCTCATGACGTTTTTACCTCTTAAGAAGTGAGCAGTGGCTCATGAAAGCTCCTATTAGTCTTTATAAGGTGCTACTGGACTCTTGCTCTTTTGTGTTTTTGCGTTTGACATTCAGGCTGCTCCTTTAAAAATGGCCACTTCTTGACTGAAAGGTGGATGCTAAAGTTATTAAAGAACATTCTGCTTTCAGTGCCTGAGGTTTTCTTTTAATAGATATAACTGAGAAGCGTTCTGGCCTGAAGAATTTATTTTATTATTAATGGTTTATTGGCTGCCCTTCTCCACAAGAGGTTTGGGGAGGTACACAACATAATTAAAACATTCATAATCAAATTTACAGCATCCTACTGTTAAAAACTCCCAAGCCTAATGACTAGGGCCTAGTCCCCTCCCACCTACCTGCCGCACCCATCTTCCATCTGGCCTACCAGCTGGCTATTGAAGAGGCAGCTGGCTATTGCCCAGTGAAGAGAAGGGAGGGGGAACCTGAAGAGGCAGGAGGCCCACATGATGTTAGGCTGCCCTGGCTTCAGCCATAGGTCTGGCAGAAAAGTGTCATCTTACAAGCCCTGCTGAACTGTAATAGTTCCACCAGGGCTCTAATCTCAGGTGGCTGAAAAAGCCCTTGCCCTGTTCAAGGTCAGGCAAATCTCTTTGGGGCCAGGGATTACCAGCAAATTGGTATTTAATGAATGCAGTGCTCTCCAGGTGACATTGAGAGAGACAGTCCCTCAGATATGAAGGACCGAGACCATGTAGGCCTTAACAGTCGACACCAAAATCTTGAACCTGATCTGGAACTCAACGAGCAACCAATGTAGCTGTCGGTGGGCCTTGTGTGGATCCAAGGGATCCTCGTGTGGATCCAAAAAGCCACATTTTGTACACAGTTCAGTTTTTGGATCAGGCCCAAGGGTAGCTTCAAATAGAGCAAGTTACAGTAATCCAGTCTGGAGGTGACTGTTGCATACATCACTGTAGCAAGGGCTTCCGGTTCAGGGTGCTAGTAGCTTCAGGTGAGAGCTACCTGTGATCTGAGTCTCCATTGAAAGAGAGGCATCAAAGAACATCACCAAATTCCTGATGGTATGTAAAGTTGTCAGTTGAACACTGCCAAGGCAGGGGAGGTATGCTTACCACCGCTTACCACTGGCCCCTCAAGCCTCCCTCCTACAATCATTACAGATCTGCCCAAACCACTGGGCCTCAGTTTAAGTTACTCAATTTTTCTAGTATTCTACCATTTTACAATGTTTATTATTATCATTATATTGTTGTTATTGTTTCTGTTGTTACCCCACAGTACTATAACTGAATTAATTGCATTGTTCCCATTTCATGTCAACCACCCTGACCCTTTGGCGAGGGCGGTATATAAATAAATAAATATATAAACTCCCTCCATTAAAAAGCCCAAGCTAATTTATACCTAGATTGAAACATGTAATAATTAAAAGTCAACTCTGGCTTAAATGTCAGGCATAAGGTACAAATGAAATAAAAACAGCATTAAAATTTGTATTAAAGCTAGTGTTTGTGTACTTTCTCATAACAATAGCGGGTACAGCTGAAGATGGATGAGGGAATGAACTTGACCAAAGATGTGGGCAGATAAACAAGTTTTCATCTGACACATAACCTTTAATAACCAACAAACCAAAGAAACTACAATTGGTGCACTGCTATAGAGAAGAATAGTTGTTCCCTGAAATGTGTCACATCTTCCTGCATATTCCTTTATGATACACTTTCCAATTCTGTGAATAGTGCAGTAGAATAGCAAGGTTTAGAAGTTGGGTTCTGCTCTTTCCTAAGCATTGGTAGAACAATATGTGCTTTAAGAACAGGAATAAAGGTATTATATTTTTGTTTCCTAGTGTCTTGTGTACCCTAATTAAGCAAGTTCCTTAAATGATCAAACTGAGTTTTCATGGTTGAGAGATTAAAATATTATTTTCCTCTCTTGGGGGGAGGGGGTCAACAGTAACATGGTATATGGGATTTCTGTTTTTCTATATATATTTTTTTAAAGAAATGTAGCTGTCTGCTGCAGGAGAAGTAAAATCATCTAACTTATAGTTTGATATGCCTGTGTGAGTGCCGCACTGCAGGTGGGGATTGTCTCGCCGCGGGGGAGGAGGCACATCCGCGCCTCTCTCCCCCCCCCCCCGGTCCCTGGCCTGAAAAAGGTTGGGGACCACTGCGCTAGATAAACATCTACCTGAAGCATTTCGATCCTGTTAGTTGGAGACTTTACAAAGCCAAAGATATGCGAGACTGCTGAGCTCTTGACAGCCATAATGCTGACTGCTAAACTTTAGGGTTAATTTATCAGAAAGCTGTTAATCTGGACATGAATACAACTCAGGCAAGGGATATCTTTCTCTCTTTTTCCCTGGCCTGCAATGAAGAGTAGTTTGTTTGGTAATGGTGGGAATTATGATTCCAAAATAATGCACCCCCTGAGCCTAATATCACCCCTGGCCCCACCTCAGTTTCAAGATACTAAAATTGTATAGGGGCTTTGTCCCCATCACAGCCGCAGGGGGCATGGTGTAATCCCTTAGGATTTCTGGAAGATTGCGTTTCCATTCACCTTAATCCCATCACAACTTTTGCAAAGCTATCAAAACCCTTAAGACTATAGCATTTTGGACTAGCAGAAAGGGGTTAGGGCCAGAGGATGTGCATCCAAAAGTATACATTTTCCTGACATTATTTATGGATTCAATCAAACTTTCCCCCCACACCTTCCACCCTCCTCATTTTAATTTCTTTCACTTCAGCTGCAAGTCAAGAACCCAAGACTTTCTGTGCCTCCTGGAAGGCAGTGGACATGTACCATTCTGCTGTGGCCACTTTTTTTTACAAGACAGGGATTTTTCTTTTAGAATTTACAAATGAATGCTTTTCTGTACACTTCAGAAAATCCCCAAATATGCAGAAACCCCTAATTGTCTTTGGGTTTCACTGCCAAGTTGATAATGAATATGGTGGTACCATGCTTATTAAGTATACAGAATGCTTTATTTGCTAGACATATTAGCAGCTTCTTGACTTCCTTGGTTATCGTGACTTTTATTTACATGTCCTGAGACTCATCAGATAGCAAGCAACCCAGCTGGAGAATCTAGTGTCAGAAAGGTCATGTCCTTCCTGTAATAAATGCATTATTATCTTCAGAGCTAATATACAAGATGTCACATCATTACACAAATAGGTAGGTCAAGTTTGTTTTGAGGTTCTGTAGGCGTGTTAAGGCCGAGCAGTGTTTGCACGGTATAAATTAGCTAAAGGTTGAAGTAAAAAGCTCTTTTCTATAGTGCCTTGTGATATTGATAAAGGAAAATAATGCAACGCTGCATTTCTACTAGGCTAAGCAGGATTCTGCAGTGAAGTCAAATAACAGTTCCCTCCAATCCTTAGAGTTTATATATCTGCCTTCCTCCAACACATACAGAACACATACAGGCGTTGAGCAGCTGAATGGAACTATAGTGCCACTATATTGAATAGGCAAAAATAATCATATTAGAAACACTTGTAGCTGCCACATTTGGTCAGTTTTATTCCCAGTCGTGAGGCATATCAGGGATGGTTGCTTCTTCTTTGCAACAGGCTAAATACGATCTCGGTAAGCACTCTTCAGATCTGAGTGTTTTAAAAAACTGCATTCTTCCAACTAAATATAGAGCTCTAATACACAGAGAGTAAATATAATTTGAACTAAGCCTAAAAATAACTAGTTTGTGTGTTTAGCCATAATATAAAATACATATGCTGCTGCTAACAATTCTTGATATTACAAAATATTTATAAAGTTCATAATGGTTTGTGATGTGACATCCTCATAGGTAGTATTGGGTTCTTGGTACCTAAAAACAGATTGGCAAAAAGTTTTTTTAACAAAACTCTTTTTTTCCTCACCCCAGCATCTTGCTTTCTTAATATGGAAGTATCTGTCAGAGCTAAATATTTATGAGTTATGTTTTAAGACGTGCATGCTCAGTGAAGGAGAACCATTTGTTGAACAGCTTAGCAAAATACATTTTTGAAATATGTTTTTGCTTTAAAATTCTGGGAACTCTGAGAACAAGATGCAATTTAATAAAGATAAGTGTAAAGTTCTGCATCTGGGTCAGAAAAATGAAAAGCATGCCTACTGGATGGGGGATACGCTTCTAGGTAGCACTGTGTGTGAACGAGACCTTGGGGTACTTGTGGATTGTAAACTAAACATGAGCAGCGTGTGATGCAGCGGTAAAAAAGGCAAATGCCATTTTGGGCTGTATCAACAGGGGCATCACATCAAAATCACAAGATGTCATAGTCCCATTGTATACGGCACTGGTCAGACCACACCTGGAGTACTGTGTGCAGTTCTGGAGACCTCGCTTCAAGAAGGATGTCGATAAAATTGAAAGGGTACAGAGGAGAGCGATGAGGATGATCTGGGGCCCAGGGACCAAGCCCTATGAAGATAGGTTGAGGGACTTGGGAATGTTCAGCCTGGAGAAAAGGAGGCTGAGAGGGGGGACATGATAGCCCTCTTTAAGTATTTGAAAGGTTGTCATTTGGAGGAGGGCAGGATGCTGTTCCCATTGGCTGCGGAGGAAAGGACAAGCAATAATGGGTTTAAACTGCAAGTACAACGATATAGGCTAGATATCAGGAAAAGAATTTTCACAGTCAGAGTAGTTCAGCAGTGGAATAGGCTGCCTAAGGAGGTGGTGAACTCCCCCTCACTGGGAGTCTTCAAGCAAAGGTTGGATACACACTTTTCTTGGATGCTTTAGGATGCTTAGGGCTGATCCTGCGTTGAGCAGGGGGTTGGACTAGATGGCCTGTATGGCCCCTTCCAACTCTATGATTCTATGAACTGATTGCTTAGTGAAAAAGGCAAGTGATATTTCACAACTTTCTCTGTTTCCTTCATATCCTTGATGTGATAGCTGTATAAAAGCCCTCAAAGAGTTCCCACAAGTCTTGTGCTTCGTGATATAGCTCACTGGGTACAGCTTAGAGAAACATCCTAGACTTATGAATGAAAGAGCTGTGCAATCACTAAGTTATCTTGACCAAGCTTGGGGAACCTGTGGATCCTGATTTTGCTCTGGCTCATCTAAAGATCACAAGTCATTACAATTTGACTCTTGTCATGCCTAATCGCACAGGCTATTGTGAGGATTTAACACACTGTATAATTAATTAATTAATTAATTAATTAATTGTGCTGTCTGAGTTTTAGCTCAACTATGACCCTGAGGTATACTGTTTCTTCTTCCAAGGCTTAGACAATCCTTCAAGCTGAGCTGCCCTCCATGTGCTAGTCCAGAGACTCCACAGTTCTTAAGCCTTTAGAAACCCTTTGGGGGCTTTTGCTCAGCTGCCTCTAGTATCCTAGCCAACCCATTTAAATTAGTTTTCCCCATTACATTAAGTTAAATTAGGCTTTAGGAGATCTGTGATTGTGGGCCTCCCAATATTGTTGAAGAAACTTGCATTCCCTGTGCAATTCTAGTTCAGATTGGGACCCTGTAGAAAGGGGAGTACTGGTTTAACCTTTATACAGTCATAATTTCACCTATTGAAACAGCTCTTTTTTTAACAGCACTGATTCAAATAGGAGCCAACAGGACTACAATTTAGGTTTTAGATCCAATTGTGAATCTCCCATCCTTTCTCTGTTTTGACTCTTAATGGGACAGATTTTAGACCCACCTCCCTACAGGATGGCTGCTCATTATTCCTTCCAATATTTGAGCTTTTGACAAACATTTCTAGAATTTCTTTGCAGCCTTTAGAAATTGTGTTAAAAATAAATTTCTGAGGAAACCAAATGTCCTCAGTTTTGATAAGATAGACATGACTTGGCATCAATAAGTCCTGTGGAATTATTGATGATTTAATAAGAGGTATGAACATTTTGCATAGTGTTTTGTGTGCTGACCATAGATTAAAAAAAACAATTTTTCTAAAAATTTTTCCTTTCTACTTTTGATTTGTGGTTTTTGTGGGTATTTATTTATTTATTGCATATGGGAATCTGGACTTCATAACAAGTTTGTAGTAACTCCTTTCCTTCCTTTTACTGTTAACATCTCTGGGGTTTTGTTTTTCTGCCATATCTTCTTTTCTTGATTTGAATAATGATTGTGATTTTATGTCTGGGTTTTAATCGGGGTTCTATGGGGCTTTTATGCAGACGAGCCGTCGGGGAGTGGCGGGTAATAAATTAATAATAATAATAAATGTTTCTGTTAAGTGAATGTAATACAACATGTATGTGGCATGAGCTAACTCCAAAGGAATATGACATATGTACTCCAAAAGAATATGACACTGAATGTAAGATGACACCCCCACCCCTCAGTATACACACACAAAAATTAGTTTTCGACATAACTGTAACTAGTACGCAAAATCAAGATGACTTCCTCTTTTTTATTATACCGGGGGGGGGGGAACTAGTGTTGTATTTATCTTTAAGATGGCTGGATTTGTGTCAGCAGCCTAATAAACTGCTATTCTGGAATTTGTAGTATTCTCGAATTTGTACATTTGCATTGTATGTTTTGGTTTTTTTAAATAATTGCAATATACAGGGGCCTTTATTCATTCCTCATAGTCAGGCTTGTATGCCAGCTCCAGTTTGGGAAATTCTTGGAGATTTAGGGGTGGAACCTAGGGAGAGTATTCAGCACTGTATAATGGTATAGAGCAGTGGTCCCCAACCTTTTTATCATCGGTCAATGCTTGACAATTTTACTGAGGCCGAGGGGGGGTAGTCTTTGGCTGAGGGACATTGCCGCCGCCTGAGCCCCTGCTCTGCTTGCTTTCCTGCTGGCACCCCTGACTTTCCACCGCCCACTGGGGGGCACTACCAGCAGCAGCTGCATAGTGCCATGCCAAGGGGGGGCTCCAGTCATGGCGGCCACTGGAGAGCACCAAAGGCAAGCCGGTGGCAGAGTGGCAGTGCAGCCCCTGAGGCAGCAGTTGGGGAGGAGGACAAGGAGGAGACACCGCTCGGTACCGACTGATTCACAGACCGGTACCCGTCTCCGGATTGCGGGCTGGGGACAGCTGGTATAGAGTACTATCTACAGCAGCCATTTTCCTCAGGGGAACTGATCACTGTTGTCTGGAGACTAGTTATTATTCCAGGAGATCTCCAGGCACCTTGTAGTAGATTGTAATATGGATGATGGGTTGTAACATGAGCTCTGTATCAGGATGCTACAACAGGAAATGCTTGACTAATTGAAGACAATCATTCCCCTTTAATGAAGCATTATGAAAGGAATGTGGTTTTAATGGTGATTCTGAGTTGTTGAGATGATGTTACCACTTTACTCCGCTTTGGTTAGACCTCACTTGGAGTGCTGTGTTCAGTTTTGGGCATCATAACTGAAGAAAGATTTAGAGAAACTGGAACGTGTCCAGAGGAGGGCTACAAAGATGGTGAGGGGTTTGGAGATCAATTGTATGAGGAAAAGCTGAGGTAGCTTGATTTGTTTAGCCTGGAGAGAAGATGACTAAGAGGTGATCTGATAACCATCTTCAAGTATTTGAAGGGCTGTCATATAGAAGATGGAACAGAGTTGTTTTCTGTTTCCACAGATAGTCAGACCACAACCAATGGGTTGAAATTAATTCAAAAGAATTTTCAGCTAAACATCTGGAAGAGGTTTCTGACAGTTAGAACAATTCCTTAGTGGAAAGGCTTCCTTAGGAGGTGGTGAGTTCTCCTTCTTTGGAAGTTTTAAAGCAGAGGCTAGAAAGTCATCTGACAGAAATTCTGATTTTATGAACTTAGTTGGTAGATGAATTTCCTCCAGGCCAAGCTTGATTTTGGAGATTTTTGGTGTGGGGGGGATCACTTGGGCATGAAATTGGAGTCACCATGGGTGAGCAGGTAGTTGTGAGTTCCTGCATTGTACAGAATGTTGCACTAGATGACCGTGGAGTTTCCAATTCTGTGGTTCTATATAATTTGGTCATGAGCTTTTGATTACAAATGTGCTGTTTGTTCTCAACCAGGACCATTTCCGCACTGAAAACTTCGCTGCCTGGGCTTCTCTGTGGGAGCACAAATCTGAGGTGGATGCACTGGGCCAAATCCTCCCCCATGTGGGACCAGGAAGAGGCCTGCAGCACGGCATGAAGCCTCCAGTGCGGAAACACAGGTTATGAAACAAAGTCATTCTGGAAGTTAACTTGGAATAGATGCTGTTTCCCCAAGGGAAATGACCCTGTGGAAATTTAGCTCCTGTTAGCATGCAGCATACTGATAATATTTTTAAATAGTTTTTAAATGCTTACAATCCACTTAACCCACTTTTCTGTTGCCTGAAAAGGAACTGGATGTGTGTGTTCTGCAAGTCATCTACTTCTTAATATTCTGTCAACTTTTTAGTAAGTAAACAGCAGGCTTCTTCTCAAATCCTGTTATATTTCCCAACAAATGCCAATACCAGGGATTGCTCTTCAGTAAAGATTTGTGAGTATGATTATGTTAAACTGCACATAAGGCTCATGGTTGGGATAGAAAAATAGATGGGGTTTGTCCTGGTGCTTTGCTCTAAATTTTGCTGGTGTAATACCATCCACAGGTAATACCACTAAATTTTGTTAGTGCAATACCATCCATAGGTATTACTGTTAGATGTTTCAATTGAGCTAGAAACTGAAATTTTCCTTCTGGCAAAGAAATCATATGTGTAGAAGATTTTCTCTGTAATATTAATAGTTTGAACTGTTCTATTTTATACAGTGATTTTTGCAGACAACAATGCTGGTAGTTGCTTGGGTAATGGTTAAGTTGTGATAGTTATGTTGATGACATCTAAGATTTAGTCATTATTCCTGGGAATAGTCTCAGTCCTAAACTGTATTGATTCACATGAGACTAACTTTGGAGGGAAAGGTTGCAGAAATTAGACTTTGCATCAATATTGTTTTAGAAATGAAATATGCTTCCTAGAAAAAAAATATTTCATTCTAAGTGTTTGTTAAAATAAAAGTTTAATTGCTAAATGCTACAGCATAATTAACTTTTAGTGGTACTTGTTTCAGAATATGTAAGAGATGACAGCACTTTGAAACAAAGGCTTCCTGAAGGCAAGAATGGCATTTTGATATGGCAGAAATGTAGCAGAGGTCACATTGCCATAAATAGAAGGCTATTCTTTTGAAGATTATCTTTTGATTCCATCTCTAAATATAACTATAATTTATTGAACTAAACTCTTGCTGTTGTCACTTTTGGCCTTGGAATAGCATTGATCAAACTGAACTAGAAGTGCATAACAATCCCAAAAGATTTAGGACTGATTCAGCGTAGCAAACTTATTTTGGTGCAAAACAGAAAGCACTTTTAAAAGTTTATTTCAACAGGATAATTACTGGTTTTATTGACCAGATCTGTCGCAATAACTTCTTGTTCTAGTAAAACAAAGTTGTAAATACAATACAATCTGTGAATAGATGTACCTGTTACAATAAGGAAAACCACTAAGTATTGTCATTATCAACTTTTCATAATAAAGTGTAGCTGCATAGAGAGGAAACTGTTGTAGTTTTTGCATCCTTTTAAAATTGTATATATAAGGTTTAGTTTGGCTTTACTTATGCTTAAATCAACATTTAACATGGGGTGAAGCAAAAAGGGAGCCACATATCCTGGAAACTGGAGCTGCAGGTAGGGTTTTCCATTCCCTTTTAGTACAATGAAATGTTACCTGCCACCATAATCTATATTTGATTGTCCCATGCTTGCATTGATGGAATACTTTTTTGCTATTTGCAATCTCAGAGCTGTTTCCTAAATACCACCTTATGTAGAACTACTATTGCATTTATTTTAATGTGTGGAGAAGTAAAGCATGGATTTGTCCAGATAAAGGACCAGAAGGGGGGTTTATTGGTTCGTGAAACCCTTTTTCCATTTGTGAGTTTAATTAGTAACTATATGCCAAATCAGTATTGCTGATGTTTTGTAAATAAAAGAAATAATGTTGGTAAGGTGGACAAAAAACCACTGGTAACACATTTCTCAAACCATGTGTGCTCTTGTAAATTGTCATTTAACATCTGGGAGATTTATGCAAAGTTTGAATTATTGAAACCAATAAATTATAATAGCTGGTGGCTGTTCCTGTAAGTTTTGTTTTGACACCACCATACCCATTGTATTTTGGGGGCTCTCTAAATTGTTTATTGTCCAGGCTGTAGAGGAACCCACATAGGTCTCTTTCCTGGCGGGAAAAAACATTCTTAGAATTCTTGGAGCCAATTTAGAATGTAATTTGTCCCAAATCATAAGAGTAGTAGCTAAAAAAAGGATGATATATAGTATTTCTGTGGAATAGTGCTTATGTTGCATCCATGTAATGTCTTTGAACGTACTTTGCCTCCAATAAGCCTGGAGAGAGCAGATTTTAAGGCCCTAATCTTCTATTCATAACCAAAAGTTATGTACTGTACCAACTGCATACTGATTTTTTAAAAAATAAACCCCAAGGAATCTATATTTGGTGTTGTTTTACCCTGCTCAGTGATCTGTCATAACTTTTCTATTTTAATTCCATTTATGGGGAAAGGGAGAAGGAAATAAGGAATACCTGAAACATACAAGTTGTTTGGGTATTTTTATGCAACTAATTTATGGGAATTGCAAAAGAGAAACCTTAGAATATTGCTATTATGTATACTTTGCTTATGTTCAACTACATATTTGTGTAAACGAATACATATTTTTTTGCAGGTTGGGTGTGCATGTCTAGAGCTCAAGTATGAGACTAGCTCAGGACAGGGCTGTTTTGGTGTTTGTTTATTTAAATTGTGTTTCTCTGTTTTGTAAGCCATTTGACCCTCATTGCAGGAAAAGAGCAAAGTAAAAATAAATAAGTCTTGCAGGTTCCTCATGCATTATTTATATGTTTCTAGTAAATTTCAGTTTAAAAGAAATGTTCTTTCTGTGAACACTTTAGTGGCAAAGCAAAAGAAAACGGCGATTAAAGCAATAGATTGCAAGCAGGAGGAGGATGGAAACAAAACAAATGCTAACTGTTCTCCAAAGGACCCAACACAGACTCTGCAGACCCTCTTCTCCCTTCTTCGAGAAGAATTTGAGCAGATGGATTCAAGAGTGCTGCCCCTGTGTCTCCATCAGGTATTTATTTATTTATTACATTTGTATACTGCCGTCCCCTGGCAATTCACATAGGGCGATTCACATGGAATGTAGAGAAGTATACATTGAACTCAGTTTTGTCAATAAACTAAAATGCAACAGTGGTAACAATAATAACAGTAACAAAGATAACAGTTGAACAGGATAGTAATCAACAGGTCCACGATTTAGGTTTGGTACATGCATTCCTACAAGGGATGTTCTGGGTCCCAGTGGGTGTTGTTGGTTTCGACTGACCTCAACCAAATGCCTTGTGGAAGAGTGCCTTTTTGCAGGCCCTGCAGACCTGTTCTAGAAACATGATCCCAGAGACTTATCTCTGGTTTTTCCCAATTCGACATACCTGAGGTTCTCCACTAATGTCAATGTAGCTGGCACCATTCTCAACACAGAGCTTTTACTACAAATTCCCAAAAAAAATCTGTACTATACGACCATTGACAATACCTTCTTAAATTTCCTTGGGATTTTTATTTTACAGTTTAAATTTCTCAGTGTGGAAGTAAGAGCTTGCATGGAATTGTAATTCCCTATATTTGTATAGAGAGACTTCAGGCTATACAACTCACGAAATAAAACTGGAAATGTGGATCTCAGACTTTTAGAAAGAGGGCCATCGTGGATTAAGAATCAAAATTGTGACAAACAATTGAAGTTGCAACATAAAATATTTTAGTGCGTGACTTTTTCACCTCTCCCTTCCCCTGGCAGCCCAAAATCCTCCCTGAAATCCCGCTCCTTGACTGAGGGGGGTCACCTGTCTTTCCAGAACTGCTCTGAAGAAGTGAGCAATGACTCATGAAAGCTCATATGCTGCCACAAATGTTATCCACCTTTAAAGTGTTTCTGGACTCTTTCTCTTTTCTACTGCTAAAAGTATATACTTATTTAAGCTATATTTAAGCAGTATAGTTATTTAAGCTATATTTTCCAAAAGTTAATTGTTATTTAGAAAATGTATATGCCACCTCTCCAGAGACCTGCTTAAGAGGGCTTACAACTAAAATAATAAAGCAATAAAATAAGCCATTAAAGAGGTGGACACCAAAACAATAAAGTAAAAACTAAAATAATTATTAAGAGCCTCTTGTGGCGCAGAGTGGTAAGGCAGCCGTCTGAAAGCTTTGCCCATGAGGCTGGGAGTTCAATCCCAGCAGCCGGCTCAAGGTAGACTCAGCCTTCCATCCTTCCGAGGTCGGTAAAATGAGTACCCAGCTTGCTGGGGGGTAAACGGTAATGACTGGGGAAGGCACTGGCAAACCACCCCGTATTGAGTCTGCCATGAAAACGCTAGAGGGCGTCACCCCAAGGGTCAGACATGACTCGGTGCTTGCACAGGGGATACCTTTACCTTTACCTTTAAAATAGTTATACAATAATATAATAAAGATAATAATAAAACCTTTATTAAAAAGAGAATTTTTATACAGCTTTCGCTGTATTCATATTTGTCTAAGGGCTAAGTGGGCGGAGAGAGGATGGGGCCAGTCTGGGTGAGGGGCCTTCCGATTGGCCCCTCACCAGAACAGACAGCAGTTCTAGCCAATTGGGTGAGGGCACAATCTAGGCCCTCACCAGCACAAGCCAGAAAGCCAAGGGGGAAGCGGCAGGACACCGTGAGTAAAGATGGAGGCCTTCCACTCAGGCCTAGAATAAGGTGACCAGATTGTCCCACTTTTGGAGGGACATCTGGGGTACCTGGCAAATTGTACTTATGCGGAAATTAATATATATTACAAGATTATTTTTGCGTTCTGTGCGTACTATGAAACTTTTTGTTGCTCATTATAATTTTTAATCAAGAACTGCCCCCCCCCCGGGTCAATGGTGTCCTGCTTTACCAATGTTATAATCTGGTCACCTTAGCCTAGAAGCACACCCGGGGCCTCGAAGAGGCCCCGGGTGTGCTTCTAGGCCCGAGCGGAAGGCTGCGCCAACGCCGGGGGGGAGGAATCAGGCCTTCCCCTCAGGCCTAGAAGCACATGGGGGGGGGCTTTCAAAGCTCGTTCTCACAAACGGGCTTTGAATCTAATAAAGTAATAAACAATAAAAAATAATATGATAACAAAAATAGTAACTAATATAATAGAACAATAAAAGAAGTCATTAAACAGGCAGACATCATTAAAACAAGCCCTGGCATAACAGCAAGAATCTAAAAGGAATCTAAAAGATAAAACACCTTTGTTAAAGGTCTGGTAAAAAAGCAGTGTTTTAAGGTAGGTATCAAGAAAGCCTCACAAAAGAGAGTGTTCCAAAGGTGAGGTGCCACCACTGAAACAGTCCTGTCTTTGGTAGCCGCCCACTTAACTTTTGAGCCGAAAGGGAGGGCGGTATATAAGTATAATAAATAAATAAATACAATGTCACAGAGAGCAGAATTTCAGAAGTAGATCTTCTGGTGGACTATACAATAGGGGTAGAGGAAGGTGTTTAGATAAAATAGACCCAAGACATTTAGGCTTTAAAGGTAAGAATCAACACTTTGAATTGTGCCTAGAAACATATGGATAGCCAGTACAGATATTTCAGCACAGAGGTAATATGATCCATGTGTCCAGCCGCTGCATTTTGAACTGTATAAAGTTTCCAAACAGTTTCCAAGGACAGTCCAAATATTGTGCATTACAGCAATCTAGCCTGGATGTGATCAGAGCATGAGTCACTGTGGCCAGTTTTCAGTACCTGGCATAACCCAAACTAGTAAAGGTCACAAAGGAAACGTGAACCTACAGCTGTAGGTAGGATCCAACAACTCTCCATGCTGCAAACCTGCTGCTTCATGAAGAATGCAAGCCCCTCTTGGATAAACGGGCTGTTCCATCTTCAGATAACTTTGTCATTGGCAAACAGTGCTGTAACCTTATCTGATTTGAGCTGCAGTTTATTGGCCCTCATCCATACCAATATTATCTCTGGGGACCTGTAGGACATCTATAGACCACTGAACTTGGATTATAAGAAGAAATATTAATGGCACTGCCCCACACATGGGTGGCACCGCACTCCAGCTCTCCAAACAATCTTTCCTAGTGTTTTCATGTAAATGTTAAACAGCATGGGAGATGAGAGAGATTCCTATTGGTCTGCATATCGTAAATGCCTTAGGACCCAGGAGCAGTTCCCCAGCACCACCTTCTGGAATTGATCCATCAAGAGTGGCTCTAAGTAAGAGTGGAGCTACCAGAGTATGGTTCTTGAGAGTTAACAACTTAAAAACTAATAATAATAAAATGTAACAGTAACATTTAAAATTAAAATCCCATTTTGGATTTCCTGCCTGGACTAAGCGGGGAGTTGAACTGGATGCCCTATAAGGTGTCAAGGACCCTTCCGAATACAAGTTTCTACATAATAAAAATATATCACAGTAAATTAGCAGTGATAAATCTCAGTGGATAAAAATTGCACACAAAACAAAACAACCAGATGTCATATAGAATTAAAAGATTCATTTGGCACCTTAACAACTGTAATGAAGGTGCCAGGTTAATAAAATCAGAGTCTAGTACCACCTTAAAGACCAACAACATTTTCCAAGGTATAATCTTTTGTGAGTCAAAGTGACTTTGTCAGATACTACGAATACTCAAGACTGATGTTTGAGGTAGAATGTTTTAGAGAGGTTTGTACTTCTAACAGATGTTGTTTAGCCTTGGTGCAAGTTACTAAGGATTCTCTAAGAGATTTTGTGCCAAAAGTAAAGTACACTATAATGCCTCCACTGAAAAAATGAGGTGATGAAACATATGGAACTGGAATAAAACAGGCAACATCTCCTAAATAAAACATGAATGTCTGATAATGTTAATTTCTTCTCTGCTGTTCATTTTGTAGATTGCTGAAACCTATTTTCAAGATGGAGAATGTATCCTTTAAAAATCCACAATCATGTGGCTGAAGGTCAGGTGTAAAACTGAAGAGTCTGACTATTTGTAAACATGCCTAGTTCTCATTTTAGTTCTGAGGTAGCTTAAGTGTGAAGTCTTTGTCCCAAACATCTATAAGTATTAGTTGCAAAGCATTTTGAAGACACACCTTAAAGTTGCACACATGATGATCTGCAAAGTTCTTACGCTTGAGCTTGCTCATGGGTGTGAGAAGGCTTTCTCTTGCTGCATCATGCATCATGGATTTGGTCTTCCTTTCATCCTGCCCCAGCATGCTTTCATTTTTACATTTGCCTGTTTCTGAGCACACACTGCATTCTTTGGGTCATGGCATTTTTTAAGAACTGGAGTACTGTTGAGGAATTTGCAGGCATATATTTCATAATATTTTTTGATATGCAGCAGAATCCAAATGTGGGATGGGAATCAAGGTGGGGCTTTGTATTCTCGCCTCCCACTTAATAACAGAATCTCACAATGCCTTACAGTCATAAAGATTGAGTCTCTGAGAGCAGCCTCCAATACTTTACAAGAGGTTGTAGTTGAATAAGGAATTGAGGGAAGTTCAAGTACATGCTCAGGTATTTTTGGATTTTTAGTCCATAACCTGTTAAAAGGATTTATGTTTCAAGTATGAGGTACAATAGATGCATGCCCCCATTTTTGTGGACTGAATAGTCATCTGTAAAGTAAGCCACCTAATAAACCAAGCAAGCATTTAAACCCTTTGGGGGAAAGATTATTATGGTATTCCTGCACTAGTGTTGGTTTTATTTTGAATGTTTTGTCCATGACTAAATTCATTGATAGGACTAGATTACTCAGCTCACAGCTCATATCTATGTGCCACAGGTTTTCACCAACCCAGTGGACTCATGGCTATGTAGAACTCACGTAAAAAACATCATTTGCCTGAACTTGTTTCTAACTTTTAAAAAAAATAAATTCTTTATTATTCGATTTATAGACTGCCGTCCCCCAATTTGGGCTCACGGCGGTTTACATCATAGGCATTAAAAACGCAATAAAACCCCCAGTAAAAACTTCCCAATTTAACATCATACAAGCAGCAGTGGTCACAATTCCAATCTTATCCCCCTTTGTTCAGCCTGGTGACACGTTCACAGCCACTTGTGCAGTTGCAGCATTGTGCCATCATCTGACTGAGTGGCTTGGGTTCACTGGGATTTGTGTAGACTAAAAGAACTTTGTTTGCATAGTGAGACCACCACTGCCTCTTCTGAAGCCCAAAATGCTGCTGCTGAGGGGAATTCCCCTCCTCCCCAGGAGCAGCAAAGGAGGAGGGTAATCAGTGAAAATTGCCCTTCCATTCCATCTGTAGAATTCCTTCATGAAATCCAAGGCTATACATCAGTTAATTGCATCACAAAGAAGATATACACAGTTGCAGTAAAGTAGCTCTCCAGATTTCAAATATCTATGTCATGCATTTCCTTGTGACTTAAGACCACTAAACAGATCATCATTAAAACATTAAAATTTAAAGAGCCAGCTTGGTGTGGTGGTTAAGAGCAGCGGCCTCTAATCTGGAGAACTGGATATGATTCCCCACTCCTCCTCCACATGCAGCCAGCCAGTCATGGTTCTCTCAGAACTCACTTAGCCCCACCTACCTCACAGGGTGCCTGTTGTAGCGAGAGAAAGGGTAAGCACTTGTGAGCTGCTCTGAGACGCCTTTGGGAAGTGAAAAGCAGGATAAAAAAAGCTCTTCTTTTCTAAAATCGATAGAATAAAACCCCTTCCCTACCAAAAGAGGCCTGCAATTTATACCCCAATTAAAAGACTTGGTTAGTAAAATGCCCTTGTGATATTTCCTGAAGACTTCTGTATAACACTAACCACAGTATTCTGCTTACATCATCAGGAAGCCCATTCCATAGAGGGGGAGTTAAGGTAGAAAAATAATGGACTGTGGTTGAGGCCAGGTGGGCCACCTAAGAGTGAGAACAGCCAGTAGATGGGAGCCTGAAGACTACAGTTGGCATATGGGATGACACAGTAGGTCCTCAGCCATGAAGACTTAAAAGGTCATAACCAGGACCTTGAATTCAACTGGGAAGCAAACCCCCAAGCCAATGCAGTTGTTCTAAGTTGGGCAGTAAGCATTTGAAAGTGATTGGGCTGCCACATTTTGAACCAGCTGCAGATTTCTGGCTGTCGTCAATAGCAGCTAAAGGTACTAATCCAGCCATGAGATTACAGAAGCTCAGATCAGCTTGGCTAAGAAAGGTGATAGTTGGCAAACCAAGAGGTAGCTATTTCAACTTATTTGTCAGAAAGCAAGGCCGTATTCATGAACACCCCATGATCTTAACTCCCCTGCTCCCAAGACAAATGGATCTAATTTGGGATAACACAATTTATAGCAATTACTTTAAAGTGTATATAGTTTCAGAGCAGAGCCATATTGGTCTGCAGAGACCAACAATATTTTGGGGTGGCGAGCTTTCAAGAGTAAGAGCTCCCTTTGATGATGGGTATCTGATAAGGGGAACTTTGACTCTTGAAAACGTATACTGCCAAAAGTGTGTTAGTCACTATGGTACTAACTCAAATCTCTAAATTGTAGAGAGCTAATCGCTAATTTTTTTTATATTTAGTTGCTTGTCAGGGACATATGATCACACAGCACATAAGATAATATAACTATTTTAAATTTCCCTGATGTTTTGTGAATTTGCTGGTTTCTGCCTTTGTATGTTAGATGGGAGAGCCTCTTGTGGTGCAGAGTGGTAAGGCAGCAGACATGCAGTCTGAAGCTCTGCCCATGAGGCTGGGAGTTCGATCCCAGCAGCCGGCTCAAGGGTGACTCAGCCTTCCATCCTTCCGAGGTCGGTAAAATGTGTACCCAGCTTGCTGGGGGGTAAACGGTAATGACTGGGGAAGGCACTGGCAAACCACCCCGTATTGAGTCTGCCATGAAAACGCTAGAGGGCGTCACCCCAAGGGTCAGACATGACCTGCTGCTTGTACAGGGGATACCTTTACCTTTTTATGCTAGATGGGAAAATGTTAAACCCTGTATCTTTAAAGGAGACATTAATATTCATCTCTGCATGTGTGTTTTGGAGAAATAAATGCTGCTAGGCGATCCCAGGCTGTATCATTTATATCAAATTTAGCATTGTTAAATGTGAAAGTCATACTGGTGATTAAGGACAGACCTGTTCTAGAAGTCTTGTTGCCCAAAAAAGGAAAACTGATTTTCATTTGCACAGTGAATTTGGTGTAGACTTATGTGGAGGAAAATAGGAGGATCAAGGTAGTAAATTCTCATGCACATGTGAATATGTCAGGAACAGTTGCACAGCAATTTTCCATTTGATAACATGGTTGAATTATAGCTGCTTCCCACTGTCCATTTATATCTGCATTTCCCTTTAGCTTTCCATTCAGATGAGAAGGCCATTAAGTTCATTCAGCTTGAACAGTTATATCATGAGCAACTACTTGCAAATCTTTCCTCTATTCAGCAGCAGTGGGGTAAGTGTATCACATAATGGAGAATTATTTATTAAAGTCTGAGAAATCTGTTCTGATCAGGACTTCCAGTTTCCTGCAAGTGGGAGAAAAAAAAATTGGGCAGAGGGACACTGTTGGTGATGATGGCATGACATCAGTTCTGAGGAAAACCCAGAAATGTGAGTCTTCTCTAGAAATTGCTGGAAACTCTATGGTGATGTTTCACTGACAGCATCCTCCTGTTAAGCCCTGTGCTTTGCACCTGAAAAAAACAAACTAAAGTCTACATTTTCCCAACTCTTATTGATATGAGAACCACTTGATTCCAGCTTGACATAGTGGTTAAAGAGTGGTGTCGTCTAATCTGGAGTGCCGGGTTTGATACCCCCACTCATCCTAAACTCTCTTCACCTCACCTACCTCACAGGGTGTCTGTTGTGGGGAAAGTAAGGGTAAGCTTTGAGGCTCCTTTGGGTAGTAAAAAGCAGCACACAAAAACTAACTCTCATATTTTCTCTCTTTCTCTTTCTCTCTCTCTCTCCCTCATTTTTTCTTCTCTAATTTCCATGAAAAGAGGCGTCATTATTTTTACTTAGATTTCTGGCTTTTAATGACCTACTATAATTACTCCTGTGCTGAAATTTTATAGAGATTTTTAAAAAACTTTTCAGATCTGTTTTACAAAGTCATATTTATTTATTTTGAATTTGATTTATTAGTTCAAAATATATGCAGAAAATATTCTAGTTAGTTGTTGATGGCATTTTAGTTTATTGAAATAGTGGTTGAAATATTTGTATATTGCTACAGAAAAAAAATGGAAAGTTGCGGCGTCCAGTGAGGTTCCAGGTCTAAAAAATTCTGCTAAGGGTCTGAATAATGAAGAGTTAGACAGACTCGCTGAGCTTTGCACATCACATCAAGAGTAAGTAGAAATACTTTTTCTTGGTTACAGTCTGTATGGATAGCTATGTCTGCTTGAAAGTTGTCTTCCTTGAAATGTGATCCTCACATCCCAGAGTAGAAAATGGTTTTGAAACTATCCAGACTTTTAAGAAGTCGTTAGCCATTTGGTGCAGAAAGCGGCTGTGAAGAAAGTATATCAAAAAGCACTGAATAAATATTTTGAGTTGTGAAGGAATACATGAAGTAGTGATCAGTCCACATATTTAAAGATCTTAAAATAACATGTAATTACAGCTACCAAAAA
Source organism: Paroedura picta (assembly GCF_049243985.1). Lineage (NCBI taxonomy): Eukaryota > Metazoa > Chordata > Lepidosauria > Squamata > Gekkonidae > Paroedura > Paroedura picta. The sequence goes on along the minus strand of NC_135369.1, from coordinate 78,420,949 downwards.
TGTCATTGACAGATTAAATCTGTCAGCCAGAAATCTGAGAGCCAGTTTGGTGTAGTGGTTAGGAGTGCGGACTTCTAATCTGGCAAGCCAGGTTCGATTCTGCGCTCCTCCACATGCAGCCATCTGGGTGACCTTGGGCTCGCCACGGCGCTGATAAAACTGTTCTGACCGGGCAGTGATATCAGGGCTCTCTCAGCCTCACCCATCCCACAGGGTGCCTGTTGTGGGGGGAGGAATGGGAAGGCGACTGTAAGCCGCTTTGAGCCTCCTTCGGGTAGGGAAAAGCGGCATATAAGAACCAACTCTTCTTCTTCTTCTAAATTACCAGCTTTATTATAATTGTAGTAGTTTTTAAAAATTCCAAAAATCAATGGAGAGGAAGGGGGAAAGACAGCATATAAGTGAATTAAATCAATCAGTCTAAAATCTTCAGATACAATTCTGATATTATGTTTCTAAACCCTGGTTTAGAAGACCAGAAATTTGTTACCAGCTTTCGTGTTCCCTTCACCACTCTTATATTCTTCCATTCTTTTCCAGGTTTGCCTGTCCATAGATTGCTGAGGCATACACATTCAGTAAATTGTGGTTAGTTCTACTCAGGATTGCCTGCAAACCCTGCCTTGCAAAAGCCACTTCCATCCATGGTTGCAGTTCATTTTACATCAGTCTCAGGCATACATTCAATGAGACCATTATGCCTAATGGCCCTCATTCAGCTCCATAATGTTAGGTTTGATTCTTATTCATTGTGTCCCCTGCCCCCTTAATGGTCTGGAGGAGAAATCTATGATTTTATCCTTAGGGGTGGTGTGAACATTATAAAATGACTCTTTTCCACTTGCTATAAGAAGCCACTGCAAGTGAGAACAGGCTGCCTAAAATCCTAGTTCAGAATTCCCTTGTAGAGTTGGAAATCGCCCCCCACTAAAAATTGCTGTTCTATCTTGAACATTTCCTAGGCATTTGGATGTCATACTTAACTTTGATTAAGAAATGTGCACAAATCTCAGTTGCTGGATTTACACACGTGCCTCCCTCCCTCCCTCCCCTCTCCCTTCTTGTTTGGTTGAAACATAACACCAGTAATCCATAATGTATCAATGCAGTGTGTGAGTCATGGAATCATAGAGTTGGAAAGGGCCATACAGGCCATCTAGTCTAACCCCCTGCTCAACGCAGGATCAGCCCAAAGCATCCTAAAGCATGACAATGCTGACAATGTCAGGCTCAACTGAATGCAGCATAGGTTGCCTTTCTCCACCCCCACCCCCCAAAAAAAAGACACTGCTGGATGGAACAATAAAAAAACAATTATTTTTACTACTATCGCAACTTGCTTGTTTATTCAAAAAACCCTTAATATTTCACTTTTCAACACACAGTCCTTTTCTTCTACCACTGCTGTTTTATTGCTTCTAGCCCCTCTGCAAATAAAGGAATTTATTGGATTTCATAGCCAGTATAAGACCTTGCTTACAACATATTGAGAGAGGGGCCAAATAAGGGCACAGGTACTAAACTGCATGATTTGTCAGTACCCATTCTAGCCTACTCCAGTGCCATGCTTCCCCTCCCTGATCCTGTCTCACTTGCTAGCCCCTGGTTAGACACTCCAGCAAACAAATTCCAGAGATAGTTCACTGTATCCAAAACAACTGAATCCTGCGGCACTTTAATTTGTTGGTCTTTTGAGCGGCACTAAAGTGCTGCTCTCACAAACAAGTAATTACTTAGCCTTATTTTATGGAAACATCATTATCTTGAATTCAGTCACAGCTGGAGCTTTGCAGCTGTGGTAACATCCCTTCTACTTTCATGTGATTTAATGCTATAGAGCTACTTAAGTCATTGGTTTACACAGCTCCTCCACAGTGCATGCCGTGATGGTTTGTAATTGACATTGCTTTTGACACATCTCCTTTGTCAGTATCTACCTGCCTTGGGAGGTGCAAGAAAGATACATTTTCTCCTTGAATATTCTCAAAGTGCAGAGAGTTAGCTAAAAATGTTGTTCGGTGTGTGAAAACTGTTTCAGTCATCAGTGCACTAAAACAAACCCTTTTGTGTGGTTGGCAATGGAAATTGAAGGCTTACGAGTGTTCTTTACGATGGTCATGGTGTTGAGTTCTTGTTGAGTTTCAGCTGATATTTCAGATCACTTGCTTTTAAAGATTTCTTCAGCATTGTGGGCATTTTGCTTTCTATTCAGGAGTGTAAAAAATTATTTAGGTTTGCAGTATTTACGAAGGCAAGTATAGGGTTGAAATATGGTGTAAAAATTATGCAATTGTGTAGGAAGTGCTTCCTTCTTTGATCTGGAGGGCTTTGCTGATCTGAGAACATCATGGGCATCATGGGCACCTCAATGGTGTGTCACATAATGGATCGACAATCTCATGATGGAGGATCCAGGTTTGATTACTGGCATCTCTAGTTAAAGCATCTTGGGTAGCAAAGTTGGGGAAGGTTCTGCCTTGACCTTTGATCAGAATGTATTATAGCCTGTATGGATCACTGTTCCATGAAGTATTCAGCCAGAAGGATTAATACTATGCTGATACTGATGACATTAGGACTATATGTGCACATGGGGAGGCCATGTAAGTGGGATGGGGATGTGATTGGATGGGGAGGAGTGTATCAGGCTTAATTACATGTTTGAAAAGATGTGATGTGTAAAGAGATGAATGTGCTGGCATTAACATTATGCAGTACAAAGCTTTCCTTCAGTTTCAACTGCAAAAGATTCTCTACCTCCAATTTCAGGCATAAGTCTAGTTGCTTCAATAATAGCTTCAGCTGTGTGAGCTCGTTGTCTTGAAGCAATCCAGTCTCAGCTTCAACCCCACCCTCCATCCCCATTGCATGCCATACGCTGATAATAATTCTGGCCTGACTTATAGGGTTGTGAAGGTTATTAAAGTAAATATATGAAGTGCTTTGAACATTTGAAGCGCTGTATAAGGACACTGTTACAGAAGTGTGGTGTAGTGGCTAGAGTGTCAGACTAGGGTCTGAGAGATCCAGGTTCAAATCCTCACTCTGCTGTGGAAGCTCACCTCAGGCCAGTCACACACTCTTAGCCTCACCTACCTTACCACATTCTTGTGAAAATAAAATGTGGGAGAGAAGGATAGATAGTATAGGCTGCTTTGGATCCCCATTGACATGAAACGGAAATAAAATTTTAAACATTTCAATATTCCTTTTTTTTTTTTTTTTTTTAGAAAATCCAGTTTTCAGGCTTCTCTTATTAATGCATTTTGGACTGCCTGTGTTCCAGATTTTAGCTTTTTGCATGTCGTAGAAAGGCTGGGTTTTGTGATGATGATGATGATGATGATGATGATGATGATGATGATGATGATGATAATAAACCTTTATTGGCATTGTAATAAACAAGAGTGATGGGCATCTAGATTCAAATCTCCACTCTGTCACAGAGCTCCTAAGGTAGCCACGGACTAGTTCCTTTGCCTTAGTCCGTCCTACCTCACAGCATTTTAAAATTAACAACTGGTGGTCAGGAGCCATGCATATCAATCGCTGTGAGCTCCTCGAAGGAAAGGCAGAGTAAAACTGTAATAAGCAAGTGAGTCAATGGAATCCAGGCTTCCTCATATACAGAACTCCGTCATTCACATAATTGTTGTACGAGCCCAAGAGCATGACTGTGGCCTTAACATGCTACTTCTTACCAGTCACAATAGCTTTCGAAAAAATTGCTAAATGTCTGCTAACAGAATTGCATTTACTGGATCTGAGGCTGTAGTACTGAGAACTCCTTTAGGCATTCCTCATATCACTCTGCCAGGAGTTCTCATTTATTTTCCTGTTAGAAATTTTTTGCAATGCATTTGGAACCACTAGCTGGTGCAGCAAGGAGACAGTGAGACTCTAAGAGAGAGATTGGACAATGTAATGTGCTTATTGTGACAAGGGAGACCTGATTTCAGGTGCCTGCTAGACCTGAAACTACTTGGATGCTACTTGGTTAGGGTGAGAGAGAAACTGGCCCATTTCCCTAGTTATGAGAATAAAAAAGGAAGGAAGAGAACTATATCATGACCAGGAAACTATTTAGAGTCCCTATTGTATGTGTGGAGCTCACCATGCAGCATTTTGAGATTGCTGTCTTTGCCATATTTACTCTACCCAGTCTCAACAACGTATAATATGACTTCATTTCCTATGTGCCAAGGCTAGCTCTAGGCATTGATGGACCCTGGGCAGAGAGTCCCAGAGGCCTCTAGCCTTCCGCTGCCTGCGGACACCCCCTTCCTGCCCACATACCCCACTGTTCACCGGTGCATTCTCCCCACCACCACTTAACAACCATTCTAGTGGCCATATGCTGTTCCCTTAGCAGCGCTGACTGCTGAACACTGTGTGGCCAGGACTGTGGGCATCAGGAGGGCTTGCAAGGAAGCAGGTCTGTAGCAGGGGATGGTCAGCAGCAGTGGGACCCATTAGAAGCCCTGGGCCTTGGCAGCTGCCCCACCTCAGGGCATACTGACACATGCTGTGCATTCATTTTAAAGCACTTAGGTTTTGTCACTTGTTTTTACTGAGCCCCACAGTGTAAATTTTAAAAGGTTGTTGACAGTTATTGCTCTTCCCTTTGATATGAATCCCTGCTTCTGTCTGAAAACCCCCCAGAGAGAGAACTGGCCACTGAGCAAAGCAAAGAAGCTGAAGGTACAAAGCGCTGCACTTTATTGCACTTCTGTCCCATCTCTCACAAAAAGAACACCCAACTGGAGTTTCTCTTAGCATTTTCAAAGTTGCTTTCTGCTCAGAACAATTTACACAAAAGCTATCAGTTTTCCAAAACGCATACTATAAGAACACTTCCGAAGTCCTGTATTGATTTCACCACTTCTCCTGCCTTCCGTGCCATTAGAGATAATTGGCATTGGTAATGTTGTCAAGCGTATGGTCTGGGTGCTCTGAAACTATGCTGGCACACTGATAGTGTTTCAGTGTTGGAAACTTTCTGTGCTAATATTAGAGCATGGAAAGAACTAATCTGATTTGTCGTTTAGTTTTGATGACGTTTGCTGTGAAGGATATTTTGATGAAAACAGCTGTTAATTTTTGTTTCTTGTTTCTTTTGTTTCTGTTCGGTTGCAGGCCACTCGTCTCCCGAAGCAAGGTAAGCTGTGAAGTTTCCCTGGGATCTGTCTGTCTTGTTTCTTTGGATATTCTCCAGATAGTTAAATGTAGTGAATGGAGTTGATGTCCCATAGCCACAGCATGCTGCATGATTTTTAAAAGCTGCATTCTGTAATGATTGTCCTGTTTTACAGTTAATAAGTGAAGATAAGTCCTGGACCCACAATAGTTTTATAGATTTAATGAGATCTGAAGAATTAAAGGAAAGAGGTGCTGCTGCATATGATTCAGGTACAACATTTGTATATCTTGTGACTGTGTGTGTGTAAGTAAAGCTTCCATTTAGAGCAACAGTAGATAGGGATTTTATTTTTGGCTAGAACAAAATTAAGAAGGCAGTCGTCTTTCCTTTTCTTTTTAAAGCTCCTTTATAAGTAAATTAACAGAATAAAACATTTGGGTTTCACATGGGAAATAACTATATAGCTCACTCTGCAGTTATTAGAATTGCTCATTTTGCCCTCTGGACCTAAAGAGCATGGAAATAGGAAACCAGTCTGAAAACAACTGCAGTGCACTCAGCTGCATAGACCCTTTCTGCCTGGAAGTCTGCATGCTGTCTCTAGATTGTAGACTTCCCCTTGGAGATGTTATTAAGTAGACTTTGAAGGAGCAAGCAGTGGTAGCTCTCTTTAGTTAGTGCAGGGTAGACTGGTCTCACAGTTCACAGTAGAGGCATGGCAGGCAATACCCATGATTTGAGTTCCCATTTTCTGCAATGAACCTTGCAACTGATCTTGGCATTTTAAAGTACTTTTTTGGGGGGACTAGTTGGAACATGTCAAAAGATCTTTTTATACCTTGATAACAAGAACATAGTCATTACTGTCTTAATGGCTGTATCCTCCTATGACCTTATGTGAAGAGAACCTGATGTTGGGAACAGTTTTGATTTTTCAGATACAATGCTAAAGTTGATCCCAACATCTCATTCCTCTGAACTTTTTTATGCTTTACCCATCTTTTCAGAAGGCCAGTATTTCAGTATTTTATTCAAAAGAATCCTGTGAGGCAGTGTAGCGGGGGAGAGAATGAGTGTGCTCAAGAGTACCATTTATGCCAAGAAAATCTGTATACTGTAGCACTAATTCCATAAAGAGACACAATTCCATAAAGTAAAAGATTTATTTAATTCAGGGTGATTAAAAGGGTATAACTACATTTAACTCCACTGTTGACCTTTGCTATCTACAGAGTTAAATGCCACATAGGTTTTCCTCAGATACCATGCTAACCTGTCTTCCTTATTTAAATATAAGCCAAATACAAAGAGCATTCACTTTTTAATACAGTAAAACCTGTGGTTGGATAAAAGTAGAAATGGTTGTTATACTACAAACAGAACCCTTTTTAAAACTGTTTATTCCTATGGCCATCACTACATCATCTGGCAGCAAATTCCGCGTTTTAATCACTCTCTGTGTAAAGCAGTATATCCTTTTGTCCATTCTGAACCTACTGCCCGTCAATTTAATTGGATACCCTTGAGTGCTAATATCTTGGAAAAGAGAGAAAATTTTATTTCTGTCAACTCTTTCCACCTCATGTATAATTTTATAAGCATCATGTCACCCCTTAGTCATCTCTTTTCTAAACTAAAAAATCCCACACTCTTCAGCCTTTCCTCATAGGGAAGGTGCTCCAATCCCCTAATTATCTTGGTTGCTCTCCTCTGTACTTTTTTTTGCTATGCTATGTCCTTTTGGGGTCACAGTGACCTGAACTGTACACAGTATTCTAAATGAGGCTACACCAGAGATCTCTTCAGGGGCATTTCAATATCAGCTGTTTTATCCCTCTCCTCTAGAAGCAATATTTGGGGGTAATTTTGGGACTGTGGTGGGAAGAGAGATGCAAAGAAATTGTGCTTCTCTGTGACAGAAATCCTTTCCTCTGTGGAAACCCTCTAATGCAGAGATACTCAGTGGCTTGGGAGCCACATGTGACTCTTTGACATGCCACCTGTAGCTCTTCTGAGGACCATTCCCCAATATGGCACCTGCCCTATGCTTCTGGAAATCTTCATGCCCTTACCTAGCAAGGCTCCTAGTTGGCCGATGATTTCCATCTTGAAATAGTCACCATGGGAGGTGTGGGTAAAATGTGAGCCTCCCTGAATTATGGGCCTCATATCGAACATGCAAGTAAATAGGGCTCTTTTGGTTGGTGAGAGTAATTGTGAATGTGGAGTCTGCGAGCTACAGAGTGAATACCATTGCTCTAATGGAACCCATCCATTAATTCTCATTTTCCATGGAAATTCAAAGGAGGATATGATACATCCGAATAATTGTTTAATGTTCATGTGTATATTTGTATGCATATTTCTACAAGAGTCAAATAGCCCCCTTTTTTGTGTTTGTATAAATACTGAGTACATATCATGTGTAAGCCTGTGCTACTGAGCAGTGTTTCAGTTCTGTTCTGCTCGCTGTTTATCCTTGCTTCACCTCTCATGATACTATGGCTAGGGCTCACAGTCTCTGTTTGCTCTGCACCTGTCAGGACTACACAAGTATCTTTTTGCAGAGCTTATGTCTTGCATCAAGAGAACAGGCAGGCATTTAACATTCATTAGCTCAGACACCTGCATTCTGTATCCTTTCTGCAGTGTTTTCTTAAACATTAAGATAGCAATCCAGTGCATAGATAATTTCCATTGTTTTAGTAGTACCAGGGGATGCCTAATGAATTTCAGGCTGGCAAGAAGAAGCAACATGGATATGTTTAACGTTTTCAGTGCTAGATTTTTTATTTCAGTAAACTTTAATAATAGTGTAGCTGACAAAATATGATTTGGCAGTAGCCTCGTGAAGCAGTTCTTTGTGATGCTGATAGATGCCTTCTAGACATGTTTGGGGGAAAATCTGTATTTTTGCTATATAGAATATTTAAGAGGGAAATTAAACTGTGCCTTAGCAGAGCTTGCTGAAACCATTAAAATTGCACCCTTGTTTAATAAAGTATTTAAGTTGTCTTTAAAAAGTCAATAGAAATAAGTTAACTTCTTCAATATTTTAACTTGGAAATTAGAGGTATTGCTGCCAGCCAGGAATTAACACAAGGCATTAATGCACACTGTTATCAGGTTACTGATATTGCTCCTCACAAATCCTGGTGTACTGAATCCCTTGAAAATGCTTGAACTCTTTTCCTGTTGCGTTTAGACACTGAAACTTGGGCTGGCATTGGACCAAGGCCAGAGCATCATCATTACGCAGAGAAAGAGAGGCGAGAGAGCTTCCTGCCTGATAGCCGGCATACACTTAGCAAGAGGGCAAGCCTTCAGCTGGCTGAGAGCAAGGATCACATGGAGGAGGAGGAGCACCGCAGTGCTGAGTCAAGACTGGAGTCTCCCGCCCAGTCCCCAGAGGCTTTGGGCACGGTTCACTCTGGCTGTTTGTCTTCTGAAGATAATAGTCTGCAGCTGAGAGGAGAACAGTTCTCTGAGGGCGTTTCAAAAATAGAAGCAGCTTCTCAGGAGCCTGCAGCAGAGCGCTCTAGCGAACCAATGGTAGACACACTGGTTTTGACAAATGCTGATGATACGCCTTTTGATCTGACTTCCACAGGTGACAATGTTAGGTCTGACAGGAGTGCACTCCATTTGGACCACTGCCTTGGTTCTAGTGTAATTTCCAGCGGGCATCTGGGATGCAGCATATTAAACCAGCAGCCTTTTTACAGAAATGATAGAAAATCTGTGCCATGCAAAACTTCACCAGACATTAGCGAAAATGTGCACTCGGAAACTAATGCACCCGAACAGGCCGCTGCTGGATATGCAGAAGTATCTGAAGGGATACAGGAAACGATAGAACTGGAAGAGGCAGGGGAAAGCGAAAGATCAGAAGACTTCTTTCAACAGTTTTTAAATGGTTGCATAAAAGACAGAGAAGAATCAGCTAAATACCTTGGAACTCCAGAGGACTCTGACACTCTTTCACATTTACCAGCTGAACAAGCACTTTATGGTTCATCTGAAGGTTATTCTCGGGAGGAAAGCTTTTCTTCACTTGATGAACTAGCAAAACGGATCGAAATTGCAGAGGTAAACACTGATAAAATAATTATGAACAGTTTCCCTACTCTTTGTGGTATTTGCTTGACATTGGTCTCTCCGTTTTTTTAAGCATGAAAGATTTTTTTCTTGATGATGGTGTATGTGTTGAGTGTCGAGTTCCACTCTGCTGACAGAGCCTCCCTAAAAGAAGCCATGTTAAACAGATGTATCAGTTATTTTTCTTTTCTCAACATGTCCACAAAAATTGTTGATAAGTAAACTTGTTTCACTGGCAAGTGATTATCAGAGAAAAAGACAACAAGAATTTATGTGCTGCCTATTTTAGGAGGCCACATCTAAAGAGCTATGGTGGTCGCCCAAATTGAACATGGAACAAAATGAAAGGGCTTCCCTGGTACATAATTGGTGGAAATGTTTTAATATTTCTAGACAGTGCACTTGCAAACTGAGATGAATAAGAACCTTTTGTTTAAGACAAATTCATGGCTGACTAGCAAGCAGCAATTAAGTGAATGTTGATATTTTCATGAAAATATAGATAGTTTTGCCATTGCTTTTTAAAAAACAATCAGAATCACAGAGTGTGAGAAGAGGAGAGAGAAATGATGATTTAACAGAGGGCTTTTAAGCTGTTCTGAGTAGGCAAACTTAATATATGAACTGCCTAAGTATGCTTTAGAAGCCCTTTTACAGTCATGTGTGTTCACAGAAGTGAGAGATTAAGAAACAATACACCAGATTTTTAGAACTGGATGACCTTTCTGAGGTCACGTCATTCTTCTGGCCATATTAACTGTGTTGCCTATTACTGTGTTCACAGGAGGCTATTTGATTAAACACTATTGGGCAAAAGTAGGAGAAAGATGTTCTGTTTCCTTTTAATTCCTTGAAACATGGAGCATGGTTTGTTCTTTCATTAAAAGCAGCGCATTAAGACACCTTTATCATTTGTCAAGGAAATATTTTATCCTGTGTTTCAAAAATGAAGCCAGTAACTACAATATTTTAAAAATATTGTTTCATAATAACACTCTGTATGCCTTTCCAGATATGATATGGTGCTTATCAATGGCAAAGCAAACTAAGAACAATCTAATTTCACATGACAGTTATCAGTATGAATACAGTATTTACTCCTATGCAAGACTGGGTCCCCATTTAAAAAAAAGAGAGAGGGAGTTATCTTACGTTTGCATTCAGTTTGTGTCCAGTAATAAATTGTGTATATGTGTATAACACTTTTATGGGGTTGTTTTACATTCGGGGTCATCTTTCTTTCAAGTAAATATGGTAAATGTGACCCTAAACATTAATGATTCCGAAGGCTGGTTTAGGTATATTAAGAACAAGGGGAAATGTACCATCAGTAAACAAAAGCAGTGGTACCTCATTGTGTAAAGTAAGCTCATGCAAGGAATCCGTCACTCAGTCTCAGCCACATTCCAGGCCCTTCCCTGCCAGAAGATCCTAATTTAGCATATGACAATGCACTGTTGTCTGTTGGGCATCAAAACTGCAGAGTGACAAAACTGGGGGGTGAGGCTTGATTAACATGGGTCAAAGTTTTAAAAAGGGTGAGGCAGTACCTACTATGGGCTGATTTAAGAACCTCTATTGGGGGCGCACTGAACTGAATTAAAGTTTTGGAAAAACAGATACACAAACTTTACGATGATGTTACCATTTCAGTAAGCACATGTTAGCTAATGGCTAACAAAAAGATTTCTTTAAGATGTCACTGGATTCCTCTTATTCTGCTGCCACTTACTAACACAGTTTCCCTGCTGGAATGGCTAGAAATATAACATAAATGGTTAGAAATATAACATACTATTGTTGCATTTTAAGAGCTTCTCAGCCAGTTTATAAACATTCCTTGAAGATTTTAAAACTAAATCATTCATAGTTCTATTAAGTTCTGTAAAAGATTGATCCAGAACTCATAGGGAATGGAGGATTGCCAGTTAATTGAATGAGCTTGGATACTCTAGCTTATTGCTCTGCCTTACCCAGAGAAATCTATAGTGACTGGATTCACTGGGAACACCATGGTCATAGCTCCCATGCATGGGATGACTTCCCAAGCCATCCTGCACAGAGGGCAGATGAGCCAATCAGTTGCAAGGGAGACCTCAAGCAGAGCTGACTCCCAACAGCTCGAGGCAGGCTAAAAGGGGAGAAGGATGATGTCGTCTTGCTGCCAAAAGCCCAGCAGTATTCAGAGGCTCAAGCTGGCCAGCCGGAGGGACAGGAGTAGGGCACACACATAATAGGAGACAGGGATATGGAGGCTGATGGGACAAGCTTGCCTTCTGAGCAATGCTGGTCAACTGAGCATCCGGATTAATCAGATGCCGGATAACAAACAGGAGAGTCTGTGGCTTATTGGCAGAGCATCTGCTTTGTGTGCAGAAGGCCCCAGGTACAATCTAGGATACCTCCAGTTTAAAAAGGAAGTAGGTGATGTGAGAAACCATTAACAGAGACCATAGAGTATGTTGCTGCCAGTCAGAGTAGACAGGACTTACTTTGATAGACCAAGGTCTGACTCAGTGCAGCTTCATGAAGCTGCTTTACACTGAATCAGACCCTTGTTCCTTCAGGTTCACTACTGTCTACTCAGAATGGCAGTGGCTCTTTAAGGTCTCAGGCTGAGGTCTTTCATATCTCCTCACCTGACCCCTTTGTAACTGGTGATGTCAGCGACTGAACTGGAGAATTTCTACACAGAAAGCAGATGATCCATCACTTATCCATGATTCCTTCCTTCTTCTTTCCCCCTCTCACCCTTAATGTTTACTGTAATTTGTTGAGCTGGCTATAGACTATTTTGGCATGGGAAACCTGATGAGCAAACCCTTACTTTAATGTAGTATTTTCTAGTCCTTCAGGCTGTCTTTGGCCTCTGAATATATCACAGAGAGTACCTTGCATCATTCAATCGCAGTACCTCTGGCCAAATATAGAGGAATATTGGCTGTCTCTAGAGACTGTTATTTTCCCTTAGTCTATGTCACCAGGAAGTATAAGATTCAGAGGGAAATCTGGAAAGGGCAGAGCAGTGTTCACGTTTTGAGGACAGCCATTTCTTACATTATGCAAGTCTATAAAATGTTGTGGCCTGCCTGAAACTGCTGTACATAGCAGGGGAAATAAGATCAGTGAATCGATTATATCCTGGTTCTTATAATGGGGTAAATCCAGCTTATGGTTGCCAACCTTCAGGTGGGGCCCACAGATCGCTTTTCTACATGAAGCATAGAAATGTGAATTTTAGCACAATATTCGTTCTATAGGAAATGGATAAGAATAGCATGCAATATTCTAAATGCAAGTCTTTACCTAAAGTAAATAATGCTGCTATGAAAACTGAGAAAATATTTTAAAATAGTCTGTAGATCAAACACACTCTGCAGCCCTTTCCTTTTTCAAAAGCCAAGCTATGTCCTGGATGATTTACATGTATGAAAAATTACAGCCCTCGTACTTTATATAAGTAGTACTTGCCTTGTCGTATCACTGCTTGCTTGCTTAATTCAAATATGTATATCCCACCATTTTCCGTGGCTCAAGCTGGCTTATGAACAACTTTAAAAGAGATGATTTAGCCCCCAAATGATCCCCTCCTCCTACAATGCACATTGCATATCCAAATATTGTTAAATGTGTCTCTCAAAAAAAGGGGGGAGGGTTGTTGTGAACCTCCTAGAAATTAAAGCTGCCTTTTATGAGAAGAGAGTACTGAAGATGTATTATCTGGAATGTCAGATGTTTTGAAACCCTGAAGATTCGGAGAGACCTCAATTCCAATAGTGAATATTGAAGGTCACATTTTTCCTGTCAGAGATTATATCATTATGTAATGTATCCCAGGGAACATGGATCAATATCGTGTTCCAAGCTTGATCACATAAAATTATAATAGCAGTAGCTTCTACTACAGTTATGCAGTGGAAATGTGAATAATTCATAAAGCATTGTTAATGGTTTTGCTAATATAGCAGAAATGACTTAGCTCGCTTCACAAAGGATGTCTCAGCTCTGAGTACTTTTGCTTTTAGTAGTTTATTTTATTGATTCAATAGTTTCAGAGAATTTACTTATAAAGCTAAGGGTCCTATTCATACCAAAAATGAACATTGCAGATATTCTGGGGAATGTGTTTTATAGCTGTGCTTCTTTTGCTTTAGGTAGCCTTCATTTTAGCATCTGATCTTATGCTTTTCTTCAGTCCTAGCACTAGAGCAAATGGACACTTTATCAACTTCTCCTGAGAACTGGCTCCAGCCTCTGCAGCACCAACAGAGGAAACCTACCTATATGCATCTGAGAAGGATTAAGCGTAGACATTATGGGCTTGTTCATACAAACAGCTAAAAGTATGGCAGCATGTTTTCTGCCCTTCACGGGACAGTCCACATGCAAAGGATTTGGGAGTAGCCTTATTGCAGAAAGGATATCTTTGCTCTTGAAACGTAGCCATATTGTTTCTCTTCATCTTCTGTGACGTCCCATACTGGGACAGTGAATATGCAGGCCTGCCACAGAAAGTTCTTCGAACTTTAAGCCACTAGGGGGCACTAGTATAATCAAACAGGAAGATTTCTATGAAATTGGGGAAAGGAAGCAAGAGAAGAACCTCAGCTCACTCTCGATTGGTTCTGAGAAGTCTGTCAGAACATCCTGCAAAAAAGCCAATAACCATAGAGACCCTCCAAATTCTGACTCCAAGCAACATGGTGCCAGATCAGTTCTGGCATCAGAACTGTTGCAAGAGTTCATGAACACCATCAATCAGATCTGTGTCTCAGTGTTGTCGTTATCAGAGGGTGAGGTTGAGCCACCTCCGAAACCTCCACAGATCTCCTGCAATCACATGATATACCACCTTTGATTCTGTGGCTGTCTCGTTTTCCTCCTAGGCCCCTGTGGTCTTATTTCATGTCTCTGGTGCATTTCCAGGAGTGGGTGAGTACAGCAAATCAGAACTGGCGCAGGCTTAATACCCTGGACAGCTACCAATTGTCATGATGGTCAGTTCATAGTCTGAGGAAGAGTGCTTGCACTCGAAAGCTCACGCCTTGAATAAATCTTTGTTGGTCTTAAAGGCTCTACTGGACTCTGATTTTATTGTGCTACTTCAGACCAACATAGCTACTCATTTGAATTCTCCTAGTCCTGTATTTTTGACCCAATTTTTGAGTCTGATGAGGAGGTAGAGGATGATCTTTTTCTCGCATCCCAAGAGAGCGCTGAGGTTCTGTCTGATCCTTTTCAGAATCAAAGGTAGAAGATATATCCTCCTCTTCACCATTGGAAGATCTTAGACTTTAGGCTGAACATATGCTACATGTGACCATATTGTTAGACACTGATGTCTCTACTACGTCTCAGTAACTAAAGACAAGATTCTGCCACATTTGTATTCAAATGCTCACGAGTTGTGGCTTTTCTGGTGTTGGAGGGATTCCTGGAGGTGACAAGAGAGTTGTGGAAAAAATCAGCATCCTTACCAGTGACATCTCATTGCTGGAGAAATTTTATGGGGCAAAGCAAGAGAATTGCACTTACTTGGGTCCCATCCTCCACATTGCCCCTTTTGACAGAGCAGATGCAGCCATGAGGACCACAGAACTGCTATGCTGTGCCCATAGACAAAGGAAGGAAGTCTGATGCAATGGGTAGAAAAAATATTTTATCAGCCGCACAAGCTACCAGGTTATCATGTAAGGATACAAATTGTTTTGTTGGGAGAAGTTAAGTCCCTATTTAGAAACGCTACCTGAAGATTTTAAATAATCATTGGGTAAAGGTCCTCTGAACAGAGGGTTTGAGACTCTTGAAGTGACAAAACAGTGCTAGCAGGTATTCAGTTGATTGGTTAGGGCCTTGGCACCTCTTTTGTTTTGCAAAGGCATGCACCACACTCCCTTTAGACAAAGAGTGGAAGATCTCCTACTTGATAGTTGAACTTTATTCTCCAAGAAGAGACTCTTACACAGGCTAAGAGAAATCAGACTCTTAAGTCATTGGGAGTCACTTCATTGGGAACTTCTGCTTACAAGCAGAGATCTTCCTTCAAACAACCTTGTCATCTCTACCCAAAGGATCAAAAATCTTATGCTCAAGGACAGTTGGAGTATCTTCTGCACAGAAGATTTCAACAGTAACCTCAGTTTGGAAGGCAAAAGTCATTTTCTAGGCCTAAACCCACCCAAAGATGAGGGAGAAGGAATCCTTCTCAGGGCCAAGCAGCCTTCTGGCTACTGAGGCATGACTTGTTTTGCTTTTCATAACTACTGATAAATGGATGCTTAACGTTGTTGTACATGGGTATAGGTTACAGTTCATTTCATGCCTAAGCTACAAGAAAAAGGAGGTACACATCAGGCCAAGGGTACAGAAGAGGTGGTAGATACTACTGGTACTCAAGCCAGGTTCTATTCCCATTTCTTTCTCGTGCAAAATAAGGATGGTGATAATAGACCAACTTTGGATTTAAAAGCCTGAGCAATTTCTTACAGGTGACCAAATTTCAAATGATCTCATTGACATCAGTTCCACAATAATGAATAAAGATTCTTGGTCTGCAGTACTGAATTTGAAGGATGCATACTTTCATATTACAATATAGAAGGAGCACAAGAGGTATCTTAGGTTTTGGTGTACAGGGGAAGATGTTTTAGTATATTTTCTTGCCATTGCAGGGAAGGTTTCAGTGTACTATCTTGCTATTTGGTTTGGCAACTGCTGCACAGATCTTCAAAAGTGCATGGCTCCACTAGTTGTCTTTTTATGTTTGAAAGGTTGCACCAATCACCTATCTTAAACCCCGCACTGCGGTGCGGCGCGGCACGCCGCGGAATAAATAAAAGAGTAAGGGCTCTGTGGAAGGAGTTAGGGCGGGACCCGTCCGGGATAAAAACTCGGAGAGGGCCAATCAGGAGCCGCAAAGCAGCTCCTGATTGGCCCTCTCAGAGTGCCACTCAGGGGCCAAGTGGCCAATTGGGAGGCGCGCTATGTGCGCCTCCCTATTGGCCACTTGGCCCGCCCCGGACTCCTCACACACGCCACTGGCAGCACGCACCTCAGGTAAGTGCGAACCGCGAAGGAGTGCCCGGGGAGGCCAGAGGCCTTGCCCACCCACCGCTACCGTTCTCCCGGCTTTCGTGAGGGGGGGGGGGCGGCAGAGAGTCCCTGGAGCGTGGCAGGCTAAAAATCTAATAAATAAATTTAGCAGTGATCTTGGTGCTCCATCCTAAGATTCAGGGCCAGTCAGATTTCTTTTATAGTCTGTCTAAAAAAAGAATACTCCTCAAATGTACAATTAACTTGGATTCCCCTATACCTGTGTTGATTCAACAATGGTCCTTATCTCTAGAACTGACTAATTTGATGGCTAAATCTTTTGAGTCATTAGTTTCAACTGCTTTAGCATCAAAGAAAGTATGCTTCAAGTAGTGGTTCCTTCAGCCAAGTCAGTAAGTAGATTAGCAGTACTTCACATAGACCCTTCTTTCTTTAAGATCTTTCAAGAAAGGGTGGTGACGAGGCCCAGTTTACATTTCCTCCTAAAAGTGGTGACAAAATTTCATTTTACATAGGTGTTTTTCTCTTCAGTTAATTCTGATGAAGAAAGCAGGTCAATTACACTGGATGTTCTAAGGACTTTATTGTTTTATCTAGACTAGATAGAACAAAGGAGTCTTAAAAGGATAACTGTTATGGGTCCCTTTCAAAGGGAAAAGGGCTTCATCTGAAACATTTTCTCAGTGGATTGTGTCAGCAATAAAAGTTTGCTATTCTATGACAGGAGTACTATGTCCATTAGCTGTGTGTACACATTTGACTAAAGCCTAGACATCAGCAGCAGCCTTCCTTAGTAGAATCCCAATCCAAGAGATCCATGGACACTATGCATTGGACCTAGATGCAAGAGAAGCATCAATGGACAAAGCCCTGATTTACAGTCAGTACTTCAGTGAAGAGTCAGTAAAGAGCTGGTCCCACTGCCTGAATGAGTAGCTTGCTAGAAACCCAATGTGGGACTGCAGAGAAGACAAAGGTGAAAACTGGGTTGCACTAATTTGTCACTGATGTTCATCAAGGACTCCTGTGCAGGCACACATACCCTCCCACTCAAGTTGCTCTTGGCAGCTCAGGTGGAACTGAGGGAGATGGGGCATTATGCCATTGGGCCATGAGACAGTTGGGAGGTAAATGGCTCTAACGGTCTCATGAGCACCCCCTAGTGGCTTAAAATTAGAAGAACTTTTTATGGCAGGCATACACATGTCAGTCCCAATATAAGCCTGTACAAAAGGCCTTGATGAACATCAGCTACAATTGCAACTCTTTTCTCCCAAACCTCCACCCAACTGCTTTTTAGTTGCTAAATGATATACCACCACTGCCGCAAAGAGGCTGTCATGGGAGCATAAAACACCTTATCTTAAAAAAAAAGTGTTAGCAAGCCAGCCTGGTGTAGACAACCAGTGTGTTGCAGTGGTTAAGAGCAATGGCTTCTAATCTGGTGAGCCAGTTTTGATTCCCCACTACTCCACATGCAGCTGTCTGGGTGACCTTAGGGTTATCACAGTCCTGGTAGTGCCGTTCTAACCAAGCAGTCCTGTCAGAACTCTCTCAACCCTCCTCACTTCACAGGGTGTCTGCTGTGAGGAGAGGAAGGGAAGGAGACTCCTTTGGGTAGTGGAAGCTGAGTATAAAAATCAACTCTTCCTATCAGATATATCCCAAGTCAGTTACACACACACCTGAAGCCAGTATAATCAAGCTACATTTTCACTGCAAAATCTGAAGATTTGCTGCTGTTGTGAAGGAGGTCATTAAGTACTTAAGATTAACAATTTTCAACTCCCATAGGAGCCACCTCTTTGCAGAGTAGGAGCTAGTGTCATTTACAAAGGTAGGTTTATTTACCCTGTTAAGGTCATTAGTGCTGTCTGGTAGACACTCATAGCATTACTCCAGTAGCAAACCAGCTAGCTCTCCAAATAATAGTGTCCATATTAGCAGGGAAATAACCACATATTCTCAGCAATAATACATCATGCTTGTGAAAATCTAATTCCATTAATCAGATGTTCATAAATTAATGAAGATTTCTGCATTCTGCACAATGCAACAGTGGAGTGTCAATTGCACTTGATTTTCTTTACAAATCAGGAGAAATCCTAAAATTTGATCCACCATAAGTAGTTATCCAGACAACTTCAATATATGGTATGGGTGGGGGGGGGGTATTATACAAAGGAAGAGTAATAAGGTTGAAGGAAGCAGCTTTTTGCTGGGTAGAGAAATCATATACTTTAAAGAATTACCTTATCTCCTTTGTTGTCCAGAATGATGAAGAGATAGCTTTCCTAAACAGTTTACAGAACAATCCATTTTAAAAGTGTTTTAACAGGTTTTGAAGCAAAAACTACGATACAGCAGTGTAATTAGCATATTGAAGGTGAAGGTATCCCCTGTGCAAGCACTGGGTCATGTCTGACCTTTGGGGTGATGCCCTCTAGCGTTTTCATGGCAGACTCAATACGGGGTGGTTTGCCAGTGCCTTCCCCAGTCATGACCGTTTACCCCCCAGCAAGCTGGGAACTCATTTTACCAACCTCGGAAGGATGGAAGGCTGAGTCAACCTTGAGCCGGCTGCTGGGATTGAACTCCCAGCCTCATGGACAGAGCTTTAGACAGCATGTCTGCTGCCTTACCACTCTGCGCCACAATAGGTTCTAATTAGCATATTACATGATACAATAAACTGGGTATGTTTAATTCTTCCACCAATAAAATACATAATGCAAAACTGAATTGCTTCATACTGTACTATTAAAAGCATCTATTGTTTTGTTCCAAATAGACAGCCCCTGCTGAGGGGCTTGTGTCCATATTAAAGAAGAGGGATGACAATGAAGGCAAAGATCTTGCTCAAATCCAGCAGAGACAGTCAAAAAGAAGAGTGAGATTCCAAGAGCTGGAGGATTCATTAGATCAAGGTAGTCTGCTTCTGTTTTTCACACACTTTTCCAAGCGACCAACTAATTTTATGTTTGCACAAGCTCAAGGATATGAAATAGTCCTACACAGCTATGATTATGTGCTATATTTCCATTAATATTCCAGGGATAACAAAGCAGAAATGGAGGTTGCAGATGGCTTTGAGAATTAGCCTGTATCTAAATAAAAACACTAAATAATTTTAATGTATTCATTTGGGATAATCAGGTATGAAGCTGTACAAATGTATGAGTTAATCTATAATGCCAAGACTTGCCTCCCTTGTCCTGGGGTTAGATAGCAGCGGCTCTCTCTTGTCAGCCTATGGCCTATCTTATATATTCTTTCACTTGATTTCTAAAGGGAACTTGGTGCTTCATTCTTCTTGGGCACTAATTCTGAGTTAGCACAATGAATAAATGTGATGGGCTTCTGGATAAGGGCAGGCAGGTGAAGTACCTGCAGCACTGATGCCCTGTGTAAGCTTGATGTTGGCTGAGGTGCCATTGAATTAAAGAGGCATCAGTCTTCCAACCAACAGCTTGACTTATTCTCTGTTCCATGTTACAGCATTAGTTCACACAGGAACTCTGTCAAGTTCTTTGGTCCCATTGTCCTGGCCCTCACTTAGTCCCTATTTCAGTCCTTAGCCACCCCACAACTGTGCATCACTAGCTTAAGACCTCACTCCAACGATTGGCTCTGCCCTTCCACACTAGGTCCTTGGCCCACAGGCCTCTGGCCTCCCTGAGCCCACAGACCCAGTGGGATCCCTTCACCTCATGCAGCGGCAGCGTGTGTTAGCCAGCCCAAAATGGCTGTGGGCATTACTAGCCATGCTCCCCCTATAGGATGACTATTGCTCCTCTCTCCTATAGAGTCTGTCACAATGAAACAAACGTTCATTTAGTTCCTTTATTCAAAGGACATCAATGCAGACGTGATCATCTCATCTTTCAGTACAAGCTGATACAAAACTCCACAAGCCAGTTGACAGGAGTAGCAGGATAGAAGCTGAATTATAAATAAATGATTAGACAGTCAAGATTTTACTTCAGGACAAGAGTGGTAGCAGGTTCCTGGAATGTTTTTTGGGGGTAAGAGCAGAGGTTCCCATGAGAACCCAGGATTTCCACTAGAGAATGTGCATCTTCCTACTACAATTCATTTACAGAGGGGTTGAGAGGTAGCTGGCAAGAATATGCTCTGCCTCCTGCTATGAGGAGTAATGGGTGGTGACAGAGAGAGAGGAGTACAGCAGTAGCATTTACTTGATGTCATTTTACTCAGGTATGAAGAAGGTATTATCATGGCAAATGGTGCTCTGCAATCAGATGCCAACTTTGCTGCCACATAAAGCCAGAAAACACAATCACTGGACTAACAGCATCAACTACACAATCCCAAGCTTGTTCACTTGCTTGTCTTCTAACCCTGTATATGCCATTAAATGCCATCAAGGCCCTTCAGTTCTCTACATAGAACAAATAGGTCAAACTCAATGCCAAAGGATAAAAGGTCACAAATCTGACTTTAAGAATCACAAAAGTGAGAAACCTTTAAGAGAACATTTCAGACATTTCAAAATTGGGCACATAGTGGAGGACCTCAAAACAACTGTTTTACTGCAAAGGAATTTGAGCAACAGACTGGAATAGGAGACATGAATTACAATTTATTACAATATTCAAGACAATGGGACCCCCAGGACTTAACAGAGATATCAAGTTCTTCTCTTAGTACACATACCAAGTCACTTAGTTCTCACATATCTGTTCCACAGAATATATTTCTGGTAAGGCCTTGGAGGAGGAGCGTGTTTCATGGCTTAAGTGCCACTCAGCGCTTAACACCCACTCAGGGCAGCTGTCCCGCCCCTGACTGCCTCCTCCTCCTCCAACTGGCTTGTCTATCTGTCCAGCAGCCAGCCAATTGCCTTCCGTCCCCCACCCCTGACCATCCCTCCTCAGAGGCTGCAGATCCCTGCCCTGTGAGAGCTGCCCCTGCCGGTGAGTTCCCTAACAGCTGCCTGCAGCCTTTTCTAGGTCCTGGGGGGAGGGGGAGGCCGTCCGCAGAGTTCCTCCACTACCACTCCCAGTCTAGCACCCATTGTATTCCTGAATGCAACGGGCTTGGCCCCTAGTCCAGAGATAATCTTTGTTGGCCTTAAAGGAGCCAGTGGACTGACTTAGAGCTCACATATGTTCTCTTATAATCTGTATATGCTATTTACTGCTATTCACAGACCTTACTAATGGCATTATTCCAATACTAGAAACTGAAGCCCGTTGTCCGCTGAAATACAACGGGCGCTAGCATGGTGTGATTGGTGAGTGTTTGGCTTAGAAGTCCTGGGTGTGAAGGAAGGGAGGAAGGGAAGAGAAAGATGCAGTGGCGAGAACACAGGAGGGAGGCAGGCAGGCAGGCATAGAGAAAGGGAGAAAGAGAGAGAGAAGGAGAGAAAGGAATGGGAGAAAGAAAGGCAGAAGAGAAATGGATGGAAGAGAGGGAGAACGGAGATAAAGGGAGGTCTGGATGGATAGAAGGAAGGGGGGAAGGAATCTTTACCCCCTGGCCCAGAAGCACAGCCGGGGCCTGCCTCCCTTCCCCTACTGGCTGCAGCAATACAGAAGGTGGCAGGCTGGCAAAGGCTCTGAGGGGTGGATGTGGGTGACCTCTCTGGAGACTTGGGGGGGGGGGTATGTTAAGCTGGAACAGAACCTACTGTCTTGTATGCAGGCCTGAAAGCTACAGGCAGAAATCCTCCAGGCTTTTCTAGGGAATGTCCCAGGAGATGAAGACTTGGCACAGGAGAGCCCTCCATGACTGATGTGCTCGGCACATCTCCAGACCTTTGCGCAGGATTATTAAAGGGTGTTGGTGGACGCACAACATTCCCCAGGCTTCGTGAAACTTCTCAAGTAGTTCTTCCTGGCTGTTTCTTGTGTGTCAGACGATTGTCTATAGTGAAGCAGTGGTAAAAGATTTGCATGGGTTCAATGAATAGCTGTGAATGATTTTTTTAAGTAATAGTATGTGTCTTTTTTTTTGGGGGGGGTCTTCTCAGGCACAGGCAGGAAGCCCCTGCTTACTCATTAGCAGCCCATGTGCTTCTCCTGGGAGCCTGCAAGCTACAGTTCTCAGGCAGAGATAAAAAGAAGCAACAACTGCAGCTTCCCTGTTAATGATTTATTTAAGTCATTGTATGTTTGTTTGGGCGGGGAGTGGGGGTTAAATCTCTGCCTCCTCACGTGTAGCCGTGAAGTCCCCGCCTCCTCATTAGCAGCCCATCTGCCTCTTCTGGGAGCCTGCAAAGTACAGCTTCCAGCTCTCGCAGGAGAGCCGTAGGAAAAAAAAAAGCAGCAACCAGCAGTTTCCCGCTCTTGAGTCCTACGTAAGGCAAGAGAGATGGCTTGTAAATGTGGGGGGGAGGGGCAGCATTTACCAGAGCTGATTTTGAAACAACCTGGCCGGCTCTCGCAATCGGGGAGAGACTTCAAAGCGGACCTGGAAGGCACGCGGGGGCTGAGCAGAGGAGTTTCTCAAATGGAGCCGATGCAGCATGGCTGTGCGGCAGCCGTGGGTACCTAATCCGTTTGCTTGTTGCCGCTCAAGTAAGAATAACAGGAAGAATCTTCGTAGCTTGGCTTCAAAGGCCGCTGGTAAGGGTGGCCCGAAGAGCAGGCTTTGAAAGGGGAGGCGGGAAGGCATGTGGAGGCGGCTGACGGCGGCTGGAGCGGTGGGCAGCAATGACGGTGTGCATGGAAGGCGGCGGTTTGGGGGGAGGCGGGTTGGGAGGCGCTTTGCACCTCCTGACTCGTTAGCTCGGTGCCAAGGGGCTGATTGGTCCCTTGGGGCCCTCCGCTTGCCATTCCGGGGGAAGGGGCCAATGGCTACCCTTCCTCATCCCGGACAGGGCCCTCCGTCAGGGCCCTTACTGTTTTATTCATACCGCTCCCGCGGAGTGGTTTAAGATTAGGTGTACTTATGCATCTTGACTCTAAGTAACTCTTCCTAGCAACTAACCCACCACTCTACCTACATGTAATGCTTGAGGATCTGTTTACATAAATGTGAATAAGTGTACATCTACACATGCAAAGTCTCTCAGTTCTCACTTATATCCAGAATTGAACATTATTAGGTCTTCAGGGTCCAACTGAACCCAAACTTAGTTCTCACATCTGTTTGTTAACTCTTGTACTTGTATGCTAATTTGCTGCCATTCACAGATTTTAACAACTGCTTTAATCCAATTTCAGCTATACTTACCATCCAGTTACTTATACATCTTGACTATACCTTGCCCTTCCTGGCAGCTACCCCCTGACCCTCTCTCTACTTATACGTAAGGCTTGAATCTCAGTGTATCTGAGGAAGTGAGTATGCACACGAAAGCTTATACTTCATTGGTCTTAAAGGTGCCACTGGAATCAAACTTTGTTCTGTTGCGTCAGACCAGCCCGGCTGGCCACCTGAATCTAATATTACGTAAGAATTCCAGTTACATGTAGTTTCATCAGGTATATGTTGTACATCTTATATTCACAGATGAAGTTGGAGGTGGTTCCTGTGTTCTGCTGGTCTTGTTGTGCATAGCAACTGTATTTCTTAGCGTTGGAGGAACTGCCCTGTACTGCACATTTGGCGATACTGAATCTCCAGTATGTACTGATTTTGCAGCCAACATGGATTTTTACTGTACCCAAATATTACAGGGTATAGAAGAACTTAAGCACTGGATATATTTCTCTTAATACAAATAAACACAAACACGTTGCTGACTGCTGACTGACAATTGCTGGAGAGGAGGACAAAATACCTTCAAGCTTCTTACAACATAGCACCTTCAGAAGCAGCACAGCTCACAACGCAAAAAGCACCTATGTTGTAAGTAGGAGCAACTTTCCAGTCATCAGGAGTGCATAAGTGGAGTTCACGTGAAAGCACGAAGTGGCATAAAGACTGACAGAATGCTCTAATGTTCTTCTTTAGAGACCATTTAAACAGCCATCTGTCCCTCAGTCTTGGGAAATGAAGAAAGCAAAAAAAAAGCAATCACTTACCATACAGTTTCAAATGCCCACATGATCATATGCAATATTAGCTTGATATAAAACTGTTGGGGCTTCTCTTTTTTTTAGCTGTTTGTGCAATGATTTTGTCTCCCAACTCTGTCATGCAATAAGGCAATGCTGTGTGGATATGTACCTTATTTTTGTTGAACTCTTCATGTCTGTCTTGATTTTTAATTGTCCTAGTAGGTTTTGTAACTTACTTGGAGTAGTGCCGTGGGAATCAGCCCTCAGTCCGAGTGTTACATTTGCCTTGTATTTCATCATGTAGCAGCTGTCATGCGTGATACATCTATCACTTCATACAGTCTTGACAAATTACGTGGTCTCTTAGTTTGTAGACTCCTCACAATGTTTTGCAAACTAGGCATCATACAATGACAAACTGAGGAGCCACAATTGGCTACAACTCCCAGTGGCGTGTACTCCCCGTTGGCAAACCTGGTTTTCCTCAGTGTAAAGAGAGAAATGCGCCTGGCTCAGTACTGGAACTGTCACTTGTTTTAACACAGCTGGATTGTCTCCAAATGTTTGGATCACCAGATGCACAGATGAGTAGGAGCTGGGATGCTTAACTGCAGAATAGATGTCTACTTCTGTAAATGATGATGAGAAAGCTGGCCTGAAAAACCAAACATATGATTAAAGGCATAAACTAGTCCTTTGAAAACCTGAGGCACGTCGCCCCAGGTCATAAAGTCAAGACCTCTGATGGCTGCTGCTCTCTAAACTAATTTGCAGCTGAAATTATCCTGGCGATATAGTTGCACCAGTGGTGGTTCTGACTTTGAAGCTAAATGTATTGCCTGGTTCAGGCATAATATGGAACCCTGGTGTATTTTTGCTGTAGTAACACTGCAAAAGCAGACTCTGCTTTCTATCAGTCATTCAAATTCTGGTTTGCCTTGACAAAGGCTGATTTCATTATCTTCTTTATTTCTTCCCAACTGGACCATGGTCTGTAATGTAGTCAGGGTGGTTCAAGCCAGAAGACTAGCATGTATGCCTCAAGCAAAACCATTTTGTTATTAATCAAGAACCATAAAACCATGGTTTCATATCATAGTTTAACATACTTAACTAACCAAAGGTAATGATTAGAATAATCATGTGTTTAGAATGATCATGCTAGCTATACTCAATTCAGACTCGGTTAGCTAAAACAAAATTTTGCATCTTACTCTCCTGCTGTAGATTGTTTCCCACTTGGGTCTTGCTTCCAGTTGTTTAAGCTCAAGTCATTTAAAGTCTTTAAAGATCTTAAAAGCTGGGATAATAATGAAAAGACTAAGCAAAAGCAACGTGCAGGTTCAAGAAGGACAAACAGTTACTGAAAGTGACTGGAGGAATCAAACTCATTTGTTACAAGGGCTGGACCTGATATAAATGTCATTTTGTCTGGCCAGGCCAGGTGTGCCATCAAATGTAATACCAGGAACTGGAGATGCAATAAACTGTATAAAGGACACAGGCAAACCCAATTAAATATACTATTTTTACTCAAAATACAAACATGCTTAAACATTAATACTCTTACAATGTTTCCTTAAAGTATCTCCTTGATGCCCACCCCTCCACTTCTACTCATTAGCCCTGGGACAGTGTACACAGGGACATAATGCACAGCCTGTGTCATCTGGCAACCAAAGTAATGACCAGCTGCTCATGGGCCAGATAAGAGCCCTGGGCAGGCCAGTTCTGGTTCAACACCTGCAGACAGTGTGCTATTCATTTCAAGGTGCACACAGTTAACAAGTGCTGGGGCCTCCCCCTGTGTGGACTGAGATAGCACCTTCATACATTCCACTGTTCTTCTGTAATGGGGAAAGCCAATAGATATGATCAAGCTGTTTTTTTGATATTGCTGATCTTATCAGAGAGGAACCCTGGGGTTCCCTGGGAAATCCTTTGAAAGCACTGCTGTTAGGAAGTGAAGAGCAGAATGACCCTCTATTTACTTGTACTCTTGACTTCTACTACCACTGGAGAAGCATTTGTAGAATTCCTTTTGTCTCAACTATTCCTCAAAGTTGCCTTTACAACTTTCACTTTGTTTCAGAAGTGTTCTTTGAGAAACACAAGCATGGTATACACAAACAAGTAATGACACATTTGTTTAGATGCTGGCCAGTATATTTAAATTACATGAAGGAAGAGTTAGATTAAATATTAAGAAATGTTTCAGATTACTTAGTTCACGAGGGAAACTTTTTTTCTGGGATTTAAAAAGAATGTTTCAGAGCAATTTATCATCTTCATCCTTTTAAAGAGAGACTAAAACAGTCCCACTGGGTATAGGCAAAGATTTACATATGGAGGCGAGTCTTGTCAAGTCATAACCAATATATGGTGACCCCGGCAAAGGGCTCTAAAGGCAAATGAGAAGCAGAGGTGGCTTGCCATTGCCTTCCTCTGCAGAATGTTCTTTGGTGATCTCCCATTCAAGTACTGAGCCAGTTTAGTTTCCAAGATCTGACAGGATCAGGCTATACCATGCCGCCCTCCCTCCAGTGCAAGGATTTGAGTGCATCTATAATAGCTTTTTTGACTTTGGCCACTAAATTGATGCTATTCTTACTGAATATTATTCTTCTGAATCTTTCTGGCATCCTTTCAAAGGGCTGAACATACTTATCATATGTAATCTCAGATTCCCTCCCCCACCCCCCAGCCAGCAATATTAAATACACTCAGTTTCGCAAGTCTGGCACCATTACCTTTGCTTCATGATCACTTCTCATGGTAATGCTTCTCTTGAAATCTCAGTAATTACTCTTCTAAAAAAAGGATATCCAAAGCATAATGGAATACACTAAATATAGCATTCGCAAAGAGTTGTACTGAAGTCCTGGATGCCATTCAAACTGCCTCTTGAGACACTGCACTGCCTTCATCCTACTTTCAAAATCCACTTCAAGGTTTCATATTAGTTTTTGTTGAATTTTGTTCTAGTAACAGACCAGCGCCTTTTCTTATTGAAAAATAAATTTTAGTCTATTTAGCCAGTGGCAGTCCCTATGTTAAACACAAAATTTGGTAACCAAATTTATGACAGAAATCTTTTTAAACAACACTGGACTGCTTGAAAATTTTCCTGTTTCATATTGTTCATTCACTATATTTGAAATGTTTGTCCTGATGTCTTCTGGCTGACACCTCAAGCTTTCCAAAGGGAGTGGTATCTAGGATTAAGGGGACAGCTTAATAAAATAGGTGTTGTACCCATTTCATGCACTTTCTCTGCCGCACCTCTTATGCTTTATTAGTGCAATATACTCTATGCAATATGCAGACATCAATTTTAAAATCTAAATAGTAAAGGTGGTATTCTAAATATGAATATATGGGCACATTTTAGCATTTGCAAGAATATTCTTTGATTTCATGCAAAAATAGATTTGTTATTTAGTGCTTGCAAGTAACTGTGGCGATACCCCTTTTTCTTGAGATCTAGTCTCTTTGCTAAATATCTAGTGCTAACCAGGAAACATTTTAATTTCTGTGTGATATGACAAAGAGAATGGATGACCTGTAGCACGGCTAGGTCCCCCCTTATTTGATTTTTCCTTACCTACTTAATATACTTGATGCTTCTTGTTGATTGCATCATTCTCTGTCTCTAGCCGCACTTCTCCCAATCAATGCTGAGGCTGAAAAAGTCTAATTTACATTTTGACCTCTGAGACACAGCCTCATACACTTAGTTGACCTATGTGCCCATAATATTGGGATAGCATTTTTTAAAGTTGTGTTTTGCTAACATCTTTAAACCTAAGGCCAGACAGAATCCAAAACTCATGCATCCTGAAATGATCTCCCCCACGCTTTCTGGCCTCACAGTCTTATACTGCTTAAAGTTTCCCAAGACATCAAAAGTGGTTAGCACTTGAGGTGAAGGACTTAAAAGTCTGTATTGAATTTTCCTGCATACAGCTTTTGATTCAGAGCCTAAGGATTTATGTACTAGTAGAGTGAGTAATACTATGGGGTAGTTAATTGGCAGGTTTTTCTAATGCTTTACCTATCCTACATCTAAACATGCTTTTCCATGTGCACTCCAAAAGTTTTTGTGTTATACTAAAGCAAGGCCTGAACTCCTGGGGGGGGGGGCACAAGTGTTGAAATGTAACTGGCTGGTTCAGTACATCACTTCTGTATGCCTTTATTTAATTCACTTGATTTGTAAGTGAAGGGTATGTTCTTTTATTTTGTAATTTTATTATGGAGTATTGATGATGAGCATGCATTCTGTTGCTATAATATATTTACCTCTGTAGTTAGCTGCTATTTGGGGACTTTGTAATTGTCAGTTTGGTGTTCTATTGAATATTAATGTTCAAAGAAATAATGGATTCCACCTGTGTTTTAAAAGTTTGTGCACCTAATCACCAAAAATACTGAGAGTTATGACTTGAAAATACTTATTTTAAAAGTATGCTGTATACAAAGATTAAGAATGCTTATTTTCTTTTTGTCAAATGTGGTTTTAAAGATTATTGCACATTTAAATAAATACAACACAGTTTTAAATTTTAATTTTGCACTAAGTTTCCAAGTTACCCTTGTTCTTGAGAGAATCATTTAATTCTCATTCATGCTAATTCCATACAGCATAATTGATCTCACTTCAATAAACAAAACCATGCTGCATCAGACTGTAAACATGCACCATAACAATGTGCTCCTTTGTTTTTGAACTTTTGATATGGTAGTATTAACCCAACATAACCTTACATTAAGGATATCCTTGCAGTATAACAGCTTCCTTATTGCTAGGGTTGCCAGCATCCAAGTGGAACATGAGGACCTCCTGATAGTATGACAGAGATCTCTTCCCATGGAGAAAATGGCTGCTTTGGAGGGTTGACTCTATGGCATCACACCCCACTGAAGTCTCTCCCCAAACCCCCCACTCCCCACTCCACCCCTAAAATCTCCAGGTATTTTCCAACTGGCACCCATACACATTGCCTATGGCTGGGTTACAGGGCAAACATAAGGGGATATGTTCAGAGCTGGTGCAATTCCAGAGCAGTCGTAAGGTTGATCTCATTTATTATCATTATACAGAAGCAGTCTAGAATTTTTGGCCATGTTTGCATGTACTGCTTGATCTCTTGTCTGATCGTATGATCTTAAGATATAGCAAGATATCTTAGTTGTTCCAATATAACAAATTAAAATGTTGATACTAATTCTTGTTTGATGTGATAGTTCACATGCTTTATGGTAGCTTTTCAAATGGCTATCTCTATAATAACATTTGTTCCACCTGACCTTCAAAATAATGTCTATCTATTCATAAGCCCTAATTCCGTATTCCATTTTTATGCACGTTCAACTGACATGTGCATGTGTAAATGTCTGTAGGGTACAGAACAGAAAGCTGAACCCAAGCTAACTGAAGAGTAAATTGTGTATTATTTTTCTATTAAAAATGCTGTATACATTATCATTAGAAGCAATTTACTGTAAAAGTGAGAGAAGCTAGGAGGAAACATGTTTATTTTTTTCTCTCTCAGTATTCATGTGTACAAAATGGCTTTGGCTTTAATAACCATTTCACATAGCTGTTTCCTCCTGGTTATATGTGACTGCATATTGTGTAAAAAATACATGGGTAAGAGGGAAAAATACTAAGAAAAATACACTACATTGGCTGAAATTATACCGTTGTCATATGGTGTATTAAAACTTTTATAAATAATTGGCTTGATATTGTCAAATGTGTTTAAAAGAGAAACTAAAAATGTAGATTCACTTTTATAAGGCACTTATTCCTCCAATCACTGCCTCCCAGTTGACTGATGTTTCAGAATATATAGATGTGTATGTATTTGTGCCTAGGCTGATGTGCAATCAATTACTGCCAATAGGAGAAAATGGCTTGTTGGTTAAGCTTCTTGAGCAGAAGAGAATCTTAAAGCCAAATTAGGTACAAAGATTGATTTTGTGGGTGAAATTAGCTAACACTCTTATAAACTTCTAATAAAAGGGCTGTTACACGTTGTAATTTAGTTCTATTATAGTTTAAGAGCAACACAATTCAGTGTCATTAATATTTGTGATAAATCTTACCCTTTGTCAACAAGAGAACTACTATTTGAAACCATCAAACCAGGCTTGTGATTTCTAAATATAACAAACAAAAATAAAGTGTCCCTGAGAAAATACATGAAGTCATGTACTTATTAATGTAGTCCATTTTTCTTGATAAGACTCAAGGCTGATTACAAAATATAAAGCAATGTTATCAAATAGCATTGAGACATTCAATAATCAGCAGAACTAAGATTGAGACACGAGGCACACACACACACACACACACAAAGACAGGACATGCTGTGTCATAAGCATGCTGAAAATGAACTGCATATGCAGAAGTCAATACATTATACTCCAGCACTACTCCCTCTATAAAAAGGCCATCCTGAGCGTTTTTGTGATGTACTTTCTGCAGAATAGTTTTATTGTGAGAGCATACCTGACCTTATGCTGGTCCTTCCACAAGATAATGAGCTACAACAGACAGCAATTATTCTTACCTATTTGCAGGGTGTCATCTTCAAAACATTTTGTTCAAAGAAGCAAAGCTGTCATGACAGACCTCAGCAGGAGAGGTGGTCCTGTAGATATGTGGTCCATGAAGGACTTTGTGCATAACAATCAGTATCTTGAAATGAACCCAGTAGCCAATGGAATAACTGCAGAAAGGCATAACAAATGGAACATGCAAGAACTTGGGGGGGGGGGCTCATTTTCCTCCTCCCCACTATTTCCTCTTTCCTTTTCCTGCTTCCTTCTTTCCTTGCCCACCCACCAGACAAGCTACATTTACCTTGCCCCATCTTCAGATTTCCTCCTTTTCCCTGGCAGCCTCTCCCTGTGGAAAAAATATAGCCAGATTGTGCAATGCAGGCTGCCAGGTGCAATGCAGGCTGCCAGGTGGGGCAGAACTGCATGATGTGAATCCCACAAGGATTCCCCATTTCCCCTTTATCCCCTTTCCAAACCATTTATTTTTCCCCTTCTCCTGGCACCTCCCAAACTTTTTTTTAAGGAATTATATTGTGGCTCCATCCTTTTATGCAATGCTGAGTACTCTGCAACTCCTCTCTGGTCAGTTCTAGTGAGGGAAAGTGGATGTTGAGCAGGAATCTTCCAGTTGATGTTGGCAGCTGTTTTTGACCTCTCTGTGGATAGCTCCTTCTGTGCAGAATTTCTCTTCTAAGGAAACAAACCAAGTTTCTGCACCAGCAAAGGTAATATGGAACAAGCTCCTTACCTCTTTTGCTCAGTTGTATGTTTATTGTTCTTTTTCATTGTGAAGACATTTTAGGAGAATAAGACCATAGTTTCCCAAATTATTTTAATGTCTATATCCTGCATGGTTTCTCTACCATTTTTGGCCAAAAACTTCATCAGCATTTGCTTATTGTATGCCAATAAAGATATTCAGATTTTATCTGCTTATGCCAAGGGATGGGGCAGGGGGCACTTTCCCCTGTTATCATGAAAATGCAATAAAAGAATCAATGGTGGTTTTTAACCAGCAAGCTGTACCTTCCAGAATGTTCTGTTTTGTATAAATTGTGTGTAATGCAATTGAAAAGTCAGCGAGAAAGCATTCCAGGGGAAAAAAATAATACTATAGAAGAAATGGATATTGTTTCAATATTTTCTATTCCAGGAACTTTTTCTTAGGCACATATTTTGATATGCAGGCAATAGACTCAAAAATAAAGGCTATTGATGACTGACTGGCAAAGTGAAACACAAGCTTTTGTTAAAAACCCTCTAAAGTCCAAATGACAATCGAGTTGCACTTCTTTTTAGTTATAAATTTTATCCATTTTGTCAGTGTTTCTATAAATAGCACTGTCATGAGTATCTGACCCATTTCACTGCATAATAGCATAAGTGTGGTTTACAGTATGCACAGAAAGGCCTCTATACTACAACTATGAATATATTACACTCTTTAAAACTCTTTAAAAGCATATTCAGATTATGATTTGTGTTCATATGGCTATGAACAGCAAACCCCTCCCCGCAGCAACTCCACTACTCTAAACACCTACAGATAAGGCTGCCTGTCTGAAAGAAAATGGCATGCAGCGCAGGAGGGCTCCAAGAGGGAGAACTAGGTGAAATCTCCCCCATTAACTTGTACTCTGGACCAGGGGTAGTCAACCTGTGGTCCTCCAGATGTTCATCTGGAGGACCACAGGTTGACTATCCCTGCTCTAGACCAGTGGCCCTCAACTTTTTTATCACCGGGGACAAGTCAACGCTTGACAGTTTTACTGAGGCCCGGGGGGGGGGGGTAGTCTTTTGCCGAGGGATATTGCTGCCGCTGCCTGAGCCCCTGCTACATTTGCTTTCCCGCTGCCCACTGGAGGGTGCTGCCGGCAGCAGCTGCGCAGTACCACGCCAAGGGGGTTGATTCCCTACCTCTCGACATACAGCCTTCTGAATGACCAGTCACAACTCTCTCAAAACCTGCTATTTGTTGATATATAATTTCCCTCCAGATTTGTTTGCATTTTTCCAGGTAATTTTAACTATTCACTTTTAGATAATCCATACATTAATTGCAAATGCCTTTTAAATATATTTTATTGACACCAAGAGCAATGTCTTTAAAATTAGACACTATTATTTGATGATTTTTATACTTCTCCTCCCTGCTGGTGGACTCAAGGTGGTTTATAACAAATTAAGAGACATCATTTAAAAACAAGCAAATAACCACAGATGATACACATTAGTAGCAGCAACAGCATCTTTTCAAGGAAAGAGACAGCCCTGCTGCCTGCTGCAAGGATCCTCTGGAGGATGGGAAATTATGTTGGGAGATGTGTACACTGTGGCCATGTTCCTCCAGTGTTAATTTCTCCCTCCCTCCATCATTTCATCATCAAAGCTGAGAGATCAGGAATTAGTCTTCTATTATTACCAAACCTAGGTCCCTCGCAACATGTTGCACAATGGAAGGAGTGCATATAGCAGTCTTTACATTGTATATCTCCTTCTATAGGAAGTAAGAAGTGATCAGCAAATAAGAAAAAGGAGAGGGATACACCTTGTTTCTGTCAAAGTCTTTCATATATTGGGGGGGAGGGGGTGTTAAGTGCTGGCAAGTCACTTCCAAATTTTAGTGACTGTACAAATTAAATAATTTGGTCCATGGTATCCATAAATCTTTCATCTAACGCCACATCTCAAAGGGATCTACTTTTTTCCTTTAAGCTTTCTATATTGTCCAACACCATACAGAGTAATGGGGAAAACTGGCATGAATTAATTTTATTTTGGTTGCCAGTGACACATCCTTACAATTAAGAATATATTCTAGTTCCTTCATTGCTACTCTTCCCAGTCTCAATCTCCTCCTGATTTCTTTGGTGCAGTCTCCTTTTGGGTTGATGATGGAACAAAGAAATAGAAAACCTTAAACAATTTCAATTTCTCCATTGTCAGTCTTAAGGTTGTGTAATTCCCCAGAGTAATGACAAAGTAATTTTTGTCTTTTGGATATTCAGATGTAATCCCATTTTGGCACTTTCTCCTTTAACCATCAGCACTCATTTCAAGCCTTCACTGTTCTGCTTATGAAATCCATTGTCATCTGCATATCTCAAATTGTTAATGTTCCTTCCACTAATTTTCACTCCACCTTCATCCAAATCTACTCTATTTGGAGAGATATTGGATACCATTCCCTCCCTCCACTCTATTTCAGAGGTTTGGAAAAGCTCTATTGATATTCATCGTACTCATGGTGATTTGTTTCTCCCAATAGCTTTCAGTGCAGATTTCACTTCATTGGCTGGAACTGTAGGTTTTTGTTCAAAAGATATTTCTTGCAAGGAATCTGTCATCCTTTAATCTCTTTTATGTAGTTCTTCAGTGTATTCTTCCTATCTTTATTTTGGTTTTCCTCTATTTTATGTTCAGTTAATATATTTCTGAATTGATATTTTAGCATGCCTAACTGCTTTAAATTTTCCTTTGATTTATTGTATCTCATGAAACAGATATCTTGTCCTCCGCAAGGTAGGGCAGTATAAAAATGTTAAACAAACAAACAAACAAATAACAAATCCATGTTTAGGTTGCAAAACAAACAATATTTCCAGTTACAATACCTGATTGTGCCTTGGAAGAATTAATGATTAATTTCTGATAGAAATTGTGGCAAATTAGCTATATGCATCTTTAAAATTTAAATATCAAATTGAAGGTGTGACTGGCCTGATGAGTGGGACCAGCAACAAACTGCGAGAACCCTAGTGTCTCAATGGCTGACACTAGGTCCAGGCCAAGTCCTGAAGGTGGCACATCCGCATGGATGTTGAAGTCATCCAAAACCAGAAGTTTTGGGTACTGCAACGTCCAGGCAGCCACCACCTCCAGCAGGCCTGGCAGGGAATCCGGAGGGGCAGTGGGTGATCAGTACACCAACCAGATAACCACATTCTCGACCGACTCCCATTCTAGGCCGACACACTCTATCCCCAGAATCAATGCTGCAGGGAAAGCCATGAAGGAGAAAAGCTCTCTGACCAGGATTGCCACACACCCCCTTCGCTGGAGCCAAGGCTGATTGAGGATCGAAAACCCGGGTGGTGCAAGTTCTTTCAAGGTGACAGTCTCAGCCTCATGCACCCAGCTTTCAGTCATGCAAGCCAGCTCAGCCTCATGCCTTGTGAAATAATCCTGCAAGGTTGAGGTTGTTTATTGACCTGGCATTGCATAGGATCAGCACTGGTTCCTCCCTAGCCCTCTCTCCTATGGACCTGGGGATGGGAGTACTGACAGTTTAGCTCCTACCCACAGGGCCTAAGCACAGATAATAGGAACTTGGTTATATACAAATTAGAAGCACAGCTGCTTGTCTTCCTGTAGTATTGATCTGTGAATTATAAAGGAGCATTTTTAAAGCAAAGTGACAATGGACATGAACAGAGTCAGGACAGGAGGTCACTGGGAATCTGATGTCAGCCTCTAGGAAAGTGGAGCTTGACATAAGTAATTCAACAAATAAATCATCCAGTTTTCCATGCTACATTTTATTTTTTAATACCAGTTTTAAGATCTGTGGGGTTGGATTGAGAGCTATAGTTCATTTTATAGCTGATTTTACCACATATAAATTTGTAGCTGGCTGTACAAAGATTGCTAACTGCATGAAGAAAAATAGATATCCTGTCCCTTTAGCAAAAGTTTAATGGGCTGTTCTTTACCAATGATGTCATTTACCTCCATGCCCAGACAAGCTTCAGTTGCCCACTTTTCCTCATTCAGCCTGTATTTCTACATGGCAGCCATAGGCTGGGTTCAAACACCAATGAGGTCAGGACTTTAAATCTGTGTCCATTCTTATCCCCTTGGCAATTGTTACAACAAGTCACTGAAGTGTCTAAGCACACATGTCCTGTCAACATCTCAAAATAAGCACCCATTTTTGTTCCATATTTACATTTGAAGTTTGCTTCATGTTGCAGGAGTTTATTCCTATTTCTGATGTTTTCATCTCAAAATACATGGGCTACAACTAAGAGAAGAAGAGAACACTGGGAACTACTTAAAATCTTTTATAATTTTAAAATGTTGATATATTTGTAACAATATTTCAATTTTGCATGTGTGTGTGGCATGGAAATGTTCCCAAACTGTATTGATAAATAAAATCACAAAACTGTTAACAAATATGCTGCTTTTTTATGTCATCATTACTGAGAGATGCAATTTTTAAAAACTGAATTCTGCTTCATTTTCCCCATACAAGGAGTCTCAAAGCTTTCATCTAGTTATGTCAGAACAACTCAGTTAAGTCAAAAATAGGTAAAATGGGTCACAGGAATACAGTCATAGAGTGGTATTAGCACTACATGCTATCATAGTATACTTTGCAAAATATGTGAAAACTCTGCAGTGCCATCTAGTGACTTTTAATTTATAAGTACCCTCCAAGTATGTGTCTTTCAGTTGGAATGTATCTCTCTGTGTGAAATTTTAAATATGCATATAGCTAATTTGCCACAATTTCTATCAGAAAAAACTGGATGTAGCTTGCTTGCTTGTCATCTTGCTTCTGCCCTGATAAGAATGTATAGATTTCTTAACTGGAAATATAAAAACAAAACATAAAATAAAACAGAAAAGGATGCTTTGCAATGTTAGTGTAAATTTGACTTAAATTAATTATGTTGTTTTGTACATAAATTAATGAACAGGTTATCAGTCTGATCCTCTGCATGTTACAATTCTCTCAAGAATGTATTACTGTAGAATGGGACAAAAATCAAACATGAGACCAGTGGCACTTTAACAACATTTATTTCAGCAGGCCTGTTGGAGAGATGGTATTGAATTTCTTGATGAATTCTAATTGAAAGATCCAAAATTGAAAGTATATGTGGATGCTGATTGGGCTTTGGATACCACTGATTGGAAGTGTACCAAGGGATATCTGTTTCATTATGACCATTAGCTGGGCTAGTTAAAAACAGACAACTGTAGCACTTTCTTCAACAGAAGTGGAATATGTTACAGCTGTGCAAGCGTGCCAAGAGGCTATCTGGAATCACCATTTAATTTTAGTCTTAGGATTGGACAAACCTGAACCAATGACAGTCTGAGGACAATCATCAAGGATGTATAAAACTCTTAGACTGAAAAGGTCAACCCAGTCTAAGCACACTGGCAGTCTTCAAGCAGTGGCTGGACACTTATCCTGGATGCTTTAGGCTGATCCTGCATTGAGCAGGGGATTGGACTAGATGCCTGTATGGCCCCTTCCAACTCTATGGTTCTATGATCCAATGTGTTTTGTCTTCTGAGAGATATGCTTATTCACATGCAGTATTTACCAACTGAAAAAATGACTACTGATGTTCTTACGAAACCTTTACCTGGAGACTGCCATTGGCCCCTTCTTGCAAAAGTAAACATGGTATACTAATATACTAATACACGCTGTCGAGAAGGGCTGTTGGAGAAGTGACAGCCTGTTAATGAATGAGTCTAGTTACTGTAAATACCACTCAAAGAGTGGGTTAGTCTCCTTGTACCTTAGGGGGAGCTGTGGTGCATTCTAGTATTTAGGGTTTATTGATTGTTTTCTCTTGCAGGTCAGCCTTCCTCTTGTTTCTCTGCTGTGTATTTAGGGCTTATGCTCTGAAGGCTTTTCTGTTGTATTAGTGGTTTGCAGTCAGTTACTGTAATTTTGCAAAAATCCTGTTGCACTAAATTAATTGAAATTAAACTCCAAAGTGTGAATTGGATTATTTCCTGAACTCTGACAACAATTCTTACACTACAAGGCTTTCTGAATGTTTGAATGGCTTTCAGTTAACAGGTTTCAACCAAAGAAAGATGAGACAAATCTCACGGGCCAAAGTCAGACACTCCATTGTACCGTGTTCTAAAGTGACTGGTGATCGTCAAGCTTCTGTGTGTGAGAGAGTGGTCTATAAATCAAATATAATAATGATTTTGGTGATGTGCATGCTCGTAGTGTGCTACACAAATGTATTTTATGCACAAAATGCATAAGTGTTGCACAGTGTTGAACACAAACACTGCTCACTCGTCACATAATTGGCTGCAATCTTGAATTCTGGCAAATGGAAATCAAATTGCAAAAATATTATTTTATTAGTAATAGCCACTAAAGTTCCTCGGTTGGGGAACATTTCTCACCAGATCATTTTATTGTGGGAATGTTAGATGTAGGCATGTTCAAAAGAAGATTTATATCCTTGGTTTTAAAATGTGCTATATATTTTTATTGTTTTAAAGATGTCTAAAAAGGTAAAGGCATCCCCTGTGCAAGCACTGGGTCATGTCTGACCCTTGGGGTGACGCCCTCTAGCGTTTTCATGGCAGACTCAATATGGGGTGGTTTGCCAGTGCCTTCTCCACTCGTTACCATTTACCCCATACTGTCTACTGAATTATATTTTACTGATGATGATGTAAGCCACTCCAAGCCTCATTTGTCAAACGCTTCTTCCTTGATTAATAGTAGTTTATCCTAACTACACTTTTGTGTAGCTGGAAACTCCCATAATCCATTGTGTGTAACAACCTAATCTGTTCTTATCCCTTACACACAGAATCATACCTGAAAGATTTATAATGGGATTCAGACCAAGTCTCTCTTTGTCCTCCAGCTTCTTTCTCAACCATTTGGTAATTTTTCTTTCAAAATATGGAATATGATTTCCATACTATCTGAAGAAGTGAGCTGTGATTTGTGCACATTCATGCTGGAATAAATGCTGTTAGTCATTAAATTGTTACTGCACTTCTATTTTGCTTCACTAACGTAGAACCGCCACACAATCTTCCCTTTAAAAAAAAGCAAAAAAACAGTCTCTTAATCATCTATGTTGATCATTCGGGTATGTTTAATTTTCTGCAAGTGTAGCACAAATTTAGTAATACATTTTCTTGCACATCGATGCACAAGCATGGGCATGTTTCTGCATAAATTAACAGTACTATTTATATTTCTCATGTAAAGTTATGGTCTCCCACACAGTCTGAAATAATAGCAATTGGCCTCCCAAAGCTTTCCCACGGGCAGAAATCTTTTGGTTTCTGTTCTCCCACTCCAGCCCTAAATCCCCCCCCCCCCATGCTACTCTTGGGAAACAGGGGACTCCTTGGAATAGTATTTTTGTGCTTCTAACAAAATTCATGTAAAATTATGACCACTATATAGACATACAGTCTATACAGTCTGGCAGTCTTCAAACAAAGGTTGGATACACACTTTTCTTGGATGCTTTAGGATGCTTAGGGATAATCCTGCGTTGAGCAGGGGGTTGGACTAGATGGCCTGTATGGCCCCTTCCAACTCTATGATTCTATACCAACACTTTGAAATAACATAGTAATTTGGACAATTTTCCCCATCATACGTTATAGATATTGGTGGTAAAATAATTAAAATACATTTTTTAAACATTAAACAAGCAGTTTATATCATTCTCTCTGCTTCAATTTTATCCTCACAATGCTTTGGGTAGCTTAAGTTGAGGATATATTACACTAAAATAGCTGATTTCCTTTCTCCAAGGTTGAGGACAAAGAGGAGACTCAATCACATCACTGTGAACTCAAATGTGGAGTCCCACAGGCAGTGATACTCTCTCCAACACTAACATCTTCATGTGCCATCTGAAGCTATGACCAATATGCCAATACCCAGCTCTATCTCCTAATGGACAGTCAGTCAGATGCTTGAAGGCTGTAGCAGAACGGTTTCAGTGTAGTCATGTGAAACTCAACCCCTCGAAGACAGAGGTCCTCTGGATAGGTGGGAAAGGGTTACACCAGGAAGTGCATCTCCCCAGTATGAACAGAGAGAGCTCCACTTACAAAAATACAATCGGTCAGGAACCTAGGTATGATCCTCAACTCTTAAGAATGAAAGATCAGGTCACTAGAGTAGCATAGTGGGCATTCTTCCATCTTCACCAAAGTAAACTACTAATGTCCTATCTCACCC
This sequence comes from Paroedura picta, assembly GCF_049243985.1. Classification (NCBI taxonomy): domain Eukaryota; kingdom Metazoa; phylum Chordata; class Lepidosauria; order Squamata; family Gekkonidae; genus Paroedura; species Paroedura picta. The sequence continues at coordinate 78,381,129 of NC_135369.1, read as the reverse complement.
CAGAACACTTCGTCACAATGATCCATTGTACTGCAACTTGATCTACACAGACCTTCCCTTATCTCTGAAACTACAATTGGTCCCAAATGAATCTGCTGGCAATCTCTCCCAAACACCATGAAAAGCCCACATTACCCTGGTTCTCCAGCAGTTGCACTGGCTACCAACTGAATACCTGATCAGGTTTAAGATGCTGGTACTCATCTTCAAGGCCATACACAGTCAGTGTCTTGCATGCTTCAAGGACTGCCTGCTTGCCTGTACTTCCCAAAGAGTGATTCACTCCATCCACTCCAACAAAGAACCAGTTGTAGTTTCCAGATCAAGAATAAGGGTAGGCCTGCGTAGAGCGAGTTGCAGAAATCCCGTCTAGAGGATACCGTCGCATGGATCACTGTGACAAGGTGTTCTGGGGCCTAGTAGGGCGCTGGTAGCTTGGCTTGGCATAGGTGGTAGAAGGCCTGCTGTGCTACTCTCGTGACCTGGAGAGGATCATGGAGGATCACACCCAGGTTCCTGGTGGAGCGAGCTGCTGATAGTTGCATTCCGTCCAGGCTGGGTAGGTGCGCTTCCTTGCTTGGCCTGTCTTTGAAGGGTTGAGCTTCAGACAATTCTGCTTGATCCACCTCATCACTGCTTCCAGATATCTGGCTAAGGATTCCAGAGGAGAGTCACGGTGGTCATCCATCAGGAGCTGGGTGTCTTCTGCATATTGGTGGCAACCCAACCCAACCTCCACACCAGCTGAGCAAGATATTAAATATAGGAGGACTGCTTCCTGTGGGACTCCACAAGTGAGCTGATGACGGCTAGATACTCTCTCCTATTGCTACCCTCTGTCTCTAACCCCAGAGGAAGGAGATCAGCCATCTGAGGGCTGTTCCCTCAAATACCCTTCCACTCTTGGAGTAAGCAAGTACAGTGACTTCTACTACATTTGGTTTGTGGGACATTTAATGACAATATATTGTATATATTTAGGTATGTAATCGCAGATTCAAGATTAACCACTGGTACAACCCATCATCGTCAAGAAACTTAAAATTTGCCTGAAGTGAAACGTCATAGACAAGAAGCAGCCTTGAAAGTGAGATTTGGCATCTGATAACAGGTTAACATTCTAGTATCTTCGTAGTGTAAATCTTTCAAACAGCCCACTCATTTCCCACAGATTCAGGCCTAATTTTGCATTGTTATCACCTGATTTCAGAGAAACTACCTCTCCCCTCATGGCTGAATTATTGTGATTGAGCCTTGACAAGATTTTGAAATGCTGCCAAAGGCAAGATGCTACAATGTGAAAACTGAGTTTTTCTTTTATTTAAATTCTAACACTACATGAATCTTTTTAGTTGAACATTTTAAAGTACTGTAAATACAATTAATTATTTTCTATTTAATTTAATGTATTTTGTTTTCAGAGCACAGTCCGGGCAAGTGTACCTAGTAGTCTATTCCTCTGCCAAGTCCGGTCATCGTCTGTCCCAGACAAGTTTGGCTGTCTAATCCCAAAGGCTGCCAGCATTACGCTCTTCTGCTGAGAACCTGGTCACTGATCTACATCTACATTAATGATGATGCATGCAGTTAACAGAGATTATGAAACTTGAACACACACCAAGGGAGTCTCTCAGTAGTTGGTCGCAGCGTACTCGTATCTGAGGCGCATGCATGCAAGCGAAAGCTTATTCCCAGAATAAAACTTTCATCTTAAAAGGTCTTCTCCTCATATCGCATCCATGCTGGGATTCCTAGAGTCGCCCTTACCCTGGTACCAACCAGGTTTCTGGGCCGCACGGGAGGCTTGTTAAGCGCCTCCGGCCAGGGGGGGAAAGGGTGGGAAGAGGGGGGCCGCTGGAGCTCAGCCGCTGGAGGGGGCCGCGCGGCGGCGGCGGCGGCGGCGGCGGCGGGGGGGGGACGAGGACGAGGACGAGGGGTGGCGGCCGCTAGTCAGAACCGCAGCTGGAGGGGGAGGGGGAGCGCGCCTGCCGTTACAGGCGCCTTGTGACGTCGACGCGGCCAGAGCCTGGAGCGCGTGGAGCCAGCTCCATTGTTCACGCCCCCTGCCTGCCTTGGTGCGTTCTGTCGCCGTTGAGAGCCTGTCGGCCGCGCGCCCTTTGCCTGCTGTGTGCGCTGAGCGGAGGACGCGGGGCCCGGCCGAGCTGCTTCCTTGTCCCCATGGCGACCGGGCGGCCTTTCCAGCTGGTGGTCTTCGGGGCTTCGGGCTTCACCGGCCAGTTCGTGGTGGAGGAACTGGCGCGGGTGGCGGCCGAGGATGAGCTGCGAGCCTCCGTGCGCTGGGCCGTGGCCGGCAGGAGCAAGGAGAAGCTGCGGGCCGTGCTTGAAAGAGCGGCCGAGAAGCTGGGTACGAAGCTGGGCACGGGGCGCTCTGGGCGCGGGCTAGAAGGGGTCGCAGAGGCACCTCCCTTCCCTCCGTGATGCGAAAACCAAAACAATGGCCCACGTCCGCGCGCCCTCCGGGGGGGGGGAGGGGTTCAGCTGCAGTCGGATTTAGGAGTCGAGCACGGTGAAGTTAATATCCGACTGAATAGATTCTATTTTAGGCTTGCTGGGGTGGTGTTTGCTGATGGCCTGGGTCCGTGGCGTGACTTGAACTAGACCTAAACCAGATTCTTCCTGTGGCTTCACCTGTGTCGCCTTCGGTCTGCCTCTAGCGAGTGGAGAGGGGCGGGTTGGACGGTGCTAGCGCTGCCTTTGGAGCATTGGGGCTGGGCCGCAGGGGCGCTGGTGACCCCGGCGTCTGCGCATCTTGGACTTCGGCCTTAATGTTACCTTTTCGCCCTCGGGACGGGGGGGTGCGCATGTCATATTTTAACACCTTTGCCCCGCTGGGATCGACTAGGTAAAATGTAGGCAGTGCAGAGTTCCGTTGACTTGCAGGTGCGTCACCATAATGTCTCTGCTGCTTCCCAGCGATGGAGATGGCGTTTACATTGGTCAAAACGGATCAGGCCTTACTCAAAAGAATAAATGGACACAAGGCTGGCATCAAAAATCGCAATATTCAGAAACTAATGGATCATTTTAATTGTTGAGGCATTTGCTTCTATTCTGAAAATAACTCTTGTCCTACAGAGGAACTTTTCAAGAAAAATGCAGTGGGAAATTGCTTCAAGAAAACCACTAACGGTACTAAAGAGATACATCTGCATCTTTCTATTCATTTTGCTTATCTTTCATCTTACACTAAATTTTAATTATTTAACAGCAGTTGGAGCAATTTCACACCCATGGTTTTAAGATTAGGTTTTGTACTGAACCAGCCTCTCATTGAAATACATCCACCCTCTCTGTTGTGTATATAAATTGGACCTGATAGACTTACACTCCTATGCATTTGTTTCAGTTACCTATGTTTCATAACAGATTGATGGAATATGTTTTGTTAGCCTTTAAGGTGCCACTGGATTCCTGCATTACAAACTGACAAGGATACCCACGTGGAATTTTCAGTTTTTCCCAGTACCTTCTAGTTTTGGAGCTGGGAAAAAGGGTTTGCCTGATGGAGACAATGCAGATTGCCATTGGCCTTTGTGCTGAAATTAGATTGTGTACATTTCTTGTATTTGGAAAGGAAGAGAACTTTCTGGTTAGCACTTTTAATTGCAAATGACTCCACAGATTTTATTATGTTCTCAGAAATTCATGAGAGAAGGCCTTATTGTTCCTGTATAGAAAATTGAGACTGATAGTGATTTGTACGTGGGGAGATGGATCTTGAACCAAAACCTCCTAAATTGAACGGACAAGGTGACTACTAAACATTTGATCATCCTGGATCTAGACTTTGTAATTTGGATAGCTCAGAACTGAATGTTTGTGAATCGATAAAGGAGCAAAAACTTGTGGGAGTGGTTGAACTCCCTTCTTTGCTGCAGCCCTACAATTTTGCTGGAGTTTGAATCCAGCCCACAGTTTGCATGCTTGTGCAGCACAGTTAACATTCACTTTGCTGTGTTATATTCAGCACAATTTTGTACATATTTATTCTGAAGTATGTATCTCTTGAGTTCAGTAGTACTTACTTCAGAGTAAGCGTGTTTACGATTGCAGCCTTAATGACATGTGGGGGCTTTCGTATTAAAATAGCAGTAACTGTATTTGAAGTGAAATGAATAGTACAAGTTACTGATCTAAGACTGACTTTTGCTGTCTTTTGTGCACCTCCAAACAGGGATGTTCTCTCTTTCCTGACTTTTAAGCTAATTGGTTCTGGTAAAAGGCTCTCATGCTTAGACAGTAAATCTTACAGCGACCTAGCACATTTGGATTTTTTTTTTATTTTGAACTTATACATAAAAATACAAACTTTAAAAATGTGAACGTGCTGTGTTGCTGGAAGGTGCTGTTGTTGTTTTTTTAATCTTGCACAACTTTGCTTCTTAATCCTGTATAGGTTTGCTGATGAGTTTCAGTTGAAACTTGCAGGATTCCTTTGCTTTACAGCCCCAGGCTTCCTCATGTATTATTTGCGTAATGGAAAAAAGTGTGATGTTGTCCTTCAGTTGCTAGTTGTAAAAAAATTTCTTTAACCGCTCTTAGTGGAGCGGATAAAATAATTTGTTAAGGGCCCCAAAGGTGGGCCCTGTCCGTGATGAGGAAGGGTGCCCATAGGCCCCTTCCCCCAGACTGACAAATCGGGAGCCACGAAGTGCCTCCCGATCCACCCCCCTTCCTCCTCGCCCGCAGCCGCCCGCCACCATGACTTGCCTCGCCTCGCCTCCGCCCGGCCAGGTCGCCGCAACGCCGCGGACTTGCCACTCCGCTGCCGCCTCGCCACAACACTCCACACAGCCCCACGTAGCCTGCGCTGCGGGGGGGGGGTGCCGCGCCACGCCTGCATTGGCCCTGCCGACTCCTGGGGCTCAGATGAGCTGCATGCTGCCACGGCCGCATCGGCCCTGCCGACTCCTGGGGCCCGGACGAGCTGCGTGCCACCCCACACCCACACCGGCCCCGCCGACTCCAGAGCCCAGCTAGCGCCCGGTGCATTAAGACTGCAGAGGGCTTATTTACTAGTATATCATATAATCACTAATAATTGCTATAATTGTTCTCCAAAACTAGATTCATGGCTTATCTTAAACCTCAAATTCAGATAAAATAACTGCAATATCAGTATTTGTTACTATATGGTTGTCTTCTTGTTCTTAAGTAGTGCCCTACGATTTCTAAGGAGCTTCTTTCTAGAGGTATATTGTGATGAGAGGCCCCATCTTCCCTCAGGCAAACATATATTTTGAAAAAGCACCTTGGAAGAGATATAGTAGAGTCCATATTTATGTCAGAACAACAACAAAGAGAGCCTCTGAATTTAATTTTCTAGCTACTTGTTTGTGAAAGAATTTTGGATTAGCCTTTATTTTCTTCCCTTAGCCTAGTAGTTAATAAGGATTATTAAGAAAAAGGAAGGAATAGTTTGGACAGAAATAGATATAGTGTCTTGAATTCATTGTAACGTTTTTCTTTCCAATTTCAGGGAAGGCAGAGCTGAAGTCAGAAGTTGATATAATCCTATGTGATGTCAGTGATCCAACATCTCTTGCTGATATGGCTAAACAAGCAGCTATTGTTCTGAACTGCGTAGGCCCTGTAAGCATCTTGCTCTTTATAAGGAAGGAGACAAAATGTTCTTATGTGCATTTTGTAAATGAAGTTCATTACATTTTGCAGGATCATGTTTTTGAAAAGGAAAATGTTTGAAGTCTGTTAAACTTAAAAGTTTCCTAAATGAATACATCTTAAAATAGAAAATCCCTTGAGACAAATTTTTAAAAAAATGGGAAAGAGAAGGGATTATATGTTGAGAATACAGGTTGGCCTTGTACTTTTTGAAGTAGCTGTACTTACTGCTCTTGTTGGTTATTTAATTAACAGGAGAACCAAAAGGAGCTTCTTTTTCCCCTTTTCATTTTTCTTCTAATTTGTTGTATCATGAACATCTGGCAAGAATAACTCTTCATAATTAAATTTAAAAAATCATTAGCTTATTTTCCGTCTGTTCTTACTGTTTATATATATAGTTGTGAAATGGACATGACAAATAATGAGTAATAATTTATCCTGTTCTGTCTGCTTAAAAGCTGAGAGTTGTAGTTAAGCATGTTGAAATTGTAGGCAGGGAGGAAGGTGAAGATGGGAATGATTGCTTCATGCTGTTGCAAAGTTCAGTCTACCCACTCATTATTCGTAGGGTAAAGGTCAGTTATTGTTTCTTGCATATTTCGTAGATGAATAGAAACAGTGTACAAACATCATGAAAAATAGCAGTACATTATTGAAAAGATTTATTTGGAGTTCTTCATGACATCAGGTTAGCATCTAACATTAAGCATAATCTGATATATTCAGCTAGTATTAAAATCATTACCATTATAATGAATAAACGAGACCACTTTCTTTTTTAAAACCCTTTTTAAACCCTTCCTGTTTATAAATAGGATACATTAATTTTTGCTCATTTAATTTTTGTGCCTGGATTTCTGGAAAGATTGGTGGGATGCAATAGGTCCATGATAGAAAAGATCAAGTTTTCCAAGTTTCTGCCATACAGTCCTTAACATAATTTTCTACCTATTATGTAGAAAATCTATTAACTGTACTGTCTAACATTGACTATTTCAGGATTAGGAAAGCATTTAGTAGATTCGTAAATTAGATTAATCTGTTAAAAACAATTTATTCATATTAAAAGCTTGGCCCCTATTTAAATGAGTAATTCTTTAAAAAATATTTTGTGAATTTAGATGCCAGGCATTATCTTAGAAGAATAATCTTTTCCTGTGTGAAAAAGAGGGCAAATTTGTCATCTATGGTGATGTATGCTGTGAGAAAGTATACTTCAAAGGTTTCTGTAACGTAGTCTACAGACAAAAAACACATCTACAGAAGAATCATCACAAGCAAATAATATGCTTACATCCCTTCTGAAATACCAGTAGAACCAGTAGATCTTCTATGCAGACTGGAACTGCAGAACACAGCTGTGCAGCTGGCTAGTTCTAGGGGATCTGTCCATTGCCCTTCTCCAGGGGTTCCCAGTAGCTGAAGGGATTTAAAATTTCTTGCAGTAGCTCTAGACTGCTTAATCTAATTAATAAAATCTATTTTCCTTCACCACTTTTATGTTTATTGCCTGCGTACTGCTCACAAGAACCATTGATACAGCTTATAGTATTTGAACTTGTATAGTTAATCAGCAAAGATTCTTCCATTGGTTAATAGTCCTATGCAGAGTATGATTAGATAGTTTGATTTTTCAAACAAGTAATCCATTTTGTTTTGTCCTATAGTACAGATTTTTTGGAGAACCTGTAGTAAAAGCTTGTGTTGAGAATGGTGCCAGCTATATCGACATTAGTGGAGAACCCCAGGTATGTCGAATTGGGAAAAACAAGAGATAAATCTATGGGATCTTGTTTCTGAAACAGTTCTGCAGGGCCTGCAAAAGGGAGTTCTTTCACCAGGCGTTTGGTTGAGGTCGGTCGAAACCAACAACGCTCACTGGGACCCTGAACCTTCCCTCCTAGGAATACACATACCAATCTCAACCATGGACCTGTTGATTACTATCCTGTTAAACTGTTATCATTGTCATTATTATTGTTACTATTGTTGCATTTTAGTTTATTGACAAAACTGAGTTAAGTGTATAGTTCTCTGCGTTCTATGTGAACCGCCCTGAGCCTCGGGGGAGGGTGGTATACAAATGTAATAAATAAATAAATAAATACCCATATTTCCACATCATCAGATTGTAATTAACATTTTATTACATCTCTGCCTAAGCATCCTAGAATGCTGTGAATGAGGAGCTGTACATTTCCCAGCATCCATGGATGCTTCTGCTTATTTTTGTAAGGCTTACGCAGGGTCTTTTAATATTTTTGTAAAGCTTCTTTAGTGTCCTATGGGTCCCCTTCTTGATAAGTTAGGGGAAAATGGTGTGATGGTCACTATATAACGTTACTAAGGGCCCAATCCCCTAGGCAAACATCTGCTTATCATTACAGCAAACACATAGTGAACATGCAAATAGTGACTAGAGTCAAATGGTGGTGGCGACAGTGACAGCATAGGTTGTTCCTTTACAGAAAAGAGAGAACATAAATATTTGTTTATTATAGCCATGTGTAAGCACTTAATTGGCAGGGAGGGCCGCATGGTATAGCCCAGTCTCATCAGATTTTGGAAGAGAATCAGGGATGTGAGACCATCAAAGAAGACTCTGCAAAGGCAGGCATTGATAAAGCACCTCTGCTTTTCACTTGTCTTGAAAACCCTTTGCAGGGGTTGCTATTAATCTGCCATGACTTGATGACACTACACACACACACACACACACACTTGCACTTATTGAACATTTTGATCCTTCTATGTAAAACAAATTCCTAAAACTTTCCAAAATGGAATATCAGTTAGTGACTATGATAATAGTTATATAATTGTGAGAGTTAGGTTTACAGTGATTATCTAAGTTTGAGAAATTAGAGAAAGTACTGCCTGTTTTTTCTGTACAACATGGTTAGATTTCTGTTTCAGTTTCTGGAAGGAATGTACCTGAAATATAATGACAAGGCTGCAGAAAAAGGGGTATATGTTGTTGGAAGCTGTGGCTTTGACTCTATTCCAGCAGATATGGGAGTATTATACACCAGAAACAATTTGAAAGGTAAATAAATAAACTCATACTTGGTAACTGGTGTAAAACAGTAATGCTGTTTTTGTTTGATGTTTTAAATTTTGAGCAGGCACAGAATCGCGGTATGCTTGCCAAAAAGCCTTTTCTATGTTAATACCCCACTTTTCAACCAGATAGGCTTTCCAAAGCAGCTTACAGTTGAAATCCATCACTCTTCTAAAATTAAAGCCAGTTTATGAGATTTTTAATCCGTTTTCACAGAATCACAGAATCATAGAGTTGGAAGGGGCCATACAGGCCATCTAGTCCAACCCCCTGCTCAACGCAGGATCAGCCCAAAGCATCCTAAAGCATCCAAGAAAAGTGTGTATCCAACCTTTGCTTGAAGACTGCCAGTGAGGGGGAGCTCACCACCACCTTAGGCAGCCTATTCCACTGCTGAACTACTCTGACTGTGAAAATTTTATTCCTGATGAGGGTGCCTCTCCCTCATCTTCCTGCTGCTTGCAGTGACTAGCATTATCTGGTTTCTAAATTTATTCTGCCTGAAAGGGCCTCCCTCCTGGACTTGCTGTTCAACAAAGATAAACTTGGTAGTGTTGAGAACTGTCCTCAGGAGAGTTCCATTAGTCGGTAAGATCTTAATAGGACAGATAATCCTAGATAATCTGGTGATTTCCACTGTGGGGAATCTCCATGCAGGAGGCTTTTTCAGTTCAAGAAAATGGATAAATGGAAGGATTTGTAGGTATAGAAGGGGAGGCAGTTTTCACCAGCTCTTCCCTTATGCTGTTCATCCCTGTTCTCCAGAAGCAGCATTTGGGGTGCTGCAGGGCAAGAGAGGAAGGTGAGAAGGTGTTCCTTGGCGATCAGAGGAGATTTCCACTGAATCCAGGCCATGTATTGTGGCCAGTGTTAAATCTAGGAGGATTCAGCGTAATCTGGAACAGTTTCACTGTATAATATAAAAAGCTAAGGCCTAGGAGGGCGAAGAGTGGGTGGGGCCAGTCTGATCTTTGGACTAAAGATCAGACTGGCCCCACACCCCTGAACTTGGGACCAATAGGGAGATGACACAACCCCAGCTCCCTCTTGTTGCCTAAGGCTTAGACCACTGACGGAGCTGGCAAGTGGCTGGTGAGTGCTTAATGTTAGATGATGGCAGAAGCCTAATGTTAGACAATGGCAGAGACTTACAGACTGAGACTGGGGTGGAGTGGTGCGCGTGTGCCCTTCTGGGCTATGGGCTGTGGGCTATGGCCAGCCGTTACCAGCAATTGTTTGTATTCTGGGGAACAGACAGACAAACTAGCATCAGTCCTGCGAGTCTGGAAAGTGCAGACAGATCTAAATAAAGAATATTTACAGCCTGAAACTGTAAATAGTAAACAAGTAAATGGCTGGAGAGACATGGGAATTGAAGTGACTTTTTCAAGCTTGGCCTGGTAAATAAAAAAAAACAGTATTTGCCAGGAAGGTCCTATGAACTCAAAGGCATAAGTGGCTCAGGATTTCAAGTGGAGTTAGCTTTACAGGAAAGTAGACAGTGAGACTTTGGGGGAAACTAGATGATCCACTTTTATTAGCCAACGACTTGGCCTTACGGACAACAACATGGACTGCAGTTGCCAGCAGTAGGCCTTAGGCTTCAGAAGGGCAGACATCACCAGCCAAGCAACCAAGGGGAGTCTGGGGCCATGTGCATTCCCTTTGAAGGGATGCATGTGAGGGGAAAGAGCTTTCCCTTCAGCCTAACTTCCTGGAGATGAGCTGAACTTCCAGGGGATTGGCAGACCCCACCTGGAGGCTGGCATCCCTAAACCTCAGTGGGATAGAATGCTACACAGTCACCCATCCAAAGCAGCCATTTTTGCCTGGGGAGCTGATCTTTATAGTCTGGAGATGAGCAGCAATTCCAGGAGATCTCCAGGTACCTGTCCATGGTCTGAACATTGGCTGTCCATGGCCTGTCCATGGTCTGAACATATTCCTTGAAGTCTGCAGGTGGGGCTTCAAATGTTTTTAATGCCCCCACCCCAGCCACCTAGCACCCACTGACCTATTTCAGGTCAAGAAAACATTGCAGAGAGAAGGTAAGGTTGCCAGATTGGTGTAGTTTCATGTTCTGGAATTCCACACTACCTAGGTGTGCATAAACCTGACTAAGACTGCTGTGCACAGAGAGACCTCCTCTAAGGGTTGCCATCTTCCAAGTGAGGCTCTCTACCCCACCGGGGAGTCTGCTATGGGGAGAGGAAGGGAAAGCGATTGTAAACTGCTTTGAGACACCTGAGGCCTGCTGGTTGACTCCTTTCCTTCCTCTTACTACCGCCATGCTCCAGTGCCTGTTGTATTCCTGGATACAATGGGGTGTGCCCCTAGTAATAAAATAATAAACTTTTTTTCCCTTCCCACAAGGCTCAGGGCGGGTCATATCAGTCATAAATACATTAAAATTTTAAACCATAATTTGCATTAAAACTGTTCCTATTAACCCTCCCAAGTATCATTAATAAAATATTACCTATCTAATAGTAACATCAATGTTACTATTATTATGGAGTGTATCCTTATTTGGGAGATGCATCTTCCCACAGTGTTCTGATTTCTTCTTGGGAGGCTAGCTGATAGGTGTTATTGATATTCCCTTCCTGGCCTCAACCATAGTGCAAGGTTTCCTTGGTATCTCATGTGAATTAATTCTGCTTGTAATTGTAATAGGCATTCTTTTATAGTGTAAACAGGCTCTACAAGAGATGGGTAGGTGATGGGCTACAGTAAAAGAGGGTAGCTCTGAAGCAGGGATTGACTGAGGGGGAGGTGACCTGAAGGCAGGGGAGAGAACACACCCTTCATGCCTGCCTTGCCCACCTGACATCGTCTCTTCAGCTACAGCCAGGATTTCCCTTGCTTCCCCTCCCCTCTTCCCCCCTCAACCACCATGAGGCCTCAATGACTGATTGAGGGAACTGAGAGTGAGAGACTGGCCGCCACAACCATTTCTCACCTTCAGCCACCCTGTCATTTTGTACACTGTTTAAGCCACCTCTTCCTGCTCAATGGCACTTTTTTTAGAGCAGGATGGACTTGAGGACCACTTGACTGTGGGGGGGGGGGAGGCATGAGGCGTGGCATCCTCCTGGCATTCTGACATCATTCAGAAACCCACTCCTAGCATTCACTGCTTTAAAAAGTGCATTTTTGCCAATATGGCTTGCCTTTTACATAGTAGAAGATGGCATAATATTGATTGCTTTAATTATCTTGTTTGCAGCTACAGTTTGGTTCTTCACTATGACCATGAATTCACTTTTTCTTTTTAAGGTACCTTAACTGCAATTGAAAGTTTCCTGAACATACAATCTGGCCCTGAGGTTTGTTAACTATTGTTTGCTAAGCTTGTGTTCAGCATCTCTCAGATACACAAAATAAAATCATTGCTCTTTGAGAAGGCAGAGAAAAATAGTTAGCTAATCATTATCATATTGGAAATGGCAGCCTGCATGACTGTCAGGGACAGCAGAATAAAATTCCTGGGGATTTGCTTCTGCATTCCTCTGTCAGTACTAGAGTAATGCAACATCAGTTTGGCCCTTTTAAACAAGGCTGCACAAGGGAGCTTGCCGTTGAGATGGTAAGGGGAAATCCCCCCCCCCCCAGTCAGGTCAGCTGTTGGTTTAAATGGGTCCAAGTTATTTGAACCAAAGAACTCGGCAGTATGAAGCTAACAGTTGGTCAGCTCGTTCTTGTGAAGATCAGAATGCAGGGGTAAACTCCTGCTTTTCAGAAAGGATCACAAACTACCATGAACTGCCCTGCAAATTAGTTGTGGTTTTTCAGTTCACAAACTTGATTCATGAACTCCAAACCAACAAAAATTTGTGACAAGCTTTGGTTTGTCAGCCAGTTTATGCCCATCCCTATCCCTATTTGTAATATAGCAGAAAAAGGAACAAATGCAACACTGAAAGAGGAAAAAAGAATACTCTCCAGCCCAATAAAACAGATTTATGAACAGAAATGTTCTTGATATGGGGTGGTTATCTAACACAAGTGGCACCAAATACCCTGTGTTCTTTCCTAATCCTATTATTTTCAGCAAATTATTATTTCTATTAGAGAAGATGCATTGATAGACTTTGGGAAAGGTAAAAGAGATGATGTAGGCTGCCTTCAGCTGCATTCTAGAATGTGTTTAATTTCTGTGGCTATGTTGAAATAACTAAAAGTTTAATTTAGTGGGCTGTATATATGACATTTTAACAGGGTTCCTGTATTCATGATGGAACCTGGAAATCAGCAGTTTATGGATTTGCAGATCAAGAGAATCTGAAGAAAATCAGAAGACAAATTGGACACAAATCACTTCCAGTTATTGGAGCGAAACTGAAGAGACGGTATAAGCAATTTATATATGCATTAATGCTTTTAATATTTAACATTTACGTGTCATAATGTGTTGCCAATCTGAACTGCATGGTGAGGCAACTTTCTGATGATTTAAATATTTAATTGAATTAAGTGATTTTTCCACGATTTTTCCTGAAATAAAAATATAGAGGAATTAATTCTTTTATGAAGATGTTTTATCTGAAAGGACTAGATAAAATTAGTGTCTTGGCTCAAAGACTTCATTGAACTTGAATTGCTTTTGCTTTTGTTGACAGAGGTGCCGTGTTTTACTCTAACGAACTCTCTCAGTATTCCATTCCATTCATGGGATCAGATGTCGCTGTTGTAAAAAGAACTCAGCGTTATTTGCACACACATTTGCAGGAGACACCTGTAAGTTTACTTATGTGTTCATACGCTTAGATTTTGTAATGTTTCCAGCATGCAGTTATGCATATGTCAGAATTTCCCAGTGTTTGTCTGCATTTATAAACATCTTGGAAGCATTTGTTTTCTTTCTTATTATTCCCACTGTACCACTTATATAGATGAGTGTTCATGTAAATCTCTTAAATGAACAAGTAAGAGTGAACGGCAACTAGGTCTTTCTTTTGTAATCTCCTTTTCTAAAATGGATTATTTCTTTTTAAGCTAAGCATTCACCAACTTTATTTTTTAAGCAGCAGTTGGATACCCTGTTTTGCCACCTAACACTTGGATATAGCAGTACTGATGCTGGATCCCTGCTATTGCAGTCATAGCACTAATGGGTATAGCTTTTTTCGACATCTAGAACTACCCTTATATTGCCCATAATGAAAAATGGTAGTAATAGCCAGTTATTTGTCATATTGTAGTGATGGGCTGTGGTCTACCTAGGGCTCTGTTCTCAATAAATAGTGTTACTGACATTTGTACTACAGAATAATATGCACATGGCTACAGTTAACTATACCAGTTTTCTCCTTTGCTCAGGTGCAGTATGCTGCATATGCAACTGTGGGAGGCATTGGCTCTGTCATTAAATTGATGTTTGCTGGACTTTTATTTTTAATTCTTGTTAAGTTCAACTTTGGAAGAAAGCTTCTTGTAAAAGTAGGTTTGTTTTAAACTTTTTAAATACACTAAAGTTTGATATTCTTACCTAGTATCCTGAAACTTACTGTGTGTGTCCCTTTTTCAGTATCCTGAGTTTTTCTCTGGAGGATATTTTACAAAGGATGGGCCAACGCAAAAACAGGTAAATAGTACTTTCATTTTTTGTTGATACTGTTTTTTTTGCAGGGCAGGTTTAATAATAATTAAAGAATGTTTAGATAAAATCTTGGTCCCAGGGAGGTTGCAGTATCAGTGAACAGGAGGCTGATTTGAAATGTATGAAGGAAGAAAATCTGAAATTTAACCCTGACAAAAATGTAAGTGCTTGTGAGGGGAAATTCTTACCCAGGAAATGGTCTATCTTCTGTTCCAGATGGGTCCTCTTTTGGGAAGCCACCCACCTAATATCAGAAGGAGGGACATAGCCAGGCTTGCAAAGATAAAAGTAGTGGTTGGGTGGGTAAGCACTCCTTCAGGTATGTTGGTCCCAAGCTATACAAGGCTTTAAAGGTCAACACCAGCACCTTGAATGGTGCCCAGAAACAAATTGAGAGCTAGTATTGGTGGACCAAGACTGGATTGACATGGTTTGTATAACCCACTTCACTCAGCACCCTACTTAATATATTTTTTTTTAGTTAATATTTATTGATTATATATACACACACACATAAGATTGTCAATGATTAATTGGTTCTCTTGAGAGATTCATCCCCCCTTCCTCACCTCCATTCAATCATTGGTTAATTTGATAGTCCACAAAGAGCTTCCATTGCTTTTGGAATTCATTTTCCGGTCAGCTATTGACTAATACTATCAGTCTCGCCAATTTAGCAAAGTCAGATAGCTTTTCTAACCAAAGTTCTGTCGTGGGTATCGTCTTCACTTTCATTTTTATTTTTCATTCCTATCTGTCTCCAAGTGAGTTAATAAACTACAACCGGTGATTCTTTCGCCTCAAAAATAGACATATGAATTAGGGTGTAATTCAGTGTTATATTAATGCAAATTCTATTGTACCCAGAATCTAATACTTTTTTATTTCTTGTGTTTTATATTACAGATGGAAGGATCGTCTTTTGAAATGACCTTTTTTGGTGAGGGATACAGTGTAGGACAGGATCCAAAAGAGGGCAAACCAAATGTAAAAATCTGCACTCAAGTGAAGGGACCAGGTAGAGTTAACCATATTGTAGCATTTTATTAATATGAAACTGTGCCTGAGTACATAGTAAGGCATCATCATGTATATAAAGAGGCAGTGACTTCGATTTTAGGGTGTGGGAAAGGGAACTGGCAAAGTTCCAATTCTTGCTTATATATAAAATACATTAATTGGTAAATTCCTTCACACAGAGGTATGCTTTGGTGAATCTTTTTCCCCTCAGTGGAAAGTAGAATTTAATTAAACTCACGCTCACTTTCCATAAATAATTCCAACTTTTTTTGCTAAAACCTCCAATTCGAAACAATCTCGCTAAATGGTTTAAAGTGGTTGGCTTCTTGTTTCTATGGGT
The DNA here is from genome assembly GCF_049243985.1 of Paroedura picta. Taxonomy (NCBI): domain Eukaryota; kingdom Metazoa; phylum Chordata; class Lepidosauria; order Squamata; family Gekkonidae; genus Paroedura; species Paroedura picta. The sequence goes on along the minus strand of NC_135369.1, from coordinate 78,365,460 downwards.
ATGAGTGATGGGCTGGTACATTCCTCTCTTCCATGAAATATTCTCTACATATCTAATTCAGTACTAACTATAATTTCTCAGTTGTATATAGTAGAATACTGGTTTGCATTAGGTATGAAACTAAGTGGAAGATTACAACTGAGCATCAAGAAGACAAAAATACTGAATTGAAGAAAATGAATGTTTTCAACATTTTCAACATTTTCTACTCTTTGGTTCTATCATCAACCAAAGGGAAATCAGATGGGAAGGGCTAGAAAAGATCCTTGTGTAAAGATGTGATACCGGTGACCTAAATATAGATAACTAACCATTACAACAGTGTGATGTACTAGTTAAGAGCTGCAGAATCTAATCTAGAGCACTTGGTTTGATTCTGCACTCCTCCTCCTGAAGTTTGCTGAGTGACCTTGGGCCAGTTACAGTTCTCTCAGAACTCTCTCAACCCCATCTACCTCACAAGGTGTCTGTTGTGGGGAGAGGAAGCCTCTTTGAGACACTGCAGAGTAGAAAGCAGGATATAAAAGCCAGCTCTTATTGTATTCCTCATTACTGTGTATGATTTTGAAAGTTGGTCAGTGAAGTCAGCTGACAGGAAGAAAATTGAATCATTTGAAATATGTTGGGAGGAGAATTTTGCAGGTACCATGGACTGCCAAAAGGACAAAAGTGGATTCTAGATCAAACCAAGCCTGAACTTTCCCCAGAAACCAAAATGACAAACCTGAGGCTATTGTACTTTGGTCACAAAATGAGAAAACAAGACTCACCGGAAAAGACAATTATGCTAGGAAATGTTGAAGGGACCAGGGAAAGAGGAAGACCAAATGTGAGATGGATTGACTCAAGAACATTCCCATGTCCCTTAGTTTTGCAAGGCTGTTAATTATTGGACTTATTGGAGGTCATTAAAGCACAGGGTCACCATAAGTCAGAAGTGACTTGGCAGCACTTAATACACAGAGATATGCACTGGTGACAGAAACCCATTATCAGATAAAATCTCATTTTTCTAGCCTTCTTTGTCAAGAAAATATTACTGTGAAACACAGACATGCTATTTGTTGTGAATAAAAGTGTATAACGATCACAATAACATTATATATTTGTAAGGATCTGTGCCCCGGAGCAGGCTGTAACCATAGTGTGTGGCCTCAAACTACTCTGAAAAAGGTCATTTATGAGTGGTAGGTCACTGTAAACCTAAGAGGAAGAAAAATCTGATGGCAACTACATAAAGTCTAAAACAGCTGGAGGGGCATTTACAGAGTTCAAACGTGGTGTGTGAGGTCAGTAGTATAGTCATAAATTGAGGTCATGACATTTACCATAAGCAAAAATTGTTGGGCAGTGGAAAGGATGGGTGTTTCAGGGAGATGTTTCATGGTATCTGTCCCTTATGTAATAATGTATTGCATCCAAGGCTAGGGTAAAAGTTATGGGAGTTTAATTAGGGGGATGTTTTGTTTCTTGTAGAGGCTGGTTATGTTGCTACACCCATAGCCATGGTTCAGGCAGCTGTGGTACTTCTGAAGGACAAGAGTTCTCTTCCTAAACAGTGAGTCTTGATGTCCTCGGTGTAAAATATCGCTAACTTTTGTATTGACAGGTCAATGTCACCGTTTCATATGAAAGTAAGCCTGAGCTGCACCTGAATGGATTATATATTTGCTGGTCTTGGTGCTTTCTAAGGGTTAGAGTTGGAATGTGCATGATAATTCTTTAGAAGACGCTCACTAGTAGTGAAATATGTCAGAGATTATAGATAAATGTTGGTACAATCTAGATTAGGGGTTCCCATAGTGGGCAGTATGCCCCCCCTGGTGACGTTGGAGCAATCTAGGAGGGTGGTGGGGAATTCTGGGGCAATGGGGGCCAACAGTTTGACTCTTCCTGCTTTGGCTGCAATTTCCTAGCAAGAGGTGTTCCAAGGTGGCTTGCCATTGCCTGCCTCTGGGTAGTGGCAATCCTGGACTTCCTTGGTATTCTTCTATCCCAGTGCTGAATGGGGCCAACCCTGGTTAGCTTCTTGAAGAAAATGACTAAATAATTCGTTAAGCTCTTGGGGGGAGGGCTTTGTCCGTGATGAGGAAGGGGCCTGATTGGCCCCTTCGGACAGACCATCGGCTGATTGGCCCGGCCGATTCTCAGCCTGCTGAAGGAAGCAACTGCGAGCCTCTCGCCGCTTCAGGCTGCCCACAAAGGGAACCCCTGGCAGCCTGCCGGGGGCTCCCTGGTCTAGCGCCCGCTGTATTTAGATACAGCGGACTTGATTACTAGTTTATTTATATTTTCAATCTAGCCTCTGCTTAAAAACTTCTAAATAAGGAGAACTCACCACCTATTCCTGTTCCACTGAGGAACCACTCTGTGAGGAACTTCTTCCAGATATTTAGCTGAAATTTTTAATTAATTTCAACCCATTGGTTCTAGTCTGACCCTCTGGGGCAACAGAAAACAACTATGAGAGCCCTCCAAGTGTTTGAAGAAGGTTATCATATCAACTCTTAGTCATCTTCTCTCCAGGCTAAACAGATCAAGCTCCCTCAACCTTTCGTCATACGACTTGGTCTCCAAACCCCTCACCATCTTCATAGCCCTCCTCTGGACACGCTCCACTTTCTCTACATCTTTCTTCAGTTGTGGTTCCCCAAAACCAAACACAGTACTCCAAGTGAGGTCTTACCAGAGTAGAGTAAAGTGGTAAGATCAGCTTATGTGATCTGGACACTATACTTCTTTTAATACAGCCCCAAATCGCATTTGCCTTTTTAGCAATCAAGTCACTGCTGGCTCATGTTCAGTGTATGGTCTTCTAAGACCTCCAGATCCTTTTCACACATACTACTGCCAAGACAAGTCTCATCCATCGTATAGTGATGCATTTAATTTTTCCTACCTAAATGCAGAACTTTACATTTTTCACTATTAAATTCATTTTATTCATTTTAGCCCAGTTTTCCAGCCTGTGAAGATCATTCTATATCCGGACTCTGTCTTCTGGTGTGTTTGCTACCTCTCCCAGTTTAGTATCATTTGCAAATTTAATAAGCGACCTCTATTCCTTCATCCAAATCATTTATGAATATGTTGAACAACACAGGGCCCAGGACAGATCCCCGGGGCACTCCATCACACCTCTCCAAAAAGATGATGAACCATTTACAAGCACCCTTTGGGTGCTGTCAACCAGTTCTTGATCCACCTAACACTAAGAGGTTCCTTTCCACATTTTACCAACTTGCCAATAAGAATATCGTATGGAACCTTATCAAAAGCTTTACTAAAATCAAGATAAACAATGTCCACAACATTCCCATGATCTAGCAAGGTAGTAACTTTCTCTGAAAAAAGAGATAAGGTTAGTCTGACATGACTTGTTTTTGAGAAAGCTATGCTGACTTTAATCTAGCTGCTCAATGACTGACTGATGATCTAAAATTTTGCCAGTCAGTAGTTACCTGGATCCTCCCTTTTTCCCTTGAAGATGGGGACAAGATTTGCCTGCCTCCAATCTTATGGTACTTCACCTGTTCTCCAAGAATTGTCAAAAATAATAGACAGAGAGGGCTCAGAAATTATATCTGCAAGTTCTTTTAGTACCCATGGATGGAATTCATCTAGCCCAGAACATTTGGTTTTGTTTAAAGAAACTAGGTGCTTATGGAATAACCCTACAGCGATCCTAGGCCACAACACCCCTTCCTTATGTGATTTTGCTATGTCGATCACAATTCCCCTCATAAGAGAAGACTGAGAAGTAGGAATTGAGCAATTCATCCCTCTCTTCATCACTTGTTACCATGTCACTTTCTGGTGCCTGCAATGGTCCGACCATGTCCCTATTTGTTTCTTACTTTGAATACAACTAAAGAACCCTTTCTTGTTTTCACCATTTCTTGCTAGCCTAAGCTCATACTGAGCTTTAGCTTTTCTAACACTCTCCCTATAAGCATTGGTTATTTATTTATATTCCTCCTTGGTTATAAGGTCCTTCCATTTCCTAAATGAGTCTTGTTTATTATTCAGTTCTTTTGAAAGCTTTTTATGATGCCATCCTGATTTCTTTAGGTTCCTCCCAATTTTCCTTCTCAAGGGAATTGTCTGCGACTGTGCCTTCAGTATTCCACTTTTGAGAAACTCCCAACCTTCTTGGACTTCTATCTCCTTAAGTTTTTCTGATCACGGGATTCTACCCAACATAACTTTAAGTTTGTTAAAATTTGCTCTCCTGAACTCCAGCCTGTATGTTTGACCACATACAGCTTTTCTCTTCCTCAAGGTCATAAAGTCCAAAATCACATGGTCACTTACTACCAAGCGCACCCATAACTTTTACCTTGTCAACCAGTTCTTCCCTATTGGTAAGAATCAAGTCCAAAATAGCAGGCCCCCTGGTTGCCCCTTCCCCTTTCTGAGAAATGAAGTTGTCAGCAAGACAAGTCAAGAATTTATTGGACTTTTAATTTTTAGCAGAGCTATATCTGGGTAATTGAAATCTTCCATGATTACTAGGTCTTGTCTCCCTCCTCTGCTGAGTCTGGCGGTCTATAGCAGACACGCACCATAGTACCACTATTATGTCCTACTCCTTATATCTTTACCCCAAGACTCTCACCTGAACTGTCATGCTCAGACACATATTTCCTCACAAGTGTATATATTAACATACAGTGCTACTCCTCTCCCCTTCTTTATTTGCTCCTTTTAAATAAGTTGTACCCCTCAATCCTATTATTCTAATTATTAGTTATCCCACCAGGTTTCTGTAATGCCTATTAGATCAGTCCCCTTGCTTTATTAGGACTTCTAATTCTTCCTGCTTGTTTCCCATACTCTGTGCATTAGTGTAGAGACATCATAATCCTTCATACGAGTACCGCAGCCTTTTAGTTTTTGAACTTCCCTGTAAGTTAATAGTTTCCTGCATATGTGCCATTCCCTTTAAATCTGCAGGGTTCCCATCTACAGTTATCTTCATCAAACTAGGCTTTGAATGTATGTCTCACTCCCCCATTGGACTTAATTTAAAGCCCTCCTCACCAGGTCCACAAAACTCTTTGCAAAGACATTTTCCCACCTTTGTGAGGGAAAGTATCTCCCTAGCTTTATCATGGTAGCATGATCCATTGTCAAAAAACATTTTTCTCCGATGACACCAATGACATAGCCAGTCGTTTATCTGCATTATTTTTCTTTCCCTTCCTAAGCTTTGGCCATTAACAGGAAGAACTGATGAAAATACAATCTATGCTCCCAAGTCCTTCGCTTTTCCCTCCAAAGCCATGTGGTCTCACTTCATATGCTCCACACTCACAGGTCCCCTAATGGTTAAGTTGGCAGAAGCAAAAATAGTTCATACCAAAGCTTGCTTGCCAAATGCAGTATAAGCCTTTTTGTCATTTTAGTTACTTTACCACACAATGCTTGAATTCACTTAAACTAGGTTTGTTATTAAGTGTGTGGTATTATGGTCTGGTTTTACTTGGCTTATGTTCCCGCTTTCTTAAGAGATGGTGTAGCATTGTCTGTATGAATTCTGGCTGTCAGCATATCATGATAAAATTTCTTTTTTACTTCCACTGTCCTGAAATAATGTATCATTAACAACAACTATATGGCTGGTTTTACAGAGGTGGTGTCTATTCTCCTGGAGCTGCATTCGCCAAAACAAAGCTTATTGACAGACTCAACAACCATGGAATTGAATTCTCTGTTATTAGTCAGCCTGAAGTCTGAAAGAAGTTAAGCATTCCAAAGCAACTGAACAACCAACAGCCTCTATATGGTATCTGTATGCCTCCCCCCTAAAAGCTCAGTTAAGAATGTTCGCTAAATTTAATAAAATACTTACAAAATAACTGTATGTAAATGTGAAATTTTTTTAATATATTGCTTGCAACTGGTGTAAGACTGATTATTACTATTAGAAATTTGTATAAGGGAAAAATATATTACTCCTTAACTGATAGTGATCTTTTAATTAGGTCAGTATTGCTACTTAATACTAATTAGAAATGGTTAGGTTTATTTCAAACATGTAACTTTTCAGTGGGAATCAAGCTAGCTATAATAAGTAATTTTTAATTGCTAGAATAGTCACTATGAAAGTAATATACATTTAATTGTAAGTGAATTAATTGTGCCTTAGCTAAAGAGAAGGAACTGAGGGTTTCTCTGGTGAGCAGCCTTGTGACAGCAGGGTACAGTGTCTCAGTAATACATTAAAGTCCTCAATTCAGCTACAGTTACTGTAAACCTATCCTTACTTTTGTCCACAGAGGCACTGTCACATTGCTCTTCATGGGAATTAGCTGACAACTAATTTTAATAGTAATAAGGACTTTCCTGCATAACAGTATTTTAGCATTAGAGAAAGCAACATCATAATACAATACTATATAGTTTTTATACTAACTGTGCAATATAAATACTTTTAGCAAAACAAATATGTTAAATTGAAGCATGACATTATTTCTTAAATTGATAATCTCAGGGCAAAAAACATGGCACTAATATGTAAGTAACAAATCTGTGAGCTCTCTTTCCCTTAGTTCTCATTTGTAACGTAATAAAATATAGCTTTAGATTGGCTTTTGTTTGGTGTGACTTTTGTAGCTTACTTGAGTCCAATCAACACCCATAGCTCAAAACACATTGTTTCTTAAATGTCAATATAGAAGGAATGTAATATTACTATTTCACATCCAATTGTAGTTTAATTTTTTCAGGCAAGTATTTCATGTTTTTTGAAGGAATATGGTACATTATGTCCCATGAGAGGTGAGCAAGATACGGCTCAAGGGAACTCCCTCCCCACATGTGCAGTACAGTATGGCAAACATTCAGAGCTTGGAAGTCCATGTTTTCTCTTACATGCTGTAAGTGACAACAGGAGTAATTTAAGCATGGATTTGGTTCCTGTAATGCAGTGGTTCTCAAGCTTTTCTTCACCGCGCCCCCAACTTTGGTGCCAAAGCCCAGTGGGGACCCAGACGGAGGAGCTGCCAGTTAGTGCTGCGGAGGCACTTCCACCAGCCTCCCCAGCCGTGGCCATGGGCAACCCCCACAGGAGGTGACTGGAGAGGGGCAAAGGCCTGCCCAGGGGAGGGGGCTGCCACTGCCACCACATCCACATTGCTCACTGTCCCGCTCTGGGCTTGGGTATGTGTTTTGCTCCTTTGGCTCGCTGCTTCTCTCCTTTCTCCCTTCTTTTAACCGCAGGGGTGTTCCGCGGTGGCCCTGCTCCATAATACGCTGGCCTTGCCGGACAGAGTCGAGGGGGATGGGGCAACTTTGGACTCAGGGGAGAGGGGGTCGCTTTCTTGCCAGCTCTGAAAGAGCTGAGCAAAGTTTCAGCACATTACTTGGCAGGCACTGGCGCGACCCTCCAAGCAGGCTGGACAGCTGCAGAAGGAGCCAGTGGGGCGCTGGAAACGCGTGTGGCCACACATGCACACAACAATTGAGGCGGCATGGAGGCAGCCATTGCCATGGCTCCGCTACCGCTGCTGCCACTGTCCGCCGCCGCCTCCACACCCTGCCGCCTGCCACCGCGGCAGTGGGCAACCTGGCGACCCCAAATGGGGTCCTGACCCCAAGGCTGAGAACCACTGCTGTAGTTATAGCCAGCACACAGAGTGCATGTATATTCTTTCCTGTTAATCCAGCTGAACCTGCAGCAGGGAGTTAGTTTGAATAAGTATATCTTGTGGAAATCTTATGGTAAAGCACTGCTTTATTTGGTATTGTACAGTTGCTAATACAACTTCATTGCTTGCTGTTAGCTAGTCTCTCACGTTTCTTTTTAATTATTAAGGCAACATCATTTTTCAGTTTACTTATACTTGACTCAAGTTGGTCTCCAAAATCCTTTAACATGTATGATTGCTTCTCAGCAAACTGTCGCAACAGCTGTACATTATCTTCTTCCTAGAGATAAAATAAATGGCATTTGTTGTCTTGTAAAAATTAAATTGTAACTTTAGTATGAGCAAATAGGGAAACAGTATTAGGGAATAAAGGAATAGGAACTTGTTTAGAAAGGAAGAGCATGTCTGCAACATGATCTGTCGTAGATTCAGGTGGGTAGCCATGTTGGTTTGAAGCAGCAAAACATAAACTTGTTTTGAATAAAACTTTTGTTGGTCTTAAAGGTGCCACTGAATTCAAACTTTGTTCTGTGAACTGTAGTAGAACTCACTGCATGTACCATTCTACGTTTACTGCAAATATTCTGAAATGTAACAATTCATAATCATTTGTAGAACTAGAGAGAGACAGTATTTTTCTAACCACTTTCATGCATCACACTAAGAATGTCTTCCCTGATTTACTGTTAGTAGTTCACAGAAAAACATCAACGCGCTCTGCTGATCCCTGCAGAGCAAAGGTATGGAAACCAACTAGTGTGTCTAACAAAGGTTAGAATTAGCATGGTAGATCTAATGCTTGCTTCCAGTCACCTGAGGGGCAGCTTTCACCAGCTCTCCCCACTGCATTGTGTATTGTGCTCCCACCAAACCCTGGAGGCAACCTAAGGGGACAAAATAGACTCTGGCAGTACCAGGAAACTTCCATAAATGGAGCTTGGATCCAACCCCATAACTTCAGGTTCACACAAGGCCAGTTACATGTAACCGAAGGTAGAATTTACATATCTTTTTCAAATTATCTTAAATTACGTACAGGTGGTCGGTAGTGCTTCAGTTTTAGGAACTGTCCTCTGATTACATTCATATTCTGATAGAAGGCCTTGAGGGCTTTTGCAAATTCAGCATCGCAGCTTATCCGAGAATTGCACACTGCACAAGAATCTTTTGATGCAGATGAAGTTGTCTTAGTAGCTAGCTTCTTTATGGGTGATTTTAATGTTTTGCCTAGAACAAAAATTTAGAAATTAGTATGAATAACTGTATTAAAGAGAAGACCTGTACTATGGGAGATCCAAGTTTAATGTATTAAAACATAACCAGATTTATCCCTAAGTCAAAGGGAGAGATTTCTAAATGGAATGGCTTTAAGCAAAGGGAAATGCATTAAATGAGGATAGCAGTTCTAAAAACTGACCACTAGGATTCATGAATCAAGAAAACATTAACTAAGATATCTAAAGATGTAATAATGGTCAGTTAAAATAGTTGTCTTTGAATGATACATAGTGGGTTACACAGCATTTGTGGTGAATATAACTTGGCCATGTTCCCAAAGTGTTAATAATTCTTCTCAACACACTTCTTCAGTCTCCATCTTTGATGAAAAACAACAAGTTTGTGGAAGGAAACTTTCATGTTCTGCAGCCTGACCTTAACATTCTTGATATTTTTAATTTATTTATAATTCCATTTCTAGGCTGCCACTTCTAAACTTGCCAGCTCACAGCAGCTTACAACAATAGGTAAAACACAGTAAAATTACAATAAAATCTCCAAACCCACCCCCCCTCCCAACCTCACCATACTAATCTCATCCTTCAGACGCCCCGGGCTGCCATATCTCCCAGGGATGTTGTTCCCATTTAGCATTTGGAGAAGGAGCAAGTTCTTCATTCTGCCCAGCTTCAACCAAATGCCTGGAAGAGCTCCATCTTGCAGGTCCTGTGGGACTTTCACAGCTCCATCAGAATCTTCAGCTATCCTGGGAGTTTATTCCATTAAGTGGGGGCCAGGACCAAAAAGGCCCTGGCCCTGGTCAAAGCCAGCAGTTAGCCCAAAGTCAAAATCAGAAGGCCAAAGTTATAAATCTCTAATTCCACTGTTATTGGATATATTAATCAACTTCTCGGCAACCAGAACGGGGACCCAGGTAAGTTCCTCCCATTTTCAGACTCTTCCTCAGTGATTGCCAATCCAATTTCTACAAGTAGGCTACTGTTATCTCCAGTCATTGTTTAAACCAATGCTAAATTGCACATTCAGAAGTTTAAACATTGACTGGACATAACAGTAGCTGGGCATGTAAGAGAAAACGGCCCCAAGAGAGCAGAGCTTGCAGCCAAAAGATACGCTTTACTTGATTTATAATAACTGCTAATTGGAACATAGGTATGTTGGCAGATGGATCCAGGTCGGTTTATATTACTTTGTCCACATTTGTGTTATTTGGTTAATTATTTTGATACTGCCTACTTGTAGATATTGGATTGACAATCACTGAGGAAGAGTCTGTAAACAGTAGGAACTTACCATATATACTCGTATATAAGCCAAGTTTTTCAGCCCTTTTTTAAAGCTGAAAAGTCCCCCTCAGCTTATATGCGAGTATTAAAAAAAACTTCCAGACAAGACTGGAGGGTGGGGGTAGGAGACAAGTATACTTGCCTGAAGAAGCAAAGGCAGGAACAGCAGAGATGCAGCAAGCCTGGGAGGGAAAGAGCAGTCTCTGCCTCCACCCCTCCACCCCTCCCTGCCTGCCTTAAGTAGGCTAGCAGGAGACTAGCACATGTTGCAGGAAGCTCTGAAGCCTCTGTCTCAGAGGGAGAACAGAGAGCAGGAGGAAATGCCCCTAGAGGAAGGAATAAGGGCAAGAGGGGTCAGAGGGAAAGAGGAGGGAGGAGGAGGGTGGGAAGAAAAGGGGGGGAAATCCTGCCCAAAACGGGGGAGGGGGGAAAGGAGAAAAAGCCTCTATCCAAACACCACCCTCGGTTTATATGTGAGTCAATAATTGAAGTTTTTCCAGCATTTTGTGGTGTAATTAGGTGCCTCGGTTTATATACGGGTCGGCTTATATGCGAGTATATACAGTACCTGGGACCACGTTCCAGTTGCTGAGAAGTTGATTGTTTAATATAGCCAATAAAAGTGGAATGAGAAGATGGCCTTCTGATTTCGACTTTGGACTAACTGCAGATACTACAAAATCAACAGTGCATCTTTTCTTCATTGAACCTGGTTAAAGCCAGGCAAACATCCCACAGACAGGACCTATAGCCTGTTGGCAGTTGCAAAGCGTAAAGCCCTGTGTGGGGCATAGGGAGTTAGGCGGTCCCTCAAGTACACTGGGCCCAGACAGCAGATGGCCTTAAAGGTCAAAACCTTAAACTTGATCCAGTATTCAACTGATAACCAATGTAGTTGCCTCAGTGCAGCCTGGATATGGGTCCTCCAAGGTGTTCTAGTGAGAACCCTAGCAGCCGCATTTTGCAGCAGCTGTAATATCCAGGTCAGGGACAATAGCAGGCCCCCATAGAGCTAGTTACAGAAATCCAGCCTGGAGGTGACCATTGTATATATCACTGTGATACTCCTGGGACACGTTGGGGGCTAGAAGCCTTGCCTGGCAAAGATAGAAGAATACCAGTTGGGCTACCTGGGCCTCCAGATTTCTGGCAATGTACAAGATCTCCAATTGCACACCATCCAGAAATGGTAGAGTCGCTTCCTGATCTGGCCCATTCCTACTGAACCACAGGACCTATTGTCTTCGAGGGGTTGAGTTTCAGCCAGCTTTGCTTGAGCCAGACCATGACTGCTTCCAAGCATCTGGCAAATGTATTGGGAGGGGGTGGGTGGGGTACATCAAGAGCATACTGATGACAACCCAGTCCAAACCTCCAGACCAGCTGGGCTAGAGAGCACATGAAAATGTTGAATAAAGTGGGGGAGAGTCTCATCCCTTCTGGAATGCCACAGGGAAGTTAGTATCAACGTGATTGCTCTTCCCCCTCCACTACCCTCTATACAGTTCCGGAGAAAGGAACACAGCTACTGAGGGCTGTCCCCTAAATCCTGGCTCCAGTGAGGTGGTAGGCCAACAACTCATGGTCAACAACATCAACACTGCTGTCAGGTTGAGCAGCATGAGGATGGCTGACCTGCCCCAATCCAGCTGGCGCCAGAGATCATCTGTCAGGGTGACCAATGCATTCTCCACCCCACGGCCAGGATGGAAGGCAGATTGGAATGGGTCAAGAGACAAAGTTTCTTCCAAAAATGCTAGATGCTGATCTTCCTCAGCTTTTTTATACAAAATGAAAATGACCTTGGAAAGGTTTATTACAATCAATTGTGGAAATCCTAGCTGGCAGCCACAACTCCCAACAGCATGTTAAAATATGAAGAATTCCCTTAAAGTGGCCAAAGCATAACATCTGTGAAGGAGAAGACTTGACATATGTGTTGGGTACTAACTTGAGGTATCCGTTTGGCATTCTTTCAGTTTTTCTTTCAGGTGTACATTTTCTTCCCTTAGAGCTCTGTTAATATCTCTGAGTAGTTCAGTCTCTTGCTCAAGCTTTAGAAGCTTTTGGTAAAGTTCAGCAACAGGATTACCTGTGTTCTTAAAAAAAAAGTATTAACATTACCAGTAACAATATCCATATGCCATTGCTCCTATGTAAATCTGAATTTTGATTTGGTTCATTCATAGCACGTCTGACTATAGCCACAAGGAAATATTGTGAGGCGGCACCTAATCTGTTGCACTTGCAATCTATGAGTTATGAGCTACTTTACACACAAGTCAGGTCACAAAAGGTGTCTGGGAGACTCCTGCATCTTTGCTGAGGCAGAAGAATCTCAATGGGAATTTTTTTTTGCCAGTCCTTTGTTCTGTCTTACTTTCCTTTCAGAGTACCTATAAAAAGTTGGTAAATGCGAATTACTAGTCTGCCATTCTTCAAGTGTCAGCCTGTTTTGGATCTATGAGTGTTACATTGCAGTGGAAAGTGTTACATTGCATTTATGTAAATTATTCATGTGAGGTTATAACAGCTGCTTTTTTTTTTAGACCACTGACAGTAGTGATCAGATTCCTGGTGGTGGTGGTGGAAAGTGCCACTAAGTCACAGCTGATAGGTGGCAACCGTGAAGGGTTTCTAGGGCAGAGACATTCAGAAGTGGCTTGCCATTGCCTGCCTGTGTCACGACCCTGAACTTCCTTGGTAGTCTCCCACCCAATACGAAGTCCGAGTACTAGCAGTCTTCACTTCAGAAACCAGTGCTGTTGCAGAATATATAGACAATAAGCTATTTAAGAGTAGGAGCAGCAGGAGGGGCAGCGCCTTAAGCAATGTGAAATAGTGGGAGCGTAGGCCCAGGACCAAACAAGCTGAGAACAAAGTGGGTGGGTATGGGCAACGCAAGTGATCCAGGGTTGCGATATGGCTTGGGGCTGCAGTGCAGGTAAAGAGTTGTCCCCCCTCCCCCAACTCACATGCACTATATGTGGCTTTGCTGCTCAAAACTGTATAGCTGCTTCATTATCATCCCGGAAATGGGGAAAAGGCAGGCCCTATCTTTTTTCCCTTTGGGCTAATTTGCGCAGCAAAACAATTCCTATGGGTGGATATTATGGGCAAGAGCATTGACAGAATCCATTATGGTAGATCTAGTGCCTTCTAGCCACTCGATAGAGTGACAGTTGTTTCCGAGGAAAGAAAGGAACTGAACAAATTCTAGAACATTCAGGGATATATTGCTGAGTAGATGGACTACTGAACAATACATCTCTATTACAAAGTACCTAAACTGTTAAAAGGTGCTTTTCACATAAGCAAAATGGAAGGAATATTTTGCTTAGATGATCCAGGCGTATCTATGCATGAATGCCGACAATATACTCACTAGATCAGCATGGTTCGGAATCTCAGCTTTGGGATTATCAATGAAAATGGAGCCCTTGGGGGTGATTGCCATGTCTTGTTGGGAGAAGTCCAGCTCTGCACACCCTTCTGAAGTATGGGGAACACATAGCAGTTAAGATCACATATTTCACCTGCACTTTATGCTGCTGCTTCAGTAGCTATTGCCACCTATTTCTTACTAATATACTACAGTTCCAGAGTGTCTAGGAAAACCTGGAAGCTGGGTGTACATCCCAACATTGCTTGGGAGTAGCACATACATTAGACAGGTGATAGTTCTAATATGACAGACCAAGAACTGGGTCCTGAATGTCTAGAGTGCCTCTAAGAAACAGTTTTAAATATGACCCCCTTGAAACCTTGTTAGACGATATGCTCTCACAAAACGGTGGAACAACTAAAGTTCAAGAAATTGTTCTGCGTCTAAATATTTCAAAGTATTAGAAAGGGCTAAAGATACTTAAATTCAAGCAGGCAGTTACTTACATTTATCATTAAGATTAGCTACATTATAAAATCATTAGAGTACTCAGTTAAGCGAGATGCTTAAAGCCCTCAAGCCATACTGTATTGTCTAGGATATGTTAACAGTCTCTATGGCCTTCATATAACATCACAAAGCCTGCTGAAATGATATGGTTGACACACCAGACAGGTTACTGAACCAGCCCCAGTTGTGTAAGGGAAATGTCCTTTGTATGTCTCTTTGGGAAAAGAGCAACATCCTTCTAGACAAGCCACAGGATGTAACAGGCAACAGAGCCCCAAAAGAACCCAGCACCATTATGCAGTAGTAGGTTTCAATCCCTGCTCATAATTAGGGACATGCCACATCATTTCAAAACAAACATGAAAATCTTAATTTGTTTTCATGTATTTCAAAATGAAAACAAACGGAATATTAAAAATAACTAATGTTGTTTATTTTTGTTTCACTGAAATGTTAAGGTACATTTTTTGTGTTTCCAAACCATTTGGGTGAAATTTACATTGATATCCCAAGCAGGTTTTCTTTTGTAAGCAGGAAACATTCAATTAACTATCAAAGCACAATGCATTTTTTATTTCTCATGTGGGTCAGAAGGAAGAATCACAGAATTAAGAAACGAAGAGAGTACACTAGCATGCAGGAAGCTTCATCATGTATTTTGAGATTAACTCTCTCTACAGTTGAGGCAGTTTGCCCTGCCACTCTGAAATTGGGCGGGATGGGAGGATCCCTTTGGGGAGAGCAAGAGTCCTCCTAGACTCTGTCAACAAGATTGCCAGGGAAACACAGACACCAAGTTGTAGTCAGAAATGTCTTTGCTATTAAAAACAATAGAGAATAAATTACTGCAGAAATAAACAAAAATCAATGCTGTTATTTTTTTTCCAATTTTTTGATTGCCCCTCTTGGCAGAGCTGACAGTTTCCAACAGTTTCAGTAAAAAGAATACAATAATGCATAAAAACTATATCAATTTATCAATTAACACTAATTAGTTATTAATACTTATTTAAAGATTAAAGCAGGCTAGTTGCTGGCTGATATTTTTAGTGCTATGCTATTAGTAGCTCTTATAATACACAATCCAGATCTGGCTTTCAGGGGAGATCCATCCCGAGGGGGTGAAACAAAAACAAAAGGAAGTCCTACATGTCTGTCAGACTCCTATGGTCCACTGTGGTTTGCAACTTTGTTTTGAGTGGTTATAAATTCTATCAACTGTGGGCCTTTGTGTCAAACTACAGTAGTGTAAATTCTCTTCACTTGCTTAGCAATTGGAAGAGCCACAGTGCAGGAGGGCTTTGCATATGGAGCTTTGATCCAGGTCCACTCCTGGCATGTTCAGTTAGAAGGATCTTGCTGCTTGAGACTTTGAACTAGAATTATTTCCAGTTAGAGAAAGCAATACTGGTATAGGACCAGTGGTATGGCTCTGTATAAAGCAGATTCCTATGTGCATGCTGCATCTTTTGTGTGCATGAATTTGCATTTTTGAAACTACATTGTCAAAATGAAAAGAACAAAACAATACCTTGAAGCCCCCACAAATCAACAATCAAAGCATTTTTCTGCAAGTAATTCAAAAATTCATGGGATGTATTCAGAGCTGAAAACTGTGTTAGTTCTTCTAGTTTTGGATTCACATTTTTCCAGGCAGGCTTTGTGTATAATGAGTGTGGGAGATCATAAAATTTGTACCTAAAAGTGCCAAAGAATAACCCAATTAAAAAATCAAATTCAGTCCAAGAATAAATTCCTTAAAAACAAAAAATATACAAACCATAAAACTATGGTAATGTTTCAAGGTTAGATCAACTTTCTAGGGGCAACTGCTACCTGCCAGAAGAAATGCTTAAAGGTCCACTTCGCTTTTCCCCACGGGTTCCGCAGGCAGCTTTCCCCATCCACACACCCCCTAGTACCCATTTCACCTTAACAGAGATGGAAGAAAAATGAATTTTCCATAGTAACTTATTTATACTTTATACTTGTTGACCACCAGTCCCAGAACTAGCTGGCTTGTGGTGGTTTGCATAAAAATCTTTAAAAAACCACATAAAAACGATATACACAAAGGTCAATATGGTGGCAAAAACTTGATCTGCAGGATGTCCCCACTCCAATCCCAACCGCCATTCACATAGCCAGCAGCCTTCCAGGTGGATATTCTAGCGATAACTGACCTAACAGGCCTTACCAGGCTTGTATAGGGAGTGAGCCACTCTTCTTAGCCCAGCCTCAACCAAACCCCTGGCAGAAGAGCTCTGTTTTATAGGCCCTGCTGAACGTTGACAGCTCTGACAGGGCCCTCAGCTCTTCCAGGAGCTCATTCCATCAGATTGGGGCCAAAACTTGAAAGGCTGTGGCCCTCGTTGAGGCCAGATGTACTTTCCAAGGACAACAAGCAAATTCCTATCTGCAGAGTGAAGAACACTGTGAGGGGCATAAGGAGATAAGCGGTCCATCAGATAAGAGGGGCAGATGGCCTTAAAGGTAAGAATCAAGAACTTGAATCTGACCCAGAAGCTGATTGACAACCAGTGCAGCTTCCACAGGATAGGCTCAACATGGGACCTCCAAGATGCAGAAAAGGGTGAACCACTGCTTCCTTAAGCCCTTCAGGGAGTTCTCCTGAAGTCAGGAAGAGGTTGATAAGATCCCTCAAGGGTCCTCCTATCCAGCAGTCACTCAATTTGAGCAACTACAATGGACAGGGGTCCAGATGGTAAGTGGTAGCACTCATTGAGCCCAGGAACTTGTCCACTTCTGTTAAAGAGAGGTGCCTGAAGCCATCAAACAGCATCTCCATGGAGCTCTCAGTTCGCATTCTGTATCAAATGTAGCAGGAAGGTCTTGGCAGAGAAACAAGACTTTATCTGCAAAAAAGCTTGCTAATGTCTCACAGCTCAAATACAATTTACTATTATTCTGGTTCCCCTGCTCGAGGGCAGTAAGAGATCGAACTACCCTAAATAATTGTGCCAGGTGAGAGCTTGCAGACATGATTTTGGTAGCGAAAAATCCATGTTTTGCCACCTTCACCACCGATTTATACCCCATTATAAGCGTGCGATAAGATGTTCTTGCCGCTTTGTCAAGAGTTTTCCGCCACACTTGCTCTAGCTGTCTCACTTCCCTCTTCTGCTCGCAAAGCTCTGAGGTATGCCACAGGGCCTGCTTTCGGTGAAGGCGGAAAGGGCATCAAGGAGTGATCTCATCAATAGTGGCCATCATTCGGGGCTGCCAGTCCTCCACTAAGGCCATCAACGAGTTGCTGGAGGACATTGGGTCCTGCAGAGCAGTGGTCCCCAACCCCCGGTCCGGGGACCGGTACTGGTCCGTGGATCAGTTGGTATCGGGCTGCGGCTCCTCCTCATCCTCCTCCCTGGCTGCTGTCTCTGGAGCTGCCCTGCCACTCTGCCACCGGCTCATCTTGGTGTTCTCTGGCGGCCGCCATGGCTGAGGCTCCTCCTCGGCATGGAACTGCGCAGCTGCTGTTAGCAGCGCCCCCCAGGGGGCAGCTGGAAGTCAGGGATGCCAGCGGGAAAGCAAGCGGAGCAGGGGCTCAGGCGGCGGTGGCGACGTCCCTTGGCAAAAGACTACCCCCCCGGGCCTCAGTAAAATTGTCAAATGTTGACCGGTCCCCGGTGATAAAAAATGTTCGGGACCACTGCCGCAGAGCATTCGGGAATCTTTTGGGGAGGGAATGGCATCCTCAGCCGGGCCTTCAGAGCATGGTGGTCTGGCCATGGGACAAGATTATTCACCACCAGATCCACTTCTACCCCTGCACCACATCAAGTCGAGGATATGGCCAGTCTGATAGGTGGGGCTGGCAACAAATTGTGAGTATTCTAGTATTACTATGGCCGACACTAGGTCTGGGCCCAAATTCGGGGGTGGCTCATCCGCATGGACATTGAAGTCACCCAGGATAATAAGCCTGGGAAACTGCAATGCTCAGGTGGCTGCTGCCTCCAGGAGGCCCAATAGGGCATCTAGTGGTGCAGTCGATGAATGGTACAGTAACCAGATAGCCAAGTTCTCAACGAGTCCTGCCCTAGGCTGACACATTCCATCCTTGGAATAGATGGCACTAGGAGAGCCCTGTAGAACTAAACCTCATGGACAAGGATGCCCCCCCCCCACACAACATGGAGCCAGGACTGATGAAGGACCCAAGTGAGGCTAGATCTTAGAGGCAAAATACTCTTAAACTCGTGACCTATCAAGAAACAGATCTGTAAAATGAACCATGAGGCTGCTTAATACAAAACTAAAAACATTCCTGTACAACAGAGTCTCGTTTATACAAGGGAAGGCACAGCTCTTCTGACCATATGTATTCAACAACTCTTTTCTGGAAATGTGCATATAGAGGAAGCGTGACTGAGGTCTGGATAGAATGTAGTTTACCATTAAGTAAACAAATCAGCATCCATTTATCTGAGAATACAAAGGCCTATTTTGATAGGTCTGATATTCAGCTAATTATTATAAATAGTGAGGGTTAAATTCAGGCCCTGGAAGGCAACAGGAAGGGGAGGCTGATCTTGGGAAGGAGGAGAGAGGAGTATATAAGAGGAAAGGGGCTGGCATGATCTGTGAGACAATCCACAGCAACAAGGCTGATTAAATCATCTGTCCACAACCATTCACCTGTAAGTGATAGGGCTATTCACTCTTCTCACCTTCAACTAAGGACAAATAAGCCAATGTCTTTATGTGGAATTGCAGCCCAGAGAAAGGAGGCACTGGAGGGTCCCCAGCTCCCCATTGTCCCAGTACACTGAGCATGTGCAAACTCTCATAAATCACATAAATGGTCTATTCCTTCCTGAAATTCAGCCCTGATTTCTGGGAAGTACTTCATTATACTTGTATACTATGGAGGAGGCTTTACATACTCTCACTAGTAGAGATGCCATTCCTACGTTTTACTGCCTAATTGAGTCAGAGATGTCCAGTAGTAGTTTCCACTGTTTACTTCTTCTAACTTACCTTGGGCTATATATACAATAGGAACACTCAAATCTGAAACAATGCTTTTTTGTTTTGGTTGCTAAATTTTGTTTTGATTTGATATTCAGTTTTTCAGGGAATATGCCACTGTCTTTAAAATATAGGCATTACTCAAAACAGATTTACAACCCAGTCCTCAATCTGTTTCCTTGGAAGCAAGGCCCACAATTCCACCAGCACTTAGTCAAAAGTATATGTATTGTGGCCCAGTTAACAGTTCTAACAAGCTTGGAAAGAATGGGAGGTACCCAAGAAGATGCCTGTGCTCTTGGCAAAGTTCCCACTCATTTCCACTAACACTTCTGCGGAACTAGGTCTAGACAGAATTATGGGTGAGAATAGTAAATTGGTTAGCGTTCATTTAGGTTGTGAGTGATTGCGGGCGGGGGGCAGATCTGCACAAAATAAACATGTTCTTTAAAACTGCCATATTGGAGGCATAACATGACCTCCACTTCTTGTGATCTATCAGAAATTTCCCCCTTCCACTGAGAAGTTTCAGATACCCCAAAGAACTGTGAAAAATTATTGTCTTTGGGCAAACTAGAAAATTGTGAAACTCTTCTTTACTCCAGACTCCCAAATGAGAATATTTTAGTGAAAAAAACTGCACCCGATTTGAATCCCTCTTTGTGCTACTTCTTTAATCCATTTAACTCCAAGGCATTGTGAAATGTGAATTTTGAAGTCTATCCTTTTCCCCAGCATCTCCAAAGGGTCAATAACCATCTCATCCTCCCCAAAGGCTCTATTGAAAAAAAAATAAGAATAAGGCATTACAACAACAAATCAAGGCTGCTTCCAACACATACATCAAAGTCAATCACAATTTAAATTCACTCCCAATTTCAGTAGCTATTGTGTTTGGAATTTTTGATGTGGAACATATCTTACGCTGCACTTGGGGCTGGAGGGTAATGGCAGTTGTAACGAACGTTACGTCAGTCCGTCCCACACCCTCCCCAACTGCAACAGAGAGGCAGCCAATGGAGGCAGATATGGCTTTGCTGCCACCGGTGGCAGTGGCACCCTTGAAAAAGGAGGCAGCTGAGTGAGCAGGGCTCACTGCCGGGCCTCGCCAGGCACCATCCTGCCCATTCCTCATCCACCTGCACTCCTGACAGGTGGTAGAGCGAGCAGGGATCAGCACCAGCTCTGGCCAGGTGCCACCTGTCTTCCAGGGCGGCAAGAGGAATGGCGACACTAAGCCCTGCTTGCCCTGCCACTGCCGCCGCCCATCTTCTGGCCAGCCATTCTCCTGGCCAGCTGCCATCCCACCTATCCCTCATCCATCTGCAATCCTGTTGGGTGGTGGCTGGGGTGCCACGAATGGGGCTTACCACTGGGCCTGGCAAGCTACCACCCCACCCATCCCTCAGGTGGCCCCTGGTGCAGTGGCTGCCAGAAATAGCCAAAGTCTCACAGATTATACATTCTACATAACCTCTCAAAATCTGATTCTTGCATATTTCTTATTCATCATTTTCATTTGGATTGCTACCTTTTAACATAGGGCAGAGCACCATTATTTTTCAAGATGCTGATGCAGTGACAAAGATACAGCCACTCTATCTTCAGCTGTACCTCATGTTGTGACTTCTGCATAGCAGGAAAGGAAAATGAGCAATGTGACGGACAAATCATCAGCTGCTAAACATTTTTGCAGTGTCTCAAGGCTATTAAAAACATGCACAATGTCCAACCTGGCAGCCTTTCCTGAGCTCAAGGCTGGCTCTTTGACAGTCATGGTAGCTGAGAGGCTCACCTGCCATTTGGAGAACATGGAATTATATTGATAAGTAAGATTGCTTCCTCCTTCCCTTCAGAATTAAGCAGTTCTATTTGTTCTTCGAGCTTCATGCAGTAAGCAAGTGACTGGAGCCAGATGTGAGCAGACCCTAAATGAATTATTTCCACAGGATCCCAGAATGGATCACTCTCATTGTCAACCTGCACATTTTCTCCATCTAAAAAACGCTGATAAAGTTCTTCCATCAAAAATTTCCTGTTGATGAACTTAGATTTAGACCAAACCCATACCTAGAAATAAGGTTGAGAAATTGTCAGAGCAAGTTTAAATGTTTTAAAAACTAAGTTGACTTCCAAAATTCTTAGCTGGGTGTTAACAATATGTCTTGTATAAATAATACTAAGGAAATAAGGCTAGTTGGTGGACTCAGAATTGATCTAAACACTGGGACAAATCTTCAGAACTGGGACAAATCCCAAGACAACAGAAGGGAAGACTAATATGGGTGGGGATCGGACAAGTTCCTTGCCATGAAAGGAAATGGTCTGTGAAGTTTGCACCATAATCCCCCTGAACACAAAATAATGCAGCCAACGGCTGGAATATTTTACCTGGTTAGTAATATTGTGTGTCACTTTAATGATGATCTCCTTTTGTAAGTCATAGCCCCTGGAGTCAGAAGATGCCAGGTTTTTCACCTTCAGCTCCAACTTTAGGTCCTGTTAAAGAAAAGTTCCTAGAAATACTTTTGCTGAAGCAGATTAGCACCGTTTAGAAAGCCAGACTGATCAGGAATAGTAACGCAGCAGATGTAATAGTGCATATTCATATTGTCCAGTATAAGAAAGGAATGGCATGAGCAGTAAGACAACAGCCACTGCCCCCCAGCCAATAACCTCTGTTCACTGATTATAAACTGCTGATTATAGTAGCTCAAATCTAGCATAAATGAAAACTTTAGAAATATGCTATGAGATACCATGTTCTTATTACACGCCATATATCTGGTAGATCAGTTTCACATGCAAGTAGACACAAAATCTGAAATTGTATATCAGATATTTAGATTGCCTGATTCTCCCTCTCCCTCCTCCTCCAAATAAGTACAATCCTGTAATATGGGACAGGACAACACCAAAGCACCACTTCAGATTGGATTGTGAAGCTAACATACATGCAGATTAGATTGAGATCAAAGAGGGCTGGGAGACACTCAGCTGAAATCTGAAGAACTAAAAAAAGTTAATCTGACACACGCATGTCTACACATTCTTTTACATGAATCCCTTTCTGTTGCAAGAGGCGTTCATGTTAAATTCTCAGCATGAGTTTCTTGAAAATTTCACCTTCAGCACTACAGGAAGTTTAGGATTTCCCCCCTGAAGTTTCCCATAGAGCTGTGAGCAGAGCCACTGGTTTGGATTTCAAAACTAATAATCTTGGCACTTCCACCTTACAGCGGTTACACATATACAAACTTACCTTCTTCAGTTCCACACTCATTTGGTTTGCTTCAGCAATCAAAGGCATTAATTTAATGTAGTCATGGAACACAGCAAGGACACTGGGATCTGGTTTGCCGTCCTTCTTGTTCCCAGCCCCTTCGAAAAAAGTGGTCTGTCATCAGTTTTGCATAAAGGGAGTTATTGTGGTTATGGGGGAAAGTGTCTTTGAAATGTCTCCATTGTTTTGCTAATTGTCCTTAGTCAGTGTGTTACTTCACAAATCCCAGGCTTTGCAAACATCTGCATATTCATTCCAGGGAGATACTGTGTTAGTATGTTGCAACCAAAAACGAGAGTCTTATGTATATTCCAGCCTCTGAATTGTAGGTCGTGACTTCTTCGGGTAGTAAAAAGTTCCAGCTCTTCATGAATAATCAAATGTTCTGCCCCAGACACAAAACCATTTGTGCAACACCAACTGTGTGGCAAGAGTTTTATAGCATAAAAAACTGACATCATTATGGCAAAGCTAAACACAGGGATCAAGTGAGAAGTCAAAACTGACATGTGAGTAGTGGGTTAGAACATGAAAAACGAGTAGGAGAGGAGGAAAAAGCTGAGTATATTTTTAGGGAAAAGTTTGGTGCAGCAAAGTTTGGCAAATACTGAGAGTGTTCATCATCTCAGCTTCTGTTTAGTGATTACTCACTCAATTATCTCCATGCCACCACCAAAGAACCCTGAAATTAAAATTCTCGAGAGTTTGTATTTATTCATAATTATATTTGTAGGCCATCTCCTATTGAACCAGCACTCTCAGGGTGGCTTACAACAATGTGGAACACAGCAGGACAGGAGGGAGTGATGAGTGCTGTAAAGAAGACTACTCAAACAACAGTTGCAGGTAATTGCAATGCTGTTTCATCATTGTGGCTTCTGTATAGTCTCACATTGGGAGATTAGCAAGCTCACCGAGTGAAGGAGGTGGGTGTGAAACCCTCAGAGACAACAAAGGACCACATTCCCAACAATTGTTTAGTGTCCTATACCAGTGGTTCTCAAACTAGTGGTCGTGACCCCATTTGGGGTTGCCTGGCCCCTTCTGCGGGGGTTGCCAGGTTGGTCGCTGCCATGGCCATGGCAGCGGCGGGTGGCAGCGATAGCAGGCGGTGGTACGAGGCGGCAGCAGCAGGTGGCAGTGATAGTAGGCAGCAATGGCAGGCAGTGGTGGCAGAGCCATGGCACTGGCCACCTTCATGCTGCCTCCAGATTGTTCTGCGCCTGCATGGATTAAATGCCCCAACCGCAAACACTCCCCTGTTTCCTTTCTCCAAGCATTAGCACTGGATCCACCCGGGATCACACATTATTATCATCCTCTCTATCAGGGGAAGGAGGAGAAAAGAATCTCCCAGCTGGAGATCTGTCAGCCTTGTGACTAGAGCAACAGGAGGCTTGATGGGCATGAAATGACATAACCTACCTGCTCCGAAAGGTGGCTTTTGAACTGGGCAGGAGGATCCAGGTGAGCTCAGCCCCCTCCCCCCACCTCTTTCCTCCCTCAGAGTTTCCTTTGGTGTCTTTTCCTTTCCGCTCCCTATCATGTGACTGAAGCACAGCCAGAGACCTGGCAAAGGCAGCCCGATCCAGTTGCTGCTTGAGCGCGTGGATGGCTAGAGGACCATTTGGCACCCCCCATCCCACCCAGTGATAGCAGGCAACTGGCGGCAGCAGGCGGGGGTGGCAGAGCCATGGCACTGGCTGCCTCTATGCTGCCTCCAGATTGATGTGCACCTGCGCGCATGCACCCCCCCATCGCCCCTGCAGTTGGGGTCGCGGCTTTAGAGCAGTTGAGAACTGCTGTCCTATACTGATCTTCACCCAGAACTGTTTTATAAAGAAGCAAGGAGCTCACTACAGTTGTCCCAGCCGAAATACACACAGAAATTGGGCAAAGAAAAACAACACTCTTTTGGAGACAGTTATAAGCAAAGTAATACTGAAAATGCTAGTGGGCGTCACCCCAAGGGTCAGACATGACTCGGTGCTTGCACAGGGGATACCTTTACCTTTACGTTTAATATTGAACAACCATGTACTCATGGCAGAGTGCGAAAGCACAGATGGGTTGTGTGAGGATGCTGGCCAATCCTTCTTGGAGCTTGATAGACCAATACAAAGTAATGTTGGGTCCCTAGCAGAACAAAACCCAAGAAAAGTCACATTCAAGGAATGTTGCTGCTGCTATTGTTGTTGTATCATAAACAATTATGCTGGGCATGAGCAGACATGATGGTAGTCATGTACCATCTTGTAGGCTTTCATCTGCATTCTATAAGTTGTTCTCGAGTTTTCTTCCAAACTCACTCTAGTCATCTCAGTTCCTGTTTCTTTTTTGCGAAGCTCCTCGGTGTACCATGGGGCTCACTTGACACAGGGGCGGAGAGGATGTTGGAGAGCTATATCAGTGGCGGCCAGCATTCTGTCATGCCAGCTGCTGACCAGACCGTTTACAGGAGTGCTGGGAGGCACTGGGTCCCACAGAGCAATCAAGAATCTAATTGGATCCATAAGTCTCTGTGGGCAAACCAAAATTCACTTGGGCACCCAACTGAAGAGTGAGTGGTAGTCTTAGCTGAGCCCAGGGCATAGTAGTCTGACCATGGCAAGGCATTTGCTGTGACCAGATCCATGTTCCAACCAGTGTCGAAAATGAGATCCAGGGTGCGACCTGCCTGATGGGTGGGGCTAAAAACAAATTGCAAGAGCCCTAGTTTCACCATGGCTGACACCAAGACCAACCCATTTCTGGGGGGGTGGTAGCTTGGCATGAAAGCAGAGAAAGGCTGGCCAGGATGCACTAAAAATGAACCTTCCACAGCTTGCCAAGCAATCTGCACAGCAAACAGCCAGAAACACCCTCCCCCATATAAACCAGATTACCTTGCCAAGGGAATAGAAGGGTGTTCCCCAATGATGGGTCCCTGCCTGGAAAGGAGCAAAACGGATAGGGTATGGAATGTGCAATCAAGGCCTAATAGCCAGGGCCTCCTATCAGAGTATCTGGGAGCTGCTCTCTGTTAGTCAGTGCAAATGTAATTACAGTGCATTCTATGACTATGTGGATTGTTTGCACTAGAATAAAAGACAAAAGTGCTTTAGTGCTCTAGATAAGTAGTGGTATAACAATTGAATTTTGCAGAAGACCAGGAATCACTAGGAAACAGATGCCCACAGCTGGATCGCCATTCTAAAGGGAAGGCGACAGCTGAGATGACACTAGCTTCAAGAGACGCAGAGTCAAAAGAGCATATGAAGAGTGGTGCTAGTCTAACTAGTCTAGCATCCTGTCTCACACAGTGGCCAACCAACTCCTCTTGAGGACCAACAAGAACACAAAGAGGCCAAGGCCCTTTTGGTAGCATTGGCTGGTTTGGCTCAGTGTTCAAAAATACAGGTACTGCCCTGTGTCTGATCACTCATTATCTACATTCATTTCCCTGCTGAGGAAATCTGCTAGCAAGTTGTACTGCCTCACTATGTGAATGGCAGAAAGAGAAACTTTGTGCCTGGTTGCCCATTTGCGATGCCTCTTGCACAGACTGAGAGATCCTGTGCCTCCCTGATTATTTAGATAAAATTTTGTTGTGGAGTTTTCCCTTGCCAGGAGCATACTCTTTCCATTGAGAAGAGCTGCAAAAGAAGTGAGAACATACCTAATCATGCTAAATTCTAACAGAATGACGTGTAATCTCACCCTGTGGCCAATGGCCTTTTGTTCCATAAGACATAGAGTGCACCCTCCGCCTGTATAAGGGTTGCCAGCTTGGAGTTGGGAAATACCTGGAGACTTTGGGGGTGGAGCCAGGAATGGGTGGGATTTGGGGTAGGGAAGGATGACAGTAGAGTAGAATGCTATGGAGCCCACCCTCTACAGCAGCCATTATCCCCAGGGGAACTGATCTCTGTTTTCTGGAAATGAGCTATAATTCCAGGGGATCCCCAGGTCTCACCTGGAGGCTGGCATCCCTAGTGAAAACCTGGATGTCATGACCCTGAGCACTTAGATGAACCCCTCTGAGTAGGTTCCCTATATCACTCCACCAAGCCAATGACTTGACTTGACTTCTTGAATTGTGGATCCTTTAGGACCTAGGTTGTTAAATACCTAAATAAATCAATGTTGCAAGGGACTCAGGTGCAACCTAGCAGAGGGCACAACAGCTGTCACATATGCCATTGAATCCCAATAATTTCTGGATCTGCTCAGCTGTCTGAAATCTGTTAAAAATAATATTCTTAATTAAGTTTTTTAAAAAGCTCTATGTTTAGCTTATAGTACCAACAACAACAAAATAAAAATTCAACAGCAGTAAGTTAAATATAGTAGTATAGCCAAGATGCGTTCCAGTACTGGGTCTATTGTACATTAATGCTTTTTATAGAGAACATACCACTTGTATTGACCTAGCGGTACTTTAAAAATGCAAATCATACGATAGTTTAATTGTGGGCTTTTGCCATTAAAAGGTGGCATGCAAGGTCGAGTATGGTGCCCTTCTCCAGGGCAAAACGTACACAAGCTGTGCTGGTCACTTTGGGCCATTTTATTCCTACACTCTCTGCATTTTTTAAAAGTTACCATTCCAACTGTTAAGAAAGGTAGTTGGAAAAACTTTTTCCTTGAAGAGATCTCATAGAACTCACAAAGAGGAGATAATCCTTTCCTCGTGGTGGCAAAGTGAGAGAAAAGTGCCCTCCCCTTCTCCGTCACATGGCCCTTTGAGCAGGAAAAGCTGGGCTTGAGACAGAGGGGAGGGGGGAGCAGTCCTAGATTCTGGACATTTCTAACCATTTTGAAGCTCATTCTATGCAGTAGGCCGGAGGCTGCACAGTCCCCACATGGAACTGCACAGAAGTCACAACTATGAACATCTTATATAAGTGATGTGCTGATTCCTCCTCCCTTTTATGAAAGGCTTAAACAAATAAGGCCTCCAAAGCCACAATACAAAGTGGCAGAAGAAAACTTGATCCTTCATCATATAATGTTGGGGTAAAACAGTTCCGCAGGGCCTGCAAAAGGGAGTTCCTCCACCAGGCATTTGGTTGAGGTCGACGGAAGCTAAGCAGCATCTACTGGGTCCCTGAACCCCCCCCTCCCTTGAACCCATATGACAGATCTGACCAACTATGGGCCTGTTATATTGTTACTATGTAAGAATGTTATTTTCTCTGTTTATTGTTAATATTATTATTGTTACCTTTCATTCATTATAATCACTGAGTTTGACGTATTATTCTGTTTACGTTCTAAGTGAACCGCCCTGAGCCATAGGGGAGGGCTGTATACAAATGAGATAAAATAAATAAGCAAATAAATAAATAAAATAATGCATTCCTAGGAATTTTTAAGAGAAACTTAACGTGGTATAGTGGACAGAACAAGATGCCTACTAGGGAGGCCCAGGTTCAAACGCTCACAACCATTAACCTCACTGTGAAAGTTCATCTGTCTCAGCCTAACTTCCTTCACCAAAGTACCCAGAAGAATAAAATGGGGAGGGGAAGAAACGATGCTCTGGAATCCTTGAAGAAAGGATGGAAGGAAAATATCAACAACACCACATAAGTAAACAGGTCTCCTGTTCCCTCACAGCTATCCCTTCTTAGCCTTGCTTGCTCCAGTCACACCCCTTCCTCTCTAAAGTGTCTCTTCATTGGCCAGCCCCAGACTGCAAGGTTGTTTTTTCTTGCTTCTGCCATCAAGCAAGGCTCAGTTTGGCATTGCCTGTCACATGCTTTTTCAGAATTCACACATTTTTAGCAATGTTACAGGCCAGAGGTAAGAGCAACATGGCAAAGAGCAATTGGGAAAGGAGACAAAGAGGTTTAGTGAGAGCAAGAAAGGGGGTACAGGAATAGTTACTTGTGGAGATATTTAACAATATAGAAACTTTAATTTGAAACTGAGCATGAGATGAAACCATTGTGATGATTAAAGGAAGAAGGGGGAATGACCAAGAGATGGGCAGAAGCAATCAGAATTTGACTAGAGTGGGGAGAGTGTGACTGGGAAAATCCAGAAGGTTAGCAGTATCTACAGAGTTGACATAGTGAATCTTAAAGACAAAGAGGGGAGGGGGATTAGGGGGGGAAGACCTTACCCAGGAATAAGATTCCAGCACTTCTGGGCCAAGGGAAGTATTGTGGCTGGGGGGGTTCAATAGAAGTAGGGCGGTGATGTATATAGGTCCACAAAGGCCTCAGCCATGGGGTCCCCATGGTCGGTGGCCTGGTTGATACAATCACAACCCTTCAAACCTCCATCCCATCCCTAGGTTTGCAAGAGAGAGGGCTAGGGAGGAGCCAGTGCTAATGCTATGCAATGCCAGGCTGGAGGTGGCAGCTGCCTGGGCATTGCAGTTCCCCAGACTCTTAATTCTGGGCGACTTCAATGTCCATGCGGATTCGCCATCTGCAGGACTTGTTGGTGTTGACTATGGCGACACTGGGGCTCTTGCAATTTGTTGCTAGCCCCATCCATTAGGCTGGCCATACCCTGGATCAAATCCTTGGTGTGGGAGTGGAGGTGGATCTGGTGGCTAATACCATCATCCCATGGTTGGACTACCATACCCTGAAGATTAGGCTTTGGATTCCACACACCCGTTTGGGTGATGGATGTATTTTAGTCTGCCCGTGGAGACTTATAGAATATGATAGATTCCTGAATGCTCTATGGGACCCGAGGCTTTCTGGCATCTCGTTTGAGGCCTTGGTAGAGGACTGGTAGCCCCATCTGTTGGCCGCTACTGATGAGATTGCTGCTGAGCGCCCTCTCTGCCCTTGCATCAAACAGGCTCCTTGGTTTTCCTTGGAGCGTTGAGAGAGAAAGAGGGAGGTGAGATGGCTAGAGTGAGTGTGGCGGAAGACTCGCGATGAGGCGGCAAGAACATCTCATCACACGCTTATGAGGGCATATGAGATGGCAGTGAAAGTGGAGAAGCGTGATTACTTCGCTGCAGAAATTGCATCCACTAGCTCTCGCCCTGCCCAGTTGTTTAGGGTAGTTTGGACTCTCACTGCTCTCGAAGAAGGGCGCCTAAATAGTAGTGAATTGGATTTAGGCTGTGAGGCTTTAGCAGGCTTTTTTGCAGATAAAGTCTTGTTGTTCTGTTGTGAACTTACTGCAACAGTTGATACAGAACATTAACTGGAAGCTCCGTGGCTATTGCGGGGGATTAGGTTGATGGCTTCAGGTGGCTCTCTTCATCCTAAGTGGACAAATTGCTTGGGTCAGTGAGGTTGACTACTTGCCCCTTTGATCCCTGTCTGTCTTGGCTACTCAGATTGAGCAACCGGAGGATAGGTGATCCTCTGAAGGAGATTATCAACCTCTCCCTTCAATCAGGAGAATTTCCTCAGAGGATCAAGGAGGTGGTGGTACATCCCCTCCTGAAGAAACCATCACTGGACCCATGGGACCCTGCCAGCTACCGCCCGGTATCGCATCTTGCATTCCTAGGTAAGGTGGTTAAAAGGCCGTGTTTTTGGATGAAATTTCTGACCTGGATACGTACCAGTCTGGCTTTTGTCCAGGTCATGGGATGGAGACCGTGCTGGTCGCTCTGACGAATGGTCTTCGGCACCAACTGGATTGAGGTGGATCATGTATTCTCGTGTTATTAGATCTGTCGGCCGCATTTGATGTGGTTGATCATGAGCTTTTGGTTCACTTTTGGCTTTTGATACAGGGATCAGGGGAACAGTCCTGAAGTAGCTGACCGCCTTTCTAAAGAATACATCTCAGAGGATAGCGATGGGGGAGGAGACGTCAGACCCCTTTGCACTCCCTTGTGGGGTGCCTCAGGGGGTGATACACTCCCCTAACTTGTTTAACATCTATATGCGCCCTCTGGCTCAGTTGGTCCATAGGTATGGGCTGGGATGTCACCAGTATGCAGATAACACCCAGCTCTATCTCCTGATGGCCAGCCAGATCTCTCCCCTGAAACATTTGCCAGTTGTTTGTAAGCAGAGGCTGGATGAATCAGGAAGAGTCGCTTGAAACTCAACTCCTTCAAAATGGAGGTCTTGTGGCTGGGAAGATGGGGGCAGGATCGGGAAGTGCATTTATCCTCCCTGGATGGGGTACAATTGACAGCTATACCATCGGCCAGGAATTTGGGGGTGATCTTTGATGCCTCACTCTCCATGGAGGCTCAGATCATGAAGGCAGCCTGGATGGCATTTTTCCACCTATGCCAGGCATACCTACTAGTGCCCTACCTGTCCCCTGAACACCTAGCCACGGAGATCCATGCAACAGTCACTTCCAGATTAGTCTTCTGTAACTCACTCTATGTGGGCCTACCCTTGTCCTTGACCCAGAAATTACAACTGGTGCAGAATGCATCTGCATGGTCCTCACTAAATCATCTTGGAGGACCCCAGCCATTGCTGAGGCAGCTGTACTGGCTGCCAGTTTGTTTCCAGATCAAGTTCAAGGTTCTAGTCTTGACCTTTAAGGCTATATGCAGCTTGGGTCCTACTTACCTAAGGGACCACTTACCTCCCTATGCCGTCTACAGAGCACTTCACTCTGTGGTTATGAATCTGCTGATGATCCTGGAGTCCTGGGAAGTGCACCTGGCCTCGACCAGGGCCAGAGCCTTTTTGATCCTGGCCCCAGCCTGGTGGAATGAGCTGCCAGATAAGCCGTGGGCCCTCTCAGAACTCTCTGGGTCCTGCAGGGCCTGCAAGACGGAGCTCTTCTGTTTGGTTGAGGCTGGGCACATGGAGTACCAGGGAGTGTGATCAGGTCCCCCTCCCCTGGTTCCAGGCTTAGATGTTAGATCAGCCTGGATCCACTAGTTGATTCACCCTGAATTATTCCATCTTTTTATTTCTAGCTTTGCATCACTGGCTTCCCAGCCCATACTGGTTCAGCTGCTTGTGAGGTCAGGATAAGTTTTTACATTAATCCGTCATCTTGTTTTTATGTCCTTGTTTTTATGTTTTTGTAATTGGGGATTTATTATTGTTGGGATTTTAATTGACTGTTTTATGAGTAGATGTTTTATTGCATGTTGTGAACCGCCATGAGATAGCAAGTCCAAGAGCGGTGGTATACATATATAATTATAAATAAATAAATAAAATAAACAAAGAAAAAAGCAGAAGTGGCAAAATATCTACCACATACGTTTCAGTAAGGCAAAGCTGAGTCCTGGAACCCTCTTTTCCTTGTTTGGTAACATGCAGTATAATTCAGCACAAATACAGAAGCACCATGCAGCTGATGTGAAGGGGGGCAAAACACTATTCTATCCTCACATGCTGTTGTCGCAGCACCAATGGTTTGTCACTTACCAAGTTTATCTACACTGAAGCCTTTTGCTGCTGCTAGTTCTGACTGAACAAAGTCGTAATCATATCTGCTGAGGTCCTCGCTGGTACGATCTACAGGTGGGCCAACGTACAGATAGGCATTATTTGACCCCAAAATAATACGGTCCTGAGGGATTAAAGTACAAAATACTTACTGAAAATTTTTCTACTGCACACTTGTTTGTGAAGCAGTCTATATTCACAGCCGGACTAGTATAGTCGAACTATAGGACAAGGGCCAAGAGGATAAACTATGCATAGGAAGTTCTGGTTCAAATCCTACTCCTGCTAATCCACTATTGGCAATATGAGACCTTTCCATTTGAAATAACATTTCCCCCAACCATGTGAATATCAAAGGCTCTGTTGTTCTTTCTATTTCCTGAGGAAGAAGATTGTAAAAAACACTTTGCTCTGAAGTTCTGGTGTGAGATGTCAACTCCCTTCACCTAGGGTATAAACTGCACAGAGCTTTTATTCCAATCCCAGGTCGATTCAGTCCCTGCCATCTCCACTGAATACGATTTCCATTTTGATTTTGTCCGATTTAAATTTTCCCTCTGCAACAAGCATGAGTGATCCTGAGTGACCCTACCTTATCCTGCAATATTTAGGAGTGGAAATAACCCTCAATATTTTCAGAATCAGTTTGAGAAAGCATGAGCTCGATGGTAGAGAAGCCCTGATTGGCCAAGGCTGCCCAAGTGACAAGCTTGCTTTAAAAGGGAAGCTCCTAATTTCTCAGCAGAACTTCTGTC
Organism: Paroedura picta; assembly: GCF_049243985.1. Classification (NCBI taxonomy): domain Eukaryota; kingdom Metazoa; phylum Chordata; class Lepidosauria; order Squamata; family Gekkonidae; genus Paroedura; species Paroedura picta. Next base: position 78,333,020 of record NC_135369.1, on the reverse strand, counting down.
GGCAGAGATTTGTATCTTGGATTTTTTTCTCCCTCCTCTGCTGTCTGCAATTCTCCCCCCCCCTTCAAGAAAACAAAGAAAGATGCTTTGGCTGTGTTTGCCTCCCCCCTCCCCTTCTGAGCCTCCCTAAGCACACGTAGAACACTTTTCTGTTTCAATGGGGGGGGGGGAGGAAGACCCAAGTTCAAATCGATCTGGATTGACAATGGAATAAACAAACAGGATTGACAATGGAATAAACAAATAAGCAGATTCAGTCTAGGTCTTGTCACAGCTGCAGTAGATTGTTTGGCCCGTCTAACTTTATGTTCGATATCTTCAATCAGCCCTTTGTTTGGTGGCCCAGAACTTTCCAGAATATAACTGGTCTCCTGCCCACTCTATTGGTTTGGATCTCTACTATGCAATGAAGCTTTATTAGTAAAAAATCTTTAAACTAAACCTTTTAGGATTTTGGGTCAGCCACCTCTAGGGTCACCTCTCTTAGACTTAGTCTGTTTTACTTATGAGTCATGATTATATTGTATTTTATACTTTCTGTGTAACTTTGGAGTTTGCTACCTTGCTACTATATAAAACAGTTTTTATAAAGAAATTTGAGTTTGCCATCTTTCTGCTCTCTACATCCTAAGGAACCCTAGGGGGATAAATTGAACTAGCCCTGGCTGAGTTGGGTTCTTATAATGGGGATAATGTATGGGCCTATTCTACAGGGGAAGACTGTAAGAATTACACACTGAGCTCTCTAAATGCTACATATAAGCTAAATATTTTCTCCAAAATACTATTGTGTGCCCCAAGTGACAACAGGAGAGGGCTGCATATCATTTAGATATGTACTTTTCAATACTATACTACTAACTGCTATTTATTAATATATTCGGCAACTAGTTTTTAGTAAAGCATTGTGGGGAGTTTGGTTGCTTTTCTCATTGAGAGTCGACAGATTACATAATTATAAAACAAGGCAAAAAGGACCAGAATAACACATACTGTAACAGCACAAAACAAAGTTTGAGTAGCACCTTAAAACCAACAATGTTTATTTCTGGGTATAAGCTTTCCTGTGCATTTCAGATACACTGAAATAGACTTCACCAACTGTTACATAAAGGTAGAGACTTCAATGGGAACTTCAAAGTAGCTGTTTTATTGCAAAGGAATTTCAGAAACAGACTAGAATGGGAGATTAATGAATTACAAATTATTACAATACTCAGGACAATGGACACCTCCCCCACCCCTGCCTTAACAGAGAAATTGGGTTTTTATTCTCACTACACACATTAAGTCACTCAGTTCTTGCATCTGTTTTATTACCTCTTTTATTATCTGTATGCTAATTTGCTATTATTCACAGGTCTTACCAAGTATTTTAATCCAATCATATCTATATTTATCGCTCATGCAATCTGACTCTAATTAGCCATTCATGGCAACTAACCCCTCCCCCACCTATATATTATGGTTGTGTCATGGCCCCGTCTCCAGAGGGTGCCTCTGCACCACTGCCTGAGCTCATTCTGCCAGCTCCCTCGGAGGAAGAAGTGGAGGAGCTGGAGCAAAGCAGCAGGGTGCTGCTTAGAGAGGCAAGTCCCGATAGGTCCCAGCCGGACAAGCACCATGCCCTCTGCACCAGCATTACCTTAGCCTGCAGCAACACCCCTGAACAGCCCAGACTCATCTCCAGAGCGCAGGAGGGAATGCAGGAGGACAATGTTGGCAACACGCAGGCAAAGTGCTCGGCTTAGACTACAGCAACAGGCTAGGTTGGGCTCAGGTGGGGCTCATTCATCGGAGGAAGGCTGAGTGCCAGGTGCACCCACTTGGTGTGACAGCTCAGCTTGTTCTTAAGCACAGCCGAAGTGCTTCCCAGTGTGGCTGCAACTTTGTGCACATGTCCACCTGTTGCCTTGACTGATTTCCTGCTCCCCGACGCTTCGGCGAAGCTCTGCTTGACTGATTCCCGGCTTGACCCTGCTCCACCCGACTAGATTACACTTTGATTGAATGCTCCACAGATTCCCGGCTTGACCTTGGTAAAGATAAACGACAACTCTTTCGGTTCTCCTTTGGACTTCATCCACTAGCAATTCCTAATAAGACCCGGACTGGACTTTTGACTACTCTCTGGTACGCGCTTTGAACTTGCTTGACTTTGTAACCGTGCTTGCCCTTGCACTAACTCTTTGTGTGCCAGGCTAGGGCAGCATAGGTTGGTGAAGTCTTTTTCAAAGTATCTAGAGAAGTGTGCCTGCACACAAAAGCTTATACCCAGAATTAAACTTGGTTGGTCTTGTAGGTGCCGCTGGACCTAAACTTTGTTCTGTTGCTTCAGACCAACATGGCTACCCACCTGAATCTGTAAACAGCACAATAAGGAAAGAAGAAATGAACTGACCAACCATTTCAGATGATTTCCTCTTACAGCTGCATGGGATCTGAAAGACCCAAAAATGTTCTTTCCCAGGTTTGCATTTAAAATGCTGCACTCTTGCATCACAGCAGCCTACACAATGTGCAGCTTTCCAATCAGACTAAAGCTCGCTTTGCATGTCCATCAGAGGCTTGGTCACACTACCTTGGTCAGCAAGAACAGGGGTTTTGTCAAGCTCCTGGCAGGGCCTAATAGATGACAGGAGAACTGTACTCGGCTTAGTGGCTCACATGCTTCATCTATACATTCTAAAGTCAGGAGTTTCTTTAATGATACAGATATCTCTACCCACAATTCCTGCGAGAGCATTAGAAGTTGAACATTTCAAAGTCCAATCTGTTTTTAACACTTTAAAGGTGGAACTGTACCAAAGGACAAAGGACAATGGAGCCTTCGGGGAGGGCGGTATATAAATCTAAATAAATAAATAAAAAGATATACCACTTGGCTTGGACATGGCTTAGATTTCTGTTAGCAGCATAAAACTGTAAACTATTGCTATACATTGAGATTTCTGCAGTAAATTATGAATAAAGAACTCACCAGATGCTGCAGTTTAGTTTTCACAACAATGGGCACACCATTAACTATGACTTTGCAATTAACTTGAGGAGTTATAGAAACTTTGCCACCAGTGTTTGTGATGGTTGCATGCTTCTGCAAAATACTGAAAGAGAGCAAAACAAGCAATTCAAAGCCATGACATTTTCATAAAAGTCATAATACAACTTCTTGCCTATAATTAAATTACTGGGTTTGATTCTAGTAAATAAAGGGAAAGGGGGGGGGATTACTGAGCATGGCATAAGGACCATAAGGAGAAGAAACTGACAGAGAGGGGTCAGAGCTCAGTGTGAAAAGATCTTCTGAAGCAAAAGGTTTAGCACTTAATTTCTGGCATCTCTAGTTGAAGAGTCCCTAGTCAGTCAGTCTGTCAAATTTATCATGTATAGCCAAAGGCCATTGCAAACATAAAGGTAAAGGTATCCCCTGTGCAAGCACTGAGTCATGTCTGAGCCTTGGGGTGATGCCCTCTAGCGTTTTCATGGCAGACTCAATACGGGGTGGTTTGCCAGTGCCTTCCCCAGTCATGACCTTTTACCCCCCAGCAAGCTGGGTACTCATTTTACCAACCTCGGAAGGATGGAAGGCTGAGTCAACCTTGAGCCGGCTGCTGGGATTGAACTCCCAACCTCATGGGCAAACAGCTTCAGACAGCATGTCGCTGCCTTACCACTCTGCGCCACAAGAGGCTCTTATTTCAAACATACAAACAAGCAATCAATCACCTCAACAATTAGAAGAAGAAGAAGAGTTGGTTCTTATATGCTGCTTTTCTCTACCTGAAGGATGCTCAAAGCGGCTTACAGTCGCCTTCCCATTCCTCTCCCCACAGCAGACACCCTGTGAGGTGGGTGAGGCTGAGAGAGCCCTGATATTACTGCTTGGACAGAACAGTTTTATCAGTGCTGTGGCGAGCCCAAGGTCACCCAGCTGGCTGCCTGTGGGGGAGCGCAGAATCGAACCCGGCATGCCAGATTAGAAGTTCACACTCCTAGCTACTACACCAAACTGGGTGTACACTAAAAGAGAGAGCTGCTCAGCTGAGTAGACCATACTGTGTTAGATGAACTAATAGTCTGGTGTCAATGCACATGAAAAGTGTGGTGTTAAGAGCAGTGGCTTCTAAACCAGCAAGCCAATTTGATTTCTCGCTCCTCCACATGCAGCCAGTTGGGTGACCTTGGGCCCATCACAGCCTCCAGATAGAGCTGTTCTGACCAAGCAGTCCTGTCAGGTCTCTCAGCCTCACCTACCTCACAGGGTGCCTGTTGTGGGGAGAGGAAGGGAAGGCAATTGTAAGTTGCTTTGAGCCTCCATGGGGAACTGAAAATCAAGGTATACAAACCAACTCTCCTTCTTCTATGATGGTGAACAGATGGAATTTAAAGTTTCTATATGTTCACCATGCAAAGTTTGTTGATGTCATGAAATAATTAAAAGTTAATTAAAAGCAACTAGTCTCATTTAATTATTTTGTTTTACAATGGGGAAAGTGTCTGCCATTAATTATTAACCTTGACATTTTTATTTGTGAAGTACAACTGAACTCAAAGAACGTACTCGCATTTTTAGCAAAAATTATCACACTGCATAATTTGGATGTTATGACAGTTTACTAATTTGCTAATTTACTTTTTCCTTATGCCTACACACTTATGGTCTTTGTTTCATTATCCGAGGAAGAGTGCATGCACTCAAAAGCTCACACCTTGAATGAATCTTTGTTGGTCTTAAAGTTGCTATGCAATATTTGCTATAATATTGCATTAAGACATTATGATAAACTGCAGTTTTTACACTGTAGTCCAAATGCTGGCTTGCCAACACATTTAGATTCTAAAGCATGGTTTGTATCTGGCTCATTAGCTTGGGCTAGATTGAGATTAATTATGATTTCTTAATATGTTTGAATCCAGAAATCTTTTTGATTGATAAGCAATGCCCTGCCAGCCACCAAACTCTGGCAGCATTTGGTTACAAGCTCTCTCGGGAGACTTTCCTACTCTGTGTGCCTCCAAGTTACCACACAGCCCATGCATGAGAACAAAGGTCACAAAAGTAGGCTTACCCCAAACCTCTGAGGGTTATTGCATTTGAGGATGACTGACCAATATCAGAAGAACCTGAAAGAAAAAGTTTCCATTTTACCCTTGACAGGCTGTAAAGATAGCTGCTAAGCACAGCTTCCAATGAGTGCTGCTATGTGCCTTCTAAAACTATCTATGCTGACCCCAATTTACTGCAGCCTGTCATCCAGGCAATCTGCGAGAGATAAGACAACAGAACCACCACATGGTTTGCAGTAAATATGTCCAGTTATTTAAGATCAAGCAAAACAAAATCTGAATAGTTGTTTCCAACACTTAAACTAGCAAGCAGCTAGTAATATCAGGGCTCTTTCAGCCTCACCTACTTTACAGGGTGTCTGTTGTGGGGAGAGGAAAGGGAAGGCGACCGTAAGCCGCTTTGAGACTCCTTCAGGTAGAGAAAAGCGGCATATAAGAACCACCTCTTCTTTACTTTACAGTAAAATGCGCACTTTGACATGAAGGTGCTTAAAGCCATCCTTGGATAGTTTTAAAAGACTACTTTCAGAAGAATGGATGGCTCCCCTTCAGATTCAGAGTGGAAGAGAACCATTTTAAAATAGAATGTACAAACTGGTTGATGTAATTTTTCATTCACTTCCCAGACTCCAGATCATCAACAGATTTGCCTGCAAAAATGTCCTTTGTTGTCTATGCATAAAAGACCACTTATTTCCTAAATCCTCAACCAAAACAAAATAATTCCTTCTAGGATATCTTTGCTATGATGGAAAACAAGCTTTCTCCCGCAAGGTCACTATAACATTCACATAAATGCACACCTGTTGCACCTTTGTTGTCTTTGCACCCACAGAAATGCTTTGAGTTGGATTCTACAAGGTGCTGATAGAAGAAAAATCGTCCACTGTAATTGCCCATGTTGTGTGGTCTCTCTCCCCACTATATTGCTTTTTTGGTGTCTAAAGGGAGCTGTGAGATAAGGGAAAGATTGAAAAGATCTACTTCCACAAGGGCTGTATACTGGTGGTGTCCAGCCCATAGATTGCAAATTTCTTACAATGGGGACTTGCCCTTTATATTACACTGAAAGTACCATGTGTGATTATTAATATGTACTATTTAATGCCTAGTGATGACTATTGTTGTGGAAACGTATCAACTGGCGTGCTTGATGTAATGGAAAACTGGAAGTGATGTCTGTCCTCCCCCCCCCCCCCCCGCCCCAGGGAGCGGGCCACTAGATAGTGGGGCTGAGCACTGCTTGCTGTGCTGCCTCCACCACCTATCCTCCGTGTCCAGTTCCGTCATGAGGAATGCAAGGCCAGCCTCGGGAGACAGGTGGCAGGGGCACAGGTAAGCTGGGCTCAGTGCCAGGCCTCAGCAGCTGCCACCCATCTTCTTTGGCCAGCCCCACCCTCAGGAGCATGGGGCCTGCAGTGGGAGATGGGCAGCAAAGGCAGCACAGTGAGAGGAGCTCAGTGCCAGACCTTGCCAGCCTCCACCATGCCCATTCCTCCTGCAACTGTGTAAGACAGGCGGTGGCGGCTGGCAAGGCCCGGCACTGAGTTCTGCTCAGTGTGGCACCACTGCTGGTCCCACCCTCAGAGAGTCAGGCTCAGCTCTGGGTCTTGCCAGATGCCGCCACCTATCTTCCACAGCTGGCCCCGCTCTCAGGTGAGCGGGGCCAGCAGCAAGTGATGGGCAGCAGCAGGGGCAGCGCAGTGATCAGGGCTCAGCACCAGGCCTTGCCAGCCACAATTATGTCCTTTCCGAGCTTTCTACCAGCTTCTCAATGGTCAGACTGCCAGAAGAAGCGATGCCGGAGCTGTGGCAGCAGGGCAAAGACGCCTCCTCATTCCTGAAGTCCTGCTTCTCCCTGAAGTCTTACTGATTAGAAGTGGGAGGGGGGTTGAAAGGACAGCAGCTGTAGATCTCACAGCAGGGAGAGAAAGTGAGAGGGGGAAGCTACCTGTGAAGGGATGCTTTGGGGGAAAAGGGGGGGGATGAGAAGAGGGGGAAGATTATCTGAGAATGGGTGGGGGGGAGAAAGGGGTGAGAGATGATTGCCAGAGAAGGTTCAGTGGGAGACAGAGGAATGGTGGGAGAGAGAGCAGTTCGCCCGTTGCCATGGTGCCCATTATGTGGAATGTGTTTCCACATAATGGGCAAAAATCCGTTCCCGCATGGTTTTTTAAATGTACTATCATATAATCAACTGCTGTGCCTAAAAGAGCAATATATATGCAGCCCTTAAACAAAACATACCATCTTGAATGACATATTTCAGCACGCCTGAAAGTTGAGGGTCTTCATTGATGTTCACAAGATAAGGAAATGTTTCCACCATCCTTCCCTCCTGTGGAAGAATTCATTAAAACTCTTTTGGTACACTGCCAAGTCAAAAATATAGCCACAATATGAAACTATTTTTGCCCAAAGATTCAGGAAAAGAGGTTTCATCTGTTGTCAGAATTTGAAAATTGGTAGGTATTTTCACTAAAGGTTTGGCAGATTTTAAAATCAGAGGATAGATTTGGGACCAAGCTATTTTTGTAGCTAGATTTTCCTGTGCAGAACATTCTGAAAGTGTGCAGAATGGGTCCTAGTCTTATGAATATTTTTCTTAGCCTGCCACTAATTCAAAATGGGGAGGCTCTTTAAAACTCTCATCCTCCTTAACCTTAAGAGTCTTTTTTTTTCTTTTGAGACAATAAGTGTTGGGAAAACAACTAAAGAGTTGATGAGGGCATGGTAAATCCACTCTGATTGTGAATGAATGAATCTTGGGCAAACATCCAGTCCAAGATTTTATATTGCTAAAATAAACATGCTCTCATGCATTTCAGTAGGAGAGGAAGTTCTATACACAGAGCTGCTCTATTAATTTAACAATGAAAAATTAAGTAGCTCCAGGAATACATTATTTCAATCTAGGAAAGGCATGATTGTCATTGAATATCATCTCAAGAACATGAGAATTGCCTTGCAGGGCCACACTGAATGTCCTGCAGATTGCTGCCTCAATGAAGAAGAAGAAGAAGAAGAAGAGTTGGTTCTTATATGCCGCTTTTCCCTACCCGAAGGAGGCTCAAAGCGGCTTACAGTCGCCTTCCCATTCCTCTCCCCACAACAGACACCCTGTGGGGTGGGTGAGGCTGAGAGAGCGCTGATATCACTGCCCGGTCAGAACAATTTTTATCAGCGCCGTGGCGAGCCCAAGGTCACCCAGCTGGTTGCATGTGGGGGAGCGCAGAATCGAACCTGGCATGCCAGATTAGAAGTCCACACTCCTAACCACTACACCAAACTGGCTCTCAGGGCTCAGACCACTCAAAGGCCCCTGGGAAAACTTGAAAGCAGGGCACGGTAGAGCTGTTCCTTCAGCATCTAGAGCAGCCTTTCTCAACCTTTTTACCATTGAGAAACCCCTGAAACATTCTTCAGACTTCTAGAAACCCCAGAAGTGATACGATTGTGCAGAATATGGTTGGGGTGCATGGCTGTGTACACGCCCATCTGGGGTCCCTCTTGGCCATTTTGAAGGTGGGTGGATCACTATGTCCATATATGCTGATATCACCTGATAAATGTTTGACAAATTTTAAAAATATATGAAAAATTAATTAACTCCCACCATTTTTGGATAGCCTTCCAGGGCTGTCTAGAAACATGATTCTATGATTCTATATGATTCTATGATACCCCAGCTTTTATGACAGAGCTTAAACAGTTCCGCAGGCCCTGCAAAAAGGAGCTCTTCCACCAGACATTTGGTTGAGACCAGACATAATCAACAGCGACTGAAGGGCCCCTGCTGCCCCCCCCCCGTCCCCCCTCAGAACTCCACCAATACACTCTGGACCTGTTGCACTGTTGCATAGTTTATATTGTTTATACTGTTATATTGTTATATGCTTACAACTATTAGTTATTATTATTGTATGGTTACTTACATGTTATAGACTGTTTCATGTACTGTTCTTATGTTCTTATGTAAACTGCCCTGAGCCTCCAGGGAGGGTGGTATATAAATATAATAAATAAAAATAAAATAAAATGAAATGAAATGAAATGAAACCCTGGCTGAGAAAGCCTGATCTAGAGCTTAGCACCTGAGTCACTGCAGCATACTGCTGTTCCCATTCTTTCCGGGCTTCTTCCAGCCGATATTCCCATGTCGCTTGAATGGCCTGAATTCGCAGTTCATTTTCAGCGAGCAAACAACGAAGCTCTTCTGGTAAAAATGAGAAAATTTCATTATATGGAAAAAAAATAGATTAGCGACATTCTTCACAAATTGTTCTTAAATAGGTTAGATGTATTGACTTTAACACTTGCTCACATTCTAAAGCAGTGGTTCTCAACCTTGGGGTCACGACCCCATTTGGGGTCACTTGGCCTCTTCTGGGGGGTTTTTAAGTTGGTTGCCGCCAATGCGTTGGCAGCCGGCCACAAGCGGCGACGAGGGGATGCGTGAGCAGGAAGCAGTGGCAGGCGTCAGCAGGGTTAGAGACAGCAGCGTGCAGCAAGCAGCGGCAGCAGGTGATGGAGGTGGCCAGCAGAGGAGGAGCCATGGCAATGGATGCCTCCACGCCACCCTGACTGTTGTGAGCCTGTGCGTGCTGCCCGCTTCCATTGCCTGCTCGCCTACCTCAAGGTGATAGCGGCTGGAAGCAGTGGTACGCAGCAGCAGGCAATGGCAGCAGGCGGCAGGTAACGATGGCGGCTGGAGGTGGTGGAGGAACCATGGCACACGTGCACACGCCACTGTCGCTCCTGCTGTAGGGGTTGCGGAATGGTGGTGGTGGCCAGAGCAGCAGCAGCATGGCTCTGGCCTCTGCGCCGCCTCAGAGCTTACTGAGGCGGCACGGAGGAGTCCAGCATCACAAGAGCGGTGGTGGCCAAGGTGGCAGCATGGTGCTGGCCTCCTCTGCACTGCCTCGGTGAGTTCTGTGGCGGAGTGGAGGAAACCAGCACCATGATGCTGCCGCAACCCCCCCCCCCCAGAAAGGCCGAACGAACCCTAAAGGGGTCGTGACCCCCAGGTTGAGAACTGCTGGTCTAGGAGAAGCCTTAGAGTTCAGAAGCCCACAGCCATCACCTCCCAGCCGCAAAGGTGGGGTTTGCAAACAGACCTTGCTCAATGAACAACAGACCAGACAAAAGACCCAAAGGGATTCAGACAAAAGTACTACTCCCAAGCTGGCTACAAGTATCAAACTCTGTCCTCTCACAAAGCAACCTCAGTTAATGCTCCTCAGGAGTTGAGCAGTTTAGGGAAAAAACCCCACTCACCATTCTAGCAGCTCTCTCCTGGGAATTTTCTCCTAGCCCAGCTGGCTCAGTTTATTATAGTTGTATTGTATTGAACTCTTCTGGGAAAATCACCTAGTTCTTTTATGTGAGCAAACTTTTCCCACCCCAGGAGATTTCATGTGCCTTACTATGCTCTTCTCTCTGTTCACTCTGTTCTTTTTCCATTAATAAACTTTCTAATAATCCTTTAACATGCACCTTGTATCAGATCAGATCAGAATACTTTGATTGGCATAAAATTGCAAAGCATAAAATGAAAATTTCAAACAGTTCCAGATGTAGATTCCATCGTAAAAAGATTTTCATTTAAAATAGCCAGCAAAAACTTAGCTAGTCTTACAATAATTGCTGAGTCCCTCACATTCAGTATCATTTTAATCCAATGTTTCTCATCAACACAGCTGAATTTCTTCAGATAGTTAGCTAAAGGGTGATGGTATACATCAAACTTAAGGGTAAAGGTAAAGGTATCCCCTGTGCAAGCACCGAGTCATGTCTGACGCCCTCCAGCGTTTTCATGGCAGACTCAATACGGGGTGGTTTGCCAGTGCCTTCTCCAGTCATGACCGTTTACCCCCCAGCAAGCTGGGTACTCATTTTACCGACCTCGGAAGGATGGAAGGCTGAGTCAACCTTGAGCCGGCTGCTGGGATCGAACTCCCAGCCTCATGGGCAAAGCTTTCAGACGGCTGCCTTACCACTCTGCGCCACAAGAGGCTCTTAAACTTAGGACACACCAAAACTTAGGACACACCAAAAGCATGTGGTACAGTGTGTCGGGGACAGTACATCCATGCAAACAGTATCTCTCCTGAGGAGGGATCTTCAAAAATCTACCTCGGGTGAAATTTGAGGGAAAGATGTTTAAGTGAGCTACTAGAAATGCTCTTCTTAAGGGGTGTGTCTCCAAAATGTGGAGATACATGGGCATGGATTTATATCTTGAAGGAATATCCCAGAAACTGGGAGAACATACACTGTTATTAGAGGAGCCTAAAACCTGAGTATCCTGATCTTCTAGTCTCTGTGATATTGATTTTAGTATGACTGTTTCCTCTTGCATACTAAGGGTTGATATGTGCAGACCCATAATTTGAAGTTTCTTTGATGTTTTACTTAACCATTTGAGAGAATAAGGCTCACTCAAAAAGTTAATTAACAAACTACCTGGTTGAGCATGAAAATGAATTTTTAACCAATATTTAAAGGACTGAAACCAAGCCCTGGCTTCTAGACTCTGTTGGCACAGTGTATGATTTGCCACACAGTTTGGGACTCCTAATAGATTTCTGAAAAAGGAAGATTGGAAGTTTTCTTATTTATTATTAAACACATCCATCCGTATTGGGATTCCATAAAGAATATGAGGAATTATTTTAGCATTGTAGAGTTTAATAGCTGCTAGCTGGTTTTAGTTGCCTTTTTGATGGTAAAACTTAGCTAAAAGGGATAACTGGCCTTTTGTATCCCAGAAAGACAAAAACACTGCAGGAGCTCTAAGGAGCCTATTTGGATGAACAGAGAACTCCACGTGGAACTAAGAAAGAAAAGGAAAATGTTCAGGAAATGGAGAGTAGGACAGAGCTCTAAAGAAGAGTACCTACAGGTTACTAGGCACTGTAGCTCGATCGTCAGAAAGGCCAAAGCTGAGAGTGAGCTAAGATTGGCCAGGGAAGCCCACTGTAACAAGAAAAGATTTTTCAGTTATGTGAGGAGCAAACGTAAAGTACAGGAGGCAATAGGCCCACTGTTGGGTGCGGATGGACAAACTCTAACGAAAGATGCAGAGAAAGCAGAAAGGCTCAGCGCCTATTTTACATCTGTTTTTCCCCCACAGGTCAAAGGGTTTAGGCACATCTAGAGATGGCAGTAGCCAAGAGATAGTGTCTGGGTGGCAGGTTGACATGGACAGAGAGATTGTCAAGAGGCATTTAGCTGCACTGGATGAGTTCAAATCCCCTGGGTCGGATGAAATGCACCCGAGAGTGCTCAAAGAACTTTCTGGAGAACTTGCACAACCCTTGTCCATCATCTTCGGGACCTCTTTAAGGACTGGAGATGTCCCGATGGACTGGAAGAGAGCAAACATTATTCCGATCTTCAAAAAAGGGAGGAAGGATGACCCAGGAAACTACAGACCAGTGAGTCTGATCTCTGTTGTGGGGAAGATAATGGAGCAGATATTAAAGGGAGTGATCTGCAAACATCTGGAGGACAATTTGGTGATCCAAGGAAGTCAGCATGGATTTGTCTCTAACGGGTCCTATCAGACCAACCTGGTTTCCTTTTTTGACCAAGTAACAGGTTTGCTGGATCGTGGAAATTCAGTTGATGTCATTTACTTGGATTTTAGTAAAGCTTTTGATAAGGTTCCCCATGATGTTCTGATGGATAAATTGAAGGACTGCAATCTGGATTTTCAGATAGTTAGGTGGATAGGGAATTGGTTAGAGAAACGCACTCAAAGAGTTGTTGTCAATGGTGTTTCATCAGACTGGAGGGAGGTGTGTAGCGGGGTACCTTAGGGATTGGGGATCGGTCCAGTACTTTTTAACATATTTATTAATGATCTAGATCTAGATGAGGGGATGGAGGGACTACTCAAGTTTGCAGATGACACCAAACAGGCTGCCTAAGGAGGTGGTGAGCTGCCCCTCACTGGCAGTCTTCAAGCAAAGGTGGGATACACACTTTTCTTGGATGCTTTAGGATTCGTTGGGCTGATCCTGCGTTGAGCAAGGGGTTGGACTAGATGGCCTGTATGGCCCCTTCCAACTCTATGATTCTATGATTATTTTTTCTCTATGGTTTGCCCAACTGTTATTATCCAGAAAAACTTATAGCAGGTCTTTGTGAATACCATGATCTTTGTTTTTTCAAAATTTATTTTTAGTTGATTGTCACTGCAGTAATCTGTAAATGACCGGAGATAGTGTACAAGGCCAACTCAAGTTCTAGATAAGATTACTGTGTCATCCGTGTATAAAAGAAGTGGAGTGGGTCTTTTGCCAAGAAAGGGGGGATGACCATTAACTTTGTCAAAATATAAGGGTAAGTCATTTAAGAAAAGGTTAAATAACTGAGGAGCAAGGATACAGCCTTGTTTAACTCCTGTGTTTATTTGGATTTTTATTTCTGTGACTTTGCACTTTGCATAATTTCCAGGACGTGGAGAAGACTACTGAATGGTATGTGAGGCCTTCTAATCCAGTTCATATCTATTTTACAATTTTTCCTTTGTAATACATACTTGTTTCATCTGCCACTCTTTTACCAGAATTTCGAAGACTTGACAACCTGGACAACAAGTTACAGTTTTCTGCCTTCAGTTCCTTTATCAGTTTCTCAGTTGGACTTGCATTTATCACTGCTTTGTTCTTTATCTTTTTCGTTCTTTCAAGATGGAAAGAAATAGAGAAAAGGCCACACTTTCAGAAATTAGAAGGATCCAAAACAAGAAGTCTTATCTACAGAACTCAAGGCTGCTTACAATGTAATGATTACACAATGGCTCAGTAGTTGGTTGATGGTATTGAAGGCCATTGAGAGATCCTGGAAAACTAGCAGGGTCACACTCTCCCTGTCTAGCTCTCAGCAGAGGTTATCAACAAAGGTGACCAAGCAGTCTATGCTTCAAATCCAAACCTAAAGCCTGATGGAAATGTGTCCACAAAATCAGTGTCTTTCAAGAGCCTCTGCTGGTACACGACCACTCACTAAAGGACCTTTCCCAAAAATGGAAGACTGGAGCCTGGCTGGAAGTTCCCTAAGATGATAGTGGTTAGGAAGGGTTTTTCAGAGCAGGTCTAATCATTGCCTCCTTGATCATGAACAGTATAACTTCCACTCTTAAGGAAGTATTTCCACCTCCTTTATCCACTTGGTCAGCCCCCCTCTAGCAGCTTTTATTAGCCAGGAAGGGCAGGATCAAGGACACAGGTAGCAGGCCTCTCCAAGGATCCTATCCACATCCTTGAGTGCCACAAGCTGAAAATATCCATAGAAATTGGACAAGCAGATGCCAAAAGTATATAATCAGAATATATTGCTTGTTTCCTTTGAAAGGATAATGAACAGCACTCGCTTAGCTTTCTGTAGACTGAGAGAAAAAGCCAATTCCCTAAGATGGTTTGTTTCCCTCAGTATTTCACTTTGTTAAGAAATTGTCAGGATACACCATAGTGATTGCCAGAAAACAATGATACTACAGATTGGTATAATTGCAAGCTAAACTTTGACTGCTTCCATATGAGGAAGATGCTCTGGCTGCTTCCATTGCTGCTGCAAACGCAGCAGCTTGCAAGCTTACAACAGAGCTTCTACAGCACACTTCCTCTGTCTTTCCCCTTCCATACATCTTCTGCAGCAACTCTGTATTGGTTCCCAAGAACTTGAGTGTCGTGGCTGACACGGTCAGATGGTAGCTGTGTAGATCTGCTGTAGAACATCTTGATTTGAGTCCAGTAGCATTTTAGAGTCCAGCAAGATTTTGAGAGTGTAAGCTTTTGAGAGTCAAAGATCTCTTACACCCAGAAAAATGTGTTGGTCTTTAAAGTGCTACTGGACTCAATACCCCCCCCCCCCATACACACATATACTTTTGGTGCTTCTCTTCTCCCATTTGCTATAGTGTTATAAACGTTCTATTAAAATTTGAAATAGTGAAGTAGCAATTGGTCAGGTTAGTGCCGGAGCACAGTATTGACATAAACATAATAGCACACCAGCCATCATGCAGCTTCTCCTTCCCATCCCTTCCCTGCAAAGTGGGACAAAAATGGTTTCTTCTGATTTCACTGTACAATAATACTGGGAACACAAGGAATTTAAGATTGAACTGGAAACAGACAAAGGGCAATAGATGGTAATTGCTTTTGTGGTACAGCAGAATATCTGAGGTTTTTTTTAAGGCTGCCAAAAATCCTGCAGCAGCCTGGCTGGAGAAAACTGTTGTGGGAAAGGCGCCTAAAGAGGCACTGATGTGTCAGTGGAGAATGGTGGTGATGAGTGGCGAAGCCACCAGGGTTATTAGAATCTCCACGTTCTTGGATACAAATGCTTTGTGCCTTAGGATACACATCTGAATGTTCCCTGACTTATTCCACTTGCATGCTCTCCTCTTTGGATTAATTGCATACCAGTGTCTCTCTTAACCCCCTTTAAATATTACTGTTATCTAAAGTACTTTTAGATTAACTTGACTTGGAAAAAGGAATTCTCTGATTTAATTAAGGACTTAAAACCTTATCCTTGCTAATACCTGAGGGAATCTAAATGTTTGCAACTATTTTTAGGTAACTATAGAAGAGTTGGGTTTTTTAAACCTCACTTCTCTCTACCTTAAGGAGTCTCAAAGCAGCATACAATCCCTTCCCTTCCTCTCCCCATAACAGACACCTCGTGAAGTAGGTGGCTCTGAGAGAGCCCTGAGAGAACTGTGACAGGCCCAAGATCACCAGCAGGCTCTATCTGGAAATGTGGAGAATCAAACTCGGTTCTCCAGCTTAGAGTCTGCCACTCTTAACCACTACACCACACTGGCTCTCATGAGACAGTTTATGTGAAAGAAAGTTACAATTTATCCTTATTTAGCAGTCTACTTTGCAATCCATTTCAACCACTCGTCTAACAAGATACGAAAATGATATACCTCTCAGCATATCGCAAAGTAGATAATGTTTCTTCGTAACAGATGTCTGCTGGACTAATAGATGCAATCTGTAAATATGTATAGAGGATTAGGGCAGGTGAGTCTTCATTCTAGTTAGTTACGGGCTTATTAATAGAATAAGGATTGGTAACTGGCAGCCCCTCCCAGCACTAACTTCAGTGGTCCCAAACCTTCTGAAACTTGTAGGCATTTTTGGAATGTTGAGAGGCATTGGTAAATGTCACACTAAAATGACATTTTCAGGAAGCAAAGCCAAAACCAAAATAGCTGTCGTAAGAGATGGAGCTAAATAAAATACCTCCCTCTCCTTGCTTTGTAAAAGAAATGCATGATAAACATATGAAGCTGCCTTATTCAGAGTCCAGGCATTGGTATTTCAAAGGTAGCATTATCTGTACTTGGGTTGATAGTGTTAGCAGTCAAGCCTGTTCTCCCACATCCCTCCATATGTCACCCCAATTAATACCTTTAGTGCAGGACACTGCTTAGGTCAAAATGGGTGCCAGTCAGGCAGAGGATTGGGAAAGCAGTTTTGAAGGCATGAGTTAGAGTAGCTGACTGGCTACTTCCCCCAAGTTGCCTTGGGGAGCTGCAGGACTCAGAACAACAAGGGCCATTCCGCACCAGGATCTATGTAGCAAATTGGTTGCGGAATGAAAAAACGCCATTTTAAATAGTGGAATTCGTCGTTATGCATACCTGCCTTTGTAGTGGAATCCAGTTGCGTTTCTATCGTTTCACACAGGTTTCGGGTCTCGGCAAAAATCGCTAGCCAGGAAGCGATATTGCCAAGCTTTGTCCCGCCCCTGGCTGTCAATCAAACAAGCAGCCAATGGGCGGCCGTTATCATGCTCCCGAAAAGCCCCTTTCCCTTTAAGGAAGGTTTAAAAAAAAAAAAACAGGTTCCAACGAATCTGCGTTGATTCGTTGCAACGGAGAGACCCATCTAGCTAGCAGGTGGTGTTTGAGCTGCCGTTTCATCGTTGCCACGCTCCCCCCGAGCAAAAAAAAAATACCCCCCCCCCGCCCGGCCGCGATTTTTGGCCGAAAATAGAGTGAAAAATAAAGGGAAAATAAACCAGCAAATGGGGCTGTGTGGTGCTTGGTGACTTTAAACAGCTCTGGGGAGGGACTGCAGCTGGGGAAGCCTCGCTGGGTAAACAAAGGCTCGCCGGTGTGTTGATCTCCGCTCACTCCGAGAAAAAAAAATGGCGATCGCTTCGCTGGAAGATCAGAGGAGGGAGGGAGGGACTTTGCAGAAACCGCAACAACGGTAACGCACAGAACTTTCCCGCTAGTGTTGCAGATTGGTTGCAAGAGTGTAGCGCGTTCCGGAGGGTGAATCCACTTTTTGGGATTTCCCTGAAAGCGCTACAACGAAGCGCTTTTTGCGGATCAGTTTCAGGAGTGTTGCAGATTGTCAACGACATTGTGCATAACAGCAAATCAGTAGCGATTTCAATTTGCAACCATTGTGCAATTTTGAACGAGTGCGGAATGGCCCCAAGAATAATCCCTTTAGCACCCAAGCCTTATTTCTCCTTCATCCATTACCCTTGATTAATCAGCAAGATTTTTCTAGGACTTTCTATGTTGTTCTAATGCGTCAACATGAAGCAGAGCAATATACACTATGCTAGATATGGCTTCAGAACTAGGAAGCACACTTCTGTCACAAAAAACTTTTTAGTGTGAAATTTCAAAAATCTATAGGAGTCTTTCTGGATGCTCTGTATTTTTATATTCATTCATTTCTCTCCCACTCAACCTCTAGGTTTTTACCTATTAAGAATACCCAATCACAGCAACCAAACCAATGGGAAGACAGAATTAATAGGCACTGCTGCTATAAATTTTATATTAAAAAACAATTATATAGAATGCATGATTTCTACACACCAGAAAAAATTTGCTTGACAGTTTTACCATAATAGTTCTGCTGTTTCCTCCCAAAGCAGACTGCAAGAGTTTTGTCAGAACTGAATCCCTATACGGGACATGCAAGACTTTCTTCCCCACAGCAGCCTCAGCCAAAGCACTAGAAGAGGGGGGAATGATAGGGAAAGTAAGCTGGACAAGAGATATCCTTGAATTCAATATGTCTCTAAATCACAGCTCACTAAGATTTATCTGTTGGGCATGGAGAGATATTATTGATATTGAGTTCAGAAGCTGCCACTTGAAAGGCAGAGGTGGATTCTTTGGCAAGTCCTTCTTAAAGTGGTCAATCTTTAAAGGTTCAGAAGAAAATGTGTCATCTGTTGTGACAGTCATGACCATATATGGCCCCCAATACTTTAGATTTAGAGAATTTCTTTAAGAGCATGTGTGAATGCTATTTGACAGTCTACAGGTTAACATGTGCCTGCAGGACCCCTAGAGTCATGTTTGGAGATGCCAATAGCCATGGGCAGATTTGTTCCACATTTAGTTTTAATTCAGACACTTTGATTAAAAGTAATCCATTTAAATCAGGCCAGGATATGAAATTTGAGAGCTTTTTATTATTTGAAAGCATTGTTTGAAATGGTAGATGTGATTTTCAATTGTTAGTAGCATCCTGTTGGAATACTGTTGCATTTAAAAAGAAGTAAAATCTCCCATCTATTGCACTGTCTGAACAAGATTAAAGTAACTGAATTCTTTACTAACCTGCTGTATTATAAGATAAGGCTACAGGTATTATACATATTTCAACAAGTTTATTGAAAGATGTTGGAACAGTAAACATCAAGAAAGATTCTCACCTACTGTACATTTTAAGGTTTTATAGTTCTGTTCTTCTTTTCTTATACTGCCTTAAGTATTATTAAATATTAAGTATCTTAGGATTTGATTTCCTTTGAACATATGCTGGTGTACCTAAATAAATCAAGCAGGAACACATTGTAATACCCCAAATATGTATAGATCACTTGGCCAAAATGTCATTTTACCTGATAACATTTCCTAAGGTGGTCAAACTCAGATTTACACGTGATCCTTCCCTCAATCTGTCTCCTTCTGATCGTGAAGATTTTTGTCTCTCACTTCCTGCTAAATCCACCAAATTTATAATGGATTGTTTTGTGATATCTTCTTTTAGAAAAATCTGCAAGTAATAACATGAGGAAAGCAAAACAAAAGGAACACATTTGTAACTTAAACTTTGCAAGCTCTGCTTGTGAATTTTTCATACTCTTCAGCATGCATGGGATCTGTATTCATCATTTCTAGCAAACATATAGCATGTTGATTGTAAATGAACAAGGCATTGGTGAAAAAATGTGGGCATCTATGCATGTACAGAAAAAAAACCTGCACTAGTTCACACATGAAAATAAACTGCAACCCACAATCAAAACATATCAAATCAAATCTCAAATTGCAATCCTAGTACAATAAAGGACTCTACTGCAATACTCAGCCAGAGGACAGTAGAGCCCTGCAGGACCTTTGACTGTTCTGCAGGGCTTGCATGACAGCTGTTCCACCAGGTCTATGGCTGAGGCCAAAAGTAACATCCAATTCCTCTGGCCTCTCTGCCTGACTCCAACCAAGCTGAGACGCTACACTTGAGTTTTGAATGATCCCCTCCCTCTCAATCCCATTGAGACAATGCTACAGTTGATTTTAATAATATTTATTGTTAATTTATGATTTTAGGGTATAACATTTTAATGTGTTTAATATTATAGTATTAATTTGAATTAATTTTAACTACTATAGAGGGATTGCATTTGGACTGCAAAATGTAATCCACCCTGAATTCCCAAAGATAGGGCAGAATATAAATAAGATAATAAATAAATTTACAACATTGTTTTGTACTTCCAGGAATCCTCTATTCACTTTTAGAAAGACAGTTTCCCCCTTCCCGTTCTTATCTTTGCTATATGGATTGTTGCAGGGGTTTGTGTGTCCAAGCCACTGATGGTCAGCCAGTTTGATAAATGTCCCACAAATCATGCTCAGATTATGCAATAATAAACATTTATTCTCAACTGTACACTTACAGACCTTGTGCAGAGCTATATGAATTTTCTCTAGTCTATAGCAGGGGTCCCCAACCTGAGGCCTGCAAGCCATATGTGGCCCCCGACCTCTTTCTGTGTGGCCCTCCAACCTGCTTTTCTTCTGCTATCACCCTCATAGCATTTTCCCTCAGACCCATGCTGTTCTTCCTCCCTCAAGAGGCGCCATCTACTGTTGTTCATCCTCCTGGGCTCTGGACTATGTCCAGCTGTTATCAGCAACTGTTTGTATTCTAGGGCACAGAAAGACCAGCATCAGTCCTGCGAGTCTGGAAAGTGCGGGAAGGTCTAAATAAAGAATATTTACAGCCTGGAACTGTAAATTGTGAGCAAGTAAATGGCTGGAGAGACATAGGAACTGAAGTGATTTTTCTCAAGCTTGGCCTGGTAAAAATCAATGTTTGCTAGGAAGGTTCTATGAAATCAAAGGCATAGGTGGCTGGAATTTCGAGTTGAGTTAGTTTTACAGGAACATAGACAGTGAGACTTTGGGGGAACTAGGTGTTCCACTTGGCAACTAGGCAACGACTTGGCCTTGTGGACAACAAGAACTGCAGTTGCCTCAGGCTTCAGAAGGGCAGACATTAGCAACCAAGCTGTACTGTACTAGCTGAATGGTGTCTATGGCCACATGCATTCCTTTTGAAGGGGAGCATGTGGGGGGGAAGGTTTTCTATCAGCCTAACAGCCTGGAGATGAGCTGTACTTCCAGGGGATCCTCAGACCCCACCTGGAGGCTGGCATACCTAAATCTCAGTGGGGTACAATGCTAAAGAGTCCCCCCTCCAAAGCAGCCATTTTTGCCTGGGGAGCAGATCTTTATAGTCTGGAGATGAGGAGCAATTCCAGGAGATCTCCAGGCCCCACCTGGAGGGTATAATGCCTCCAGATCAAGAAAACATTGTAGAGAAGCAGTAAGGTTGCCGGATAGGTGTAGGTTCGTGTTCTGGAATTCCACATTTCCTAGGTGTGCTTGACCCTGAATCAGGACTGCTGTGCACAGAGAGACCTCCTTTTAGGGTTGCCACCTTCCAAGTGAGGCACTAAACCCACACCAAACTATGAGCTAGCACCTGTTGCATTACAGCACACAACAGGCTTTACTACTAGTAAATAAATAAAACGTAGGTAGTTTCACAACTTCTTGCTGCATGTGCCCATAGGCTGGACAGCCTAGTCAAAGTACAATAAAACAGTTGGCTCACATAGTGTGAGCATCACACAGAATCCAGGACATTCAGATTCTAATTCTCTACATGTAATCGTCAAAGGTTGCAAAGCAGACACCACTTCGGCATCTTGGTACTCTACCTGTTTGAACTGGAGGGTGATGACCATGTGAGATCGACTACTGGTGGCATTCATACTGGTGGATGCAGTGGTCCTTATTTTGGTCCCTTGTTCCATCAACCTCTCAATTTGTGCATAACTGTCGCAAGGCACCAGTTTCAAACCATCCACATAGAAGCCTTGCTGCTGGTCTTCTCTGACCTTGAGTCCACCTGGTTTCTTAACTTTAGATAGCAAATCTATTACCTTGAATTGAAGATAAAGTGGGAAATAAGGAAAAGTTATCAACTAGGTTTAGACATTTACTGGTAGATATATTTGGGATTAAATTGCAGAAGAGCCTCACAATAGTGTATTTTAAGAACCATTTGCTGTGGTGAGTTTTCATCCTTTGTAACTACAGTAGTGTTACCACAGTGCTCAAGCAGCCATCATTTAATACAAAGGGACTTTTAATTTTGGTATACATAACTTGTACATAAGCACATTTTATTTTTAATAATAATGGATAGAACTGGATGGCTAGAAATGTAGGAAATTCAGAGGAATTTCTGTTCTGAAACATAGAACACACGTATGCATGAATGATTTCCCCATCAAATGGCAGTCCTGCTTCCAAAACTGTATTGTTGTTGTTGTTAGGTGTGAAATCGTGTCCAACCCATTGTGACCCCATGGACAATGATCCTCCAGGCCTTCCTGTCCTCTACCATTCCCTGGAGTCCATTTAAGTTTGCACCTACTGCTTCAGTGACTCCATCCAGCCACTTCATTCTCTGTCGTCCCCTTCTTCTTTTGCCCTCGATTGCTCCCAGCATTAGGCTCTTCTCCAGGGAGTCCTTCCTTCTCATGAGGTGGCCAAAGTATTTGAGTTTCATCTTCAGGATCTGGCCTTCTAAGGAGCAGTCCGGGCTGATCTCCTCTAGGACTGACCGGTTTGTACGCCTTGCAGTCCAAGGGACTCGCAAGAGTCTTCTCCAGCACCAGAGTTCAAAAGTCTCAATTCTTTGACGCTCGGCCTTCCTTATGGTCCAACCTTCGCAGCCATATTTTGCAACTAGATGCACTTTTGTTGGCAGGGTGATGTCTCTGCTTTTTTCTCCCTTGGCTTTCACTTCCGTTCTCTCCTTAGCTATTTGTAAAGCCTCCTCAGACAGCCATTTTGCTTTCTTGCCTTTCTTTTTCTTTGGGATGGTTTTAGTTGCTACCTCTTGTACAGTGTTGAGAACCTCCGTCCATAGTTCTTCAGGCACTCTGTCTATCAGATCTAATTCCTTAAATCTATTTGTCACTTCTACTGTATATTCGTCCCGGATATGATTTAGTTCATACTTGAGTGGCCTAGTGTTTTTCCCTACTTTCTTTTATTTAAGCCTAAATTTTGCAAGAAAAAGCTGATGATCTGAACCACAATCGGCTCCTGGTCTTGTTTTTACTGACTGTACAGAACTTCTCCATCTTTGGTTGCAAAACACATAGTCAATCTGATTTCTGTGTCAACCGTTTGGTGTTGTCCATGTGTAGAGTCACCTCTTGGGTTGCTGGAAAAGAGTGTTTGCTATGACCATTATATTCTCTTGACAAAATTCTACCAGCCTGTGCCCTGCTTCATTTTGTACTCCAAGGCCAAACTTGCCTTTTATCCCAGTTATCTTTTGGCTTCCTACTTTAGCATTTCAATCCCCCAGGATGATAAGCACATCATTTTGTTTGTTGCTTCTAGAAGGTCTTGTAGGGCTTCATAGAACTGGTCAACTTCATCCTCTTCAGCAGCAGTGGTTGGGGCATAGACCTGGATTATTGTGATGTTGAATGGTTTGCCTTGGATTCAAACTGAGATCATTCTGTCATTTTGGGGACTGTATCCCAAGACTGCTTTTCCTACTGTTTTATTGATTATGAAAGCTACTCCATTTCTTTTGAGAGATTCTTGCCCACAGTAGTATACCTGATGGTCATCTGAATTAAATTTCACCCATTCCTGTCCATTTTAGTTCACTGATTCCTAAAATGTCGATGTTCAGTCTTGTCATCTCTTGTTTAACCATGTCCAGCTTGCCTTGATTCATGGATCTGACGTTCCAGGTTCCTATGGAATAAAAATCTTTACAGCATCGGTGTCTTTTCACCTTCAGTTACTTCCACAACTGAGCGTCCTTTCGGCTTTGTCCCAGTCGCTTCATTCATTCTGGAGCTACTTGTACTAGCCGTCTGCTCATCCCCAATAGCATATTGGACACCTTCCGACCTGAGGGGCTCATCTTCCAGCGTCATATCGTTATGCCTTTTGGAACTGTCCATAAAGTTTTCATGGCAAAGATACTGGAGTGGTTTGCCATTTCCTTCTCCAGTGGATCACCTTTTGTCAGAGCTCTCTGCTATGATCTGTCCATCTTGGGTGGCCCTGCACGGCATAGCTCATACCTTCACTGAGCTACGCAAGGCCCTTCGCCATGACAAGGCAGTGATCCTTGGAGGAGCCAAAACTGTATATTAACATACTATTTTTGATGGATATATCATCATCAAGTATTGGCAGAGTAATCAACACAACAATGCACAACCTAATTAAAGAATAGAGAAAGGCTTATTTAGGAAATAACATACTTTACAGGAAAGAAGAGAGACAAAGATTGGTTCCTAACTACATTTTTAGCTGAGAGAGGGAAGGCTGAAGTGTCAAGGAAGAGGAAATTGCCCTAAGAATAGCAATCTAGAGACAAAGAATGGCAACAGGAGAGAGAAGGTGCTGTCCTCATTATCATAACTGTCTTCTTTGCTCTTCTTTGTACACCAGACATTACCTTTTCCAATAAGGATGTATCTATTCAATTTATGTTTTTAACACATAATTGAGAAAACACACATAGAACACTGGTTTCTACTTTCATTTCATTTTGTAAACATCACAGAAGCCCAGCATAGAGAGACTAATAGGTATGCACCTAACAGTTGCCTTAGTAGGACAGCTACTGTAGGTAAAAGAAAACATGATTTTGCTTATGTCAGTTATTGTACTATTGCCTTCTGGACAGCTTGGCTTGACTTGAATTACATTTACACGTGTTTGGATACTGCAAAGCACTGAACTATAAGCAACTATGTCATTGTCTTGACTGGTCTGCACAGGAAAATCTAGTTGTGAATGATTACTACATTGCTATGATAGTGCAGTATATAATGAAGTGTGAGAATGGCTTTGGTCCCTCTCAACATGATATTAGACTGGAGCCTGTGTGGTAATGAAGGGCAAGATGTTCCCTAACAGCACCATGTGCAAATGTAGTTTACCAAAGAGAAACTAACTACTGAACATGGACTTATTTTGAGCTGTGACCATTAAATTATGAGAACTGAGCATGTATGATTGCTATGCCACACAACATGAGATGATGTATTTGAATAGCCTGGGTCCTGGGTGGGAGGCAATGATTTGATATTTCAAGAATGAATGCTCTTTGGAAGAATCTTCTGGGTCTCCGTCAGTGCTTCTTTCCCACAGAAGAAAAAGGGCATAAGAGATTGCTGCCACGTATTTAAATGATCCCTCCCCCCCCCAATTATGAACAAAATAATAGCTTTATTACAGTTACCTGCTCATTATAAATTTCCAGCATACTAAATGTAACCTGAAAATGGAAAAGACAAACAAGAAGCTTTAAAGAAATATGTTTTAACCAATGTCAGAAGCGATGTCCACATACATTTAATACACATTGACTCATATCCTACTACTTTGTATGCAAAACATCTCATGTACTCACATTCTGTTCTTATTTTGCAACCTTTCTGACCCTGGTGAGATCATTCCCAGGACCACAGGACCACATAGGGGAATAGTCATGCAGGTGGAAGCAGGGAGGACAGGAAAACCCTCTTCCTTCTGCTTCCTCAAACAAGCTCCTTTGAGGGAAGGGGTTGATTACATACTTTCTCCCCTCCTTGCTCTGCAAATGTCCTGCAACATCAGAAATGATCATTCTAATCAAAGGGGTGGAAAGGCCTGTGACAAAGGAGAGGAACCAGGAAGAATTCTGTCAGTCTTCTGTATTCGAATGGTAGGATTCTGCTTGTTTTATTTTGGCTCCCACCCACTCACAGTGTCAGGTCTTTCTGGTTACCTTTAACTTAGCTATTTCAGTCACTCTCTTGAAAACTAGCTTTCAAAGCGAAGAGCTTTTAAAATAAAAAATACAACTGGAATAAAAACAAACTGAACTATGTTATAGTTTTGTCACTGCACACACACATGCCCACAACAGAAATTAACAGAAATTATTATGTCGGCAGTCTCCAAAAGGTTTAAAAATCAAACAGAACTAAAGATGGATCCAAAAACTGAAAATAAACTCTCAAATTGAATGAATTGTGTGAGGCATCCATCAAAACCCACTTTCTCCATCTCCACCCAGTACAGAACCTGAGTACAGTTGGTATAGCCAAAGAGAAATTGGCAACTATGATGATTCTAACTGATCCTAACGTTTATGAGGCAACTACATCAGAGTCTAAAAGAGGCCCAGCCCTATTAGAGTTTTATAAATCATTGCTTTGGGGAGTCTTTCCATGCCAGGTTGAAGTTGGATAACAACTACGATGACTTGCAAGCATCTTCATAATAAATTATTTCCTCACTTCTTCAAAATGTTGCTACATTTGATAATGCACTAGGGCCTTGGCATCCTTCCGGACAATGGGTTGAATCCAAAGAAGTGGGAGTGGAGTTCTGCATGTGCAACATGGCTTTTCTATCTCTCCCTTCCTACTAAAGCTGAACAAAGTTTGAATCCCGTGGCACCTTTAAGAGCACCAATGTTTTATTCAAGGTACAAGCTTTCCTGTACACGCACACTTCTTCAGATACAATGAAACAAGATTTCTTCAACCATTCCATGGCTGCCCATTTGAATCTTCCTATTGCAGCTCTTTGTGTTTCACTCCATTCACTCCTGGGATTGGGAAATTCTATGGAACAGCATGGATGTGGCACAGACTGTGGGATAGAATTCACAGAAATTCTACTTGTGCAAAATTGCCTTTGGCTCCACACACAATTGTGTACGTGACACACACACACACACACACACACAATGTGCTACACTTAAAATACAAATCTCTCAAAAATTATTTTACGAACATTTACACAGCTTGAACATACCTGATATTGCCAGTTCTTCTCTTTATTCTGAATTGTTTTAAAGAGCTCTTCACACACCACTGGGATGATGCCTCTGTTTGCACCATATCCAATCATGGAATAGCTCTTTCCTGAACCAGTTGGACCATAAGCCAAGAGGGTAGCATTGTAGCCTTGCCAAGCACTGTCCAAAACTCCCTCACCAAGGTCATGAAAAACTTCTCTCTGTTAATAGATGTTAAAAATGCAGTGTAGGTCATATCCAACAAACATCTAGAATCACATAGGAGCCTACTGTCTTCTCTGGTAGGGCTTCAGTATCAGAAGTGTGGGAAGCAGTTTTATGTGACAAGACCCTGACAAAGCTCATGCACACCAGGAAGGAGATGGCCTTTAGGTAGCAAACCCAAGAATATCATGGTATGCTGCTTTGGAGGGCCGACATTTGGTACAGGCTACCACTAGAAAGGTACTGCTGCACATATGGGGACACTTTTGATCCCCAGAAAAAATAAATAGAATTTACACCAATTTCCAAGTTGTCCGTCTGATGGGTTGTGCTCTGCTAAACAAACCTGAGCACCTCACAGAAATGGCACATGGAACTAGCCTAAAAAACTTGCACTATTAGTAACAAATATGCTGAATATACAAATTAATCATCTTCAGATGTAGGAAATAAAGTTGAATCAACTGAGCCACCTGATCATTGGTTTATCTGGTCGTGTTTGTTCTGATCCAGTGGTTCTCTAGAGATTCCAGTAGAGACAAATCTTTCCAGATCCTGCGAATAACATCCTTCTAACTGGAGACAAGGTCAAGAAGCAACAGTGAGAACTGAACATGGAATCACTGATTGGTTCAAAATTGAGAAAGGAGTTCGGCAAGGCTGTATACTGTCGCCTTGCCTATTTAACTTGTATGCGGAGCACATCATGAGAAAGGTGGGATTAGAGGAGTCACAAATTGGGATCAAGATTGCAGGGAGAAATATAAACAACCTCAGATATGCAGATACCACTCTAATGGCAGAAGGTGAAGAGGAACTAAAGAGCCTGTTGATGCAGGTGAAGGAGGAGAGTGCAAAAGTTGGCTTGAAACTCAACATCCAGAAAACAAAGATCTGGCCCTCTCAGTTCCTGGCAAATGGATGGGGGGGAGATAGTGACAGATTTTATTTTCCTGGGCTCCAAGATCACTGCAGATGGGGACTGCAGCAAAGAAATTAAAAGCTTGCTCCTGGGGAGAAAAGGTATGGCAAATCTAGACAGCATCCTAAAAAGCAGAGACATCACCCTGCCAACAAAAGTGCGTTTAGTCAAGGCTATGGTCTTCCCAGTTGCAATGAATGGCTGCGAAGGTTGGATCATATAGAAGGCCAGATCCTGAAGATGTAACTCAAATACTTTGGCCACCTCATGAGAATGAAGGACTCCCTGGAGAAGAGCCTAATGCTGGGAGCGATTGAGGGCAAAAGAAGAAGGGGACGACAGAGAATGAAGTGGCTGGATGGAGTAACCGAAGCAGTAGGTGCAAACTTAAATGGACTCCGGGGAATGGTAGAGGACAGGAAAGCCTGGAGGATCATTGTCCATGGGGTCGCGATGGGTCGGATACGACTTCGCACCTAACAACTAACAACAACTGGAGACAGAATGGATGCAAAGAATGGACCTGTCCCTGAGCAACAGCCCCTCACCTAAAACACAAGCATTGTGCTTGGAATTTTTGTTTATTTCTTATGTAAATCTTACATTGTAAATTATGTACAAGAAATGCAGCATCATCACCGCTTTAGAAACTGTGTCATGGTAGCGTCTTAATAGATACAGCCTTTTATGTCTTTTACCTGTCCTGCATATTTGCTGCTTGGGTCAGCTGATATGAGTTTGCCATCTTGGTCCTTTATAAAGCCACTGTGAGACCAATAGGCCAGGTCAAACGTAAATGTTTTCACATTACTTGGATTCTTGGGATCCTGTATGGTTGTGATGTTGGAATTCATAGAAATCACACATCTGCTTCCTGCATTCTTTTCTCTCTGTTAAAATTACAGACAATGTAAAAATCAATAGAACGCTTGTTGCAAACTTCAGGCTTTTTTGGTTTGACTCACATCATATAATGGATGGTAAGTTTATGGGTGGTCTACATGGAACATGCAAAATTATTGTTAATCATGTGCTAAACAGAGGAAGAGGAGCTAGAGGCAACAAACAGGAAGAAATATTTGTATAATTGTATAATTAGATAATTATAATTAGGTATAATTAGATAATTTGATTTCAGTAGCACATTAATAGACCTAATAAAAGTAAAGCTCTTAGTAATAAGAACACACACAAAAATGCCAGATTTTTTATGTTTGGGTAATTATTTCACACACATGCACAGTTCTAAGCTTTAAATAGATATTCCTTAATATTGAGGCTTTTTCTATTTATTTTTTTTTTAAATCAAGCCTTTCAGATATCCTTCTATATTCTCAACATATCCTATTGTCTATTTTCACATGTTGTCCAAGTTCTCTTGTCTCAACAAGGAAGCTTTGGGGTATAGATCAAGAGCAGAATGCTCAATACTGGGGAATGAATCTTCACATTCCAGGGTTACAAGCCAACACCAGCCCCTCTAAACTAACCCTCAGTTGAGAGACTGACGGACCAGGTGTCCAGACCTACCTTGTGTTAAGAAGTCAGTTGTGCAAGATAGGAAACTTAGAATAATAGAATCAAGAGTTGGAAGGGATCTCCAGGGTCATCTAGTCCAACCCCTTGCACAATGTAGGAACTCATAACTACCTGCCTACCTATAGTGATGCCAGTTTCATGACCAAGTGATTCTCCCCCCCCCCCCAAAAAAAAAAAAAGAAAAGAAAAGAAAAATCTCCAGAATCCAGTCTGGCCTGGAGGAAATTCACCTACCATCTCACAGTGGCAGTCAGAAATTCCCTGGTTATGCAAGCAAGGGCCACAAGAGACAAACACTGACACATCCCTTCCTGTCCACCCACTCACAATCTCCAAGTGAAGTATTATCAGATCAGAGTAAAGCGGTAACATCACCTTGCATAATCTGGACACTATACTTCTTTTAACACAGCCCAAAATCCCATTTGCCTTTTTAGCCACAGTGTCTGGTCTACTAAGACCCCAGATCCTTTTCACATGTACTTCTGCCAAGACAAGTCTCGTCCATCCTATGGTGATGCATATGATGTTTCCTACATTTATCACTACTGAATGAAGAACTTCACTTTGCAAGCTTGAGTTCCAAAGACAAATGCTTTGGCAGTGTCAGGATCTTCGACTCTGTGAATAAGCAACCTTGTTTATGAAACAAAAGTTCTTTATTTTAAGAAGTGAAAGTATCCAGGGACAACACTGTCGGTTCTGAGTTACGTTCAGAGAAGTGGGAGGTTATACATGCTGAGCCCCGCCCTCAGGAATGTCAGTTGTCAACATAATTCAGGGGCCCAACTCTGGTTAGGCCTCCTATCTAACTAAAAAGGCTACACATTACATATTATACTTCTTAATAAACAGTGGAGGCAAGCTGGATGTGGTTAAACAAGAAATGAGAAGACTGAACATCGACATTTTAGGAATCAGTGAACTAAAATGGACAGGAATGGGTGAATTTAATTCAGATGACCATCAGGTATACTACTGTGGACAAGAATCTCGCAGAAGAAATGGAGTAGCATTCATAATCAATAAGAGAGTAGGAAAAGCAGTCTTGGGATACAATCCCCAAAATGACAGAATGATCTCAGTTCGAATCCAAGGCAAACCATTCAACATCACAGTGATCCAGGTCTACGCCCCAACCACTGCTGCTGAAGAGGATGAAGTTGATCAGTTCTATGAAGCCCTACAACACCTTCTAGAAGCAACGCCCAAAAATGATGTGCTTATCATCATGGGGGATTGGAATGCTAAAGTAGGAAGCCAAAAGATAACCGGGATAACAGGCAAGTTTGGCCTTGGAGTACAAAATGAAGCCGGGCACAGGCTGGTAGAATTTTGTCAAGAGAATACAATGGTCATAGCAAACACTCTTTTCCAGCAACCCAAGACACGACTCTACACATGGACATCACCAGACGGTCAACACAGAAATCAGATTGACTATGTGCTCTGCAGCCAAAGATGGAAAAGTTCTATCCAGTCAATAAAAACAAGACCAGGAGCTGATTGTGGTTCAGATCATGAGCTTCTTGTTGCAAAATTTAGGCTTAAATTGAAGAAAGTAGGGAAAAGCACTAGGCCACTCAGGTATGAACTAAATCATATCCCTGACGAATACACAGTGGAGGTGACAAATAGATTTAAGGAATTAGATCTGATAGACAGAGTGCCTGAAGAACTATGGACGGAGGTTCGCAACATTGTACAAGAGGTAGCAACTAAAACCATCCCAAAGAAAAAGAAATGCAAGAAATCAAAATGGCTGTCTGAGGAAGCTTTACAAATAGCTAAGGAGAGAAGGGAAGTGAAAGGCAAGGGAGAAAGAGAAAGATACACCCAATTGAATGCAGAATTCCAGAGAAAAGCTAGAAGAGATAAGAATGCCTTCTTAAATGAACAGTGCAAACAAATAGAAGAAAACAATAGAATGGGGAGGACCAGAGATCTTTTCAAGAAAATTGGAGATATGAAGAGAACGTTTCATGCAAAGATGGGTATGATAAGGGACCAAAATGGTAGGGACCTCACAGAAGCAGAAGAGATCAAACAAAGGTGGCAAAATTATACAGAAGAACTATACAAGAGCGAGCTTAACATCCCTGATGACCACAATGGGGTAGTTACTGACCTGGAGCCAGACATCCTGGAATGTGAAGTCAAATGGGCCTTAGGAAGTCTGAGCAACAATAAAGCTAGTGGTAGTGACAGCATTCCAGTTGAACTATTCAAAATCTTAAAGGACGATGCAGTAAAAGTGCTACACTCAATATGCCAGCAAATTTGGAAAACTCAACAATGGCCACAGGATTGGAAAAGGTCAGTTTACATTCCAATCCCAAAGAAGGGCAATGCCAAAGAATGTTCAAACTACCGCACCATTGCACTAATTTCTCATGCTAGCAAAGTTATGCTCAAAATCCTACAAGCTAGGATCCAGCAATATGTGGACCGAGAACTTCCAGAAGTACAGGCAGGATTTCGAAGAGGCAGAGGAACTAGAGATCAAATTGCCAACATACGCTGGATCATGGAGAAAGCTAGGGAGTACCAGAAGAACGTCTACTTCTGCTTCATTGACTATGCTAAAGCCTTTGATTGTGTGGAGCACAACAAATTGTGGCAAGTTCTTAAAGAGATGGGAATACCAGAGCATCTTATTTGTCTCTTGAGAAATTTATATGCAGGTCAAGAAGCAACAGTGAGAACTGAACATGGAATCACTGACTGGTTCAAAATTGAGAAAGGAGTTCGGCAAGGCTGTATACTGTCACCTTGCCTATTTAACTTGTATGCAGAGCACATCATGAGAAATGCGGGATTAGAGGAGTCACAAATTGGGATCAAGATTGCAGGGAGAAATATCAACAACCTCAGATATGCAGATGATACCACTCTAATGGCAGAAAGTGAAGAGGAACTAAAGAGCCTGTTGATGCAGGTGAAGGAGGAGAGTGCCAAAGTTGGCTTGAAACTCAACATCAAGAAAACAAAGATCATGGCATCCGGCCCTCTCAATTCCTGGCAAATAGAAGGGGAAGAAATGGAGATAGTGACAGATTTTATTTTCCTGGGCTCCAAGATCACTGCAGATGGGGACTGCAGCAAATAAATTAAAAGACGCTTGCTCCTGGGGAGGAAAGCTATGGCAAATCTAGACAGCATCCTAAAAAGCAGAGACATCACCCTGCCAACAAAAGTGCGTTTAGTCAAGTCTATGGTATTCCCAGTTGCAATGTATGGCTGCGAAAGTTGGACCATAAGGAAGGCCGAGCGTCAAAGAATTGAGGCTTTTGAACTCTGGTGCTGGAGAAGACTCTTGCGAGTCCCTTGGACTGCAAGGCGAACAAACCAGTCAGTCCTAGAGGAGATCAGCCCTGACTGCTCTTTAGAAGGCCAGATCCTGAAGATGAAACTCAAATATTTTGGCCACCTCATGAGAAGGAAGGACTCCCTGGAGAAGAGCCTAATGCTGGGAGAGATCGAGGGCAAAAGAAGAAGGGGACGACAGAGAATGAGGTGGATGGATGGAGTCACTGAAGCAGTAGGTGCAAACTTAAATGGACTCCGGGGAATGGTAGAGGACAGGAAGGCCTGGAGGATCATTGTCCATGGGGTCGCGATGGGTCGGACACGACTTCGCACATAACAACAACAACAACACATATATAGGGAACATAGAACATACATATCTAGTGAGAGGTACATATTTACAGACAGCTGAGCAATAAAATGTAATTTTCTTTGACCCATGACCGTTACTCACAAGGCCTTGCACTCTGTGGGTGCAAAGTTGTTGGTGGCTCCTGGCCCATGGGAAGTTCACCTGGCCTCAACCAGGGCCAGGGCCCTCTCAGGCCTGGCCCCATCCTGGTGAAATGAGCTCCTGGAAGAGCTGAAGGCCCTGCAAGATCGTTCACAGTTCTGAAGGGCCTGTAAAATGGAGCTCTTCTGCCAGGTCTTTGGTTGTGGCTGGGGAGCAGAAGATGAGGCCCCCTCCTTATATCCACATGTAAGCATCTGGGACAGGCACCCAAAATTACTCTTGAGGTGCCAGGTATGGTAGGGCTGGTGGGGAGGAGGAGGAGAGTTTTTATGCTGCTGTCTGGTTTTTTGTAATGTTGGGATTTAACTTGGGGTGCTTTGTTATGATTGTGGGTTTTATGCTCTATGATTGTAACCCACTGCAAGACAGTTCTCTGATAGTGGCAGGAAACAAATCTAATAAATAAATAATTTTAAATATTTAAAATTCCATACAATATAAATTATATTTAAAACTTACTATAGTACTGTGACATGTGACATATAGTACTGAGACTTCGGGGAGGGCGGTATATAAATCTAAATAAATAAATAAATAATGTGACTGTGTGCCTCTGTAGCTGACACATATTCAGTCAATTAGCTTTCTGATGCCCAGGGTTCCTTGCACTGAGATGGACTGTGAATGCAAAACTCTCTCTCTGTGTATGTGTGTATGTGTGTGTGTGTGTGTGTGTGTGTGTGTGTGTGTGTGTGTGTGTGTGTATGTATGTATGTATGTATGTATGTATGTATGTATGTATGTATGTATGTATATTCCAGAAGAATTTATTCCAGGCTGGACTGACCAGAGTGAAAGGCTATATCAAAATTTCCTCAACAGCAAAGACTCAGAAATAGCAGATGAACTTGTATTGCATTCAGAAAAAACTGGACTAAAGCAAGTGGGAATCTGGATTCCAGAAGGAAACCCTGGAGCCAGTTAAAAAAAAACACCAAATGCAAGCCCAGCTGTGTGCCAAACAAATCCAGAAGTAATATCAAATTAGGTATCTGCCCAACTGGTTTCCCTATTCAGAACTCAAAGGTCCAAGATTTTACGATCAGGATAAAAAAAGAACTTCAGAATTTGGAACACGCTTGCCCTGAAGACTGCGAGCTGTCAGGAGATTTCAGTGTGGATGAGATTTCATATAGAACGGAAGGATATCAAGAGTGGAAAGGCACCAGTCTTTGACTGCATCCATTATGATTTCATGATTAACAGCAGCATGTTCACACACAAGTGGCTCATAGACATCATGAAAACAGGAAGACTCCCAAGGGGATTAAAGAAAACAAAGATGGTTGTTACTCTCAAATCTGAGTCAGTCAATCAGCAAGCAGAAGAAATGGAATAATGGTCTACCCCAGGTCCTTGCTCCAGTGCTTTTCAATCTATACACTTCCAATGTTCCTGAGACGATATCCAGCAAATTTGCTTATGCCGATGACATGGCGATTGCAGCAAGACACAAATCAGTTGAAAGGACTCACTGAAGAAATACTATGGACCTCAACATTTTGGCTACTACGATAAATGGCAGTTCACTCTATGTACAGGAAAATCAGAATGTTCCTATTTCCATCTCAATAACAATCTTGCTAACCGTGAACTGAATGTCTACTTTAATAGTACCGAATGTACACACAACCATACACATAAGTACCTTAACATTACCCTGGGCAGGACCTTGAGCTATAAACGCCATCTTACCAATGTAGTAGGGAAAATATGCACATGAAACAACATTCTCCAAAAATTCTGTGGTACAGCTTAGGATGCATTGGCTACAACACTTAGATGCTTAGTTTTAGGGTTGGTGTATAGTACTGCAGAATATAGTACTTCAGTGTGACTCAACAGTCCTCACATCTACAGACTTGATGTTCAACTCAATATAGCAATGAGAACCATCAGCAGGTATATTAAACCCACTCCAACCTAGTGGCTACCTACATGGTGCCACATTGCTGCCCCACATCTCTGAAGGCAAAATACTCTTGTCATGAATATAGAAAGATCACTGAAAACAGAGCATTGCTCATTCACAAAGACATGGCTGGGGTGGGTTTACAGATTGTGAAAGCCAGAGACATGGAGAGCCCACATGGCAAGCCCTAGATTGCTGGGTTTGGGTGCAGTCAAATATTAGGACTTGGAGCCTGTTTCTTGACTCTGACAAGATCCAGACCAAAGTCCCAACAACTGGCAAAAAGGCCTGCACAAATCCTGCAATCAAATCTCAGGAATGAATGGTTGCTAAAATGGATTAAAGCCATTCTGCCCAATATCCATAATGTGATAAACACCAACAAGATGGCCACAGGATGTGATTTGCCATGTAAACTATGGAAGGTAGCTAATACAATACAAACAGGCTGTGGCAGTTGTGCAGACCTGTTGTTTAAATTGGGTAAAATAACAAGTCCCAAAGGTGACCATGGTGCAGCCAAACTATTATCTGTCACAGGAATATGAACATTGTGCTTTTCAACAAAAATAGAGTCCAATAGCACCTTTAAAACCAGAAGAGTGTCAAGTGGACCCAGTATGCATGGAGGGAAGTTCCGTCGAGCTAGAATGACGGCGGTGGAAATCCCCGATAATGCACGCCACCGGCAGAGGCCGAACACGGGTTTGATGCAGGCTGCCGAAAAACCCTTGCTAGGGAAACGCAGAAGAAAGTGAAGCTGCCCAGCCAGGGTGCAACCAGATGCAGCGCTGGAGAGAGAGCGTGCATAATCGGGGAGGGCGGCTGCCACCGTGGCGCTCCATCCCGTGGTCTCCGGTCCCTCGACTGCTGCGGGCCACTGTACCGTCCCTTGCCCTCTGCGTCTGCTGCTCGCCCTCTTTCCGTTTCCAGCTGCTTGGACGCACTGAGCACAACCAGCATACCTGTCAACTGTGCCTGCCCGTGCACTTGGCAGCCCAGCTGTCAGGCGCTTCCGGCACAGTGGCCTACTTGATGGTCCGGGTCCGGGAAGACCCGCACTGTGCTCCCTTCCTGTTTGCTCCACATTGCTGTCTCTTCGGCCATCGCCCCTGGCTGCTCTGGACGTTGCCGCCGTGCCGTTCATACATGGATTGCCACGCAGCTTCCTCCTCTGGATCTTCCGTCTGACCCTCACCCACCATACCAGTGGCCATGCATAATGGGTCATGGAGTGCCCCAGGATTTTGTTCTGGGGCCTGTGTTGTTCAACATATTTATAAATGATTTGGATGAGGGATTAGAGGGGATACTTATTAAATTTGCAGATGATACTTAACTGGGAGGGGTAGCAAACAGAACAGAAGACAGAATCAGAATATAGGATGATCTTGATAGGCTCGAGAACTGATCTAAACTAAATAAAGTGAAATTAAATAGGGACAAATGTAAAGTTCTGCATTTAGGTAGGAAAAACCAAATACACCAATATAGGATGGGGGAGACTTGTCTTGGCAGTAGTATGTGCAAAAAGGATCTAGGAGTCTTAGTAGACCACATTGAATATGAATCAACAGTGTGACTCAGTGGCTAAAAAGGCAAATGGGAATATGGGCTGTATCAAACGGAGTATCGTGTCCAGATCATGGGAGGTGATGGTACTGCTTTACTTTGCTCTGGTTCGACATCACTTGGAGAGCCAGTTTGGTGTAGTGGTTAGGAGTGTGGACTTCTAATCTGGCATGCCAGGTTCAATTCTGCGCTCCCCCACATGCAACCAGCTGGGTGACCTTGGGCTCGCCACAGCACTGATAAAACTGTTCTGACCGGGCAGTGATATCAGTGCTCTCTCAGCCTCACCTCAGTGGAACAGGCTTCCTCGGGAGGTGGTGGACTCTCCATCTTTGGAAATTTTTAAACAGAGGCTGGATAGCCATCTGACAGAGAGGCTGATTCTGTGAAGGCTAAAGGGGGTGGCAGGTTACAGTGGGTGAGCGATAGGGTTGTGAGTGTCCTGCATAGTGCAGGGGGTTAGACTAGATGATCCAGGAGGTCCCTTCCAACTCTATGATTCTAGGATTCAACCAAGATTTATTCAAGGCATGAGCTTTCAAATGCAAGCACTCTTCCTCATACAAAATGGAACAAGGATCATGAGAGTACAAATATATAAAAAAGATAAATCAGTGGCTAATTAGTTAACTGTGCCAAAGTATCCAAGTTATGCCGTATGATAATTCTTTGCTAAAACAGCTAATCAGTCCTTTTAAGTTTAGTTGTAGTTCACAAAATCTTTGGAGAAATAAAACTGTCCATATTAGTAATTAATGGCAGACACTTTCCCAGTTGTGAAAAGAAATAATTAAAAGAGACTCCTTGCTGGCCCCAGCCATCTCCACACAAGCATGGAAGCATCCCTGCAAGTGACAAGCTGTGCTAGCAAGTTATCTTGTCCTGAGACCAGAGAGTTAGATTCTGAGTTACATTACATACTACCTTTATCATATTAAGTTCACATTGTCCCAAATAAAATAAAGAGGGGCACCTTTAAGACCTACAAAACTATGCATGCATGCACACTTCTTCAGATTCAACTCAGATCACCTTTTGGTAAAAATTAAAAAAAAACCAATTTGTTAGATATTCATATTTAGGGGGATTACCCAATCTGTCTGCATAAATTATATCTACTTGGCTACATATTTTATATTACTATGTATGCTTCCTGTGTATGAATCTGCCACATAAATTAATAATAAATACCTTGAAGCTTCCAGGCCCATGATCCCACATATCCCTTTGTCTGGCTCCATCTCATCTCCTATCCCTTTCCAAAACTGCAAGTCAGTGTGACGTTAACTTTCCCAGAGATAAGCCTTCAGTAACTTAACTAGGCCCAAAAGCCTGAAACCAAAGTTTGAAGGGCTAGGAAACAGCTTAACAAGACCAGTTTCTTATGTAGATAAAAAGTGTCACATCTTGGCAAGGAGATTTATACGCTTCTCAGGAACTCATCACAACAATTTCAGAAAGCAGCAGCTGTAAGAAAAACTCTTCAAATTCACTTACAGTAACAGGATGAATCCTTGTGCATATGTGTCATGTTTGCCCTGGATTCAACTCAGATCAGCTTTCGGCAAAGGCTTTTAAAAAACAAATTGTCAGCAGTGTGTCTAATCTCAATATGTGCTGAAATCCAGCATTTGCTTAAAGTTTTATGCAACCACAGCATAACGGAGCTGCCAGCCTAGAAAGTTTCCCCCATTCCATGACTGGGATGTGACAAACTGAAGAGCCTGTGTGCATGAAACAGGGCTGCAGAAATGGCAAGGGGATCCTGCACATGCACTGAGTGGGTCTTTGTGCCTGGCTAATTTGTGGAGGCAGAACAAGGGTTGATCCATTACAGTAGACAAAGGACTAGAACTGCTACACCAGACTACAATTTAGGCTTATTAGAACTTCGTATGAATTATTAAAGCATTTTACACCAACCATCAAACCAACCATCAGTAGTATATGGGTAGTACCCTTACAGGACAAGGTAAGAACTAGCCTCATTCCCCTTACTATGTTACCTCTTCTGCTGCTGGTAGCCAGGGCCAGACCGATGGCAAGTGGCCGTGGACTCAGTGGCAGAGCATCTAATTTACATGCAGATGGACCCACATGAAATTCCCAGCATCTCCATTAAAACCATCAGGTAATATGTGATGTGAAAGACTTGTACCTGAGGCCCTGGAGTGTCATAGACACTCAGAGGACACAATAATGATCTTGATAGAACAACTGTCACCGTCAGCAATACAAGGCAAAGGCAAAGCCATGTCTTAAGATTTCCCAAATCAAACTGAAAACCAATGGGCTAGCACTACTGTAGACATTCCTAATTCTGTGCTTAGTTCAACACTCGATGTCCAAACTTTCCCCTGGATCTCAAATCCATGTCTCACAGGCCAAGTCAGAAGGCATGGACATTGGCACCCGCTCTCAAGAAATGACATATCCCTCTTTTGTTTCAATGCAGCGCTAGTTTCTTCTGTACCAGCAGCTACATGAAGTCATCCTAGCTTAAGATCCACCTGCAGAGGTACTGTGAGAGATGACCACATTTTTTCAGTGGTGACACCTCACCTTTGGAATGCCCTCCTCGAGGCTTGCCTGACACTTGCTTTACTGTCCCTTCAAGCAACAGACTTAAGTTTCTTTTACCCAGGCTTTAAAACATGAACCATTGTGTCTTTAGCTGTTTTTATAGTCTACTTTTATGTTTGAGGACTATTTTAAGAGTACAATTTTAGGCTCCTTAATGGTATTTTATACCTAGCATGTTGTTACAATTTGTTATTGACATCTTTGATGATTTTACTGTATTGTTTTTAATGTGTGAGCCAAGTCAGGCAGCACATTCATTTCCTAAAAGAATTCTAAGTAAGATTCTGTTTTACTGAGTCTATAAGCATGCTGCTGCCTGAACGGAGAACTGGGAAGTCTTGGAACAAGTGGCCTTTAAAAGCTGCATGGTAAACATTCAACAGAAAGACTTGCTGATCAAAAGCTACTCTTTAATTTAAACCAGACTGTTTTGCCACTGTTATAAAGGTACAAAAGCCCTTGAAGAGGGAAAAGAAGGGTGGCAGCCATGGACACAAAACTTACCAAAGGTATTGTGAAATAGCTAAGCAAAAGAAATGAGAGATCTCAGCATAGGGCCAAAGTAGGATGAAGAGGAAAAAATACAGTAAGACTTAAGCATGCATTACAAGGTGCAAAAAGAAATTACTATGTAGTTGGTAAATCCTTTTATTCTGTGTTCATTTGGGAATAAATAAGCCCACAGTTTTAGGGGGGGGAAACTTTTACCTCAGCCATTGCTCATGGTTCAAAGCCTTGGACCATATGTTACCCTGGAAAATCAGGGGGTCCAGACCATCCCAGCCTAGAAAACAACATACTTAAGAGAGTTGGATGGAGAGGGGAGAGGTTTGGATTCCAGCCACAATGAGGGACATTTCCTGACTCTTCTGCCTTTGGAAGTCTCCCAGCAGCTGACTTTTTGCTTGAACCTCTCTCCTGCTGCAGTCATCCATGCTGTTCTCTTCTCTCAGCACAAAGCACCAGTTCACAAACAGAAACTTCACAGAGATTCTAGCTTTGTCCTTCCTACCTACAAGCAATGAATCCATGCTTGGCAAAAGGAGTATCTTCCATTTCCCCATCACTGTAGCTGCAAACTGATACAATTCCTTCATTTAAAGAAAAAAAAAACCTGACAGAAAACAATGGCAACCACTGCATAGGCACATAAAGGCCTGTGAGCTGTGGGCAAATATGGGTAAGTTCCTTTGCCTTATAGAAGTCTCACACAAAGAATTAAAAGTGAATCTTCCCAGAAAGAAGATAACCACCAGACCAGACAATCTACAGCAAAGCAATGTTGGAAACTAGAAGACCTCACTAATGAAGCTTGACTGGACAATTTCCAGGACCAAACATGAAAAAGTTCCTTAACTTGAAGGAATGAATAGAAGGGGAAACTTTGCCAGGTATATATTCTCCTGTCAGTACTGCAGAATGAAGAGTCTTATAATCAAGAGAAGTCAAAGCCCCACTTCACCTCCTACCTCGTGAGCTCTCCACATAACAGGCCACAATTGGGGTCTTCATCATCTTTATACTATCACCCCCTCCCCCTACACACACACACACTAACCTGACTGAAAGGTCTTACACGCACTGCCACTTTCACACTGTCAGAACTTGGCATCTTTTGCTGCTTTCATTCTTCCAAGAAATTCAGAAAAAAAACACTCAAGTCAACACATCAGTTTATCTTCAGCATCTTGCTTTGAGAGGGAAAACTGCAAAGTGAAGCCTAAGACAGCCATTCCTATTCTTGACTACTCTATTATTAATAAGTTGAACTCATTACCTGTATACGTTTCCTGATAAATTATTTCTAGGACGAACAGATGTAACTTAGTTAGCATGTCAGATGCCGGACAGCCTAGGTGAAGTATGTTTAGCTGAATGCATTTATATTCTGCCTCTCCCTTTAAAACTTATGTTTTAAGTTAGTTCATCAATATGGTCAACAGCCTACAAATTAGGTTTTACTTGTTTGGAGCAACTTGGAGTCGATGGGAATGAAGGCCCCTGGCAGTTTAAACAGCTTTAACCTGTCATTGCAAACCTCTTAAGCAGAAAGAGTCATGCACATATTATTTATTTTTCTTGTTGTCTCCCAGTTTGGACCATAGGATCCTTACTTTAGTTTAACTTTTACAGTGCATGGGAAAAACATACCGTAGGAGAATGTATATTCACAGATAACTTTATTTTACCAAAATTGTGGTAGCATTTCTCTAGTAACCACAATATCTATAAAAACATGCATCATTTCAAAATATCAATTCTGGGTCAAGTTTCAGTTTGTGAAATATCTGAAAATGTTGAGCCCACTGGTGGACAGCTGTGAATATACAGACGTTCTTGCTGATGCAGCAAATTGAAAAAAGCATGAAACATCTGAGAGGAGATTTTGTTTTATAAACTGAAAAGCAGCTTTACCAAGTTAAGACAAAATACAAAAAATATATTGCACAGCTTCAACACAATTGTTTACATTCTGACTTCAATAAAGAACATATTCACCCGGGGAAAGAAGTTGTTTCCAATTACCAATTCCAAAAAGGTCAAAACATTTTCTATAAATGTTAAAACTGCCAAATTTTCATTTTTTAAAACATTTGCAAGATCAAACTGTTAAAAAAAAGATTAGCCTACCATTTAAGAGACAGCAACAGCAGCAAAACAGAATTAAAATCTCCTTTGAGTTATTTGCATCTCCTGCCTCCATTATTCTCTCTCAAAAATCTAGTGGACAATCATATTGTGAAGAATACATTTTTATTTAACATTCCTAAAATAAGATGTATTTACATATTATATAAATGTATGAAGTCTTATAAAATAGAAAAACTGCATTGACTGAAGAAATCATACTCCATATGGAGTTACTTATCGAAGACTTTTAGTTTTCTGAAATGTTACAATAATTTATATAAATTATCTTCCAAATTAATGATTTTTCTTAATATCCCCACAATTGTGATGACTTTACAAACATTGGTGTGCATTACAAATTATTAAAAATAGTTATAGCATCTTCTTCTAGACAACTGGCTTTGGATAGCTAGATAGTCTCTTCTTTCTGGAAACAGTCTTTTTAATAGGCTTTTCTGCTTTATCCACAGAGTCTTTCTGTTTACTTTTTGTTCCATCCACAGGGGTGCCAAAAGGAGAAATAAACTTTATCTCCATTGGTGGTGGCGACCAACTACCATCTTTACCTATGAGCCTAGGAGGGGGGAAAAAGAATGATGTTATAGTGACGCTTTGTGAGGTAGGTTAGACTGAGAGATTGTGAGAGTCCCAAGATTACATAGCAAGTTTCCATGGCATAGGTTGGAAAGGAACCCAGAAGTCCCAGTTCCCACTCTCACACTTAAATCACTATTCCACACTAGCATTCAATATATTCTGTACTTCACAGCTTTTAAAGTAACTACTCCAAAATACTATGAAATTAAAGCATACTTGGTTGTTCTGACTGCTTTTGACTGTTTAGCGCGGCTTCTTTTTACTTTCCGCTTTTCCACAGTTTCTATTGAGATGGCATCTTCTTCTTCTTTAATTGGCAACTCCTAAAGAAAAATGAACAGAACGCTTAAATATGTACAAAGCGGAAACTAATTGCTGTCTTAATTTACTATTAATAGACTGTTGTCCCATATGAAATGTCCCCCAAACAGACTCTAACCCATCACCATAGGGCAGAAAAGAACACTAATAAGGAAGCCTACAATGTTTTCATTTCATTTTCTCAAAGAGTATTTGAATGGGGTGGGAAGTAGCAGGATGAAGTACACTGCATGGGCATCTGGAGACCAGCTTGTGGCAAGGGCATTGTAGTCAGGCCCACCCCCTCCAAGACAGCCTGGGCCAGGGACTTTGTCTGGGTTATAGGGAGTGGTAAGGAAGAGGAGGTCACTGGAAAGATAGGCATGCTATGCTGGCTCGCCTGGCTATGTGGGATTGTTGTGGCCATTTTATTCCAAAAGTAGAGAATGTTGAATGGGGGGGGGGGGGGGAGAGGATTAGGAAGAATCCTTTACTTGCCCTGTCCTCTCACTTTCCTAGGTGCTGGGACCAAAGTACAAGTTTGCTGTTCTCTCTCTCTCTAATACTGGATATATTCACTGTTCTGCTCATAGAAACCAAGTATTATCATTCTTAAATTGCAAAAATATCTTAAACTGTACAACTGCATATGCTAAATTACAAATGGTGCATTTTTGTTAAAACTGTAAAATGTTCATTTTTGATAAATACTGCACATATTTCAACTTCCCCCAAATTTCTGCTTTCACAGAAACAAAATTCCCATTAGCTTTGAAATTTCTGGAAAGATTAAATCTCTACCTTCAGCTCATTCTGGTGGGCTTCTAAAAGAAGGTATGGGTACTACTGCATGTAACTGTGGTCTAACAAGGCTCGAAAGCCCTTCAGGACTGCTTTTCTTAACACATTCCTGTGCAAAAGCTTTACCCATCTACTGAGGCCTATTTAGTCTGCCACTATGCTGAAAAATTAGATCAGCATCCCAGAGTTCCATAGAAACAGCTCTGAATCTGGTTCTTGTGTAGTTGAACATCAGGAAGATCACATCACTAACATCCTTA
Source organism: Paroedura picta (assembly GCF_049243985.1). Taxonomy (NCBI): domain Eukaryota; kingdom Metazoa; phylum Chordata; class Lepidosauria; order Squamata; family Gekkonidae; genus Paroedura; species Paroedura picta. The sequence continues at coordinate 78,289,375 of NC_135369.1, read as the reverse complement.
TGGCAGTGTATTTTTTATTATCTTCTAGAACAGGGGTAGTCAAACTGCGGCCCTCCAGATGTCCATGGACTACAATTCCTATGAGCCCCTGTCAGCAAATGGGAATTGTAGTCCATGGACATTTGAAGGGCTGCAGTTTGACTACCCCTGTTCTAGAATATAAACATTTTCTGGTCATTTGAAGTTGTTTTAATGTGTTACATGTAATTGTGTTATTCTGAGTTGTTTTAAAATCATTGTAACCCACTCTGAGTTGTTTTTAGGAAAAAAATGTATAAGCAGGTATCAAACTGGGCATAAGCACCATTGCTCACAGTAATATACGAAAGTGATAAAAACTACCGTATTTACAAAAACAGAGATCCACAGCTACTGTGACTAGACCAAATAAAGATGGTTTTAATTGCAACAAAAAGATAACCTAGTACATTAACTTCTTGGAAAAAGTCAAAGAAAACAAATGCAGTAATGGATGAAAGAACAGAATCACAGGGTAGTCTAGATGAATTTGCACTGATCTTTTAACAACAGCTGCTTAAACCACTTCTGACATGCCTCAAAGCAGCTGAGTAGATCCACTTCTAATAAACATTTGGAAGCTTCTTATTCTATAAAGTACTGAAAAATTATCTCTTTCCTGGAAATGTTTCTCTACTGACCCTTTAGGAAGCAAAAATCATGAAAGGAAGGAAATGTGGCTTTACTCACCAGCTCTTCCACAATCTGTGAAATATTGGACACCTGTTTTTTTCTGGATCTTAGAACAGGGGGTGAAAAGACAAACCGAGAAGCCAGATCTGCATCTAAATCTTTGAGCTGCACTGGAGTCACTGCTTTTTCACCTAATATTAAGAAGCGTACACTTTACTGAAAAACTTGGAATGAACTATCCCAAACATGCAATTTTGACTGCAATTGAAATGGTGGAAAACAGTATGTGGAATGGTTTTGTATAGTTGCTTCCCCAGCCCTTCACTTTCGGCATAATGTCACCGCGCCCAGTATGCTATGGTGCAGACCATTCCTTCTAAATGGAGGTCCTCCTGGGTCTTTCATGTTATAGCACCATACTTCCCTCTCTGGCACCTGTAGGCCTGCTCCTCTTTTGCCCAGGATGAATAGCATCCTTCAGGTGCTGAGAGACTTCCCAATCTCGTAGGACAAATTTGTTGTATACACTTCACTGCTTTTTTATATAAGTAGAAAAAAGGAACCATTATGATTCGATTAATGCCTGCTTTCCCACTGTTGATTTTGTGAGCCCTATTTGCAGTGCTTCACATATTACAAGAAAAAGTAGGTCTGCTCCTCCATCACCATATTAATTGCATTGTTCTGTGATACGTAATTCACTTAAAGTAATTAGAAAGAAATATGCATCCAGAAACCTTAGCGACATCTCTATTTTAGGGATTTTTACAAATATCCATAATCAAAAACATTAGAGGAAATACACAACAGGCATGTTGTGTAAACACACAGATCTATAGTACTCATGTTTATCTGCACATTGCATAATAATTTCCTAGCAGTAAATCAAAGGGCCTTTTGTCTTGTAAGATCCCTGTTAAAAGGGGCATGGAACAGGGATACATTTGGGATCCTCTGTTATTTAATATCTATATTTATTCAAAGCCTCTACTAGGCCAGATTTCCATCCCCCTAGACTAGCAAACAGGCCCCTTCCCACTGTATTGATGACAGTTATATGATCTCACTCTGAAGTAGTATATTGCAGGGAGGAATAGCTTATAATTTTTCGGAAGACCCAAATCCTCATCTTTGTTGTTTTTCAGTTGACTGGTTTGTGGAAAGCTCAGCTGGTCCACACTCTTGAGACAGCTCAAAGAACAGTATCAGTTGTACTGGAGATTCTTTTTCATATTCCTTATGTGATTTAAGTCTTCCAGGGTAAACTGATTCCCTGATCCCAGTGCCCTACTTGGATTAGTCAGGGATGCTGCTGCTTGAAGCACAAGGTTGGTATCAAGCACTATTCTTTTGTCTTAAATTAAATGTTAAGCCTTCTGGTTTAGAATCATAGAGTTGGAAGGGGCCATACAGGCCATCTAGTCCAACCCCCTGCTCAACGCAGAATCAGCCCTAAGCATCCAAGAAAAGTGTATATCCAACCTTTGCTTGAAGACTGCCAGTGAGGGGGAGCTCACTACCTCCTTAGGCAGCCTATTCCACTGCTGAACTACTCTGACTGTGAAAATTTTTTTCCTGATATCTAGCCTATATCGTTGTACTTGAAGTTTAAACCCATTACTGCGTGTCCTCTCCTCTGCAGCCAACGGAAACAGCATCCTGCCCTCCTCCAAGTGACAACCTTTCAAATATTTAAAGAGGGCTATCATGTCCCCTCTCAACTTCCTTTTCTCCAGGCTGAACATTCCCAAGTCCCTCAGCCTATCTTCATAGGGCTTGGTCCCTTGGCTCCAGAGATTAACCTCTCATCAGTTCTTTCAGATAAATTCCACTCATGCCAAGTGTAAACTACATTCCTATGGGTTTACTCCCCCAGCCCCATGCCATCTTGGATTTATGGGAGCTGAAGCTATAATTAAACACCAAATCTGGAATGCAGCCCTTTATGTAGACACAGAACGGCCATGGTCTCCTCCAGTAGCAGGGAATCATGGTGAAAACTTTGCTCTGGGCTTCACTCCTTTTAGCTTTTTAGCTTTTAGGGGTTATTTTTATTGGGGATTTTATGTATTTCGTAACCCACCATGAGCCTTTGGGGAGTGGTAGGCTAGAAATTTAATACATAATAGTAATAACAGTAATAATTAATAAATAATGGCCTGCTTTAAAGTATTACCAGCAGCGCTTACACCCTTGCCCCTTACTCCCAACATGCTTGCCCCCTCCAATGGCACATGGCTGAAAAAGATGGTCAGGTGTTACTGTATAGTGCTTCGTACAGTGATATGGTTCCTATACAGTACACAACTCCACTGGGTAGACTTGATGAATTTTTAATTTCCTGCCTCCTCTTAGAGAGTTCTAATGATACCACTTTCAAGTTGGCTAAATTTTACCACTCATAAGCTCAATAAGGAAGCAGGTGGTTTAGTCTTTTTATTAATTATGTCTCCAGTACTGAAATCAGCCTATTATACGGCTCTGTTGTTATATGCAAATGCACTAATGGCTGTCCTTGTGTGGCAATCTCAGCTGATCTAAGATTGTAACAAATAAAGACTAAGACATTTATATGGGGGCGAAAGCCCTTGACAGGTTCCAAAGCAATTTTCTTCAATTCAGAGTGCGTGAATACATTGTTATTGGCATCTTCTTAAGCCTCTGTACCCCTGCCACAGGAGGATCACGGTGGAAGACAGGGCCTCAAAGAAGTGAGCTGTCCAAGTTCAATTATTCCCCACCACCACACCTGGGAGTGAAAGAGCTGGGTATTCTCTGTATCCTCATGTGATCACTTTGGAAACACAGATGGCCAGGAAGCAACAGTGAGTTTATTTATGAAAAGGGATCAGGAGGCTTCTTGTGTTAACCAATTAAATCTCCCCATGGCTCTAAGGTAGTATCTGTGTGTTGTTTTCTGTTGCCAGGATTATTCTATATTTGAATCAGAGGAAACTCAAGAGCAAAAACTTGATTTGGAACTGGAGTTTGGAATTGTTTAGCATTCATGAGAATACATAGGAATCATGCTCATCTACCATTTTCTCATAAAAGTGAGTGAAACTGAAAGACTGAAAGCATAGAAACAACTCCAAATATGATCACCAAGCACTAGTGCATCGCTGAACAAGCAGAAAGCAGAGAATTCCCCCCCAGCTGAGCCAACAAGGCACCATGATACTTTCCAAACTGATATCCCACACCACATCACACACACAGCTTATTAAAAGCTGGTAAAAGCACATCCCAGTAAATCCTGTCTAGATGGCACGGCAATATGCTTTAGGCTGCTTAGGGCTGATCCTGCGTTGAGCAGGGGGTTGGACTAGATGGCCTGTATGGCCCAACTCTATGGTTCTATAATTCTATATCATCATACAGCTGTACAGGGATTTATTTTTTATATCCCATCATGGAACTCAAGGAAGTGCATACGGGGCTTTCAAAAAGACTCTCCTCTAAGCACTGGCTAGACCCATACCTGCTTAATCTCAGCAAGGTTGCAGCATCATATGTATCCAACCACACATTTGCAATGAGAGCAGTTAGTCTATTCTAATAAAAATGGCCCGGATTCCTTCTACTCTGCTTTTGCTCTATATACACTGGTATTCAGATATAACAAACTATTTCCAATAGTTTCTGTACTGAATTGGATCCAAAATCATTTTCCATTAGTGTGAGAGGGATTTTTTTGGCAATTTCTTCCTTTTAGACCCCCAGTTTGCCCCCTCGTTTTATTCCTGAGATTCCCTGACCCCAGAAGTAGTGTCTTGCTAAAGCACAAATAAATGTTCTGTTCACCCAACTTGAGTGTTTTCTATTAATGGAAACTGATTTTTTAATCCAATCTATTTTGTCTGACAAAAACTCAACATTTTGACTACCTTTAGGTTTCTCCGTGAGTTTTGTGAGAGGAGGAGAAAAAAAGAATGCTTCATCCCCATCGAGGGAGACACTCTGTTTCATACTGTTTTTGCTGTATCGGGTCCTTTTAACATGAGAGCCATGACACGCCACCGTTTTCTGCATTTCACTAAGCCTCAGTTTGGCCACATCTGAGGACTGCAGTTCCTCCACAGCATCAGTGGCTTGTGGCAAGGGCTTCGTCTCTGCAATTCCTTCAGGGAGTGATGAAACTTTGTCCTTCCTTTTGATTGCTGTCATTGCTGAGCGCCTCTTTTCAGAGCCCCTTGCTGAAGCCAGTGCCTCAGAAGGTTCTTCTGAGACAGATTTCTCCACCTCTGTTTTCTCTATGCTTGCAGATGTAATTCTTCTAGATCTCCTTTTTGGGGTATCCAGTGCAGATAAATATACAGCAGTGGTGGACTTATTCAATGCTGCACTTCTTGTGTTTCTTCGACCAGCAGGAGAAGATTTAACATTTAGCTGAGGAGGAGGCGGCGGTGGTGAAAGTAAAGATAAGGCCAGCTTTGAATCTGCTGAAACATTCAGCAGATTCTTTCTTGGTCTACCTCTTCTACGCTGCACAGTCTGCTGTTCAGTGACCTTGGTCTCTTGACCAGCTGTACTGGCACTCTGTGCCCTCTTCCGTCTAGACGGGGTGGGCAACTGTGGCTCCCTGGGCTGTGTGCTCTCTTCACAAACTGCTTCCAGGAGACTGGAGCTTCTACTTCTGCCCCTTCTAACTGAAGATGGTAACTGCGACTTCTCAGACCGTGTTTCTGAATGCGCTGATTCTTCCAGTACACCATGTTTCCTTTGTCGTCCTCTTCTTGATGTGACACTCTGCTTCTTTTCTTCTGCATCTTGATTGGAAATTACATTTTCTGAAAGTTTGAAAGCAATGGTTTTTAGCTTTCTTGCACTTTTAGGATGGACTGTCATTTGTATTGTATGGTCAATGATTAATTGATTACCTTCTTGATCACCTACTAAACTGGTGGTAGTCTCAGAAGTCCTTTTGAGAGCAGAAGTTGGCTGCTCACTGGGGTGCTTAAGAAATTCTGATACACGCTCTTTTGGTTTCCTAACCCCTCTCCTTGTAGTAAGGGTAGCCTGAAACTCTTGTGGAACAGGGTGAATATTTGTTGATATTTCTAGGTCACATCCTTCTGTATTCTCAGTATCTCTAACTGGAAAAGAAAGAGCATGTGATGGCTGCTGTTCTTGGGGCTTTCTTTTAGAACTGTGGGAGAGGTTTGCAGGAATGCCAGAAGTCTCTTTTCCCCGTCTAGCACTTCTTCTTGGTGTATGCGGTACCAGCACATCTGGTTTACTCATCTTTGTAAACAGCTGATCATCTGGTGACAAGTCATTTACACTAACAGCTATCTGTTCTGTTGTGCCACTGCTAGATGTTACTATGTTTTCTACCTGATTTATTTTCACCTCTTTATTTGTTCCTGGAATATTTTGTAGTGGAGTCTGGGGGGAACTTAGTAACTTCTTGTTTATGCTTTTGTGAATAGATTCCTCTAGTACTTCAGATGAAAAGTCTTTATTTCTTGTGTCCTTGATTATGTCTAACAGGTTTTCAGCAATGGCCATTTTAATAGGTTCAGGTACATAAGGCAATACCTTGGCAGTATTCTGGGACATCTGATCACTATTTACCGTGGATACTGAATTTGTAATGAGTTCTTGGTTGTTGCTATCAGTATTATTTACATGCTCTCCCTCTGCATTTGGGCTAGCTGATTTCAGAGGAAAAGAATGCAATGCAGTAGTCTCTCCTATTTCAGCTTCTTCATCCCCTTCTAGTATTAATGAAAAATTGTCCTGAGGCAGGAATAGTTCTTGTTCTTCAGAAAAACCACATTCACCAGCATCTTTATCAAGCAATTCGCATGCAACCTGTTGCTCCACAGCATCACTGTTGCACTGATATTGAACAGTGCTTGAGGGACACAGCTCACTGTTTGGAAGAGTCTCCACAAATGTTTCTGAAACTTGTACCTCAAGTATTCCATCTCCAATAAGCTGAAAAATATAATGTACAAGATGATTGCCAGTATACTTTTTCTTTTCAGTTGATGCATACATAAAAGTCATCAAAAGCAGCAGTTACAATTGCGGATGTTCCAGGTCAGAGGCTGCTTCCTTTGCACAGCCCCTCCAACATGGAATAAATTACAAACATCCAAACCACCCAAACAACTCATAAAGACATCTGCAAATCAGTATGCTGATAAAGCAGTAATTTAGTGAAATGGGTACACTTGAGAGTTTAAAGAAAATTATGAGGCATTGAGTAAACAAAGCATTTACTACAGTTCCAGTTATTATTTACTAGCAGTAAAGCCCATTTGGGTGCAAGGGGGGGGAGGAGAGTGACCCCCTGGCGGGCACGCAGGAGGAGAAGTGGCCGTCAGAGAGGGCCCGTTGGCGCCGGAAGGCCTGGCGCTGCATGTGTGATGGGGCGCAAGGCCTTCCCAGGGCAAGAGGACACTGCAGGTGCCCCCGCGCCAGGTGCACTGGCAGAGAGCATCCCTCTGGGCTGGAAAGCGCCCCATCTCCCTCACCCCCGAGCACTTCCCGTCCTCTGTAAGGCCCTGGGTGTGCTTTCCAGGCTGCAGAGACGCGCTCCGCTCCCTCTCCCCCCTACCCCCCTCGCGGCCGGTCCTCTTACATGGGGCCTGGGACATGGAGTGGCGGAGTCACAGATGTGCCTGGCTCTAACAACCACGTCTGTGAGGCAAGGGGTGAGGGATCAGTGAGGGAGGGCCAGCTGCATCCTGATTGGCCCTGGAGAGGCCAGACCGTTCGTCCCCCAATTATTTATAGGCACCAAATGGATAAGATTACAGTTACAGATATTAATGTTAATATTATTATTGTTTTGGAATATTATGGAAAACATTATGGAAAAACTAAGTTCCTTGTAGTGTTTTCTATGTTCTATGTAAACTGTCCTTCAGGTGAGGGCGGTATCTAAATGCAACAAAAAAATAAATAAATTTACTTACAGTTATTTCTTGGCTTTCAAGTCCATTGCTAGGTGGGCTTTTTTCTACTAAATTTTCTTTTATAGCTTCTGTTCTTTCCTCAAATACTGCTGCTTCTCTTTCTTCAAACTCAGTTTTGGAATAAATACTGGCAACATCTTCACTGTCAGGAATACTGATGACAGCTGAAAAAGGTTTTCTTTCCATTAGTTATTTTACCTTAAGGCGTTAATTGTACATTAATATTTTTAGTGATTGATATCTGGAGAAGATTCCTTCATCCTAATGAAGAGCAGTTTAAACCTCCAGTCACTTTCACGAGACAGAATTATAAATTAAACAGGTCTGCACTTACCTATAACGGTTGTCTATCAAGTGGCTTTCTGTACAGGCATATGTGAGAATTGCACAATCACAGGCCTGCTGTGGGAAATGAACTTTTAAGATTTTAGAACTTACAAGCGCTCCCCCCCCTTTTCTGTCCAAAAGGGTCATGTGACAGAAGGGCATTCCTGCCTCAGTTCTCCCTTTGCTGTCAAGAGGGCCAGATGAGTCCAGCAGTGCAGCCCACAGTGCGGAAAGGAGAAAGGGATGTCTGCCAGCACAGAAGACAACTTGATGAACGACAGTTGCAGGTAAGTGCAACTCTGTTCTCATCATCATGGTTTCTGTGCAGTCTTGCATGGGAGATCGATCAGCAAGCTCACATACCACGGAGGCAAGTGTGAACTGATCAGCAGAAGAATGACTGCAATACTGCTTTTCCAACAGCAGCCTCATTCCTGGAGTCCACATCTATGGAGTAATGCTGGATAAAATTGAAGGCATTGACCAGGTCACTGTTTTATAGATGTCATCTAGTAATAACTGAACAGGAGAGCTGCTGTCAAAACTCCTGTGGAGTGAGCTTCCAGTGCAATGGGACATGGCACCTATGGGACTGCCTACCTCCTTATGCCCCCCGCAGTGCACTTCACTCTGTGGGTATGAATTTGCTGGACGTCCCGGGGCCACGGGAGCCACACCTGGCTTCGACCAGGGCCAGGGCCTTTTCAATCCTGGCCCCTACCTGGTGGAATAAGCTCCCAAGTGAGCCGTGGGTCCTCTGTTGGGACTCCTTGAGTACTGCAGGGCCTGCAAAACGGAGCTCTTCCACAGGGTATTTGGTTATGGCCAGGTGGAAAATCCCAGGGTGTATGATCTGGTCCCCCCCCCCTTTTCGGTCCCTGTGTTCAGTATCAGGCGGCATTAGGGATCTTATGAGATCTATTATGTATTGCCAGTCAATATTACCATTAGCACTGGCCCAATGGTTCAATATATGAGCAGAGGTTTTATTAGCATATAGAATAAGCCACCTTTTTATGATGTTGAGGATTGTTTTTAAGATTACTGGGGATTATTTTAGGCTATGTTTTAAATGTGACTTGTACATTGCCCCCCCCAAATAAATAAATAAATAATAAATGTTGGGCTCTCTGTAAACTTTTTATAGCAGAGACTCCCCATAACAGAGACAGTTCCTTTGTGGACACTACTTTCCTCTTACTGTGACCTTTGAATAGATTCCTATTCCTCCTAAATTCTTCTGCTTTAACTATGTAATGCCAATAAAGGTTGTTTGTATGTATGTAATTAAATAAAGAGTGCTCTCCTAACTTCTAACATGTGTAATGTTCATTCAGGTATGAAAGTACGGGATGGGAAAAACACTAGGAGGGCAATGTCTATGATTATATGATTCCTGCTTCTGCTGAAAGTGAGAAACTATGTCTGGCAAAAGATCCAAGCTAGACCAGAGCAACATTTTGTCTGCATGGAACTTTGTTAAGGGGGATCATATTGTATTGCACACAGGTCTCCCCTCCTACATGTTAAGGTGATGGGCTACTTAGGAAGGCTATTTCATACAACAAAAAAGATGCATCTGACTTCACTATCGCTTCTAAGGGTTTATACACCAGCTTTGTCACAACCAGTAGCAAATTCCATTGTAGAGCAGGGGGTACAACAGGAGAATACAAAATGAAAAACTGTTTTGATTCAGTTACTAAAAATATAGAAGCCCCTTTAACACCTTTTCAGAAAGCAGAAATAGCTGACAAATTAAAACTTTATGGATGATGTAGCAAAACTGCTATTCTGCAACAACAGAATTTAATCATTTATGAGAGACAGAGTATAACTGTCATGTTTTTTTATGCTGGTCTATGGCTGTAATAAAGATCTAACTGGCAAGTATCCGATTTTATACTTGCCATGTCCACCCAGACGGTGAACCTTTTCTATTTTGAAGAATATGACCTCTGAGTAGAAGGTCTATGGGAGGTGATAAAGACCTCTCAGGTCACCTAGGGACGAATCAGCCAAGCTCTGAAATATAGAGACTTCATGTTTGGGTGAAGTATCAGGCCTGCATACAGCAAGTCCTCTGCAAGCAGGAGGGCCCTGTACACCCAACCCCTGGCCAGTGTTCACAGGGTCAGGAACCATATCATTCTGGACTAGTCCTGGGCTAGCAGGATACATGTGGAATTCTCTGCTTTCAATTTGGCCACCACCTTGTGTATAATCCCCAACTGACACTCTGTCCAAGGCTGCTTTAAAGGAAAACAGGTGTCACCTGGTAATGAGTGCAGAGCCATTTATATTGGGGTACCCCCTTTTTTCAAATATGGGATGAAGGTAATGATCACTGATTGACCACTCTTGGCCAAGCCCATTTTTCTGCTTAGGTTGTCTGTTATGGAATTGTCCTGCCCTGCTATGTGAATGGCTGATAGGTGAACCCCATAGTGAATTGCCCACTGCCAGATGAGCGATACCTCCTTGCACAAATAACAAGAACCTATGCATCTTTGTTTGTTTAGGAAGAATTTGCTGTGTTGTTGTCTGTAGACAGCAAGATATGTTGTCCTTTGAGCAGCACTGTAGAAGAAGCTAGACCTCTTGGTTCTGTGGCCAGACCAAAAGGCAGGACTGTATATTCATAAGTGATCCCATTATATCTGAATCTCAAATACTTCCTATAAGACTCATGGATGGTGATGTGATATGAAAGTATACTTCTTTGAGGTCAAGGAGCCAAATCAAAGGTCTTTGTCAACAGGGGAAGAACCTCATGTAGAGACAACTTTCTAAATTGAGAGACATGTAAGTGCTTGTTGAGAAATCTCAAGTTCAAAATGGGTCCTCCCCTGCCAATCAATAGCTAAATACCTTGAGAAAAACTCAGGAGTACCTGATTAATGGCCCTTTTCATCAGGAGAGAAGAAACTTCCTGTGGCAGCAGCTCAGAGGTAGTCAAGATACCCCTAGTAGTGGGATGCTGAGGCAGAGAGTCAAATTCTCTTCATTATTATTGATAGTAATTTGCAACCATGCTGCAGAAAACTTGGCCAACATTATCCAGGAACATTTTATCTTGTACTTGTCAGACATCGTGAGCCACCTGGGATGTTGATTCCTGGAGGACTGGGAAGGGTGTTTCCCCTTTGTTTGCCCTGTCTCCTATTTTGTGTTTGTTGGCTAAAGGCTGGCATTTATGTCTTCTATGGAGCCTGAAGAGCCTGGTATCTATAATTAAAGTGAAGGTAAAGTCTTGATTGCTGAAATCTGTCAGAGCACCTCTGCTTGTAACAGTGCAGGAGTGGGGATAATCCCTGGAATTTGGCTGTAATCTCTTTATGATTATGATTCAAGACAGCATCCCACTAATCACTGAAAAGTTTCCATCCCTTGAAAAGGGGGTCCTCGATCTTTGCTCTAGTGTCCTGAGGGACTGATGAAGAACACTCCCAAGAGTGCCTCCTAATCACAATACTAGAGGCCATTGTCCTGCTGTTGCAGGAAGCTACATAAAGGGAAATAAAAACCCATCCTGAAATACAGGCGAGAACCAAAAAGGTTAAGGATAAAATCAGTTTTAGAAAAATATAAACAGTTTATTATTATAAGAGCTCACATGTTTAAAAACTATAAAAGAATACCCATTTGGCATACATAACACACCTAAGCTTTGTACACCAGTAATGCTAAGAAGTGTAGACCTGGACCTTATAGAATCATAGAGTTGGAAGGGGCCATACAGGCCATCTAGTCCAACCCCCTGCTCAACGCAGGACTAGCCCTAAGCATCCTAAAGCATCCAAGAAAAGTGTGTATCCAACCTTTGCTTGAAGACTTCCAGTGAGGGGAAGCTCACCATCTCCTTAGGCAGCCTATTCCACTGCTGAACTACTCTGTGAAAAACCTTTTCCTGATATCTAGCCTATATCGTTGTACTTGAAGTTTAAACCCATTACTGCGTGTCCTCTCCTCTGCAACCAGCAGAAACAGCATCCTGCCCTCCTGACAACCTTTCAAATACTTAAAGAGGGCTATCATGTCCCCTCTCAACCTCCTTTTTTCCAGGCTGAACATTCCCAAGTCCCTCAACCTATCATTTGCTCTCTTCCAGTCCTCCGGGACATCTCCAGTCCTTAAAGAGGTTCCGAAGATGATGGACAAGGGCTGTGCAAGTTCTCTGGAAAGTTCTTTGAGTACTCTCGGGTGCATTTCATCCGGACCAGGGGATTTGAACTCATCCAGTGCAGCTAAATGCCTCTCGACAACCTCTCTATCCATGTTAAACTGCCACCCAGACACTGTCCTTTGGCTATGGCCATCTCTAGATGTGCCTAAACACTTTGACCTGTGGGAAAAAACAGATGTAAAAAAGGCACTAAGCCTTTCTGCTTTCTCTGCATCTTCCGTTAGAGTTTGCCCATCCGCACCCAACAGTGGGCCTATTGCCTCCTTTACTTTACGTTTGCTCCTCACGTAACTGAAAAATCTTTTCTTGTTACAATGGGCTTCCCTGGCCAATCTTAGCTCACTCTCAGCTTTGGCCTTTCTTATGATTGATCTACAATGCCTAGTAACCTGTAGGTACTCTTCTTTAGAGCTCTGTCCTTCCCTCCATTTCCTGAACATTTTCCTTATCTTTCTTAGTTCCTCTTGAAGTTCTCTGTTCATCCAAATAGGCTTCTTAGAGCTCCTGCAGTGTTTTCGTCTTTCTGGGATAGTCATTGATTGAGCATGCAATAGCTCCTGTTTGAGTAGCGCCCACCCTTCACATGCTCCCTTCCCTTCCAGCATTCTCGTCCATGGTATGACACTCATCATGTCTGAGTTTATTAAAGTTTGCCCTACGAAAATCCAACATCTGCGTCTGGCTACAAGCTTCCTTGTCTCCCCATCTCAAAAGGAATTCTATGAGGACATGGTCACTTCCCCCTAGGGTCCCCCCACCTCCTTCACCTCATCCACCAACTCTTGCCTGTTGGTCAGTATTAAGTCCAGTACGGCTGAACCTCTTGTGGGTTCATCTACCATTTGATAAATGAAATTGTCAGCCAGGCAGGTCAGAAAGTTACATGACTGAGGACGCTTCGCAGAGTTTGTTTCCCAGCACACATCTGGGAAATTGAAGTCACCCATGATGACAAGGTCCTGCCCCTTGGATATTTTCTCAAGCTGCTCACAAAGTGCAGCATCCACATCCTCTCGTTGGTCAGGCGGTCGGTAGCAGACACCAACCACCACACTGTTAGTTTTCCCCTCGCTTATTTTCACCCAGATGCTTTCCACTGTAGATATGCTCTCCTTCACTAGAATTTCCTGACAGGTAAGCCCTTTCCTCACATACAGTGCCACTCCTCCACCTCTTCGATCTATTCTGTTTTTTCTGAACAGTTCATATCCATCCACCATTACATTCCAGTCATGAGAATCATTCCACCAAGTTTCTGTGATGCCTACTAGATCATACCTTTCCATCAGCATGAGAAGTTCCATCTCTTCCTTTTTATTGCCCATGCTTCGGGCGTTAGTATAAAGACATCTGAATCCTTTTACTTTTGGTTCCCTATGAGCTGGCCTTGCCGGTTGGGCTGCCTCCGATCGTTTTCCTTCCATACACTCCCTATGTTGATCGTCTCCTTCCCCTAGTGGCTTTAGTTTAAAGCTCTCTTGATGAATCTCCCCAGGTTCCTGCCAAACACATTCTTCCCCAGTTTCGATAAGTGCAGTCCATCAGGTGCTAGTAGGCCTTCCTCAAGAAAGCCTATCCCATGGTCCCAGAAACCAAATCTCTCCTGCTGGCACCAACTACGCAACCAGTGATTCACCTCCATTATCTTCCTCTCCCGACGCATTCCTCTTCCCTTGACAGGCAAGATTGAAGAGAATACCACTTGTGCCCCCATTTGCTTGAGCTTCCTCCCCAGATCTTGATAGTCTTTTTTAATAGGAGCGATGGTATTCAGGGACATGTCATTCGTTCCCACATGGACCATCACAAATGGGTAGCGATCCGTAGATTTGAGGAGTTTGGGCAGCCTTTCTGAAACATCTTTAATTTTCGCCCCAGGCAAGCAACACCTCTCGGGTTAGGGGGTCGGGCCCAGCCACATGGCGATCCATTCCTCTTAGCAGGGATTCTCCAATTACCAGTGCTCTCCTTTTTTTTTTCTTCTCAACTCCATTTCCTTCTGTCCCCGTGGCCTCTTCCCTTTGTCTTAGAGTTTGTTTTGGGACCTCTTCCCTTGTTGACCCTTGCACCTCCTCTGCAAGGGCCTGAAATCTATTCTGGAGCTCCAAAAGCCCCGAGAACTGTCTCGCCCTTCGCCGTTCAGTCTTTTTCCGAACTGCCTGCAGAGGCTCCCTATTGTGGTCAATCTCCTTATCCTCTTCAGGACTGGTTGTATTCTCTTTATTCCAAGTTGCAGAGCTCTGGACTATGAACTCCTCCCCTTTCTTACTTTGGGTCAGAGTAAAAATTCTGTTTTCTAATCCCCTAATCTTTTCCTCCAAAAGTCTTACCAGCTTACACTTGGGGCAGCTGTAGTCCATCTTGTCTTCTGGGAAGAAGGCAATCATGTCACACTCACTGCAGATGATGGGATGAGTGTCCTGGAGGTCCACTGGAATGTCTAGGCAGTGGAAGTACTAGGGAAATATAATCTTATGTATTTTGTATTTTGTATTATGTATTTTGATCTAACAGATCTTCATCAGAGGTCTTGTACAGAAGCACAGATATGTCAATAGGAACTTTTTACAATTTTCAACAAGTGTGTGTGAAAAAAAAAACCCTTATTTAGACTGTTATGGCTAGTTCTGGTCCTGCAAGGTGTTCATATGAGCAGAATCCTCTGCCCGCAAGTATTTCTTATTCTTCCACTGTGTACTAGAGAGCCAGCTTGGTGTAGTGGTTAGGAGTGCGGACTTCTGATCTGGCGAGCCAGGTCTGATTCTGCACTCCCCCACATGCAACCAGCTGGGTGACCTTGGGCTCACCACAGCACTGATAAAACTGTTCTGACCAAGCATGATATCAGGGCTCTCTCAGCCTCACCCACCTCACAGGGTTTCTTGTTGTGGGGAGAGGAAAGAGAAGGTGACTTGTAAGCTGCTTTGAGACTCCTTTGTGTAGAGAAAAGCGGCATATAAGAGCCAACTCTTCTACTAGAAAATCCTACTGTGTGCTTCTCCAAGGATAGGTCCAAAACGAGAACTGGAACTAATCATAATCATTAGAGTACAGCTTCCGTGGATAATGGGTTGATGGTTCCCCAACTACTACACTGGGTGAGGGCATAGATGTCTTCTCTGATTCAAACTCCAGTCCCTGGTCCAAACCCTCTTAAGATTCAGATGGAAGGTGCAATTCCAGCTCAAACATCAGCTACTGCTTGTGACATGTTAGCCCATGCATTTTATATTGTGAGGTGGGTTTCAGAGGTTGGCAGCCACAGACTGGTTAAGATCCAAGGGCTGCACTGAGGTTGGCAGCCACAGACTGGTTAAAATCCAAGGGCTGCACTGAGATGGACAGACCATAAGAATAGAGAATCAGAGACCTTGCTGCAGGAAGCATGGAACTGATGATTGTGTTGATGTTGGTTGACACAGGTGTCAAAGAGGAACTAATAGAAGTGGTGGAACCTCGAAGACATCATCTCTGAGAATCTGGGAGAAGCTATGTAATGCTGAGATGATGACAGAATTCACAGATGAAGCTGTTACTCAATGTTTATTTGGCTCAGTGATGGTTAATGTCAAGGATTGTCAATGCACTGGAGTCAAGAGGGAAATCTTCTGGTCAACGTAGTTCAGGAGAGCTTAACTGAGCTTGAGATGTTGATGCTCAACCCTGAGAGGATGGCATCCTTTGCTGATGCCACAGAGATCGACATGGAGGGGAGCAATGGGGAGTGTGCTTCACTTTCCTTTATGTATTTTTCAGTGGCAATTCTTATGCCAGTCTGCATCAATTTTGATTTTCCTCCCATCTCTGATACAGCCTGTTTTTCAGTGTAGGGCACCATAAGCTTTCTCTACAATGCTGCTTTCAATGTAGCTGCTCTACCCTCTTGGACATAAAGGGAATGAGGCAGCATTATAGCTTTCCTCAAGGCATAACAGACATGCCATATGTTCATGATCTGGGACCATTTTAGACCCACATTCTCCACATTTCTTAAACGCCATCCTACTGGGCTAATTAAGGTCAATTTGCTTCAAGAAATGTTAAAAATAAGCTATTATGGAAAGCTCATCCTCTCATGGTAGCGTGACAAGAAATGAGAGAGGAGCTCTTTCCCTGCTTCCATCACATGACCCCTTTAGTGGAAAAAGTAGGGCTTGCGACAGAGGGGAGGAAGACGTGCTCCTAATCTTCAGAAAGTTCTAAAATCTTGAAAGCTCATCTCCCATGGCAGCACTGCAGCTATGCAATCCCCATGAGGGATTGAACAGAACCCATGATAATTAACCAAGTCTCTTGGCTAATAACTTTAAACTACATTTGAAGAAAAGGCAGGTTAAAGGTTTATAAGGAGAAAAGACACGAGTTATGTCCCAGCTGAAATGTAATGAATAAAGCAAAGCAAGGTTTATTCTTACATTATATACTGCATCTTCTAGTTCAGGTGTAAAAACTATAGTTACACAAATTATAGCTTCAGCAAGTAAATCCGAGGTGCCCTGCTTAGACTTAGTTGAACTTGGCTATCAATTTACATAGACATGTGATTCTGCTCACAAGGGTCACTGGCACTTCCTCCTTAAACAAGCATAATGTACCACACATAACTGATGGTATTCTTATGTAATTTTGCTTAACCCCTTTGATGGCACTATAAAATAAAGGTTCAACATCAGCACATAAGGTCTCCAGTTAGAGCAAGATGCTTCCAAACAAAATGTTATCTGTACAGGTAAGGTTCCATGTATGTAGCTTCCAAGCCACACCCCTTCCTGAAATCCATCCTGTTTTTGTGGGGCTGGGAATTCTCTAGTAACATTGATATTTGCATGTATTTCTTTTTAAACCTTGTTCTCTTTATTCTTGAGGCCATTAGGAACACAGAAACTGCCTGAGTTCTGCACTAGCCAGAGTAATGATTAACTACTTTATGCTTAATTTTAATTTAATTCCATAATACTAGAAGTGATATTTAAAAAATCATGTTCCAATTTTCAATCCTCACCAAAATCAAATTTGTCAAAGTAATCTCCTTTACTGTGCTGCACTTAGTCTCGATTAAAGAACGACAGAATCTAGCAGCATGAACCGAGACAACAAGAGCAGAGGAAATGTTTCAGTTAGGCATATGTCTAGAGAGGTATTTCAGTAAACACCCAAGATGTGAAGAAAAAACTTTCCCCATTGGTTTATTTTTCTGTAGGAAACATTTCCATTTCTAAATATAATTCCATTAAATTAACTATGAACAAATGCTACTGCCATGCAATACTGTATTGTAGTGCAAAATTATAAAAGGTATTTTCCAAGTGATTATCTCAAGGAATTGTGTGTGTATACATAGGTATTTTACTTATTTGTGAACATGATGTGTACACCTGTTGGGGAACAATAAAATAAAAAATAGCACCTGATGGGTTTTGATTTGATCTGCACAGCTAAATGTAAAATTCTTATTTATACAATTCGTCTCACGATAGAAAGGTTAGTGTCATCACCCATCTGACATATGAACAACCAGTAATGCAAGAGATTAGGTGCCCCAGTGACTTCCATGGACAAGTTAAATCTCACTGAAATATCTGAGGCAACCATGTTGCTGGCAAATCATGCAGTTTTTCAAGCTGTATACATTAAAACAGCGATATGGCCTTTATTTGGAATATATTACTTGCAAAAGTACATGCCATATCATCTTTAACAAGTAATATCCCAAATAAATAATGCCTGCATATTTGTTTTAATGTATTTAAGCTACATCTTTTTCTGCTAAATAAAAAAAATTAACATGTGGTATTTCAAAGTTTCCCCCCTAAATATATAAAAATATACAGGCTAAATGAGCCTTGCCCAATAGTTCACACATTGCTATAAACAAGTTGATTCTATTGCAGTTCTTATGCTTTTATTTGTACAAGAGCTTGTATAACCAAAAGAACTTTGGATTTAAATTTCTCTAGTATTGTGCAATGCTGTAAGAGCTTGTGCATGTGCAGACATTACCTTTACATGGTGAAAGCATCTTGGAATCCAAATCAAACAAACAGGATAAGATTTTAGTGACATACATGCTTTACAGCAAAGAATTGCCAAGGACACACATAAGAGAATTACATTTTGAACACTGGCACTTCAAAGCTTTTCTCTTGATAGCACCCGGTAAAAAATAAATCTTTCCACTTGTTCAGTTGGTATGGTAATTCAAATTATACTTACACTGGGCATCTGTTCCTGCTGGGTCCAAAGCTTCAGTACTTGTTTTGGAAAGCAGACTGTTGTCTTCCAACAATGTCTTATTGGATTCCAGAGTAAGTGTTTCACTTTGTGTAGACAAAAGAAATATTTTACTTAGAGAGATGGAAAAGTCTTTCAAGCATAAAGAAGAAGAGTTGGTTTTTGTACCCCGCTTTTCACTGCCTGAAGGAGTCTCAAAGTGGCTTACAATTGCCTTCCCTTCCTCTCTGGTATTATTGCTTGGTCAGAACAGCACTACCAGGGCTGTGACTAGCCCAAGGTAACCTGGCTGGCTGCATGTAGAGGAGTGCGGAATCAAATCCAGCTCACCAGATTAGAAGCTACTGCTCTTAACCAGAATACCACGTTGGTCACATAGGATTGGGTGCTTTGGCGCCCAAAGCGGCTGGGTCTCTCCTGGTGCAGCCAGCAACATTCTGTGGGGGAGGGGGGAGATGCAGGTGTCAGTGTGCCGGCGGGCGCACACGCACCTGCATGTGTGCGCCCGCTGGCGCGCTGATGCCCTCGCCTTCCCCCCCACCCCGCAGTGCTGGCTGTACTGGAAGAGACCGGCCACTTTGGGCGCCAAAGCGCCTAACCCTACAATGTACCTTTTTGCCACAAATCTTAATCTGTATGATTTTTCTGGAATGGCATCACATGAGACAGAACAGTTTCAATGGGAAAGACTGTTATGTCCCATTATGATTTAATTTGAAAGACTCGATTAACAGCACACTCTTCAGAAACTGCTACAGCTATTCAAGGACTAGTTCTCATTGATCATTAGCATCACGCACAGTGTATACTATGCATATCGGCAGCAAGTCCTCCTCTCCACCCGCTAGTAGTGGGAGGGAGGGGGGTGGAAGTTGAGCTGCCGTTCTTGCCATGCCGGCAATGTTGGCAATGTTATTATTGTTTTTAGGGGGTTTTAATGGGGATTTGTGATATTGTTACCCGGGCCCGAGCCGCAAGGGAGTGGCGGGCTATAAATCTAATAATAATAATAATAATAATAATAATAATAATAATAATAATAATAATAATAATAATAATAATAATAATAAAAAGTCCAACTTATTTGAGAATAAGCAACAATGAAATGAATGAACACAGCGCTCACTACCATCCCCACTCAATTACAACATGAAAAATCAAGTATGCTCTCTCCATGAAAAGTTAGTTGTCACAAGTTCTTACGTAAATTTTGGAAAGCAGCACATATTTTCTACACTGAATTCAAGCAGTTTTGGTATCCTTTTCGGCAATTAACAGAGGCAGGGACAGTGTGTTATTCAAATATACAGATTAGGAGGTGGAAAAATAGGGTATTCAGTAAATACTTTGTCAACTAACTCAAAAGCAGCTTCAACCTGTCATGAAAACAAGATCAAGAAAGCCAATGCTATATCAAGGTTATACAACTGCAAGCAATGGAATTGCAACAACCAAGATTAAGAAAAATGGCTATATTCTTTTTTCGAGTTATTCTTCACCTTTTATTAGATGATAAATGAGAACAGACTACAGCATCTTGCACAGCATTTAAGTGATCCAGCACTGATGCTCCACCTTCAGGGAGAGCATCCTGTTCCTTTTCTTCCTTTTCAGGAAATCCTGCAAACAGCAAAACAGCAGAATTTACTGGCAGACTGATGGTGTCCTCTTTACCAAATCATTTAAAAGTGTATGTGTTATATCTGGCACAATAATCCCACTTCTACAGCTATTGCTGTTTTATTTACAGGAGTCCAAAACGTATTTCCATGATAAATGAAATCTGACTCTTATGATACCCAGTCGTTTTGACTTGCCTTAGGGAGTTACCCAATATTTTTACCCACCCAATTATTATTTTTAGGTATCACTGACACTTCTGAGTCCTCTAGTGAGAAGAAGACGGAAGCAGTGCAAGTCCCACTATTCCTCCCTTCTCCAAAACCTAATATGAAGTTTGGGACAAACCCCATCCATTCATTTCCAGAGTTCCCCTTGTGTACGAGAGGACTGGTGAGGGGTTGCTGGTGTCTTGCCCTGAGCACAATGAGATATATTTCATTCTGAGCTCCCTGCAAAACAGATGCCTTGGAGCAAGGAGGGGATCCTCATACTAGACATCGAAGGTAAGGGCCAGTGTTACTGACAACGACGTTCACAGAGTCTAATTTAGGACAGATGATACAGTCCTCAGGTCTCTTACTTAGAATGGTCAGAAGGTTCTTGGGTAGTAAAAACAGCTGCCTTAACATTCTAAGCCAAGATGTTAAGATTTATAACCCTGCTTTGCATGGAAGAAACAAAATGCACTATACCATTCTAGCTGATTCCAACTCAACAAGTTGTGGGTTATAATCAAGCAAAGAAGTCTAATCTATGCAAATATGCACCCAAGGATCTCAGCGGCTTCTTTTCATCACAAATCAAGGAAAGTGATGAAAAGCACATTTCGGTTTTATTGCAGCCAGTCCACTGCTAGAGGATATCCTGATGGCTTTTAAAAGTCATTTAAGACCAGCGGTCCCCAAACCCTGATCCGGGAACTGGGACTGGTCTGTAGATCAGTTATACTGGGCCGCGGCTTCTCCTTGTCTTCCTCCCCAGTTGCTGCCTCGAGGGCTGCCCTGCCACTCTGCCGCTGGCTCACCTTTGGTGCTCTCCGGCAGCCGCCATGGCTGGGGCTCCCCCTCGGCATGGCATGGCACAGCTGCTGCTGGCAGCACCTCCCAGCAGGTGGTGGGAAGTCAGGGGCGCCGGCGGGAAAGCAAATGGAGAAGCGGCTAAGGCGGCGGCGATGTCCCTCGGCAAAATACTAACCCCCCCCCCCCAGGCCTCAGTAAAATTGTCAAGCGTTGACCGGCCGCTAGTGATAAAAAGGTTGGGGACCACTGTATTAGACATTTTCTGCCAAAGATTTCTCTTCCAATGGTTAACAATGTTTATATATAAACAAGATCTCCATCGTCATCTAGCTGCAAATGCTGTGGACAAATGGGGTGGCCATCTATGGTGTACACTACTTGTGAGTTTCAGTGTACATGGCTTAGTTATGGAGATAAAAAGTTGCTTAAGATGGCTCTCATACCTACAAATGCCCATTTTTTCTTAAGTCCATTCTTGTGCCCTCTCTCATGACTTGCTATTGTATATGTAGACAACTAAATCACATGACACATACCAGGCAATCGTTCTACATTTGTAGGTGTTTGAGGTTCCATTTGCAAAAATTCACTTTCAGCTGTCTCGCTGTCTTCTCTTGCAGCTGACTCTGGTATGACTAAGATGTCCTCAGATGAAGAATCAGCACAATGATAGGCTGTGATATCTCCAGCACCACCTGGTAATTTTCTTTCATGATATTCCATAGATATTTGGTCCACCTTGAAAAATATATTGCTAGTTTCTATGAAATGTTCTGATTTGTCCAAGTTATCTCCTGGTACACTCTCTGTAGACAGGTCAGTTTCTTCATGGTCTTCTTGAGCACTGCATGATGGAAAGGAGGGCAATTCTCTAGTCTTAGACCATATATCCTCTGTTTGAATCTCAAGACTGCATTCAGATGAAACTGCATTGTGTCTGGTTTTACAATCCGTCACCTTTTAAAAACAAGCACAAATAACTAGCACAATTCTCCCAGTGAACAGAGATTTCCTCAATTGACATCCTACAAGAGACACCTAATTTGTTTCTGTGAAGGAAATAGCCACTTGTGCCTTCCAATGGCTAAAAGGAGACACTCGGGCTTCTTTTTCATTTCAATAAGAGAAGTCTATCTCCCTTCACTCATGTGAGAATGGGGGAAAATGAAAGTGCAAGAGCTCAGACAAACGAGAGCATAAGTAGAGCAAATGTCAGAGAATTGATAAACACGATAAAGTAAGCAATATAGAGCTTCTTGCAAGCTTCAAGATGATAAAAATGTCAGCCATTACTTTACAGGGGTTAGATCATAACCTCTGAAGAAACTTGAAGATGGATTCTGGGTAGTGAATAGGCTCAATTTTATTTTCCTTTACAGCGTTGTTCACACACAGATCTATGCTGGATCGTATAGTCCATCAGCAGAAGATGCCGATGGTTACAGATCTTTCCTACATTCATCTCCATCAAGGTCCCTTCTCAAGCAGCTTCATTCCTAGGGCTGCAGGACCTGTGTGGCATAACAGACACAAGTCACGAGGCTGCAATCAGAAAGAGGTGTGATAAAAACTTCTTTCTTCCATACATTCAGCTTAACTGACAGGAGAGAAGAGGGTGATTTCACTCCTTTCTTTCCCGTTATCACTGCAGCTTCCAACTTGTATGGCTATTACACCGCACAGGTCCTGTAACCCCTTTCCTAAACTTTCCTGTAGTTGGAAAGGACTGCTGGAGGCGAATGTGGGCAAGAACTGCAATGTACCTAATGGTTCATGAGAACTGAATGAATGCATGAAAAGGAGTGGGAATCAGAACCATTCTCAAGCTTCCCGAGCCAACTTGAGTACATCAGATATCACATTCAGTTTGGGTGCACATGCATACTTTGTTCACAGAGTTCCACGCAGACAGACTTCTTTCCAAACATTTCTGTAAATACATGGGTAGTATAGGGGGTGGGGCTCAAGGACAATCCCAATCACCTCGTGAATCTAAATTCTACACAGATGGAACCATTTCTATATTATGCTCAAATATTCCCTTTTCTAGCCTCAAGTTCCTAGCAACCTACCCTAGCAGCCCATTCTGAAGTTTTGTTTTCTTCCATAAATGAAATTTTTGTTTCTTTTGCACGTAAGGGTGGAGTAATAGATCTTCCTGGAGATGCAGTTGGAGTAGCTAACGGTGTAGTGCGTAGACTAGATCTCAAAATAGACTGTGGAGTAAAGCCAGGGAAGCCAGAGGAAGATGCCGATGTCAAAGCTTTAGCTCTCTAAGGAGGAAAAAAAACAAGTCTTAAACCTTAATATTTAATAACACATCAAGTCTCCTGTCTAAGTCTACATAGGACTGATTCAAATGGGTAGCCTTTTACATATGTAGTCTACATAGGACTGTCATAGAAGAAAACTACAGATGATAATTCTGAACACTTTCTGGAATAGGAAAGATTTTAATGAAAACAACCATTACAACTCGCACAAAGATACTTTGCTGATTTCTCAGAAAATTGGTTTTAAATAACAAATTTTCCTATACCAAAGCGCCAAAAGGGGAAGGGGGAGGCATCTCCAACTAACCGTCCAAAATCCAGACAACAGACAAGTTGAGGAATAGATGTAAAAACTAAATAAAAAATCTAATGAATTTTGAACTAGATCAATATTCTTTAATGAATGTCCAGTATCATCATAACATTTATTATATATTTATATACCCCGCTCAGAGCGGTTCATATAAAACAGAACAGAAACCATACAGATAACTTAGATTAACAATAATGAATGAAGTGAAACAACAAGCAACATGGAACAGTAGAAAAAATGTGGGAAACATTAAATTAACTCATACTGATAGCCCAGTGGCTATATAAAACTTGCTTATTGTCAACTGTAAGGTTAGAGACAAAATATATTTCAATAGCTTCACTTAACCTTCACCGTTCTATATACCTTAACAACTGCAGGAGTTTCCAGTAATTTTAATTCCGGTGCACTTGTGAGGTTCTTATGTAGCAGCACAGAACAGCGAGGATTTGAGTGCAATGGACTAGAAAGCATGCAAGAAGCTCTTGGTGAAACCTGCAAATTACTTCCAAGGGGAGGAGAGCAAAGACCAACAGGCTGAACCACCAAATCGAGAAATCTGCAAATGTGTCAAATTTTCAAAAGTGAGTTGTTGTTTTGCATTAAATACAGTAAAGAACACCCTCCCCCACATACCATGAAGATTCCTCATGAGCTATGTATGCATAGGAGAGTTTCAGAAGTAGGTTCTCAACCTCCACCCCAATCCAGGCTACCTGAAGTACTACCATTTAAATTTGAAGTTGCCTTATGTAGTGTCTATTACCATAGTCCACTTGTTATTTTAGTTTAGTGATAACAAGCTGTCCAAAGCATATTACTCCTATGCCCCCAAATTAAGAGGCCTGCATACAAGATTTATATTACCCATGGGTAGGTTATGAGAGTTTCACTACATCAGGCAATACTATTAGAAGCCATTACTGCTGATTTTAGAGGACAGAAAAACGATTTGCTGATCAATTTCAAGTACACCTATGACTGTTAGCATTAAAGAATTTTACCTGGAGCACTTTCTTAATGTTTTAGTGACAGGTGTCCCTACAAATGGATCAGGTACTTCAATGTCTTCTAGTCTGGATGGCTGTTCCTCAGTACTGGATTTTGAAACAGATAACACCAAGTTCATAAAAGGCACTACATTGGTATATTTACTATGCAACCATCTTTGTATATTAACTAGCAAAACAACAGTCAGGTAAACAAATTAACCGATGGTAATTTCCTCTTAAGTCTTAAAAATCTCCAAATTAAAGCTGTCACCTTTTGCACTATGGCATGATTTTATTTCTCCATCTTCCCCCAAGAAGATGCAACATGTACTGTACCATACAAAGGAATGTGTAGAAATACATGGCTATTAATCAAAATGATCAAGGCTAACATTTAACGGATTAAAAAAAATACTTACCTATCATTTTGAATTGATTTATTTTTTTGTTCAGTTCCCATCCACACCTCTCCTATTTTGGAAAGAACCTTACTGATGAAAGTAGCCTTTGTAACTACATTCCCTGGAGCAATGTGCTTTGCAATTGTTGATAATGGCTTTGGTCTTAAAACTAAAAGAAAAAGTAAAACAGGAATTAAAGCACTAAAACATTTTAAGAGTTTCACTGCTGTCCAATGAAATGAGTATATTACCTTCCCGACGAAGTGAGGACGACAAATGGTACGGTTTGGCTCGCTCAACGGCCAGCTTCCTTTGTACTCTAGGAAGGACCTTTCCGTACTGTTCTAATATAGAATTTCTGGCAACTGATCTCTCTCTCCAACGGGGATCACGGTCATTCTATTAAAAATGAGAAGAGATTAACTGCAAGGGAAAATTTCTAGAAATAATTCAAATACAGGAGAGCTAGATTGTGGCCCAGTAGCACCTTAAGAGATCAAATATTCAAACAGTAAACTGGCATCTAATTTCTACAGATATTATTATTATTATTGCATTGCTATGTTGCGGTTTCCCGGTCTCCCTAGAAGAAGCACCTGTAAAATGGTGGGCTCAACTATTGTCGGGAGTTACAGGATTGTATTATCTTTATGGCCTTTGGTTGTGTTTACAGGGACTTGTACTTGTTTTGAAAAAAGTTAAAACATTTTCCCGTTAATAGTGAGTTGAACGGGTATTTTAGTTGTACTTTATTATGATATGTTGTAAAAAAATTACTGTGAATGTAATGGAAAAGTAACTGTATTCTTTGTCCTGATACACTGTGTTAATAACTTTCACTTTGTATATTTTGCCCACTGTATTTCCTTTTGCTTTATTGCATCCGCTTATGGGTTTGACACCAAAGAGTCTGGGAGATTTTGCTCTAGCCAACTGTTAATGTATTATTCACTGAACTATGTTGGTGAGCAATCGGCAGCATGGCATTTAATTTATTTGTTACCACTGGTTAGTATAGTAACCTCTCCGCAAACTTGTGACTTTCCTATTTGTAAGTGCATGCTGATCAGGGAAGACAGTAAACATATGGTGATAAGAAATGCTGCAAATATTTAAAAAACAAATTCTGGAAGAAAAGATTTTATTTTGACAATCTGAGTCACGGGATAATTGGAAGGGAAAGAAGTATAAAAAATACATGTGTTAGAAAATTTAGTTTTGGGAATAATGAGTATGATTCAATTTTGAAATGGCCAGCTGGATGACTTGCTATTTTCTTTTGAGCTAAAAATGCAAGCAGGGATTCTGGGACAAGGGCAAGCTTGAACACAATACCCTATGAGCTCACTGACATGCAGCGGGCACTGATCTTTAATGATAGACTCATAGAATAATAAAGTTGGAAGGGACCTCATATGCTTCTACTTACTGCTGAAACCAGAAATAAAGCTATCTTCATTCTCTGGCTAAGAAATTGAGAGACAAATTACAGCTATGTGCAGCTTAAACTGTTTAGGAAAGTCAACACACCAATGGCTCATAGCTGAAATTTTCTGAGGTCATTTGTATCAGTATGTCTCAGCAACAACTTCAGGAAACTTGTAATGTCAGACAATTTTCCACTGTTCTTGCTCCAGAAGTACCCACTTCCAGATCCTATCAAATAACTTGCTATGACATACAATTCTTTTAGAAAATTAAAACGTACTTTTGCCCTCTAATACATCTTACACGTGACTGCAAAAAATCACAAATCTGGGACCCATCTCAACAAATCACAATCATGGTTTTACCAGAAGATTAATCTTCAATGACTGGTTCAACTGTAGAGCAGGAACATAGTTGGCACGTTGCAGGTGGTGAACTAGAAGGAACTCATGATTATGAACATCAGCACTTGTCTGCAGAAACTTCTCTAGACATTCCTGGGGGGGGGGACCACAAAAGAGTATTAAGAAGGCCTTCATTTATAGAAATGTGTTGTCGATCAATGACTTTTAAACATGAAATTGTGCCTTCGTAATTGATCCCCATCCCAACTTACTTGTTCTGTGTCTGTGAATGGCAGTTTCAGCAAGTCTTCCATTAGTCCAAGCTCCTGGCAAACTTCGTACATGTGTTTAAGCATTCCTTCGACATTTAATCTGGTAGAATGTTGCCGCAACACACTCCATGCTTCCACCATACAACTACAATTGATTTTTGAAACACAAATTAAAACTTTGCCCCACAGGGGGGAAAATAGCCTTCCATTAAAGCGTACTTAATATCTGACTACATATATCGAATTTATGCTATTTTGTAAGATTAAAAAAGGCACAGCAACAATATCCACAGAGATGATTTTCTTGAATATAGCCCGATATTACCACAAAGATAATTTGCTCCTTCTCTTTACCTGTTGAACAACAAGACAGTAAGATGAAGTGCAACTTCACTGTTGCTGGTCATTGATGGCTTCATCATCTGTATGTATCTGAGCGCTCGCCTGTGCTCTCCTTGGCACATGAAGACCTGAATTATCCTCATGTGTTGCCACGACAATTTGATTGTAGCTGGATGAAACAGATAGGTCAAAGAGTTCTGCAAAAGTACAAAATTACAATTAAGAAGGCTAAAAAAGATGTTGGGAACTACTTATGCTGACAAATGCATATTATTATTTATAGGCAGAACCTAAAGAGGGCCGTAAGCACAAGAAGTTGCACCAGAACTGCAGTCTTCCCCTTCTAGTGATAGCTCCTTTCACATGACAGAGCACTGCTCAAGAGATTCCCCAAAATTTAAGGTCAGCTTTTGAAAGGCAGCAGAAAGAAAGAGGTGGTGGACAAGTACGCTGAAACAGAAAACTGAATCTGGTCTTGCATGCCAGCCATATAGATATGCATACTGTGATGAACAAGAAGTGGCATGACCCTAACAAGCCACAAAAGCATCATACACAATTAACTCAAGGACTGTGTTGGTTTGAAAGCTCTAGTGACTCAGAAAGTGCATGTCTATAATACTATCCACATATCCCATTCCTTACAGCTTCATGATGAGGGGATGGAGCAAAACCAGTAAGAATAAAGGCTTTAAAGTCAGTGTACCAACAAGCAGGAGAGAAACAATTATTCTATTAACATTATAATTTGCAGATCAGGTAGTCAGGAACTAAGGCTTCCTGCTATTAATGAAAACTGACTAGACAATATATGTAGCTATAAGAAGGAGACAAAATGTGGCATAATTGCTACGCTGAAATATGTCACTTATGCTCACCTCATAGTCACCATGATCCAAGCACCAGTAACCTTGAATTAGGTTAACCACGCCAACAGGGATGGCAAAGACAGTTGGGAAAGAATCCACTGTAGTATCTGTTTTGTTTGGACAGGAATGCATGATATCCAAAAGTACATAAATTGTCTGGTAAGTAGTATTAAAGTTAATTACTTAGAAAGCAAGAATTTCTGATGAAGTGCCTAAACAATCTACACACACATACATCATATCATAACAATTCTTCTTCTTCTTTTTTTATAATTTTATTATTTATTATTATATAAAGCATTTACAGAGAAATTGAGAAAAAAAAGCGACCAGCTGATATGGTTTGCCATCTCTTTTAACATACATATTCAGTTCCCATCACATATTATTCCTAATCTAGAAGTTTTTACCATTTTTCTTAGCCAAGTGATTGTTAATACATATGAGAGTATGATCTGTTATAAGAATACATTCTGTTATTATCTTAAATGATATTAGGTCAGTCTCCTTCATAAATTGGCCCTGACCCAAGAGTTACTACTGCCGTCTTGTTAATGCCTATGAAGTATGGTTTGTCATCTTCTTTTAGCATACATATTGACATACATATTCAATTCCCATCGCATATTAATCCTGATCTAGGAGTTATTACCATCTTTCTTAGCAAAGTAGTTGTTGATACATATAAGAGTATAATCTATTATAAGGATATATTCTATTATTGTCTTAAATGATATAAAGTCAGTTCCCTTCATATATTGGTCCTGTCCTAAAAGTTACTGCTGCTGTCTTTCCCACAGGAAGCCAGGAGAATACTCCATTGTTCAACCCATCCTTCAGGTGGTCGCAGAAAATGAAATTGTGTTTTTTGGACTACACTTGCTGTAAGTGTAAATTGATAGGACTTTCAGAGAAGATGATGAGGGGCCTGGAGGAGAGGATTAAAAACCAACATGAAATCAAGGATGGAGAGGATTTCATTAACAGGTACAGAGGAGAGCGAACAGGATGAGGATGATCCTGTGAGGAAAGATTGAGACCAAGCCCTGTGAGGAAAGATTGAGGGATCTGGGAATGTTCAGGCTGGAGAGGTTGTGAAGGGACATGATTGATGCCTTTAAGTATTTGAAAGTTTGTCACTTTGAGGAGGGCAGGGAGTGGTTGCTGCTGGCAAAAGAGGACAGGACCTGCAATAATGGGTTTAAACTATGTGTGGACTAGTATCAGCTAAATAGCAAGAAAAGAATTCCAGTCAGAGTAGTTCAGTACTGGAATCAGCTGCCTAAGGAGATAGTGAGCTCCCCATTATTGGTGGTCTTTAAGCAGCTACTTATCATGGATGCTTCAGGCATTGAACAGGGGGTTAGACCAGATGGCCTGTGTGGTTCCTTCCAACTCTATGAGTCTAGTTTCTGGTTATTATACCAGCAAGTAGCTTACTTTTTAAAATACTCTTTAAATTATTAGTAGTAAATTATGCTAGTCTTTGAAGTGTTAGTGGAGTCTTGCTTCTTTTCTACTGCTCCAGACAAATAATGCTACCCATCTTGATCTTTAAATTATTAGTAATGTAACTCTGGTGTATAAACTTCAAAATGCCTAACTGCCACCTCTGTCATTTGTTAGTAATAGAAAAATGGTGGCCTAGAAGCATATTCAAGTATTTCAGCGGGCTGCAAAATAAATTTGTATCCATCTTCTCTCTATCTTCTCTCCAGGAATCTTTAAAAAGGTGTTCATCTACATGTCCATATGGAAGAAGAGTGAGATTAACTTATGGTTTTTGCCTTTCATTTTTTTCTATAGTATTCCTCTGTCTTCAAAACATGGTCCCCAGATTACAAATTGCAGAATTTACACTAGTGGAACAGTAATCTGGGAGCCATGTTTTGAAGACAGAATACTACTAGGAAAAAAATGAAAGGCAAACCCAACAATAAACTATATTCCATGAGGAAGGACAAAATGACAAAATTTCTGAACAATAATTCAATCTTAACATTGTTTATGGTGTCCAATACACAACTGCAGATAGTACTGGGTGTTCTGTTCCTTATTTCTCATTCTAGCACACTATTAAAAATGCCATTTTGCTCCCAGAAGCAGGAACTGACTTTTTTTGCATTTTCTGGGCTTTGGTGCCATTCAATTATTAAGCTTAATTCTACATGCAGGGTTTTTTGTTTTGCTTTGCTAAATTCTTCAGGTCTGAGGATTATGTTGCTAAAGACAACAATGGCTAAATTTGGTTCACTGCAAAATCTGACACTGCATGCTTAAATCTTTCAAAGGATACAATTGCATGTTTGTACAGTTCTTCTATATTTTCCAACAAGTAGAGATCAAGGAGTGCCTGTAACACAGAAATCAGAAATTTTGAGAGCAATCCTAGGAAGGTTTATTCAGATCTGCTTCAATGAAGCTTACTCACAGGAGAGTGTTCTTAGTGTTGTAGCCTTTCCAATATTAACTCTTGATGAAGCTTCATAAAATCTACTTACATGTAATGTAGGAGGAGGATATTTCCCTGTCCCCCCATCATCTCTTTGCCACAGCTTCACAACAGTATCACCCAACTGAGAGATCAATCCATCAATCATCAAGCAGTCAGGGTTCCATTTACCTCTAAGACCAAAAGAAAAAGAATATTCTAAATTTCCATGTGTCATACACATGTGAAAAAATACCTGATCTTTAATGGACTGTACAATTAGGTAAAGAGCCTCTTGTGGCACAGAGTGGTATGGCAGCAGTCTGAAAGCTCTGTCCATGAGGCTGGGAGTTCAATCCCAGCAGCCGGCTCATGGTTGACTCAGCCTTCCATCCTTCCGAGGTCGGTAAAATGAGTACCCAGCTTGCTGGGGGGTAAACGGTAATGACTGGGGAAGGCACTGGCAAACCACCCCGTATGAAAACGCCATGAAAACGCTAGAGGGCGTCACTCCAAGAGTCAGACATGACCCTGTGCTTGCTTTACCTTTTTACAATTAGGTTGTATGTTTCAGTATCTCACTCCATAAAATATCCACAACAAAAAGGTTTCTATTTATTTATTAGTGTATATACCGCCGTCCTCTGGAGACTCGTGGTGGTTTAACAAAGACAATAAGAACACAATAAAACCCCCTAAAATATCAGTAAGGATTCTAGTGTCTCCCCCCCCCCCCGTTCAGTGCTTGGGCCAAAGAAGTCCTTCCAGTCAGAGTGAGAGTTCTGATCTAGCACATATCAAGGGATCCTCCGATGGTAACTCGGAGATCCCATCCTGGCCTCAACCAGACGCCTGGTGGAAGAGCTCCGTCTTACAGGCAGAAAGCTGACAATTCTGAAACAGCTAAAAGGTTTTGATCTGATTAACCTAGAGGGTCTTCTACAGAAAACCTCTTTGCAAAAGTCCAATTCCCTTCAGGTTTCCTTGAACTTAAGATACCATCTTAAGAGACCATTTTTGGAGAGGGGCAGTTTAGAAATCTCAAAAATAAATAAAATAATTGCTATAGCAGTTATGTTCCTACCAAATGTAATAGAAATGACAAAAAATAAAGGAGAGCAGGAAAAGCACCAGGCAATGTGAACTTATGGCATACTCACAAGAACTGTAACTTTATATGAAGATTTTACAGATATATGATTTTCCTATGAATATAAAACTTGGTCCACACAGAATATCCTAGTGAAACTTACCCCCGCCCCCCACCCCAATCCACAGAAGCTTCAAAGCAGTTTAAGGTCTGTTAATACTAAGGGGCAGGGTCAAATTAATTGTGAATGGAAGCAATTCAAAGAACAGCTTTCTCCCTCCATATGCTCCTTGAAATGATCCTAACAGGTGAAGGAATGTGAATTTGGGTCTCCTACATCCTAGTCTGAAACTAACCACTACCACACTGGCTTTTGATGAGTAGCTGATAATACATATTCTGCTTGCTACCTTAAATCACTGAGTGCAGAAAAGGTCCAATGAATTCAATGGAGTGAGGTTGCACTCCTCAAGTTATATCACAAAGCGGTTTCAAATTCCTTACAGCAGATTTACCTTGATGAGCGCTCTAACTTCTGACGACTGCTGGCATAGAAGCGCTGTATGTTCTGGTAATTGTAGAAAGGTTTTGATAATTGCATGTCTTCATCTACACATAATAAATGAAAACTCATTTTACAAAAAGATATAAAAACCAATTCCAGTTGAAAACAGAACATAAGAGGAAAGATTGTCTTGCAAGCTTTAGGGTTTCATAGCTTCAAACAAGTGGAACTACTTACTCCCAAAGTACTATTTTTAAATAATGCCTTTCCCAAGCCATTCAAAGTGCTCCAAGCAACTCACATGTGAAAATACAAAGGCATAATTCTAACTTATGGTGCAGCAACATTTAGCCAGTAGTGTAATTGGTAATTTGCAATAGCAAGACAGAATGTCAAGGACAGCTTTGCCCATTTTTAGACTGTTTTGAATTTATAGACAATGAAAATTGCATAGCCTTCCTTTCCAACAAGAAGAACAACTTTTCATTTTCAACACTAAAATGGTATTTATGGTGAAGCTTTTATAACAAGCACATTCCATGTTGTCAACTAAAAATTATTTACTGACTGATAACCCAAACATATAAAGCATTTTCTTTGCAGCACTGCTCTAGGATATGTCCAAAGTACAGTCTCCCAGCAATTAAAAAAACTATTATCAAAGTGAAACTACCCAAAGCACAATATGATGTTCCCAAGGGTGCTTGTTTTAGCTGTGCTACCCAATTACAGCCCAGAAAAAATGGACCACTGTTTTTAATGCTTACCTAAGCCTTCAGGAAGAAGACTGGATCGACAGAACCAGATGACCACTTGCACATATTGCAAAAGAAAGTTCGTTACAGCCTGCTTATTCGTTAAATCTGTGATACCTGCAAAAGGATTAATATGTGGATCAATTTTTAGAATAAAATCTTTATTGCTTGAAAACCATTTTTCAGGGATAGACTGTAATCTAAATAAGACTTCCTGTGTTAATATTTACTAGAAAATGCACCATTCTGCTCATTTTTAGGGAAAGTAAAGCACTGTGTCTATGTCACATTTAGCTTTATTTCCTTCCATACTGGTTTTGAAAGAACAGCAACCCTAGCCAGATGTTTACTAGCATGGCCTCTTGTCAAGATCAAGCACAGCTATTTTCTTTGATTTAAAAAATAACAGGGAAATAAAGACCACTCTTAAGAAGCTGGAGATAAGTGATGCAAGTTCCCCCTCCCCCCCAGGAAGTCTTTAAGGGATGGTGACCTGATCTAGAAATGGGCATAATGTCCACCGACCCATGACTGTGGAATTTTTTTTTCAAAATAGAGCACTCTGTCCCACATCACTTCACTGGTAGAATATAAAGGAGGAGGAAAAGAATACTATTCCTATGTGTTAGGAAACTATATGATGAGATGTGAGTATTAGATTTCCTCTCATTTACAAACCTTTTTCTGTGAGTTCTTGTGCCTCTGTTACAAAGCAGTTCAAAACTGTGTTAAGGTTGCTAAGAACCAACTCACAGTGCTGCAGAGATTGTAGTGTTTGTGGATCAATAAAGTTAGATGATCCGTCAAACAGTGGGACACCTTATAAAACAAAGACAAAATTATGACATTGTTATTAATGCAAAGTGATTTAAAGGTGTTCATCTCAATGTGAGTAAATGAAGCAATAACCCAGCCCAGTGATTCAAAATAGTCAATGCATGGTAATCCAACCTTAATACTTCCAACATCTGTAGAATAAGCACTTACATAATTGAACAAACTCTTCTTTTGTGTTAATTACTTTATTCCATGTCCATTCAAGAACAAAGCGCAGGCTGGGGGCAGAATCTGGTTGCTCTTTGAAGAAAACCAAGAATAGAAGTTATGAGAATGAGTTATCTCTAGATTGAATACAGCAAGGGGGTCAATTGGGAAGGCTGGCTTTACCTTCAGCGGTCCACTGCTTGATGCAGCTTGTGAGGAGCCCTAAAGAGCTAGTTTGGACAGCAGCTGATAATACAGCTTTCAACTGTTCTTCCTGAAACAAATAAAAGTTCATTTAAAATCCCACCTTTAACCCACAAGCTCAAGTAAAAAGCGTGGCGAACATACCAATGATACCATAAAGTTAATAGCTGCATGTAAATATTAACCAGACTGTTACAGAAGTCCAACGCAGAGGTGCCATGGAGAAGAAGAAGAAATACATCAACTTCACCACCTGTTCCCACTGCACCAATACAGTCCACAAGGATATCAAAAACATGATCTTCTGGGTATAGGCCATATAGCAAAGCTACTGGCACTGTTTTATTCTCACAAATGTGCTGGAAGTCAAAATAATATTAGTCTCAATAGTCTGCGCACATGCACACTTACACACACAGAGCACTGTCTTCCATGTATTTGTCATGAACTCACCTGACTCAGACTTGAAGGTTGTACATCAACAAACCTTGGTGAAAGCAAGCCTGCTATAAGACATCTATTGTAACTATCAGGAATAACTTCACTTAAAGAACCACCAGATTGTTTTAAGAAATGCAAAGTCTGAAATTAAACCACAAACAGCAGCAATTAACTGTGCACACAAAAGCAATTACTAATTATCAGTATTATTACTATCACTATAAGTGCATAAAACAGAAAAATTAGAAGTAATCAAAAAGCCTCTTATTAAAACCCTTAAGAGAAACCAAAAACAGTTTTAGCAATAATTTTTCCCTAAAATGGAACACAGTGCCAGTGAAATACATTCTATGATGCGTAAGTGTAAGGTACATGCACAAACAGATCTATCCTAGAATTCCCACTGCAAAAAGGCCTGAATAGAAAAAAACCCAAACAGACGCACACCTGGAATAATTTAGTTTGTATAAATGTTAGTAGCAATTTAGTCATTTGGGAACATGTCAATACAGACCGGTATCCCCATACCTATGTGAGCCTGTGGGCCAGTATAATACTATTAATATATATAAGGTAAAGTATAATATGAATCAACAGTATAATATATTTTAGACTTAAGGTTAATAATGATAAAAATACTACTTGTAGTATACTTGCATGTTTAAATTCTCAATAAGGTAAAGGTAAAGGTATCCCCTGTGCAAGCACCGGGTCATGTCTGACCCTTGGGGTGACGCCCTCTAGCGTTTTTATGGCAGACTCAATATGGGGTGGTTTGCCAGTGCCTTCCCCAGTCATTACCGTTTACCCCCCAGTAAGCTGGGTACTCATTTTACCGACCTCAGAAGGATGGAAGGCTGAGTCAACCTTGAGCCGGCTGCTGGGATTGAACTCCCAGCCTCATGGGCAAAGCTTTCAGACTGCTGCCTTACCACTCTGCGCCACAAGAGGCTCAAATTCTCAATACTTATTGATAAATATACTGAAGACTCAGAGGTAGGGAGCTCTTTACTTATTGCATTTATTGTTATAATTTCTTTTGATATTGTAACAATAATTCTTATTTAATGTTCAGGACTTGTCACTGATGAAAGAATCTCACTGAAAACGGATATTACCTGGATTCCGTTTTGACAGAAGTCCTACAGAATAAAGAAAGAAGGAAAACTACAAAAATAGGACACTTTTCTTTCTTTTCTGAATAGAAAAAAGGACAAGTGAGTCAAGGGCTGCAGTGAAAAGGCAGAATAAAGTAGAAGTATCTCCTCAGAGCTTTCCAAAGGCCCTGCTGTTTGCAAAAGAGATTTTGTTGGCTCAGAGTCAGAGGGGGCCAATATTGCCTACCTCCTCCATGAAGCCACCAACTTTACATAGCTTCTTTCTATATAAGCCCCCTGATAACAGCTTTTTGCTGGGCAAGGAAGAAAACTGTGATGAACATCTCACCGACAAGTGCCTTGCAGGATCCAAGCCCAAAGATTTTAAATTCATTACTACTATTTCAGCAATAGGTTCAGGAATATTGAAGTAATTGACAATGCCCAATAGTGAAGTGAAAATTCCCTCTGATATTCCCTTTGGAAGGGAAGAGCAGCTTAAGGAAAAATCAATGACTTCCAAGATTCTTCCCCCTCTCTCCACTGCAGGGATACAATTAAAAAAACAACAGCTACCACTGTTTCATGTATCGTTGACTAGTTTTAATGTAAACCGCCCTGAGCCTTCGGGTATATAAATCTAAATAAATAAAATAATAAAAAAGCTACAGGAGCTCTAAGAAGCCTATTTGGATGAACAGAGAACTTCAAGAGGAACTAAGAAAGAAAAGGGAGATGTTCAGGAAATGGAAGGAAGGACAGAGCTCTAAAGAAGAGTACCTACAGGTTACTAGGCACTGTAGATCAATCATCAGAAAGGCCAAAGCTGAGAGTGAGCTAAGATTGGCCAGGGAAGCCCATTGTAACAAGAAAAGATTTTTCAGTTATGTGAGGAGCAAACGTAAAGTAAAGGAGGCAATAGGCCCACTGTTGGGTGCGGATGGACAAACTCTAACGGAGGATGCAGAGGAAGCAGAAAGGCCTCAGCGCCTATTTTACATATGTTTTTTCCCACAGGTCGAAGGGTTTAGGCACATCTAGAGATGGCAGTAGCCAAGAGATAGTGTCTGGGTGGCAGGTTGACATGGACAGAGAGGTTGTTGAGAGGCATTTAGCTGCACTGGATGAGTTCAAATCCCCTGGGCCGGATGAAATGCACCCGAGAGTGCTCAAAGTACTTTCTGGAGAACTTTCAGAACCCCTGTCCATCATCTTTGGGACCTCCTTAAGGACTGTAGATGTCCCGGAGGACTGGAAGAGAGCAAACGTTGTTCTGATCTTCAAGAAAGGGAGGAAGGATGACCCGGGAAATTATAGACCAGTGAGTCTGACCTCTGTTGTGGGTAAGATAATGGAGCAGATATTAAAGGAAGCGATCTGCAAACATCTGGAGGACAATTTGGTGATCCAAGGAAGTCAGCATGGATTTGTCTCCAACAGGTCCTGTCAGACCAACCTGGTTTCCTTTTTTGACCAAGTGACAGGTTTGCTGGATCGTGGAAATACGGTTGATGTCGTTTGCTTTGATTTTAGTAAAGCTTTTGATAAGGTTCCCCATGATGTTCTGATGGATAAATTGTAGGACTGCAATCTGGAATTTCAGCTAGTTAGGTGGATAGGGAATTGGTTAGAGAACTGCACTCAAAGAGTTGTTGTCAATGGTGCTTCATCAGACTGGAGGGAGGTGTGGAGCGGGGTACCTCAGGGCTCGGTGCTCGGTCCAGTACTTTTTAACGTATTTATTAATAATCTAGATGAGGGGGTGGAAGGGACTACTCATCAAGTTTGCAGGCGACACCAATTAGGAGGACTGGCAAATACTCCAGATGATAGAGACAGAGTTCAACGAGATCTCAACACAATGGAAAAATGGGCAAATGAGAACAAGATGCAATTTAATAAAGGTAAGTGTAAAGTTCTGCATCTGGGTCAGAAAAATGAAAACATGCCTACTGGGATGGGGGATACGCTTCTAGGTAACACTGTGTGTGAACGAGACCTTGGAGTACTTGTGGATTGTAAACTAAACATGAGCAGGCAGTGTGATGCAGCGGTAAAAAAGGCAAATGCCATTTTGGGCTGTATAAACAGGGGCATCACATCAAAATCACAAGATGTCATAGTCCCATTGTATACGGCACTGGTCAGACCACACTTGGAGTACTGTGTGCAGTTCTGGAGGCCTCACTTCAAGAAGGACGTAGATAAAATTGAAAGGGTACAGAGGAGAGCGACGAGGATGATCTGGGGCCAAGGGACCAAGCCCTATGAAGATCGGTTGAGGGACTTGGGAATGTTCAGCCTGGAGAAAAGGAGGTTGAGAGGGGACATGATAGCCGTCTTTAAGTATTTGAAAGGTTGTCATTTGGAGGAGGGCAGGATCCTGTTCCCATTGGCTGCAGAGGAGAGGACACGCAGTAATTGGTTTAAACTACAAGTACAACGATATAGGCTAGATATCAGGAAACACATTTTCACAGTCAGAGTAGTTCAGCAGTGGAATAGGCTGCCTAAGGAGGTGGTGAGCTCCCCCTCACTGGCAGTCTTCAAGCAAAGGTTGGATACACACTTTTCTTGGATGCTTTAGGATGCTTTGGGCTGATCCTGCGTTGAGCAGGGGGTTGGACTAGATGGCCTGTATGGCCCCTTCCAACTCTATGATTCTATGATTCTATACAGATTGTATCTGCTTGAGCTGGGGCAGGTTGCCCTGCCTCTTTATGTTCCCACATGAAGGAGCATTTGGCTCGGCGCACTTTGTCTGTTCCGGATTTGGGCTCTTGTATGGGGGCCAGAGCAGCAACGTTCCAAGTGTGGAAATGGTATGTGATTTGTTCTCTTACTTTCAAATCAGGATTAAATGATAAATCAGCCTGCTAGTGATTTGCCAGAGCCTCTTGTGGCGCAGAGTGGTAAGGCAGCCGTCTGAAAGCTTTGCCCATGAGGTTGGGAGTTCAATCCCAGCAGCCGGCTCAAGGTCGACTCAGCCTTCCATCCTTCCGAGGTCGGTAAAATGAGTACCCAGCTTGCTGCTGGGGGGTAAACGGTCATGACTGGGGAAGGCACTGGCAAACCACCCCGTATTGAGTCTGCCATGAAAACGCTAGAGGGCGTCACCCCAAGGGTCAGACATGACTCGGTGCTTGCACAGGGGATACCTTTACCTTTACCTTAGTGATTTGCAGGTGCCTATGATCGGGAATAACAACTGCAGCATACTGCATTTTGCAATTGTTAGAATTCTAAAAACACTTCAAATACACGTGTGGTATAGAAATAAATACAGCACATGTTTTTCCTTCTCCTTTCTTGTATCAATTGTTGGTGACCTATTAGATACCTTACAGATAAAACTGTCAAGGTAACAATTTGATCTACAATAACATTTGTGTGGGGAAATAATATAAACAATTAGAACCCTCCAGAAAGAGACTAAAAGAGAAGGGGAAAAAACACTTACATCCTTTTGAAACCCTGTGCAAGTTATGTGTATAACTCCACAGTTCAACAAACAAGTGGCATCTAAAAAAGAAAGAATTTAATTAGAATTCTCATTGCTAGCAAAACGAAATACTGACAATATATAAAAATTCAAGATCCTTATTAGTTTTGTTTGTTTCTAACAATAGCCAACATGTAGGTTACACAAAATGTGATTTGAACCATAACTAATTTTATGCTAATTGTATTAAAGAAGATCCCATTATATTATACTGCACAAGGATACAGAAAGGGTATCTACACAAGTTAGAGAACCCACTATACTTGCATCAAGCATCTTATACCCTCTTGGAGACCAGGAATTGATTCCCCACTTGTGTAACAGAAACTTGCTGGGTGATTTTGGGCCAGTCATGCTCTCTCAGCCCAATCTACCTCAAAGGGTTGTAGTGAGAATAAAAAGAAGAGGAAAGCAAGTCTCTTTAGTTTCCACCAGAGAGAAAAGTAGGATATAAATGAATAAAGTCATTCTTTAAAAGCTATTTCAACATGCTTGAAATCTATAGGGAGCATTCTTGTCATTAGAGATGTTACTTGGGCTAGCTTGGATGTTCACACAATCAGACCTGAGTGTTGGGGAAAGGTCTCTTTGCTAATGACACATCAGTAAGGAGGAAGATGCTTGAAATCCCTGCATCAGCCAAACACGGATGTTTTAAGTATTGGGCAAGCAATGATCTGGAAAGGCTGTGGAACAGCACCAACCAGAACTGCTAAAATGATATATATTTCAACTCTTAGTGCTCATTTTCAATATGTTTCTAATAGAAGCACATTTTGCCAAAAAAAAAATGCCTACCAAAGTTATAGGTGCTTGGGTTAAAAAACTGTTCAGGTGGAGGATATGATGGAGGTATACCACGACTTAAGCTTCGTTCATTTACCAAGACATCCAAGATATGATGTGGATTGATCATGCTCACCACAGTGTCCAGAGACCATAATGCAAAATAGGGACAATTATGCAGAAATTCCCCTGGCCTTAAGAAAAGAGACAATAGTTAAGGAGTTATACTAATTGAAAAGTTTCAAAACAGATGTGTGATGTTAGGAAAAACTGCCAGTTCCTACCTTAATGAGTCTGGCATCTGAGCATGGTACCATCGATTCATGTCAAATATACCTAAATAGGTAGAGGGTTTCCCCTGACCATATGTGTTCACTTGCCAGCTGAAGACTGAGACACTTGTGTCAGGTGATATGACTAGAAAAAAAGATGACAGGGGTGTAAAAAAGGTTGCCAGTTACGAATTACATAAATACAATTTTGCAGACTACACCTTGCCCTCATTTTAATTCACACAGGAACGTTAACAAAAGATCCATGAAGATTTCTAAAATTATAACATGCAATACTATTGGACTCATGTGTGTTGATTCCTTCCTTCTTGTGCAGAGCTACACACTTTGATCATGGTTTCATTTGCTTTAACATCTGGATACATGTCTCAAGAAATTGGTGTTTCCCCCTTATAAATTAGGCTCTGTAACTCTGTGGTTAAACCACAGTTTAGGATTCAAGTTTGTAAGGAGGAAAAAAGCTACAATTTCCCACAACACCTGCATTCCAACAGGACAGGCAATTGATGCTTGATCAGACTGGGAAGTTTTCAAATGAAGTCCATGCATGAGAGTCAACAGAAGTTAAGCAAGCAACTATCTGTGCCAAATCACAATTTAATTACAGCTTGTACCAACCTTCATTAATACCATCTTCTCTATCAACGTGACTTCGAAATTTTTCTATAGTCTGACAGCCAATCAATTTGGTGTTGCTTGTCTGTCCTCTCAAAGAGAAAACACCTCCCGTAAGGTCTAAGTTGTACCTTTCTTCACAATATTCCAAACCCTGAAATAAGTGATTACATGAAATAAATACGCAGAATTCAGACTAGCAGAATTTTAAGGTTCCATGTTTTTATGAATAGGACTTACTATTCTAATTATGATATTTCCTAAGATCATAGCGACCTTTACCTTTGTAAGGTAAATTATATAAGCAAAAGGGCTGAGGGACTTCTTAATCTACACAAAAGCACAGGTATAGTGTCAACTGTTGACAGTTTTCACATTTCTAAAATTGCTTAAACGTCTTGTATTTGATAGATTAGGCTTTCTGTCCAATAACAGCTTATGAAAAGATTTGCTGAACTTCAAGTGACACAGAAGTAATCAGTATTCACATTAAGAGCACAGGCAGTATACTTATTGTGAAGCCTTCATTTTTTAGCTCTACCTGATCTCATCATATTTACTATGGACAACAGCAGCTCCTGAATGATGCTGTGTACCATTAACTAAGGTATTTCCACCACTAATCAAGATACTTCATCACAACCCCCTCCCCCTAAAAAACTACCATATTATTACTGTCTCAGAAAGTGCTGCGGACACATTATCTTTTTTTCTCAGAGGAGAACGCCATCCTTATCCATTGTTGTTGTTCCTCTATATATTTCTGAAACAGCCTAGGGGGTGGGACGTGTTCACCTGTCCAAGTTGGAATAGGGCCAATCAGAGTTTAGCCAGTTTTGCCCTGATTGGCGTTACCACCTTTATCAATGGTCAGGCATGAAATAAAAACGGCATATATAAAATACAAGAATTACAAAGATTATTAAAAACAAGAGTTAGCTCCTATACATAAAATGGACCTTAGTCAATTCTGTGGACCAGAAGGCCAGATAAAACTAATTGAGGCCTCTAATATTTCAAAAGCAGGCCCTGGTCAAGGTAAGCACTAAAAGTGTCCAGTAAGTGTCATGAAGGAGCCAACCATCATCCAAAGTATCCTGCAGGTCAAGTAGATTAGGACAGCTACACATGTCAAACCAGTCTTTGAAGTCAGACTGGAGATCAGGCCTTGAGACTTCCAAATCCTACTCCAATCCTCTCTAACCAATATACCACACTGGCCTCCTTCTGGGGAATACTCTGCACAATGTGTGTATCTGTAGTATTTGTTGTTAATGTGGACGTTCTACTATTGCTTGATGGTATTCTAGCTGCTTGAATTCATAATTCCCCTCAATAAATGTTGTTTTTGGCTATCAATAGTCCCAATATTCCTTCCGAGTTTGGAGAAGAGCTTTACCACCATGTCATTTTGATTCTCTTTGGTGTTTGTATAGGGAAGACCCACAATGATCAATTATTGCTAAATGTACTCAGCCCTAGATATGATATACACAGAATAAGCAACAAGAAGACATTGTGAGGTCTTAAGAGTTATGAGAAACTCCACTTACTTTGTTAGGCAAACTACTTGTAAGGGAATGAATTCTTCTAGATTTGCCAGCATGTTTTGTTTAAGTTAAAGTGAACAAATATAAAGTTGCAGAAGATGGGAAAGCTCTATGAAGAGAAATGAAGCATGCCTGGAAGGCAGAATCAAGGACTAGCTAATCACTTCAATTTATACATTTCAACAGCCAACTCTGATATTACAACTGGAACTGATTCTGTGTGTTTGGCTCTTTGGAGAACTCCAGTTTCATATGTGCATTCTCCTTATCAAAAGAGCACAGTGGTTGTGTCAAGACTCCCCAAGGTATAACAGCAACCAAATATGGCTTAAGCACACTATAATGAGCTGTATTTCCTGCACCCTCCTCATGACAACACATTTTTTGAAATGGCCTTTAATGTACACTCCAGGAGTTTAACTTCCAAGCACAAGTTATTGTGCAGCTGCTTATCTGTATATATTCAATGCAACAAGGAGATAATGTGGCAGGAATGAGAATTAGTGACATCAGTAGAAAGTATATTTCTTGCTTGTGTCAATTATACAGAGCTAACCGACAAAGGTTTCATTATACAGAACAGTTTTTCTTTATAAAACTGCAAACTGTGAATAACAGCTATTAAAAGTTTTCTAAATAAATTCAATAAAAGCAGTATATAAAACAAAGAAGTTAACCAGCATGTGAAAATAATACAGATATTCCAGTGAGCCTAATAAAAGTGAAACCTGTCTCCCTAAACTCCAAATCGCCTTATTCCAATTGTTTCTGATTAGCAGGAATAGGGAATTAAGACTATACTGCAGCACCACTGGAGCTTCTATTTCA
This sequence comes from Paroedura picta, assembly GCF_049243985.1. Lineage (NCBI taxonomy): Eukaryota > Metazoa > Chordata > Lepidosauria > Squamata > Gekkonidae > Paroedura > Paroedura picta. The sequence goes on along the minus strand of NC_135369.1, from coordinate 78,246,094 downwards.
CCATCATGTCCAATAAAAATAGTACTTTATTATAGAATGCTTTACCTCATACATGATTTGTCCTGATGCCAAACGTCTTCTGTCACTGAAGGCCAACTGCAGCAAATGTAAACTGACAACATCCCCTTCACTAAAATAAAATAAATCACAAGTTTCAGTCAAGAAGCTGACTAACAAAAGCACCTAAAACTGCAGAATGAAAGCAGCCATCATTATAATTTAAGGACATTAACCATGTAAACCACAGTCTTAATCCCCTGCCACAATCTGTCATCTTTATCCAGCTGTCTTGGTTGCAGGAGTTCACACAGAAATCTCTTGCTTGGATCAAAACACCTAGTCATTTTAACTGAGGAAGTTGATCTGCACAACCATGGGTTATTGCTGGAAGAACTTTATATAGTCCCCCACACAAGAGATCTGTACACATTTAGGAGGAAACAGCACTGCAAAATAAGGCTTAGTATAACTCTTTAATTTCGATCTCAGGGGCATTGAGTGACTCAAAACTGTTTAAAAAGGCTGCAATATTCAATCTTCTGAGCTATACTCCTAGCTGGAATGCTCCCAAAGAAGCGCAGGGAGATCAGCTAAAATCAATAAAATATTAAGAGCTAAAATTAACATTGGTAGTAAAGCAAAAACATAGGGTAGGAGATAACTGAGATGACACAGTATTGAAACAGCACCAACTCAGATTAAAAAGAACACAATATAGTTTCAGGGAAACACAGAAGACCGAAACTGACTGCTGCAAACTCACTGCACAACTAAATGTACAAGTTAAGCTTTTAGCAAAATTCAAAAATGCAGATAAAGACTGAGGTTCTTTAAAAAAAACCCTTTCATGCATTTAACTTAATCAGATAAGCGAATATGTATAGCACCTAGAAAAAAACAACAAAATCTGTTGTTAAGACTAAAACTGTCAATTTTCACTCACCTTTCTTGTGTTGACTGAACAGCCCACAAGTAACAACAATTGCGGGGATCATTTTCAGGTTCCTGAAAAGTCACAGCATAGACTGGAATCCTACCTCCTTCTAACTGGGAGTGGTATCTAGATACAAGAAGAGAAAAAGATGAAAAACATCTACCGATCTGTTTCTTCAGTGCACTGGAGACTACATACTGATAGTACACTGGAAACACTTTTGTTATGTATTGCACACAAATCCACCTAACATACACTGGCTCCATGTTGAGGATAAAAAGGGTACCCAGTGGGGAGAAAGGGAGACTATAAATGAAATAAACAATTGCAGAATTTGACTTGATACTAGCAGAGGAAACGAAGCATTTTGCATCAGAAACCAGCTAATGGAGGAGAGCTCCTGGAGTTCTCATCCTGCTGGGGAACCTCCTGATGGCCAATGGATGGGACACTGGAGGTTCAGCCACTGAAGGGCCAAATAGATTGGGGGGGGGTAACTTGGCAGCTGGAGGATCCTGGGGAGGTTTCCTCACAGGTAAATCATGGTGTGTGTGAATCAATCACAGATCCCCTGCATACTCATCAGGGACCCTCAGGGTCCCTGGATTCCTGGTTGGGAATGACTGCCCTAAGAGCATAGAAAGGCTATTTTATTTAAATAATTTTAGCAATCAATATTTCCTACTTTATAAATAAGCATACAGTTGTATGTCAGTCCCATTAATCACCTAATTTATTATTAATACTTATTGTTAATACTTAGCTGTTTCACAGCCTTATCAATGGTCTGATAGGGAAGGAAACTTCATGTACGTGTGTTCATCCAACTGTTCAGAATATTTCAGAATGTCAGGGGACAAAACAGCTAAATGTCAACAGGTCAGGTGCAAAACTTACTCTCCATTGGGGAAAGGGAGACCATTTTTGTTAATGTCCTCTACCATGGCAGACAACCTACATTGTACCCAGTGCTCTTTCAGGGTGGTGCAGTGCATTGCAGAGAGAGTGAAAACGTGAGAAAGTTCCATTCTGTGAGTGGAACACCATGCACAGGGTATCATATCCAATCCCAATTATTTCAATGTTGTCATCTTAAAATGGCCCTTAAATAAAACAAGACTATTTCATATGTCACTCGTACAATTTATAGAAGCCTCATGTAAGCTTACTACTACAACCTTACTACAATAATGAATTCAAGAACTACAATTAATGCATCATTAGAAATGTCAATTTCAAATTTATTAAATGTAGCCATGTCTCATATAAGTATACTTACTCTTTCTTCAAAGTTTTCATGTTCCATAGTGAGAGGTAACCATCAGAACACCCCACGACCAATTGGTTGATCCTGTGTATATATGAGAGAGTTTTCACAGCAGTTCCGGATGGGTTCAGTAGTTGGAAACAAAGATGCCGACCTCTCCTTGTGATGGTGTCCCTTATTTGTGGTATTTCAGGCGGAATTCCGGTGATAACTTCTAGGTCTGCACACATAGTATATTGCAACATAAATTCAACATTAAGCCATGCTATAAAAGTACATTATTTTAAAATATATATAGTTCAGCAAACAAAGCATACATTATTAGGTATTTCAGAGGATTCATTAGATGGCATAGCTTGTACATGAGACTGGCTGTGCTATGTGAGGCTACAGATCTAAATCTCATTTTATCTAGTGCAACATAGTATGGCTAAGCAGTATTCCCAAACTTAGTTCATACATTTGCAATATCTGCATACCCCACAAGGATGTTGTAAATATTAGTATTATAAACATGAAGTGCTTTGAACAATCCAAGTGCTATTTAAACAGTATAATAATTATTAGTCTGAATATTCTAGAAGAACTGAATGTGAGAGGTAACTAATATAATAGGATTATTATGTACTATGGTGCAGACTAGTGTGATGTTTTCACTACCAATAACCCCACCCACAAAAAGAAACATATATGAACTGTACAGGTTGGTAGGAGACAGTCATCCAACTGGAGACAAGCTTAATTTTAGGAGAATAGACAAACTGCCTAGCCACATTCCCTCTGACATTAGCTAGAATACTAGTAATGTTCTACAAAATTTAGCTACTTTGTTTTTAAAGATGCAAGCAAAATATTATAGAGAAAAGTAAACTGGATTTACCAGATGCCTCTATTTCACTCTGGTTACATGACAAGTCATCTAAACAAAGATCAATCAGAAGGACATGTCCAACATCTGTAACCACAGCTGCCACACCAAACAACCACCTGAGACTCTGGTGTAAGTGTTGGGTTGTCAAACTGGCTCCTCCATGGTTAATTATGGGTTCTATTGCAGTAACCTATAAGAAAACAAAGTGTTATTTAAGAGGATTACTGAACTGTAAAATTATACAAGTAGTCTAGCTTGTTTGTTATATTGTTGTACTCCAACACTGCAGTCTTGGAAAGTTTAGGATTGCACTAAAGGTCCCAATATACCATGAGAAGCTGCACAAAAGTGGTCCTGCTTACTTTTATTTTTAGCACAGTAAGAAGGTTTGTCTAGCGCCTGGGCATAACCAAATAACTGTTCTGCCTATTTCCTAAGCAGGGGAAACAGAAGTGTATGTAAGTACTAGAATGCTAGCTAAACAGCATCAAAAATTATATCACAGAAAAAGTTCTCTCTGTGATTCAAACCAACGTGTTATATTGCTCAGGTGCTCATAAAATGACAAACAGGATTGCATTAATTCTTCAGCCGTTTGGATCATGGGGTTAACATTTAGAAAATACAGTTTCAGTGCGGTAGATAAGAATGGCAGCTTATTTCAATGGCTAAGAAATTTCTAGAGCTATTTAAAATCATTCTGAAGCTAACGAGATTTGATACATGTCATTCCAGCCTGTATATCAACTACATTAGCTTATATACATAGACAGAGTTAAGCCTTTTTGAAATTTCTGATCACCAGCTAACCAAAGGTCTATTAAACTACCGTGTTGTATAGAAGCCATCACTGACTGGACATATTCCCCTTCCCATGAAATAATTTTCTTTCTGCATATACCACCACTATCCGGATTCTGCCTATTTACAAATCTTAGTCCTTCAAAAAACACACACACAAAACAAAAAGTTTTCTGTCACAGAATCAGTGAAGAGTCTCTGTTTCACAGAACGTATCACTGGGTCTGCAAAGCAAACTAACAAAAAACAGAAGGGAGGAAACCAAACAATCCTTCCTTGACTTCAATGTATCAGTTGCTGTTTCCCCTATATCATTTAGAAATCAAAGTGCAGTCTTATATGTTACTTGGGTTTTAGTATTTAATCTAAATTGGGAGCAGGCCTTGGGTTTGTGAACTTCCTTTTCCACCTTCTTAAAGCATGAAGAAACTTATACCAGTAGATCTGCTGTTTGTCAGAAAATGGAATCTCCATAATTGTGAAAATGAGATTATATCACTAATTCTAGACAACTTAATTTCACATGGCTTCCAGAGGGAAATGGAATGTTTGACAGCTGACAGGATTCAATTTAAAATATTATACAACCAGACAAGGTAAGGGTTGATGTATAAGCCTAGAACTTGGGTTAATATAAAATACAATTTTTGGCTAATACCATTAAAAAAAAACACTATTAAAGCACGCATTTTACAAAGTGGGAGAATAAAGTGAAACTAGAATTCTTGTTCTAAGTTAAAGCTAAAATGATCTGTCAATTATATTTGATGGAAACTAAAGGTTGGGCTATTTTAAAATACTTCTTATTCTAGGATACATTTCTGTAATTTAGGCATGTCAAGTAAGTACTACATTGGATCACTAGAGTACCACCAATAACAATATAATGTATCCAAAGTTCTGAAAGTTACAATCCTTTTAAATGAACTGGTGATGAAAATTTGCCTGTACACTGAAGAAAGAATTCATTAAAAATCAATGCAGTTTTTGTCACCCAGACCTCAAAGTGTTTTCTAATGAATTAATTTCTCATCTAATTCTCACTTTTAGACATAAACAGTTCCTTCTCTCATCCTCTTCATTTGCTTGTTTTTCTTCCCAATGGTACCAACCAGATCTTGCATTTTCAAGATGTTTTCATTTTGATGATCTAAAATGGTGAAGAAAACTCAACCCAACAGAGAAAAAATGTAACAAGCAAATGAATATGTCTATTGGGATTCCAAATGAACTTGCCTACACAGGTCTTGGCAGCAGTCAGAAAGAAATTGCAGCAGTAATTCAGGCACCCTAATCCCTTTACTTTTTTTGATATTATTTTCTTAAGATAAAGATAAAGGTATCCCCTGTGCAAGCACAGGATCATGTCTGACCCTTGGGGTGACGCCCTCTAGCCTTTTCATGGCAGACTCAATACGGGGTGGTTTGCCAGTGCCTTCCCCAGTCATTACTGTTTACCCCCCAGCAAGCTGGGTACTCATTTTACCGACCTCAGAAGGATGGAAGGCTGAGTCAACCTTGAGCCGGCTGCTGGGATTGAACTCCCAGCCTCATGGGCAAAGCTTCAGACTGCATGTCTGCTGCCTTACCACTCTGCGCCACAAGAGGCTCTTTTCTTAAAATAGCATTTGTCAGAGCTCAGACAACTGAGAGCACGTGGAGAGAGCTACTGGTGAGAGTTGCTGCTGACCAGAGGCAGAGCTCAGACAACTGAGAGCAGGTGGAGAGATCTTCTGGGGAGAGATCTTCTGGGGAGAGTTGCTGCTGACCAGGTGAGGCTATTGTACTGACTGGATGAGGTGATTGTACTGACTGGATGAGGTGATTGCTGGGTAATTGTTGGGAGGATTAAAAAGGGCTGCTCCTCGCCAGAGGCTCTTAGCCTGGGGTTCTTGGCCGAGCAATTAGAATCAGTAGATTATATTTCCCTAGTACTTGCACTGCCTAGACATTACAATGGACCTCCAGGACACTCATCCCATCATCTGCAGTAAGTGTGACATGATTGAGAAGAAGAAGAAGAAGAGTTGGTTCTTATATGCCGCTTTTCCCTACCCGAAGGAGGCTCAAAGCGGCTTACAGTCGCCTTCCCATTCCTTCCTCCTAGAAGACAAAGTGGACTACAGTTGCCCCAAGTGTAAGCTGGTAAGACTTTTGGAGGAAAAGATTAGGGGATTAGAAAACAGAATTACTACTCTGACCCATAGTAAGAAAGGGGAGGAGTTCATAGACCAGAGCCCTGCAACTCGGAATAAAGAGAATACAGCCAATCCTGAAGAGGATAAGGAGATTGACCACACTAGGGAGCCTCTGCAGACAGTTCGGAAAAAGACTCAATGGCGAAGAGCGAGACAGTTCTCGTTGTCTTTGGAGGTCCAGAATAGATTTCACGCCCTTGCAGAGGAGGTGCAAGGGTCAACCAGGGAAGAGGTCCCCCAAAAAAGTCTAAGACAAAGGGAAGAGGCCACGGGGACAGAAGGAAATGGAGTTGAGAAGAAATAAAAAAGAGTACTGGTAATTGAAGACTCCCTGCTAAGAGGAATGGATCGCCATGTAGCTGGGCCCGACCCCCTAACCCGAGAGGTGTGTTGCTTGCCAGGGGCGAAAATTAAAGATGTTTCAGAACGGCTGCCCAAACTCCTCAAATCTACGGATCGCTACCCATTTGTCCATGTGGGAACAATTAACATGTCCCTGAATACCATCGCTCCTATTAAAAAAGACTATCAAGATCTGGGGAGGAAGCTCAAGCAAATGGGGGCACAAGTGGTATTCTCTTCAATCTTGCCTGTCAAGGGAAGAGGAATGCGTCGGGAGAGGAAGATAATGGAGGTGAATCACTGGCTGCGTAGTTGGTGCCGGCAGGAGAGATTTGGTTTCTGGGACCATGGGATAGGCTTTCTTGAGGAAGGCCTACTAGCACCTGATGGACTGCACTTATCAAAACTGGGGAAGAATGTGTTTGGCAGGAACCTGGGGAGATTCATCAGGAGAGCTTTAAACTAAAGCCACAAGGGGAAGGAGACTATCAACATAGGGAGTGTAAGGAAGGAGAACGATCAGGGGCAGCCCAACCGGCAAGGCCAGCTCATAGGGAACCAAAAGTAAAAGGATTCAGATGTCTTTATACTAACGCCCGAAGCATGGGCAATAAAAAGGAAGAGCTGGAACTTCTCATGCTGATGGAAAGGTAGTAGGCATCACTGAAACTTGGTGGAATGATTCTCATGACTGGAATGTAATGGTGGATGGATATGGACTGTTCAGAAAAAACAGAATAGATCGAAGAGATGGAGGAGTGGCACTGTATGTGAGGAAAGGGCTTACCTGTCAGGAAATTCTAGTGAAGGAGAGCATATCTACAGTGGAAAGCATCTGGGTGAAAATAAGCGAGGGGAAAACTAACAGTGTGGTGGTTGGTGTCTGCTACCGACCGCCTGACCAACGAGAGGATGTGGATGCTGCACTTTGTGAGCAGCTTGAGAAAATATCCAAGCGGCAGGACCTTGTCATCATGGGTGACTTCAATTTCCCAGATGTGTGCTGGGAAACAAACTCTGCGAAGCGTCCTCGGTCATGCAACTTTCTGACCTGCCTGGCTGACAATTTCATTTATCAAATGGTAGATGAACCCACAAGAGGTTCAGCCATACTGGACTTAATACTGACCAACAGGCAAGAGTTGGTGGATGAGGTGAAGGAGGTGGGGACCCTAGGGGGAAGTGACCATGTCCTCATAGAATTCCTTTTGAGATGGGGAGCCAAGGAATCTTGTGGCCAGACGCGGATGTTGGATTTTCGTAGGGCAAACTTTAATAAACTCAGACATGATGAGTGTCATACCATGGACGAGAATGCTGGAAGGGAAGGGAGCATGTGAAGGGTGGGCGCTACTCAAACAGCTATTGCATGCTCAATCAATGACTATCCCAGAAAGACGAAAACACTGCAGGAGCTCTAAGAAGCCTATTTGGATGAACAGAGAACTTCAAGAGGAACTAAGAAAGAAAAGGAAAATGTTCAGGAAATGGAGGGAAGGAAAGAGCTCTAAAGAAGAGTACCTACAGGTTACTAGGCACTGTAGCTCAATCATCAGAAAGGCCAAAGCTGAGAGTGAGGTAAGATTGGCCAGGAAAGCCCATTGTAACAAGAAAAGATTTTTCAGTTATGTGAGGAGCAAACGTAAAGTAAAGGAGGCAATAGGCCCACTGTTGGGTGCGGATGGACAAACTCTAACGGAGGATGCAGAGAAAGCGGAAAGGCTTAGTACCTATTTTACATCTGTTTTTTCCCACAGGTCAAAGTGTTTAGGCACATCTAGAGCTGGCCGTAGCCAAAGGATAGTGTCTGGGTGGCAGGTTAACATGGATAGAGAGGTTGTCGAGAGGCATTTAGCTGCACTGGATGAGTTCAAATCCCCTGGTCCGGATGAAATGCACCCGAGAGTGCTCAAAGAACTTTCCAGAGAACTTGCACAGCCCTTGTCCATCATCTTCGGGACCTCTTTAAGGACTGGAGATGCCCCGGAGGACTGGAATAGAGCAAATGTTATTCCGATCTTCAAAAAAGGGAGGAAGGATGACGCGGGAAACTACAGACCAGTGAGTCTGACCTCTGTTGTGGGTAAGATAATGGAGCAGATATTAAAGGGAGCGATCTCCAAACATCTGGAGGACAATTTGGTGATCCAAGGAAGTCAGCATGGATTTGTCTCCAACAGGTCCTGCCAGACCAACCTGGTTTCCTTTTTTGACCAAGTAACAGGTTTGCTAGATCAGGGAAATTCGGTTGATGTTGTTTACTTGGATTTTAGTAAAGCTTTTGACAAGGTTCCCCAAGATGTTCTGATGGATAAGTTGAAGGACTGCAATCTGGATTTTCAGATAGTTAAGTGGATAGGGAATTGGTTAGAGAACCGCACTCAAAGAGTTGTTGTCAATGGTGTTTCATCAGACTGGAGAGAGGTGAGTAGCGGGGTACCTCAGGGCTCGGTGCTCGACCCGGTACTTTTTAACATATTTATTAATGATCTAGATAAGGGGGTGGAGGGACTACTCATCAAGTTTGCAGATGACACCAAATTGGGAGGACTGGCAAATACTCCAGAAGATAGAGACAGAGTTCAACAAGATCTGAACACAATGGAAAAATGGGCAAATGAGAACAAGATGCAATTTAATAAAGATAAATGTAAAGTTCTGCAGCTGGGTCCTAAAAATGAAAAGCATGCCTACTGGATGGGGGATACGCTTCTAGGTAACACTGTGTGTGAACGAGACCTTGGGGGTACGTGGATTGTAAACTAAACATGAGCAGGCAGTGTGATGCAGCGGTAAAAAAGGCAAATGCCATTTTGTGCTGTATCAACAGGGGCATCACATCAAAATCACAAGATGTCATAGTCCCATTGTATACGGCACTGGTCAGACCACACTTGGAGTACTGTGTGCAGTTCTGGAGGCCTCACTTCAAGAAGTACATAGATAAAATTGAAAGGGTACAGAGGAGAGCGACGAAGATGATCTGGGGCCAAGGGACCAAGCCCTATAAAGATAGGTTGAGGGACTTGGGAATGTTCAGCCTGGAGAAAAGGAGGTTGAGAGGGGACATGATAGCCCTCTTTAAGTATTTGAAAGGTTGTCACTTGGAGGAGAGCAGGATGCTGTTTCTGTTGGCTGCAGAGGAGAGGACACGCAGTAATGTGTTTAAAACTTGAAGTACAACGATATAGGTTAGATATCAGGAAAAAAAATTTCACAGTCAGAGTAGTTCAGCAGTGGAATAGGCTGCCTAAGGAGGTGGTGAGCTCCCCCTCACTGGCAGTCTTCAAGCAAAGGTTGGATACACACTTTTCTTGGATGCTTAGGGCTGATCCTGCGTTGAGCAGGGGGTTGGACTAGATGGCCTGTATGGCCCCTTCCAACTCTATGATTCTATAAATATATTTTACCAAAAGGACTAAGAGTAATTTTTAAGATGTAAGCCCCACTCTCCTCCCTTTGTTTATTAAGGTCAAAGTTACTGTTAAATCATTTTCATAAAGCTGCATGCTGGATAATTATGGTATCTGAATCAATGTAAATCAACCTGAACACAATTAAATTTCACCACAGAAATACCTTGGTTAAACAAAGACAGAGGACTGAATCCTATGAATCGCCAATGGGGTTTTTATGTTAGGTTTGATGCTGTGATCCGCCCAAGACGGCGTTGCTGTGGGTGGTGGAATAGAAATTCAAAAATAAAATACATATATAAAAAGGTAAAGGAATCCCCTGTGCAAGCACCGAGTCATGTCTGACCCTTGGGTTGACGCCCTCTAGCGTTTTCATGGCAGACTCAATACGGGGTGGTTTGCCAGTGCCTTCCCCAGTCATGACCGTTTACCCCCCAGCAAGCTGGGTACTCATTTTACCGACCTCAGGAGGATGGAAGGCTGAGTCAACCTTGAGCCGGCTGCTGGGATTGAACTCCCAGCCTTATGGGCAAAGCTTTCAGACGGCTGCCTTACCACTCTGCGCCACAAGAGGCTCTAAAAAAAATACATATATAAATCTAACCAATCTTCTCACTTCCCCAGGAGCTTCCCAAGACCTCCGAAAAGCTGATGCTCCAAGTCACAGGAGCCCAATAGACATGTTACAGGGGGTAGCAATGATGGTAAATCATTTGTGGATCCATTGTTCTCATATTTTTTTGCCACAAAGCCTGTTTATCAACAGAAACTCCACTGGCAGAATGTAACTCAATTATCTTTTTTTGCAGCATCATACCATGTCTTATCATATGCTGTTCAGGAGAAGTCAGCTTTTCAAAAGTCTGCTGGTTCAAGGAAGAGGTAAGAAAATCCCACATTCACAGTCCATGAAGGGCTTGAAAAGAAGGACTGTCTCCTTCAATATGTCCTTGTTAACCAGCTATGATAATCAGGCAGGAATCTGTTGGCTACCCACCATTTAGGGTGGCCTGTCTGGCATCAACCAGAACTTAGGTCATAATGAGAGTCATGAAAGTTTGTAACTTAACTCAGAATCACACTGATAACCAATATAGCTGCTTCAAAATGGGCAACTGTTCCCAGTGACTAACGATAGCCGAGCTACCATATTCTGCACCATATGAAATTGTTAGGTTGTCTTCAAGGACAGCGCCACAGTAATACAATTGCATTACAGAAGCATGAATCAACATGGCCAGATCAGCTGAGTCTAAGTAAGGAGAAAGCTGGCAAATCAGATGGAGCTCACACAAGGTGCTCCTAGCTATGATACCAATCTGCTGATTAACCATTGCAAAGAAGAAAAACCTAGCTGATTCCAAACACAAACTCATTGGCTCTCCACTTTAATAATAAACTCACCTATATCATGGCACACTGTAATATTTATCTAAAAATAAGCAATGCATCCTATCAGTTTCTAAATCAACAACAGTAACTTAACACAGTAGGGCTGCATTAAAAGCTTTATTTTTTGTTTCTATGTACTGTTTTTATAGTTCAGTGCATTTCATGATTCTAGCAACCAATCAGTATACACTTCTGGAAGTATTTAAAACCAGGGTGAGTTAATCAGGGTTAAATCAACTAGCCCTGATGAAGACACTGAGCATTTCTTTGCAGTTTAGAAAGTAAACAGGAAAAGTTCAAAATAACAGCCATAGGAAGATCTGGTCCCTCTCTGTACAGGCCCCTGTATGGGTCTGGGAGGCCATGCTGTGGTCACCAGGGCATGGCCAGTTTTTCCTGAGATCAAAGGTAGATCCCTGTGGACTTCTGTGGCCTGTTGTCATCAGCCAGGGGTGGGTAGGGGGACAGAAACAGTTGGTTATTCCGCCATTATTGTCGATATGGGTTGTTGCTATGGTTTTATGTATTTTAATGGATTTTTATTGCAGTGGTCCTTGTGGACCTCGTTGTGAATCACCATGAGCCAATTGTTTGGGAGTGGCAGTCGATAAATACAAGCATAAATAAAAATAATAAATAATAAAGTATGGAACTGAATGCAGCCAGATACAAAAGTATGCTCTCATAACCAGATATGGACATTGAAAATGTTCTATGTACTTGGTGAGATTTGTCTGTGACCAACAGAAGCCCTAAAATCTCCAGGCTGTTCTTTCCACTGGCCCTGTAAATGCCATGGTCTAAAGCAGGGATAGTCAAACTGCGGCCCTCCAGATGTCCATGGACTACAATTCCCAGAAACCCCTGCCAGCAAATGCTGGCAGGGACTTCTGGGAATTGTAGTCCATGGACATCTGGAGGGCCGCAGTTTGACTACCCCTGGTCTAAAGAAACAATTCTTCCAAAAAACAAAACGGAAAATACTTGAACTATTAGGTTGAACACAACCAGTAATATAACTTAGCATTCCAACTTATCTTTTTTGTCTTTCTCGACCACAAAACAAAACATAAAGAAATCCTAGTGTAATTAGAAATCTGAAGTAAGTAAACAAATGTAAATAATGGAATGATAAAGAAAAGAACAAATGTGATTGGTAAAACAGTCACAAGATGCATATTACTTGTACAAGCAATCCTAAAAGCAATAAACAATAATCTCATTTAGAACCCTAGACTAGGAGAATAAAGCTGTAGGCACACACTATGCCAACAACGCTCTTGGCAGCAAAAGAAGTCAGCAGGCACACAGCAAAGGATAAAGGAGACTCCAGCCACTCTCAGACTGATTGGAGCACAAATTCAGGTCAGGCCAAAATAGCCATAAGGTCACTTAGCACATCAGGAAACCCCAGCCTGTCCCAGAACTCTGGTTTGTCGATACAATGTTTGCAATGGGCTCTGTGACTCCCCTTTTGGCAAACGTATGCTCTTTTAAATTCCTTCTGACCCCACAACTAACCTTCAGTTTACCTATTACATTTCCAGTTTCACCAGCAACTTATTTAGAATACTAGGGAAAAAGCCCATTTTATTCAGGAATATAACGGGTGTTAGATTGGGGGTAGGTGGGAGGTAGAAGAACTCTGCAGACGGCCTCTCCCTCCCCCCAGGACCTGGAAAAGCTGCAGGCTAGAGGCAGCAGGGGCAGCTCTCAAGCAGCAAGGATCTGCAGCCTCTGACGGAGGTAGAAGGAGGAGGGGGTGGTCAGGAGTGGGAAACAGAAGGCAATTGGCTGGCCGCTAGACAGACAGGCAAGCCGGTTGGAGGAGGAGGCAATCAGAGGCAGGACAGCCGCCCTGACCACGTGTTAAGCGCTGAGTGGCACTTAAGCCATGAGACCAGCTCCTCCTCCTAGCTCTTACCAGAAATATTAAGTGGAACGGATTTATTAGTTGCTCTTCTATCTTAAAGCAGTGGTATTAAAGCGGTGGCTCCCTCTCCCCGCCCCCCGCCCACCCAGTAAGAAACTTCCCAGGCCGCAAGCAAATCGGCCACAAAAGCAGCCGATTAGCTTGCGGCCCAGCAAGCTTTTTTCTGGGAGGGGGGAGGGGAGAAGGAAGCAGGGACGTGCATGCGCGGCACCCCCGTGCATGCATGCATGTGCGGGGGTGCAGCAGCGCATGGCACAAACGCGCATGCGTGGCCGGGTGATCGCCCTCCCCGCCGCCACCGGTCCGCAGCCTCAAGAAGGTTGCGGACCACTGTCTTCAAGAACTTCAAGGAAGTGTAAATTATTAACAGCAATAAAACAATACATAAAATCATTAGCCTAAAATCAATACCTTAAAACTGCCTGTAGGCAGATTAAAATTAATTAAATATCCTGAATAAAACTGTCTTTAGCTTTCTCCTAAAGGCTGAGAATGAAGGGGCTAGGAAAAGCTCACTAGGGAGAATGTTCCATAATGGTCAGGCTGCCCCTGTCCCTCTCGCATACTGAGTCTTTTAGTGCCCTCCTCCTCAAGTTTTGCTATGCATGAATAGCTGACATGATCAAACATAGATCTGAAGTTGTGTCACCCTCACTAGCAAAGAAGCGTTCAGATTTGTATCTCAGTATCTTCCTCCAATTCCAGACAGGCAAACAATAAATACATTAATGTTTAAGAGAACAATCATTTCTAGAGGAGGAAGCTAGCTTATTTGGAACACAACACTAAACAGTTGGATTTACTTAAACTGAAGAAAGCCTGAAGAAACACAGGAGATATTGCCCTGAGGTAATACCTCCAGTATGCAAAAAGACAGAAACCTTGTTTTTAGAGTTAAGAGACATGTACCCTTCCAGGAAGAACAACTGCTTTAACCACTCTTGATATTCCAAGGTCGTACAAACATAGGACACTTCCTTCTGTTTCTTCCAAGCCAATGAGCAAACCAGTTCTTTTCTGCCAGGAAAACTCTTTCACTGCAAGGATAGTAGGTGGCTGTTCATTCACTCCACTGAAACGATATGCAGATAGTCGCTCTCCTGTGACTGTGTTTACTACTTCAAGTTGAGGCCCACATGTCAGGCAAGCCAGCCCACTTCGCCCTAAATGGAAGTTAAAGAAATGTTTATTTATATTCAGGATTTTCCCTTATATTTTAATTGTATTGTCTACCAGCATAGTTTTTAATGACATTCAAAAATAATATTATTTTTACATACATCAAGTCATAGGCATACTTAGGGTTGGTTGAATGGAATAATCCCCATAAGAACACTTCCAGAAAGTTCCCCCCACCACCATGGCACTCCACAAAGAAATAGTATGTCTTGACATTCCTTGCCATGCACATTCGCACTTTTAAAGCATCCCATATTAGCACCCAACTTCCAACATGAAATCCAAGAGGACAATGGAACCAAGATAAGAAAGGAGCTGAATTACAATTGCATACTGCTTGCAGATGGGAAATGCTGCTCTAGGGTTATATTGGTCCAGGTGTACAGGTAATATGATGCACTTTAGTGTCTCTAATGCAACATTAAATGAAATGCAAAGGCAGATCCCCCACCTACCCATAACAGATGTCACACTTCAAGTCAGTGTACATTATATATTAAACTCAAGTGTTCAACCAGCCCCTCCAAACATCTAATCATCTGCTTGGAAAACATGCATCATTCATTCACTAAAAAGACATTTAATACACTTAATGCTAGCTTTCAGTGACCAATTTGCAAGACTACCAGACACATGGAAATGGACAGTGAAGGTGAGGGGGGGCAGGAGAGCATAAGCTAGTGACCTCTGAGTCAGGAATGTAGAACTACCAGGTTCCATCAAATCAACAAACTTCACTATCAGAGTTTGGGGCCAGAGGTATGATAGGTCAAAATGCAGCACACACACAAAAGTACCCTGGGCACTCAACATTTCATTTGGTATTGCTTTTAAAAAAAATGCTAAGAGTATTTACCAGGGAACACTTATCCAGCATGCTGCAAGTTAAAATACCAACCCCAGTCAGGTCACTCACACAAGACGAAATTATGTCTTACAAACAACACCATTCAGAGAAAAATCACCCAAAGGGAACTTGTTATAACTTCAAAAGCACCAGCAAATGCCTTGAAAAGAGAAATAACAAATCGGCAGATAAAGGCATAAAGAGAAAGGGGCCAATCTAGGCTCCCTGAGAAGGGAATTCCAAATGGGATAGTGCTGTAATTCAGTGAGCCCTGCTACATATTCACAGAGCTAACAACATCACAAGATGGAATACCAGACAAAGCTGTATACATTGACTTTGATGACAAAAGGATGTTCTCCCAAAAGCTATAGTACTTTGGTCACTGACTGACTCAGGTCACTCCCTAAGACAAGTTGGACCTAAAAACTAAACCACCACAGACAAGCCAATGCATTTGCTCTTTTCCTCAAGCAAATATATGCTGCATAGGCACTAGCTGAAGTTTTCAAATAAGGCACAATGCAAATTACATTATAGCAGTCTATACTTAAGGTTCCATCTATGGTAAAAGGGTAGCATACAAGGATGACCTGCTAAAGTTGAACAAAAGTGCCTCTGGCCATTGTGGCCACTGTGTAATCAAAGAGCTCGGCCAAGCTGTTTATTTCATTCTTTAGAGGAGCTGTAACCTGTCCTCTTCCCAAATGTTCAAGTTCACCAACCATCTATAACTCCATCTTGTCAGAACTTAATTTTTTGAATCCTTAAGGTCCTATTCTGCATCCGAGACCATGCAACTTACAGCTGGCCACTAACTTTGCCAGGGATTTAAGAAAACTATTTCCTATACAGATGCCGTTTCCTTTTCCCAGTTAAGAACATCATTCTTTACATTGGCTATTACATCAAATTCACTCTCAAGTCTCAAATTTACCTCCAGTGAATGTCCCATTAAGTACAGAGTCTAGCGTTATCTCATCTTCTCCAAGAGCTTGTATAGTCACTTCTGGAAACTGCAACAGGTTGCTGGTTACGTGAGCTGTCAGGTCTCGCATTGTTCACTGCAGACACACAAAAGGAAATTTATTCAGCAATTAGCTATAAATGCTATGCAATTGGCCTAAACTAAAATGGTTACAGTACTTCT